>NC_139619.1:28630257-29305769 GCF_964270895.1 Podarcis filfolensis | reverse complement strand
TTCTCTTTTTTATTTTTTTATTAATTGGACATAAAATGCGGACATCAAAGTAGCAGACGGAATTTGGTTATTGGGATTTATTAATTTATACTTTTTTTCTCTTAAATTTGGCCATTGACTCCCTAGTGGACGGAATAAGCTATTACAACTTGTTTTTCTGGGCTCCTTTTCAAGTCAGTGGAAAATTTTTCTGAAGTGACCTTGGCTCATCTCCTGCTCTATACTGCTTTCTTTGTGGATTTTCCTTTTTTGGATATTTTTGGATAGCAACGGTAGACATTTATTATTATTATATTATCATCCCTGGGGTGTTCAAAGGAAACATAATTTGAATTTGGAATCAAGTCCCTCATTTATTTTTTTCTTTTTGGACTTCAATTTTATTTGGACCCAATTTTTGTTTGGATGTTAACTTTATTCCTTTGGATCTAAATTTTACCTGGATTTTATTGGATCTAAATTTTATTTGGATTAATTATAATACCCCATTTGGATTACAAGTATAAAGGCAGAAGGAAGAACCCAATTAAGGATTAGTCCAATTGGGGGCAAGAAGATTGTTTTCATTTGTGCTTGTGGTGGTGGAGGGTCCTCTATTTCCCCCCAAATCATTGAGGGATCAAGTATTTTTGTTTAATTTCTATTTTTCTTTTTTCTGGATTTATAAGATACTTTCATTTGCAAAAAGATCTTGATTTTATATTTTTGTTATTTCTCTGAATTTAAATTAGTAAATTAGGTATATTTGTGATTTGATCAGGTGGGGAAGTATTAAAGGATAATTTTGGGAAATGGCACATCAACAAAAGAAAGGGGCGGAAGGGGGGACACCAACAGATAGGAGAGCATCCAAGCAAGAATCGGATTTTAGAGCAGAAATATTGAAAATGTTTGCAGAAATTAAACAAAGTCAAAAGAATTTGGAAACAAAATTAGAACAAGTGGATAATAAAATGGAACAAGTAGATAATAAAGTTGGGAAAATGGACAAAAAAATGATGAGACAGTTAATGAATTGAAAGTGCAAATAAGAGAGGTTTCTAAAAGAACACAATCAGTAGAAGAGGGGTTGAAAAAGACAAAATCGGAGATGAGGGAAGTGAAGCGAGAGGAAGAAAAGCTGAGGGTGGAGATGATTGAAATAAATAAATCCCAGGAGAAAATCAAAGATGCAATTGCTATGAATGAATTGAGACAGAGGGAAGTTAACCTGAGGCTGAGATCAGTACCGGAAATACAGAATGAAAATATTAAAGAGAGATTGATAGCAGAAATTGCGCAGTGGCTGGAGTTATCAGTAGAGGAAGTTGGAAAAACAGTACAAAATGCATTCAGGATGAGAGTAAGAACAACAAAGGCAAGGAAATTCCCAGGTGATTGTTTAATCACGTTTAAAGATCGAGAGATGAGAAATTTGATATTACAAAAGAATAGAGAGAAAAGACTATACATAGATGGAAATTACATAATCATCTTTAAAGATATACCGATAAGGCTGTTGAAACGAAGAGACCCCTACAAGCCACTGGTACAGATTCTGAAGAAAAACAAGATTGACTTCAGATGGGAATATCCAGAAGGAATCTCCTTTTTTTATAAAACTAAGAAACACAGGTTGACAAGCCCAGAAGAAATAGGGAAATTTACGAGAAGATACAAGGAACTGCAAGTGGAAGAAGAAGAAGTAAAAGGCGCAGGAGGGGGAGCAGGAGCTAAGGACGAGTCAGAATCGGCAGAAGAGGAAGAAGACCAAGGAAAGAGATCTGAAGAAGAAGGAGGAGGAGGAGGAGGAGGAGGAGGAGGAGGAGGAGGAGGGAAAAAGAAGAGGAGGAGGAGGAGGAGGAGGAGGAGGAGGAGGGGAGGAAAAGAAGACAGGTTATAATTAAATTAAAGTAAATTTATTTAATTTGATTTTAACATGGCTCTAAAATTATGGAATTGGAATATAAATGGGATGAACGATAAAAGAAAACGAAACAAAATTGAACAATTTTTAAGAAAGAAAAACTTGGACATCATTTGTTTACAAGAAACACACGTGGCAAGGAGGCATAGAAAAATTTTGATTAATAAAAGTCGAGGGAATGAATTTATATCTTCGGACAAAGAGAAAAAAAAGGGGGTTGTGTTATATATCAAAAACAAAATTGAATCCCAACAAATTTTCAAAGATGAAGAAGGAAGAATTATAGCAGTTCAGATCAAATGGCAAGGCGAAAATCTAATAATTGTCGGTATCTATGCACCTAATGGAAATAAGACTGATTTTTATAAAGCTTTGGAAGAAAAACTATTTGAACATATGGATCAGAAAATCATAATAATGGGAGATATGAATGGAGTGGTGTCACTGGAAATGGACAGACTAAGAGAAGGATCAAATAAAGAAGGGAAATTACCAAGGACCTTTTTTTCAATGACCAAGAACTGTAATTTGGTTGATATCTGGAGACTTAGACACCCATTAGAGAAGCAATTCACTTATCACTCAGATCCGAATCAGTCAATGTCAAGAATTGATCAAATATGGGTCTCGAATGAATTGACTCCAAGAATCTAGCAAGTAGAAATACAGCCTAAAGTAATTTCAGATCATAACCCAATAAAACTAGAACTAAAAGGTTTTGAAGAAAGAACTTTTAGATGGAGAATTAACGACTATCTGTTGGATGATCAGAATATCATAGACAAAGCACAAAAGAAATTATCAGAATACTTTATAGACAACATCAACAAAGGTACAAAGATGAACATCGTTTGGGACGCAAGCAAAGCAGTTATGAGAGGATTTTTTATACAACAGAACTCATTGAAGAATAAACACAGAGAAAAAGGGGAAAATGAAATCTTAAAGCAGATTATGGACAATGAGCAGAAATTAATTAAAAAACCAAATAATGTAAAAATCAAACAAGAAATCAAGACTCTACAAACCCAATTTGCAATGAAAATAAATAAAGAAGTGGAATGGAATATAAAGAGGCTACGACAGAAAAACTTTGAGTTCGCTAACAAATCAGGGAAATTGCTTGCGTGGCAAATCAAAAAGAGAAAAGAACAGAACACAATTAACAAAATTATTGTAGATGGCGAAGAGATAGTTAATCCGAAAGAAATTAGAAAAGGATTCTTGGACTTTTATAGGCAATTATATAAAAATAAAGAGAGAAACAACACAAAGAAAATAGAAAGATTTTTAAAAGATAAAAAGGTGCAGAAGATCCCGACAGAACAAAAAGACCAGCTGAATACTCCAATAGAAGTGGAAGAGATCAAAGAGGTGATAAAAGAACTGAAGAGGGACAAAGCCCCAGGACCAGATGGATTTACATCAGGATATTATAAAGAAATGAGAAATGTTCTGCTATTTCCATTGAAAGAAGTTATGAATAATATTTTAAAAGCAAGAGAAATCCCAGAAACGTGGAAGGAAGCATTTATTACTTTGATTCCGAAACAAGATTCGGATTTGACTCAAGTTAAAAATTACAGGCCTATCTCTTTATTGAACACGGATTACAAAATATTTGCGGGAATTTTGACGAAGAGATTGAAAAAGATTTTGACAAATATTATCCACAAAGACCAAACACGATTTCTGCCAGGCAGACAAATGAAAGATAATGTAAGGAATATAATCAATATTTTGGAATATTTGACTGCCAGGAATGAGAAACAAGCGATATTGATGTTTGTGGACGCTGAAAAGGCCTTTGATAATATCATATGGGAATTTATGCTGAAAAATTTAGAGTATATGGAGGTGGGAAAAGAGTTTTTCAATGGAATCAAGGCAATATATACAGAGCAGAGAGCCAAACTGATTGTCAACAATGTTGTTACAGAAGATATAAAAATATCTAAAGGAACAAGACAGGGTTGTCCGCTCTCGCCATTGTTATTTATAATGGTCCTGGAGGTTTTTTTAAATACGATTAGACAAAATAAACTAATTAATCTGTTTACAAGAAACGGAAGGCGGACTTCCTGTTTACACCTTCCCGTTTTCGGTACCAAATTGGTGCTTTTTCTTCCCTTATTTTCAAATCTTTAAATTCTTTTTTTTTTTAAAGAAATATTTATTAAGATTTTACAAAAACAGATATACAAAAACACATAATAAGAAAAGCAAAAAAAAAATAAGAGTAAACACACAAAAAAATTTACAAAAAATTAAAAACAATTCTTTTTCATAATTTAAAACTCATTTGCTTGTTTCTTTGACTTCCTCACACCTCCCCTTCTTGTATTCCCATTTAAATAATCAAATCAGCAAATCCCTACCCTCTTTTGTTTATCTTATCTCTATAACTTAACATTTTATAGCTCAGTATTTTCATCCATTATCAATTCATTTTTGCATATTCTTATTAACTTTGTTACAAATACCACTTATTTCCAATCCAGCATCATTTTAATTATGTTTTTACCTATTTATACCCTTTTTCCATATTCTTAAAGCATTACAGCTGGAAACCACTTAATTTCTATCCAACATCATTCTAACATTCATTAATTTTGCAATGTTTCTGTAGATAGTCTTTAAATTTCTTCCAATCTTCTTCCACCGCCTCTTCTCCCTGGTCCCGGATTCTGCCAGTCATTTCTGCCAATCCCATATAGTCCATCACCTTCATCTGCCATTCTTCCAAAGTGGGTAAATCTTGTGTCTTCCAATACTTTGCAATAAGTATTCTTGCTGCTGTTGTAGCGTACATAAAGAAAGTTCTGTCCTTCTTTGGCACCAATTGGCCGACAATGCCCAGAAGGAAGGCCTCTGGTTTCTTCGGGAAGGTATATTTAAATACCTTTTTCATTTCATTATAGATCATTTCCCAGAAAGCCTTAATTCTTGGGCACGTCCACCAAAGGTGAAAGAATGTACCTTCATTGTCTTTACATTTCCAACATTTATTATCGGGCAAATGATATATTTTTGCAAGCTTGACTGGGGTCATGTACCACCTGTATATCATTTTCATAATATTCTCTCTTAAGGCATTACATGCTGTAAATTTCATACCTGTGGTCCACAACTGTTCCCAGTCAGCAAACATAATGTTATGTCTGACATCTTGTGCCCATTTAATCATAACAGATTTCACCGTTTCATCCTGAGTATTCCATTTAAACAGCAAGTTATATACATCCTTGACAAAATCTTAGTTTTGGGTTCTAACAGTTCTGTTTCTAATTTTGATTTTTCCACCTGGAAGCCAATTTTCTTATCCAAATTATATGCCTCCATTATCTGATAATAATGAAGCCAATCTCGCACTTTATTTTTTAGTTTCTCAAAACTCTGCAGTTTTAGTCTATCTCCCTCTTGTTCCAGAATTTCCCAATATTTCGGCCATTTGGCCTCCATATTAAGCTTTTTCTGGGCTTTTGCTTCCATTGGTGACAGCCACCTTGGAGTTTTATTTTCCAATAAATCCTTATATCTTATCCAGACATTGAACAAAGCTTTCCTGACAATATGGTTCTTAAATGCTTTATGTGCTTTAACCTTGTCGTACCACAAATATGCATGCCACCCGAAAACGTTGTTAAAACCTTCTAAGTCCAAAATGTCTGTGTTCTCAAGAAGCAGCCAGTCTTTCAACCAGCAGAAAGCTGCTGATTCATAGTAAAGTTTAAAGTCTGGCAGGGCAAATCCACCCCTTTCCTTTGCATCAGTTAATATCTTAAATTTTATTCTGGGCTTCTTGCCCTGCCAGACAAATCTAGAGATATCTTTCTGCCACTTCTTGAAACAATCCATTTTGTCCACAATTTGCAATGTTTGAAACAAGAACAGCATTCTAGGCAATACATTCATCTTTATAGCTGCAATTCGTCCCAACAAGGAAAGCTTCAAATTTGACCAAATTTCTAAGTCTTTTTTCACTTCCATCCAACATTTTTCATAATTATCCTTAAATAAGTTCCCATTTTTTGCTGTCATGTTAATCCCCAAATATTTCACTTTCTTGACCACAGTCAGACCTGTCTCATTCTGAAACCTCTCTCTTTCAATCGGTGTTAAATTTTTCTCTAAAACCTTAGTTTTTGACTTGTTCAGTTTGAATCCTGCCACTTGACCAAATTCTTGAATTAGTTCTAAAACTCTTTTAGTACTAGATTCTGGCTCCTGTAACGTCAATACTAAATCATCTGCAAATGCTCTCAATTTGTACTGTTTGGCTCCGACCTGTATACCTTTAACCAACCGGTCCCTTCTAATCATGTTCAGCAAAACCTCCAGGACCGATATAAAAAGCAATGGGGAGATTGGGCATCCCTGTCGTGTCCCTTTTTCTATCTTAAATTCTTCCGTCACCACATTATTTACAATTAATTTAGCCTTTCGTTCAGAATATATTGCACCTATACCATTTTCAAAACCTTGGCCTACCCCCATCCCCTGTAGGTTCTTTTTCATGAAACTCCAAGAGATATTGTCAAAGGCTTTCTCCACGTCCACAAATATCAGAACTGCTTTAGTGTTTATATTCACTTCTAGTTTTTCCAGAATATCAATTATGTTCCTCAAATTATCAGACAAATGTCTTCCCGGGAGAAAGCCCGCTTGGTCTTTATGAATCTCTTCCATCAATACTTTTTTCAATCTCTTGGCCAGAATGTCAGCAAAAATTTTATAATCCACATTAAGTAACGATATAGGGCGGTAGTTCTTAAGCTGAGTCTTTTCAGTCTCTGTTTTTGGTATAAGTGTAATATACGCCTCTTTCCACGACTCTGGTGCCCTCTTCCCTTCCAGAATTTCATTGCAGACTTCCTTCAGAGGTTGTACTAACCACTCTTTCAAAGATCTTTCAAAGATCTCCGGTCCTGGAGATTTGCCCAATTGCATATTTTGAATGGCACCTTCTACTTCCTGTTCAGATATTTTATAGTTCAACATTAATTTACTTTCTTGAGAGATTTTTTGTAATCCATTTGTCTTCAAAAATCGGTCTATGTCCATTTCTTTCTGTGGCCCTTGTGAGTATAATTGTTTAAAGTACCTCTGAAAACAATTTCTAATTTCATTTGGATTATGTATGTTCTTTCCTTCCACTTCTAAATTTGTAATAATATTTAATTTTTGTCTTTTTTTCATTTGCCAAGCCAACAATTTCCCACATTTATTAGCTGATTCAAATGTTTTTTGTCTCATTTGTTTAATTTTCCATTCTATTTCCTGATTCATCATTTCCATATATTGTACTTGATATAATTTTATTTCTCTCAAGATCTCCTGCGACTTTGGTTTTGCCCTCAATTTCTTCTCACTTTCTTTTATTTTCTCCAAAATTTTATCTTTCTTCTCATTTTGACTTCTCTTCTTTATTGCATTCTGTTGTATCAAAAACCCTCTCATGACAGCTTTGCTTGCGTCCCAGATCACTCTTTTTTCTACATTAGTGTTCATATTTATTTCGAAATAATCTCTCAAAGTTTTTTGGGCCTTTTTATACACTTCTTCATCTCCAAATAAGGTGTCATTCATCCTCCATCTGAAGGAGCCAGTTGATATTTGCTTCATCTCCATCCTTACAGCGTTATGGTCGGAGCAAGTTTTTGGGCAGATTTCCACTTTCTTTATCTTTGGTGCCATTCCTCTAGTTACCCATATTTGATCAATTCTAGTCCATGTCATCTTGGCTTCAGAAAAGGAGGTTCCCTCTCTTCCCAAGGGGTTCTTTGTTCTCCAAATATCCACTAAGTCCATATTGTCTGTCATCTCAAAAAAAGTTTTTGGTAGTCTACCATCCTTGGTAACTACCTGTCTTTGTGCCTTGTCCATGTTTGTAGATACTACTCCATTCATGTCCCCCATCAAAATCAGATTGTAATCCAAATAGTCCAATAAGATCTCATGCAACTTCTTAAAAAATTCAGATTTCCCCTCATTCGGTGCATAAATTCCTATGATCAAAAATTTCTCTCCTTGAACTTGAATTTCAATTGCCAGGCATCTTCCCTGTTCATCTTTAAAAATAAATTTCGGTAATAATCTCTCCTTTGCATATATCACAACTCCTCTTTTTTTAACTTTGTCAGATGAGATAAACTCCTGTCCCAATCTCTTATTAATAAGTAATTTCCTGTGTAACCTTGTTACATGAGTTTCTTGTAGACAAATCAAGTCCAATTGCTCCTTTTTTAATAAATGAAAAACACTTTTTCTCTTCTGAGGAGAGTTAAGGCCGTTACAATTCCAACTTAAAAGTTGCAGAGCCATGATGGGGTTACTTCGCTTTACCTCCGACTGCACCAAGTGTCTGTTCTTGTTCTGTCAACTGTGTCTCTTTCTCTGGGCCGTGCAATCCAAAAGATAAATTTGCTATATCCAGTATTCCTTTTTCCAGTGCTCTTGGCTCTTCTCCAGATTCCACTTCTTTCTGTAGATCTTCTTCGTGGTCTTTCAGAAACCTATCTTTTTCATTGACTGATCTTATTTTTATCTTTCTTCCTTTATATTTAAAGGATAGGCCTTGAGGAAATTCCCACCTAGAGAATTCTATTTTTTCTCAACAGGGCAACAAGATCTCCGTAGTTAAGCTTTAAGTCCAGAAGATGTTTTGGAATATCCTTAAATATCTCCACTCTTGAGTCGTCAATTTCCAAAGTCCTTTGATAGTGCAGGTTCAAAATTTTATCTCTCTCCTCTTTTGTTCGAAAAGTAATCAAACAGTCTCTCACCTTGTTCCTCCTTTGTCCTCTTCCGAGTCTGAATGCACTCACTATCTTAAATTCTTCCTTCCCCAAGTCCTGTTGCCAAAAATCTGTAAATTCCTGTGTAAGAAAATCAGCCAGATTATCTTTCTCACGTTGTGGTACAACCCTGATTCTTAAATTTTTTTGTTTCTCTTTCAATTCAATCATAGACAATGTCAAACCGTGGTCCTCCAATTGCTTATATACTGGTGGTATCTTCTCTTGAGTAGCAGTTGCAATATCTTTTGCTTCTTCAGCTATCTTTCTAGTCGAAGCAGATTCCTGTAGTAATTTTTCAATAGACTGTGTATTGGTATTCACCTTCTGTCCCAAATTATTAATTCCTTTAGTATTCAAATCAATTTTAACTGATGCTTCAGCTACTTGTTTATTTGTCTCCGCCACCTGCTTAGCTAAATTTTCCAAAGATTCATTAATTTTCCCAAGTGCTTGTGCCAAAACATCTTCAGACGACATAACTTTTGGTTTGACCTGTGGAGGTGCAGCCCCTGATGTTCCAGATGCGCCAGATATTGAAGGCCTTCGCTGCTGCGCAGTATCTGTCCTGTATTGTCTTCCAGACCTAGTAATCTTTTCTTGCGCCAGCTCTAACTTTCCTCTCCCATCTGCCATAACACTCTCATGAAAATCCAAGGCCAATCCCACGGTTAGAGATTGTTTTGAAAAGGAATTTTCCTATAGTCCAGTTGTTATTGTAGCAATGTCAAACCTCCTCTAGGGGGACACAGTAACAACCAAAACTTGCAACTTTTAAAGAGAAAATATAGTCCTTATGAGTCCCCCAATTCACTTAAAAACAACAGTTTCAGTCCACTTAAACAGTTACTTTAAAACCAGGAGAAGTCCAGAAACACTGTATCTCTTTTTGCAGAGCTAAGTCAAAAGTCCTCTGCTTTCCACTGAGCGGCTTTCCTTGTCTAGGGGCAGTCCGTTCCCAGGTTTTAGGCAGCGGAGCAGCGGATTTTAGCTTCCTTTTCCTCTTGTTTTTGCAGGTAAATACACCTCAAACTTTCCCCCCTCCTCTCCTGCAAACTGGAGGGGAGACCGCTTTCCTGATGTTAAGATTTAAGTCTTTTTCCAAAACGTCTTTCCAAGTTTCCGCTTTACAGTCTCATTGCTTTAATCTGTTTACAATAAGGGAAGGCAGACTTCCTGTTTATACCTTCCCGCTTCGGTACCAAATTTACTTGTTCTTTTAAATCCAATTCAAATCCAATTTATTCCTACTCACGGGTAGTTACTTTCGAGTCCAATTGTCCCAGGAAAAAGTCAGCGCTCTCCAGCTGTGCGGCTTCACTCCGCGGAAGAAGCAGTTGACTCTCAGCACTGTGCTGCTCATCCCGTCCCGCTCCGGAGCCCTTAAAAAAAAAAGGGTCCTTTTGCAGATTGGGGGGGCGCAAATGGTGCCCGAGTCCCCACGTTCACAGGCTTCCCCCGCCTGTGATTTTTAAAGGGTCCCCGCTTTGCCGCAGCGGTAAGACCCGATCCCACAGAGCTAATCCCTCCGAGACTCAGAGGGAATCCGCCATTAATCGATGGTGCTGACCCGGAAGTCCAAATCTTTAAATTCAACCTACTCACGGTATCTATTTGCTGGCCGAATTGTCACAGGAAAAAAGTCAGTGCCCTCCTACAACAGCTGTGCGGCTTCACTCCACGGAAGAAGCAATTGACTCTCAGCACCGCGCCACTCACCCCGTTTCGCTCCGGAGCCCGTAACTGGGTTCCTTTGCAAATTGGGGGGGGGGGCGCTGAAGGTGCCCGCCGAGTCCCACGGTCACAGGCTTCACCCGCCTGTGGTTTTTTGAGGGGTCCCCGCTTCGCCGCAGCGGCAAGACCCGATTTCCGTAGAGCTATCTCCCTCCGAGTTAGAGGGAATCCGCCATTGCCGATGGCGCCGACTCCGGAAGGTGTAAACAGGAAGTCCACCTTCCGTTTCTTGTAAACAGATCAAAGCAAAGACTATTTAAACTAAGACCTGGAAAATCGCTTTAAAAGGACTTAAATCCTAACATCAAGACAAAAGATCTCCCTCCCTGAATTGCAGGAGAGGGGAGGGAAGAGGGAGAAGTATTTTTGCCTGCAAAAAGAGAGGAAAAAGAAACAAAGACCACCGCTTAATGCCTGGGAACGGGCTGTCAAGTGCTAATAAGATTGCCGTACTGTGAATCGCGCTGTTTATGGACATTGTAACCTTTTGACAGTTAACTCTGCAAGAGAGATACTTTTGATTCTGACTGGCTTCTCCGGACTTTAAGGAACTGTAAAGTAACTGAAATTGAAATTGAAACGGTTGTTTACTTTGTTAAATGGGGGATTTGGAAAAGTTACTTTAATGCAACAAGAATTGACTGTTACTGTGTCCCCCTAGAGGAACTTTGCAATTGTTACAACTGGCCAGGGAATTTTCCACTCCAAATTGGCCAGGGGAATTTTCCACAGCAAAATAAACTCTGGCCGTGGGATTGACCTTGAGCTTCAGATAAAGTGTTATGGCAAACTTGCCTCAGGAAAAAACAACAAGATCTGGGAAAATTCGGCAGCAGCGAAGAGCATCAGCATCTGGCCCTTCTGCACTATCAGGGGCAGCACCTGTTCAAGTTGATCCAAAAGGAATGGCATCTGAAGATGTTTTAGCTGTGGCATTAGGCAAAATTAATGAATCTCTGGAAAAACTGAGTAAACAAGTAGCTGAAGCATCAACTATAATTGATCAGAATACTACAAGCATCAATAATTTGGGACAGAAGGTGAATTCTAACACAGAATCTATTGAGAAATTGCTGCAGGAATCTACTTTGACCCGAAAGACAGCTGAAGAAGCAAAGGAAAAAGCACTGGCCGTAGAGGAAAAGATACCACCGATATGCAGGCAACTTGAGGACCACAGGTCAATGTTATCTATGATTGAACTGAAGGAAAGACAGAGAAATTTAAGGATCAGGGCGGTACCTGAACTTGAGAAAGATAACCTAAGTGACTTTCTTATGCATGAATTTGCAGACTTCTGGAACTTAGATTCAGAGAAGCAAGATATCAAGATAGTAAGTGCTTTCAGGCTCGGAAGAGGGGGGAGAAAGAACAGGGTGAGAGACTGTTTGATTACCCTCCGAACAAAAGAGGAGAGAGACAAAATATTGAGTCTGCATTTTCAGAAGACCTTGGAAATACATCAGTCAAGAGTGGAGATATTCAAAGACATTCCAAAATACCTTCTGGATCTTAGGTCTAACTACGGAGACCTGGTGACCCTGTTGAGAAGTAATAGAATTGTTTTCAGGTGGGAATTCCCTCAAGGCCTATCTTTTACTTTCAAAGGAAGAAAGTTAAAAATAAGATCAGTGGAAGATAAAGAAAGATTTTTGAAAGATCACGGAGAAGATTTGCAGAATGAATCTGAAGAGCTAAGAGCACTAAAACCAGGAATATTAGACATATCATCACTATCATTTGGATTGGACAACTTAGAGAAAGTGATACCACCGACAGAACAAGAACAATTGCTGGGTGCAGTTGGAGGAAAAGCAAAGTAACCACGCCATGGCTCTGCAACTATTAAGCTGGAATATTAATGGTTTTAACTCCCCGGAGAAGAGGAAAAAAGTCTTTCATTTATTGAAAAAGGAACAATTGGACTTGATTTGTCTACAGGAAACACATGTGATAAGGCTGCATAGGAAAGTATTGATCAATAAAAGATTGGGTCAAGAGTTTATTTCATCGGACAAGGTAAAAAAAAGAGGTGTAGTGATCTATGCAAAAGAGAGCCTATCACGAAATTTATGTTTAAAGATGACCAAGGAAGATTTGTGGCAATTGAAATTCGAGCACAAGGAGAGAAATTTCTGATAGTAGGAGTTTATGCACCAAATGAGGGGAAATCGGAATTTTTAAAAAAGTTGCATGAGACATTGCTGGACTATATGGATTATAACATTATCATGATGGGAGATATGAATGGAGTGTCCACATATATGGACAAGGCACAGAGACAGGTAGTTACTAAGGATGGCAGACTACCAAAAACCTTTTTTGAGATGACTGACAATATGGACTTAATTGACATTTGGAGAACAAAGAATCCCTTGGGTAGAGAGGGAACTTTCTTCTCTGAAGCCAAAATGACATGGACAAGAATTGACCAAATCTGGATAACTAGAGGACTGGCTCCTAAGACTCGAAAAGTAGAAATTTGCCCTAAAACTTGCTCCGACCATAATGCTGTGAAAATGGAGATGAAACTAACACCAACTGGTTCCTTCAGATGGAGGATGAATGACACCCTGTTTAGAGATGAAGAGGTTACTAAGAAGGCCCAAAAAACCTTGAGAGACTATTTTGAGATAAATATGAACACTACCATTGAAAAAAGAGTAATCTGGGACGCAAGCAAAGCAGTTATGAGGGGGTTTCTAATTCAACAGAATGCAATAAAGAAGAGAACTCAAAATGAGAAAAAAGATAAAATTTTGGAAAAAATAAAAGAGGGTGAGAAGAAACTGAGAGCGAAACCAAAGTCACAAGAGATTCTGAGAGAAATAAAGTTATATCAAGTTCAATATATGAAAATGATGAATCAGGAAATAGAATGGAAAATTAAACAGATGAGACAAAGGACACTTGAATCGGCTAATAAATGTGGAAAATTGTTAGCTTGGCAAATGAAAAAAAGACAAAAACTTAACACCATTACTAACTTGGAAGTGGAAGGAAAGAATATTCAGAATCCAGTGGAAATTAGAAAATGTTTCAAGAGGTACTTTAAACAGTTATATACACAAGGGCCACAGAAAGAGTTCGATATAGACCAATTCTTAAAAATAAATGGACTACAAAATATCTCTCAAGAAAACAAGTTAATGTTGAACTATAAAATCACAGAACAGGAGGTAGAAGGTGCCATTCAGAATATGCAACTGGGCAAATCTCCAGGGCCGGACGGCTTAACCTCAAAATACTATAGATCTCTGAAAGATTGGATAATTCAACCACTAAAGGAGGTTTGTAATGAAATTTTGGAGGGGGAAAAAGCGCCAGAGTCGTGGAAGGAAGCTTATATTACACTTATACCGAAAACTGAGTCTGAAAAGACACAACTTAAGAACTACCGCCCCATATCCCTGCTTACCGTGGATTATAAAATTTTTGCAGACATTTTGGCTAAAAGACTAAAAAAAGTATTAGTGGAGGAGATACATAAGGACCAAGCTGGCTTTCTCCCGGGCAGTCACTTATCTGACAACACGAGAAATATAATTAATATTTTGGAAAAATTGCAATTGAATATTAATACTAAAGCAGTCTTAATATTTGTAGATGCGGAGAAAGCCTTCGACAATATTTCTTGGAGTTTTATGAAGAAAAATCTTCAGGGGATGGGGGTTGGTCAAGGTTTTGAAAATGGTATAGGTGCAATTTACTCAGAACAAAAGGCCAAATTAATTGTTAACAATGTGGTGACAGAGGAATTTAAGATAGAGAAAGGGACACGACAAGGCTGCCCAATTTCCCCATTGCTCTTTATTTCGGTCCTGGAGGTTTTGCTAAATATGATCAGAAGGGACCGTTGGAGCTAAACAGTACAAATTGAAAGCTTTTGCAGATGACTTAGTACTGACGTTACAGGAGCCAGAATCTAGTACTAAAAGAGTATTAGAATTGATTCAAGAATTTGGTCATGTGGCAGGATTTAAGTTGAACAAGTTAAAAACTAAGGTTCTTGAGAAAAATTTAACACCGATTGAGAAAGAGAGGTTTCAGAAGGAGACAGGTTTAACATTGGTTAAGAAAGTAAAATACCTGGGGGTTAACATGACCGCTAAGAACTTGAATTTATTTAAAGACAATTATGAGAAATGTTGGTCAGAAGTGAAAAAGGATCTAGAAATATGGTCAAATTTGAAGCTTTCCTTGTTAGGTCGAATTGCTGTTATAAAGATGAATGTATTGCCAAGAATGTTATTTTTATTTCAATCATTGCAAATTTTGGACAAAATGGACTGTTTCAAGAAGTGGCAGAGAGACATTTCTAGATTTGTCTGGCAGGGCAAGAAGCCCAGAATAAAATTTAAGATATTAACTGATGTAAAGGAAAGAGGTGGATTCACCCTGCCAGACCTTAAACTCTATTATGAATCAGCAGCATTCTGCTGGTTGAAAGAATGGCTGCTTCTTGAGAACACAGACATTTTGGATTTAGAATGTTTTAATAACGTTTTTGGGTGGCATGCATATTTGTGGTATGACAAGGTTAAAGCACACAAAGCATTTAAAAACCATATTGTCAGGAAAGCATTGTTTAATGTTTGGATAAGATATAAGGACCTACTTGAAAATAAAACCCCAAGGTGGTTGTCACCGATGGAAGCAAAGGCCGAGAAAAAGCTCAATATGGAGGCCAAATGGCCGAAATATTGGGAAATTCTGGAACAAGAAGGAGATAAACTGAAATTGCAGAGTTTTGAGAAACTAAAAGATAAAGTGCGAGATTGGCTTCATTATTATCAAATAAGGGAGGCTTACAATTTGGATAAAAAAATTGGTTTCCAGGTGGAAAAATCAAAATTGGAAACAGAACTGCTAGATCCCAAAACTAAGATACTTTCAAGAATGTATAACTTGCTGTTGAAATGGAACACTCAGGATGAAACGGTTAAATCTGCTATGATTAAATGGGCACAAGATGTTGGACATAACATTATGTTTGCTGACTGGGAACAGTTGTGGACCACAGGTATGAAATTCACAGCATGTAATGCCTTAAGAGAGAATATTATGAAAATGATATACAGGTGGTACATGACACCAGTCAAGCTTGCAAAAATCTATCATTTGCCCGATAATAAATGTTGGAAATGTAAAGACAATGAAGGTACATTCTTTCACCTTTGGTGGACGTGCCCAAGGATTAAGGCTTTCTGGGAGATGATATATAATGAAATGAAAAAGGTATTTAAATATACCTTCTTGAAGAAACCAGAGGCTTTTCTCCTGGGTATGGTCGGCCAATTGGTGTTAAAGAAGGATAGAACTCTTTTTATGTACACTACAACAGCAGCAAGAATACTTATTGCAAAGTATTGGAAGACACAAGATTTACCCACTCTGGAAGAATGGCAGATGAAAGTGATGGACTATATGGAATTGGCAGAAATGACTGGCAGAATCCGAGACCAGGGAGAAGAGTCGGTGGAAGATTGGAAGAAATTTAAGGACTATTTACAGAAACACTGCAAAATTAATGAATGTTAAAATGATGTCGGAATGAATTGAAGCGGTTTTAGCAACAATGTTAAAAAGGAGTATGTAAAAATGATTTGTTAATAGATGAAAATATAAGATTATAATATGTTAAGATAAAGAACTAAGATAAAAACAAAGAGGGTAAGGATTTGCTGAACCAACTACTCAAAATGGAATACAAAAAAGGGAGATGTGAGGAGGTCAGGGAAACAAGTGAATGAAAGGCAAGACATTGAAAGATGGACTTATTTTTTACTGTTTTTTCTTTTTTTCTTTTTTTCTACTCTGTATTTTGTATTATTTGTTTTTTTTCCCTTTATTTTCTTATTATTTTTGTAATCTTTTTTTGAAATTTGAATAAAATATCATTTAAAAACAAAACAAAATAAACTAATTAAAGGGGTGACAGTAGGTCGGAATGAATATAAAGTAAAAGCCTTTGCCGATGATCTGGTTATAACGATGGAAGAACCAAGGCAGAGTGTTAAAAAAGTATTGGAGGAGATTGAACAATTTGGAAAAAGTGGCCGGTTTTAGGTTGAATAAGAAAAAAACTAAAATAATGGTGAAAAATATGGAGTATAATAAGATAGAAATAATGCAACAACAGACAGAGATAGAGGTGGTGAAGAAAGTAAAATACTTAGGAATTTGGTTAACTCCTAAAAATATTGACCTGTTCCAGAATAATTATGTACAGGTGTGGAAAGGAATAAGGAATGACCTGGAGGTGTGGGGTAGAATGAAACTGTCCTTTTGGGGCAGAATTTCTACGATAAAGATGAATGTGCTTCCAAAGATGTTATTTTTATTTCAGACTATCCCCGTTATTAAGGGGGTAGGGATTTTTAAGGATTGGCAAAGAGTGATTTCAAGGTATATTTGGCAGGGCAAAAAGCCGAGAATAAAATATAAATTATTAACAGATGTGAAGGAAAGGGGAGGCTTCGCCCTGCCAGATATGAAATTATATTATGAAGCAGCTTGTCTTTGCTGGTTAAAGGAATGGATTAAATTAGAAAATACGGAATTATTGGACTTAGAAGGTTTCGATAACAGATTTGGGTGGCACGCCTACCTATGGAGTGACAAGAAGAAAGTCCATAAAGGATTTGGGAACCACATTTTCAGGAGTTCATTAATAGCAGTATGGGACAGGTATAAAAACCTTCTGGAACCAAGAGTTCCACATTGGCTATCTCCGTTAGAGGTTATGTGTGTAAAGAAAATTAATATGAGAGGGAAATGGGCTACATACGGAGAATTAATAACTAAAGAAGGAGGAAAATGGAAACTAAAACCATATGACTATGTTAAAGATGATGTGTATGATTGGTTGCATTATTTTCAGGTAAATGAAATGTTTAAAAAAGATATAAAGGAAAGTGGTTATGCAGAAAAAGATTCAAAGTTCCAAACAGATAATAAATAATGAATATAAAACTCTGTCAAAAATGTATAAGATATTGTTAGAATGGTTTACGAAAGATGAAGAGGTTAAATCGGTAATGATACAATGGGCCAAAGATTTTGGATATAATATTCAATTTGAAGATTGGGAAAAATTATGGAAGGAAAATTTAAAATTTACTGCATGCATGGGGTTGAAGGAAAATGTTATGAAAATGTTCTATAGATGGTACATTACACCGGTAAAATTGACAAAAATGTATAAAACATGTAATAAGTGTTGGAAATGTAAAGAAAAAGAGGACTTCCGGGTTAGCGCCATCGGCAATGGCGGAGTTCCTCTGACTGAGAGGAACCCGCTCCGCAAAAATCGGGTCTTGCCGCCGCGGCGAAGGCGGAGACCCTTCAAAAATCCCAGGCGGAGGAAGCCTGGGAACGTGGGTACTACTCAAGTACCCGTGAGTAGAACGGAAAATTGGATTAAGAAACACTTTAATTTGGCACTGAAGCGGGAAGGTTCTAAACAGGAAGTCCGCCTTCCGCTTTTGTAAATAGACTAAAGCAAAAATTGTGCAAGCTAAAGTCTGGAAAGTCGTATATAAAGGTCTAAAATTCCTTCAGTTTTAACCACCAAAACCCCTCTTAGAAGCAGGAGAAAAGAGGGGGAATTTTGATTGTTCAAGCCTGCAGGAGAGAGAGTAAAGAAAGATAAATTTCCACCGTCTCAAACCTGGGAACGGGGTGTCAGAGACAGAAATTTTTGGGGAAGTTCATTGACTGTGAATGGAACGTTTTTTGACAGATAGTTAAAGAAGAGAAACAAATTGATTCCAATGTTGCCTTTTGCATTTTAAAGAAACAAAAAAATTGAAAAATGAAAGTAATTTTCTTTTGTTGGACCTGCTTTCAAAAGATGGATACAAATAGAAATTGTCTCCTCTAGAGGGAGCTTGTTAAATTGTTGCTGGAGTCGATCTGGGGATTTCACAGCTGTGGAGATTAGGATCGTGGGACCAGACTCTGACCTTGAATAAAAATGTGTTTGGAAGAAGTTTTGGTGCTTGCTTTTTGCAAGACAAGTGCTTTGTTGGACCAGATGCATGAGAAGATGGATTTGATGACTGTTGCAGTCAAAAACTTTGGACAAACAGCAAATACTTATATAGAAACCATTCAGGAACCAACCCAGGAACCTGTTTTGACAGGGCAAGTGCAAATGCAGAAGACAATGGAGGAGGTTGCTGTTGAACCTCAAGTAATACAAATGGAGAGACCCGAGGCCCTGCAGGAGCATAAGCCGCTGTTCTTGAAGATTGAATCTGGAGTGGGCCGGGGGGGTCTGGAGTTGTGGGGGCCCTTACTTTTGGAGGGACTTTGAAACTTGCTTTTAAATACTCTCTGGACTACACTGCTGACTGTGGGGAATGGGACTGTGGGGAATGGGCTGATCTGCTGAGGGGAGATGGAGATATTTTTGGGTTGGAGTCTCCCCGAGACCTACTCCTCAATGAGAAAGGAAAGAAACTAAGAAAGAGATCAACAAAAGACAAGGTAAAGTGCAGGTATAAACAAGAAGAAGATCTGCAGAAGGGACATGGAAAAGACTTAAGAGCCTCGGACATAAGATTACCAGGTTGATGGACTAGATGGAATGGACAGTAAGGACTGACATAACCCGAGACCAGGAAGAAGAGACGTTGGATGAAGATTGGAAGAAAGTTTTTAAAAATTTATTTTGGGAATTAGTGTAAAATTAACGAGCATTAGGAAAAATGTTGGAATGAAACTATTTGGCTTTAGTAGAAATGATATAAGGAGTTATGTATAAATAAGTATTAAGTTTTAAGCTTTAAGGTATTTTATGGTAAGATAAGGTTAAAATAAATTAAGGTAAATTGAACGACAGAATATAGTGAAAGATGGAAAGGATTTGCTGAGTTAATTAATAGGTTAGACTGTTAAGATAAATTACCCAATAAAAATTGAGAAAGATGGAAAGAATTTGCTGAAACAAATAACTAAACTAGAATACAAAAAGGGAGGTGTGAGGAGGTCGATGAAACAAGTAAATGAAAGATAAAGATATGGAATATTGGATGTGTGTTTTTTATTGTTATTGTTATTGTTGCATTGGTTTTTATGTTTTTTCCCCCTTTGTTTTTTATGTATTGTAATGTATGTTTTGTTAATTTTTTGTTGCTTTCTTTTCTTCTTTTTTCTGTAATTTTTAAACTTCTAATAAATATCATTTTTTAAAAAAAGGAAATGTAAAGAAAAAGAGGGAACGTTTTACCATATGTGGTGGGAATGTAAGAAAGTAAAGAGTTTCTGGGAAGCGATATATAATGAAATGAAAAAGATGTTAAAATACACTTTTGTTAAGAAACCAGAAGCTTTCCTTTCAGGGATTACAGGAAAATAAATAAGAAGAAAAGACTGTAAACTATTCCAGTATGCAGTTACGGCAGCAATAATTCTATTGGCCCAGAAATGGAAACAAGAGGAAATACCGACGATACAAGAATGGAGAATGAAATTGACGGACTATGCGGAACTGGACAAATTGACTGGGAAAATAAGATATACTCGAAACCAAAAGTTCATCGAGGATTGGGGAAAATTCCTAGATTATCTGAAAAATATATGTGAGGTGCAAACAACGCTAGTGGGGTTTCAAGAAGCACTGTAAAATTTTAAGAGGTATTGTTAAATGAAAATAGAAAAGGGAGGGAAGACAAATGGCAATGCAATTAAAGGAATGCGTATTGAAGGGCAAATACGGATGATTACCAGGGAAGCTGAAGGAAGACCAAAAAGAGTACTGTGTTAAAATTTGTTAAAATTTGGACAAAATTGTATGACTATTTTGGAAAATTAATAAAAATTTATTTTTTTAAAAAAAGAGAATGTCAGCAAGGTAGTTTTTTTTTGTTAGAGACAGAAAGCTGCAAGCATGCAGCTAGATTCTGTAGGTCTTTCTTTTCTGGTTTTGTATGCTTCTAAAAAAAGAGTGATAGAATAGAAGCACTGCTGTAGAGCTGAGTTATTGAAGATACCACACAGACACAGACACAGACACAGACACAGACACAGACACAGACACAGACAAAGCCATTTTACGCTGTGTGTGAACTCTGCTAACGTCCGACAACTGAGAAGAGTGGCAGCGCGCGAGTGGAAGCGTGTGGGCACCGTTGAAGTTTGTCGGAGTGGCAATAAATCAAATTTATTGCAGTGCCGTTGCAGCAGACTCTGTGGGTCAAAGGATTTACAACCCACAAACTTTAACAACATCCTTGTCTCATTCCTTTTTCTATTTTAAATTGATTCGTTATCACCTGCTTAATAATTAATTTTGCATTCTGTTCTGTATATACAGCTTTTATCCCTTTTATAAACTTTTCTTCATATTCCATTTCTTCCATCACTTTCTTCATAAAATCCCAAGATATATTATCAAATTTTTTCCCCGCATTTATAAACATCATTGCTGCTTTATTCTCATTTCTTCCTTCTAAATATTCTATTACATTTAAAATATTTCTTATATTATCTTTCATCTGTCTACCTGGAAGGAATCCCGTTTGATCTGGATGTAGATAAAAATTTAAGACCTTTTTCAATCTATTAGCTAAAATATTAGCAAATCTCTTGTAGTCATTATTCAGTAATGAAATGGGTCTATAGTTTTTGATCACTGTCAGATCTCTATCTTGTTTTGGAATCAAGGTAATATAAGCTTCCTTCCATGTCTCCGGAATTTCCCCTTTTGTTAATATTTTGTTCACTATGTCTTTCATTAGGTTTGCAAGCTGTTCTTTAATTTTTTTATAAGACTTTGCTGATAGTCCATCTGGTCCTGGTGATTTACCCACCATTTTTTACTTATTGCATCAAAGATTTCTTGGTTTGTTATTTGTGTATTTAAGAGTACTGTCTCTTCTTGTTTTATCTTTGTCAAATGACTCTTTTTTATATATTCCTGTATGTTGCTTATCTTTTCATTTCCTTTTTTATATAAATTCTGAAAATATATTTTAAAAGCTTCCCTTATTTATTTTGTTTTATTCAAAACTTTTCCATTGGAATTAATTTTACCCATATAATTCATCTGTTGATTTTTCCTTAGTTGCCATGCTAACAACTTTCCTGGTTTATTTGCATGCTCAAAAAATTTCTGTTTCATTTTTTTAACTTTCCATGCTATTTATCATTAATTATCATTGAATATTGTGATTGTAATAATTTTATTTATTGTTTGTTTGGATTTTTTCCTAATTCGTTTTCCTTCTTTGATATGGCACCCAGGGGCAGAGGAAGGCATCGTGACACCTGGGGCGGGTATCACGATGTAGGGCGCATGTGCAGCAACGCTATGAACGATGCATGTGCCGTATATAGCAACGCCGCACATGTGTTGTATAGAGGTTTGCCGCTGGCGCCACTCCGGCCCCTTACAGACGGTGCCGGGACCCCTCCGTCGCTGCTAGAGCAGAGTATCTCATCACTGTCTCCAGGATTGACCATGGAGAATTTGAAAGCTGGCATCTTTGACGGGCCTCAGATCCGTCAGCTCATCAGAGATCCAGAGTTCGGAAACTCAATGAATGAAGTGGAACTGGAAGCGTGGAAGGCATTTGTTCTGGTAGTGAAGAACTTTCTTGGCAACAATAAGGCCAGAAACTATACAAAACTTGTCAACAACATGCTGACTGCTTTCAGAAACCTGGGCTGCAACATGAGCATCAAGATGCACTACCTATTTTCACATATGGCCCGGTTTCCTGAGAACCTGGGTTCAATGAGTGACGAGCAGGGGGAGAGATTCCATCAGGACATGAAAGAGATGGAGACCAGGTCTCAGGGTCGCTGGGACGCAGTCATGATGGCTGACTACTGTTGGACTCTGAAGAGAGACCTCCCTGCCGCTGAGCATTCCAGGAGTTCCAAGAAACGGAAGTTCAAGCCCTGAAGTTTGAAAAATGGTGAAGCAACATGCAATTTACGTGTACTTACCTTTATCAATGCCCACCATTCAGTTTACAGTAATCGATGTTTCTATCAGGTAATCAATATATGTTGTTGGAAAAACATTTTTTTCTCTTAAAACATATTTAGGATGATATGTGTTGACAAAAATCAGCTGATAATGCCACAAAAATGTAATCGATTTTGTCACGAGATCTGATTTTTTTCAAATCAACATAACACAAAAACCTGACCTGATGGAGAGAAACGGATGCCATTTCCTGATTCAGTAGTGCAAAAATACAGTGGTGCCTCGCAAGACGAAAAGAATCCGTTCCGCGAGTCTCTTCGTCTTGCGGTTTTTTCGTCTTGCGAAGCAAGCCCATTAGCGGATTAGCGCTATTAGCGGCTTAGCGGGCTTAGCGGATCAGCTGTTAAGCGGCTTAGTGACTTAGCTGATCAGCTGATAAGCGGCTTAGCGGCTTAGCGGCTTAGCGGCTTAGCACATCAGCTGTTAAGCGGCTTAGCGGATCAGCTGATAAGCAGCTTAGCAATCAGCTGTTAAGCGGCTTAGCGGATCAGCTGTTAAGCGGCTTAGCAGCTTAGCGGATCAGCTGATAAGCGGCTTAGCGGCTTGGGAAAAAGGGGGGGGGGAAGGAAAAAAAACCCGCAGGAACTCGCAAGACATTTTCGTCTTGCGAAGCAAGCCCATAGGAAATTCGTTTTGCGAAGCACCTCCAAAACGGAAAACCCTTTCGTCTAGCGGGTTTTCCGTCTTGCGGGGCACCACTGTACCCTAAATCAGTTGTAGAAATCTAGACAACATTCAAAAAGTAAAAAATTGTTGCCCAGTGATTAAGTCCCCATCTCAAGGTTGACCGTTCTTCCTTTTGCATTTCCATAACCACTGGGTTATGATCTGACATAATCCTCTGCTCTATCTCAACTTTCTTGACTGAATTCTAATTTTTTAGTAATCCAAACTGCATCAGTTCTTGTACTGCTCTCATGGAAATCAGAATAATACGTGAACTGTTTCTCCATTAAATGCCTTACTCTCCAAATCTCTACCAAGTTCAAAGTTTTAGTCATATCAAAGAAAGTTTTTGGAAGTTTCCCTTCTTTTGTCTCTTTTTTCTGATGGTTCCAACCACTTCCAATGATCCCACTCTGCTCAAATCTCCCATTATGATAATTTTTTTATCTGTAAATTCCAACAGGTCTGTTTCTAATTTTTTAAAATAAAATTCTGCTTTATTATTGTTTGGGGCATAGACTCCTACCAAATATATATTCTCTCCCTGAATTTTAATTTAAACTATTATCATTCTCCCTTTTTCATCCTTTTTAATCAGTTTGGGCTCCAGTGCAGGTTTAATGTAAAAGACTACACCTCTTTTTTTGCTATCGCCAGCAGTAATTAAATCCATCCCTATTTTTTTATTTGTCAGAATTCTTTGGTGTCTTTTGGCTATTTGTGACTCTTGTAAACAGATTATATCTAAATTGTGTTTGAGAATTATGTGTTGCACCCTATTTCTCTTTGTTTTAATATTTATCCCATTCACATTCCAGCTGAATATCTTAAGGTTTGCCATTGTCTGTTTTTCTTAAGATAGGTCTACCCCCTACTACACCTTTTTCTTCTTCATGTGCCAACTGTTCCATTGCCAGCCTTTGCTGTTCCAGAGGACTCTTCCCATGCCTATCTGCTTTTTGTCTTTCTAAGTCTCTGCCTTGTTTGTCAAAAAAGTGATATGCCTGTTTTTCTGTTGTAAATCTGCATCTTTTGCCTTTATATATAAATAAGAGTCCTTCTGGAAGCTCCCATTTATATCGTATGTCTGCTTTTTTAAAGGCCTCTGTCAAAAATGTAGTTGCGAGAACTGGGTCCCGGCAGGCGGAAAGAACGGATTCCGCAGGACCAATTCGAAGCCCTGCTCTTCTGCAAGGTTTTTTTTAGGGGGGTAACTATTCCTGGCAACCTCCCCTCTTTGCTCATCAACCCCCAAAGCGCTCGTCTTTAACGGGGCAAAGCGCCGGGCACTGCCATTCCTCTCCTCGACATCCAGAAGTCCCATACATACCATTTGCTTTTGAACAGCTACATGTATTTACTTCTGTGGTGTTCTGCCTCTTCTAGAGGTTCAGATAGTTTGATTTCAGGATATGGGGGAGAAGTTAAGGATGTTTATGGAAGGAGTCTGCAAAATAAGAATATACTTTTATGGATGTAATACAGGCATCCCCAAACTCGGCCCTCCAGATGTTTTGAAACTACAATTCCCATCATCCCTGACCACTGGTCCTGTTAGCTAGGGATGATGGGAGTTGTAGTCCCAAAACATCTGGAGGACCCAGCTTGGGGGTGCCTGATGTAATAGCTAAGCACTTGAGCCTATAAGAAAGGGTATTTCGATTATTGTCCTTAAAAAAGGAAGAAAATGGCTTTCTTTTGGAAACAGTTCCGTACAGAGAAAACAAAAACAAACTTAGCCCAAGAGTTCTTGTCATCTTGTTTTTCAAAACTATTTCCTTCATACCTTTTTACAATGTGATCCACACCTAGAGATAGGTTCTGTCCTGTTACAAAATCTTTATATGAAATAGACGTCAGATTTCTGTCCATCTAGCCAATTTCACAGCTTAGGATTTATTGCTCAGAGGGATAAAGTCCAACAGGCTTCCCTGCTGCGCAGCAGACATTTCCAGACCTCCGAGCAAAGCAGAGTAAAAAACCACAGCGGTCAGGTCCTTGGCTGTCAGGTGCTGTTACGATTGCTCGAGAATAACCAAGCAAGACTCCGACCTGTCTTTTACAGGCTTTATTTTGGTGCAAACTATTTACAGTGAAGAGCGTCATAAGTTCATGTCTGGCTCAATCGCTAGCAGAATCCGGGAGTGGTCTGTTTTTATACCTCCCCCAGCATAAAAGTCTCATCACCCCAGCCTTTTCCGCTGCTCCCTGCACCAAAGACTACTGCACAGGATGGGCGATGGCAAGGGTGTGCTCCCCGCCTCTCCGGCTTGCTCAGGCTCGGTGTTAAGGCTCTTCCTAGCATCCTCTGGTCCTTGCACCTCATCTACACTGGACGTGGGGCTTGTTAGGATATTTCCGTTCCACCTTAAAAGGGAGCAGGATGTTTGTGTCACAGCCTGCGTATTTCCTGTTCACAGGATGTTTATGTTTGTCTGTTCCTTTCGTTTTCTGCTGTTTTGCCTGAGCAGTCGGAGCAGACGGTCATGTCTTCTTTTGTTCTGACCTACGCAAAATAAACTGTAAATATGCTGTCCTGCTGTGCAACTTTTGCTGTGTGAATTCTGCTGTTAGAGTGTGCTCTAAGCCAGAGGCTTAGTGTCGCTAAATTGCTGATACTGCGTGACTACGGGAGGTCGATGGATCGTCCGGCACCGAGCTTGGGGGCTCAGATGGACTCTATCTCCCTGGCAGTATCCCAACAACAGGTTTCGGGCCCAGATTCACGGCACTTGCAGGAGAGTAAGACAGCGACAGACTGCTGAAAGGTATGTTGGAAAAGCGAAAGAAGAGGCTTTTCTGTTTGCCGCGGCAAGAGCTTTTGATGTCCGGCTGGCCTAATAGGCCTGGGAGCCGAGCCAAGCAGGCTTCGTGATTTATGGGTGCCAAGATAAGGAGTCTCTGAAGTGAAGAAGACTCACGGCCAAAGTTAAGAGCTGGAATGGAGTTTTTCCAAGCCTCTGAAGCTGCTGAGTGCCCAAAGTTAAATCGGAACAATTATGAGACCTGGGCAAAATGGTGTGAGAGTTTGCTGCGTCAGTTTGGAGTGTGGCAAACTGTGAGTGAAGCCCCTCCAGTTCCTCTGACAGGGAGATGGGAGGCTCAGAATTCGAGAGCCATAGACGTAATAGTCTTGTCCGTCTCTCTGGAGGAAATTGCTACGCTAGCTGGCAACACGACTGCACGTCAGATGTGGAATGCTTTGAAGATAGCCCATCTGCCAGTCATTCCAGCCTCCAGGGGGAGCCAAGGAGTCGGCAGCTGAGAGCTCTGTTTCCCATGGGAGCCAAGGTCAACTTTGCAGAGGCTGGAAGGCCAGAAGTAAACAAAGGAAAAAGCCTGCAGATGGCCCGAAGCAGAAGGGGGGTGAAAGGCCCACGCCAGTGGAAAACAAGGCTTTGTTTGCTGGCACAGCTTCACCAAAGGCTAAAGGCACGTCTGATGACCAGGAGCAGGGGGGCAAGCAGCAAAAGCCCACGCCAGTGGAAAACAAGGTTTTGTTTGCTGGCACTGCTTCACCGAAATCCAAGGCGAGGTTTATAGTGGATTCAGGGTGCACGCGCCATATCGCCAAAGACCGCCATCTGTTCATCTCCTTCACACCTCAAGATGGAGAGATCCACCTGGCTGATGGAAGGACTTTGCAAGGTGCAGGAGTTGGGACTGTGAAACTTGCAAGTCTGCATACTACCATCAGAGATGTACTTTTTGTTCCAGGAGCTGCGGACAATTTGCTTAGTGTCCCACAGCTGAATGGGCGTGGTTTTGAAATTACCTTCAAGAGGACTGTCTGTGTCATCAGAAAAGGCAAAGAGGACTTTTTGCATGCAAAGTTGATGGATGGTTTGTTCTGTCTAACTTATGATGACAATGCTGTTATATCTAATGCTGATTCTTGTTGTGTTGCACAAACTAACAAGGTTCTTCATGCAGGATGCATTCACGATGCACATAGAAGATTTTGTCACCTCTCTTGGCAAGCGCTAGCCAAGATGCCTGAGTTGGTTGAAGGTTTGGACATCAAACCTTGTAAATTTCACATGAAATGTGTATCTTGTGCAGAGAACAAGGTGAAGGTTGCTCCAAAAGGCAAGGAGTCTAGCAGGCAGGCTTCCAAACCCTACCAGCTAGTTCACGCAGACCTGGTTGGGCCTCTAGTGCCCTCTTTGGGAGGAGCAAGGTACTTCATGGTTCTAATTGATTCTTTTTCCAGGTACATTCATGTGTTTATGCTAGAGCAGAAATTGCAAGCATTTCCTAGGTTCAAGGCATTCTGTACTTGGTTGGAGAATGCTCATGGTAAACGTATTGGCTGTCTGTTTACTGATCGGGGCGGGGAGTTCACTTCTCAGCAGTTTGAAGCTTTCCTGACTGAGAAGGGAATCCAGCATGACTTGTCAACGCCTAGATCGCCATGGATGAATGGGCTTGCGGAGAGAGCAAATCAAACGCTGCTGCAAGGAATAAAAACCTCGTTGCATGATGCCAACCTCCCTGAGAAGTTTTGGGGGGAGGCTCTCTCGAATTTTGTTTACACTTTTAATCGCAGACTGTCATCACCTATTGGCTGCACTCCCTATGAGAAAATGTTTGGTAAGAAACCTAACACCAAGCACTTGAGAATCTTTGGTTCTGACATGTGGGTACACACCCCACAAAGCAACAAGCTTGGGAAGCGTGGGGCACATGGTTTGTTCATGGGGTACGATAAAGGTGCATACAGAGTATGGATGACTAACTCAAAATCCATAAAGTTCACAAGGAGTGTTGAGTACAATCCTAAGTGGGGGGAAAATGTGGGAATTTTCCAGAGTTACCCAGAGGAGGATGAAGGTGATGTGAAGAAAGCAGATCATGCTGAGAAAGCTGAGGAAACTGAGGATGATGATGATGATGATGATGATGATGATGATGATGATCAGAGTACGGATTCCAGTTCAGTGGGCGGCGCTGCTGCTGCTGTCAGTGACAGTGATGACACAGCAGACTACAAGAGCGCAAAGGCCTCAGTCAGACCATCTGATGCGTCTGACAATGAACTGGAAGAACCACTGTTCACCATTGGTCATTTTTCTCCTAAGAAGGAGGAGATGAGTCCAGAAGACTTGCGTCTAGTTCGCAGGTCTGAAAGGGCGACCAAAGGCAGACCTCCAAAGAGATTTGCTGATGAGTTTGCTAAGACGGCAACTGCTGTTCTTAGTAGCTCAGAGAAGGTGTGGGAACCTTCAAGCTTCAAAGAGGTCCAGGAGTTAACTTCTAAAGATGCTGAGCCTTGGCTTAATGCCATGAAGGCTGAAGTTGATTCCTTGAACAGGAACCAGACTTGGGAGCTGGTACCGGTAGTCCCAGGGATGAGACTGGTTGGCAGCAAATGGGTCTTCAAGGCCAAGACAGACCAGAATGGCAAGGTTGTCAGACACAAAGCCAGATTGGTTGCCAGAGGTTTTTCACAGGTACCAGGGCAGGATTACCACGAGACCTACTCGCCCACCGTCAAATATGAGAGCATTCGGCTGATGCTCAAGATTGCTGCGGAGGAGAAACTGCATGTTTCCCATCATGACATAAATACAGCTTTTTTGTACGGGATTTTGGGGGAGGAGCTGTACATGCTTCCACCTGACGGGATGCAGATACAGAAGGGAATGGTCTGTAAACTGCGGAAATCCTTATATGGTCTCAAGCAGAGTGCCAGGTGTTGGAACACAAAACTCACTGAAACGTTGCTTTCTCTAGGTTTTCACCAGGGCAAAGCTGATCCGTGTGTGTTTGTCAAGGAGGAGGGGCAAAACAAACTGTATTGTTTATGTTTTGTTGATGATCTTCTGATGTTTTGGAAGAATCAGGCTTTCTACCAAAGCACCCTAGCTCAGCTGAAGGAGCACTTTGACATGAAGGATCTTGGTGAGGTATCCAACTATCTTTCTCTGCAGGTGGAGAGGGACCAAGCAGGTAATTTTCTGGTACACCAAACACAGAAAATTGCTGATGTATTAACCAGGTTGAATTTGGTTGATGCAAACCCAGCGGACACACCGATGGTGACAGGTTACCAGGTAGACAGTACTGCTGAAGCGTTTTCTGACACAACGCTGTACAGATGCATTCTAGGCAAGTTGAATTTCATTGCTAGATGTTCGAGACCTGACATTGCTGTAAGCACTAACCTGCTTAGCAGACATGCTAACAATCCTACTGTTCAGGATTGGAAAGCTCTGAAGCGCATAGCCCGCTATTTGAAAGGGACTATGCACTACAGGCTGAGGTTCACCAGTCAGAAGACTGGAGGTCTTGAAATCTTTGCAGATGCAAGTTTTGGAAGTGACACCACGGATGGTACAAGCACTTCTGGAGTATGCTACATGTACAACCACTGCCTGTTTGACTGGTTGTGCAAAAAGCAGACGACAGTTAGCCTAAGTTCCTGTGAAGCAGAACTCAATGCTCTGTCATTTTCACTCATGGATTGTGAATGGTTGATGCAACTGTTTAAGGACATTGGGGTTTCTGTGAAATGTCCTATACAAGTGTATCAAGACAATAGATCTTGTTTGGCTTTGCTGAACTCGGAGAGTTGCAAGCAAAGGACCAAGTACTTGCAGATTAAGCTACATCGTGCAAGAGAGTGTATTCAGAAAGGACTCATTCAGGTGTCCTACATGCCAGGAAATGAAATTCCTGCTGATCTGTTGTCTAAGGTTGTTAACAGAGAACAACTTAAGGTTTACGTACAAAGGTTGCAATTGGGTTGAACCACAGGTACTACAGGTTACACGGAAAGGGGGAGGATGTTAGGATATTTCCGTTCCACCTTAAAAGGGAGCAGGATGTTTGTGTCACAGCCTGCGTATTTCCTGTTCACAGGATGTTTATGTTTGTCTGTTCCTTTCGTTTTCTGCTGTTTTGCCTGAGCAGTCGGAGCAGACGGTCATGTCTTCTTTTGTTCTGACCTACGCAAAATAAACTGTAAATATGCTGTCCTGCTGTGCAACTTTTGCTGTGTGAATTCTGCTGTTAGAGTGTGCTCTAAGCCAGAGGCTTAGTGTCGCTAAATTGCTGGTACTGCGTGACTACGGGAGGTCGATGGATCGTCCGGCACCGAGCTTGGGGGCTCAGATGGACTCTATCTCCCTGGCAGTATCCCAACAGGGCTTTCCTCCTCGCCGGAAGAGAAACTGCTTCGTAAGATTTTCAGAGGCTCCCTATAACACAACTGTCCTTCCATCTTTCGCCTCTGAGCCGATGGCAGTTCCCTGACACACACACACACCCTCAAGACCCCCCTCCCCGCTGGGGAGGTCTCTAGCAGCATCCCCCTCCTGGGCGTTGGTAGGAGAGGGGGGAAAACCCAGGAAATAATCGTTGTCTTCCTCTGTGGATTCAAAAACTGCTTCCCATCCCCCCGTTTCCCCCCTCTCTGGTGGGAAGCCCCTGTCAGGTCCCCCCCATCAGACAGCTCAGCGACTTTGTCCCGGAGTCCCTCCTCCTCCCCTGAGGATGTAAATCCTACAAAGTCCCCCTCGTCCTCCGTGGGTCCAAACACTCCCCCAAAGAACCTCTCCTGGGGTTTTGGCTTTCATGGGAAAAGAGCATGGAACTCTTCTACAAGATACTCCTCTGTCACGGCCTCTGCAGGAACCCACGTGTTTTCTGAACTGGGCTCCCCCTCCCAGGCAACCAAGTACTCTAGCTGATGCCCGTTCCACCTGGAGTGAAGTATTTCCGTCACTTCATTACAGAGTTCCCTCTCTTCTACGCTAGGATGGGTGGATACCCCCTCCTCCCTTCCCGGGAAGCTGTGCCCCTCCCTGTAAGGCGAGAGCAAGGATCTGTGAAACCCCAGATGTATTCTCATATTGTCCAGCAATTTCCGCCAGAACGCCACTGGGTTGATCTGATGGGTCATCTCAAAGGGACCCCATCTTCTGGGCTGCAGTTTCTTGCACCCCCCTCTTAAGGGCAGCCCCTGAGATGACAACCACACTTTGTCCCCCACCTGTATGACCTCCCCTGGCCTGCGATGCTTGTCTGCCTCCCTCTTATACACCTCTTTGGCCCTCTCCAGGTTGAACTGGAGCTGCTGGTGCAAAGCCTCCATCTCTTCTGCAAACTGCTCTGCAGCCAGAACACTCCATTCCTCTTCCCCCTGTCCTGGAAAGGCCCTGGGGTGACACCTGTAGTTGGCCAGAAAGGGACTCATCCCCGTGGACACGTGTTCAGCATTATTGTATGCAAACTCAGCCAGTGCTAATTTCTCCACCCAATCATTCTGTCTCTGACTGATGTAACAACACAAGTAATGCTGCAATATGGCGCTAGCTCTCTCGGCCTACCTGTTGGTTTTTGGGTGTCTTGCCGTCGAGAAGTTCACCTCTACCTGCAACAAGCTCATGAGTTTACACCAGAACCGCGAGGTGAACTGCCTTCCGCTGTCCGAGCTCACCTGCGATGGGGCCCCATGCAGCCGAAAAACATGATCCACAAACAGCTTGGCAGTCTCCTCGGCTATCACTGCATGGGAACATGCTACAAAGAGACACATTTTGGTCAGCAGATCGACCAGCACCCTGACCGCTGTCTTACCTCATGACCTGGGCAAGTCCATCATGAAATCTATGGATACCACCTCCCAGCATCTCCCCAGGGTTGGTACTGGTTCCAGCAACCCCGCCGGTGCTGTTCTTTCCCCTTTGGCCCTCTGACACCTGTCATACCCTCGGACATATTCCCGTACGTCCTCCCTTACCTTGGGCCACCAGAAGTCCCTGGTGACTAGCAGCATGGTCTTATATTGCCCAAAATGCCAAGCTGTGGGATTGTCATGGAGCTGTTTGAGGATTTTGGCTCTCGTTGGCTCTCCCGGTACATATAGTGCCCCTTTGTAGAACAACAGCCCCCCTTTCTCCTCAACCCCCCCCCCCGTTTGCTCCCTGACCTTCCTTTACTTCCCTAATTTTAGTTTGAGCAAACACGTGTCTGGTGAGTCCAACCAGTTCTGCCTCCCCTGTCAGTGCTCCCCCACAAGACCATTTGTCCTCCTGGAATATTTGTCTGGCCACGGGCGGCCCTTCCTCTTCCATGTACTCAGGCTTCCTGGAGAGCGCGTCTGCCCTCTCGTTTTGCCCCCCAGGGACATATTGTATCTTAAAGTTAAAATTAGCAAAGTACTGCGCCCATCTGACCTGTCTCTGGCAGAGCACGTGCGCTGTCCACCAATATTCCAGGTTCTTGTGGTCTGTTCGCACCTGGATCTGCTGCTGTGCCCCGATCAAAAAATGTCTCCACTACTTAAAAGCCACATAAATGACCAACAATTCCTTTTCATAAATGGTGTAATTTTGCTCCAATTTGCTCAGCTTCCGAGAGAAAAAGGCACAAGGTTTCCAATCCTCCCCTGCACCTTGTTGCAACAGCACTGCTCCGATGGCCCAGTCTGAAGTGTTCATCTCCACCCTCAAAGGCTTCCCAGGATCCACATGCAAGAGCTCCTCCTCCGATGCAAATACAGATAGGTAGCCGTGTTGGTCTGCCATAGTCAAAACAAAACATCTGTATCTGAAGAAGTGTGCATGCACACGAAAGCTCATACCAAGGACTAACTTAGTTGGTCTTTAAGGTGCTACTGGAAGGAAAAAAAATTCTCCGATGCAAAGACATTCTTTAACCTTTCAAAGGCCTGCTGCACTTCCCTTGTCCATGAAAACTTCTTCTTCCTCCTGAGACAATCTGTTATAGGTGCTGTCAAATGTGCAAAGTTCTTGATGAACTTTCTGTAGAAATTGCTGAAGCCCAGGAACCGCTGCACATCCTTCTTTGTCTTGGGACTCTTCCAGTCCAGCAATGCCTTCACCTTCTCCGGATACATGGCAAGCCCTTTATCCGACAGCCGATACCCCAGGAACTCGACCTCTCGAGCATGGAATTGGCATTTCTCCAGTTTGACCCACAACTGATGCTCCTTCAATCTCTCCAACACTTGCCGCACGTCTCTCACGTGCTGTGCTTCATCCTCTGAAAAGTTTAAGACGTCATCCAAACAGGCAACACAGTTCCTGTACAGAAGGGAGCCCAACACGGGGTGCATGAAGGCCTGGAAGCATGTGCTGCCCCCTTGTAATCCGAACGGCATAACAAGATATTCAAATGCTCCAAGGGGGGTGAACATGGTCGTCTTCCATTCGTCTTCCTCCCACACCCTAATCAGGTTGTACGCTCCTCTGAGATCCAACTTGGTAAAAAATTTTCCCCTGCCTGACTTGCGCCAAAACATTGTCAATTCTGGGCATGGAGAAGGCTATGGGTTCCGTCAGACTGTTCACGACCTTGACGTCCATGATCAAGTGGTGTTCGTTTGTCCCTCGCTTGTCCACAAAGAATACTGGACTGCTCCCTACTGCCTTGGATTCCCTTATGAAACCCATTTTCAAATTTTGTCAATAAACTCCTTCAACTCTTGTATGTCTTGGTCAGACATTGAATATAGCTTACCCACCGGCAGCTTGGCCCCTGGGACCAGATTGACCTGGTAGTCATAAGGCCGGTGGGGGGGGGGCAGCTTGTTAGCCTCCCTCTCACTGAAGACCTCCTTCAAATCTGCATATTGTCGCGGAATGCTCTTCCTCTCCTCCAGAGTCGCTCCGGCGACCTTGGCCATAGCCACCTGTGGCTCCTCCCCCCCAAAACAGTGTTCCACACAGTGTGCTGACCCAAAGGTAAGGAATCGTTGATGCCACGACACCACCAGGTCATGTGCCAACCAACTCATTCCCAGGATAATGGGAGGTCCCGCCAGAGTGGCCGAATGAAAGGCAATGGTTTCTGTGTGTTTGGAAACCCTCATCCTCATCGGGGGTGTCTGGTGCGTGACTTTCCCTCCCAGTAGCTCTCTCCCATCAATAGTGGTCACTTGCAAGGGGAAATCTAGTGGCAACAGGTACAGCTGGTGCTCCAAGGCAAAGTCTCTGCTGAAAAAATTGGCTGACGCACCAGAATCTATTAAGGCCTGGACTTCTATTGGGTGCCCATTAGGGAGCTCTCGCATCGCCTTGACTGCTATGCCCGCCTTGGGAGGGTCTGGTCGGAGCTTTTCTACTGTCCCTGTTGGTCTGCAGCCAGGCCCTTTCGTTTCCCTGCACCTGAGGCTTGTCTCCCTCCTCCTCTTTGCCCGCTGCCCCCACTATGGCTTGCCAGGCTTTCCTCTGCAGGCAAGCCTTGGCAAAATGCCTGGGGCGTTGACAGATGAAGCACTTTTTGGTTGACTTCCAGTCCCTTCCCTCCTTTTTCTTGGGAACGTCAGCGTTTGAAATCTCCCGCATGCGGGCTCCATCAATTTCCATAGGCTCTGCTTGTGACACCCTGCCTGAAGTCCCCGCCGGAATTTCAGGAATGCGATTGCTACGGAAACGCTCCTGCCTTTCCTGTGCACGCACCTCTTGCCTCACCCCAATGGATAATGCTGCCTTGGTCAGCTCATCCATCGATCATGACCGCGGACCCCTGGATAGTTCATCCTTCACCTCTGGATTCAAGCCCGCCTCAAAAAGCGCTTGCAGGGGTTCAGAGGCTAATCCCAGTTTAACTTGTGCACTAGCATTGCGAAGCACGACCAATAACTTTGGACTGTCAGACTTCCCTGGTTAAGACCCAACAAATGCTGCCGAGTGACATCCCCCTCCACCTCGCTGGAAAACATCGCGTCCATCGCCTGATAAAACTTTGCTAGGTTCTGCAGGGCATCGTTCTCCGCTGCTATCAGGGGTTGCACCCATTCCCTTGCAGATCCCTCCAAGTGTCCAATTACAAACGCCACTTTCTCCTGGTCATTCGCAAACTCCCCTTTTTGCAAGTCCAACGCGTATTTTATCTCAGTTCTAAAAGCTAGATAATCCTGGGGTTTCCCCCCAAACATGCTCACAAGCAATGGTACCTTTCTCCCAATTGGAGTAGCTCTGATGTGCTGGTCCTGTGCTCTGCGTTCCTCAAGCCTGGCTGCGAGATCTGTGACATGAGCTTCCAGTTCCCTGTTCCTCGATGAAAGGGCTGCTATGTCCTTCGCCTCCTCCGTCTCAGCACCTTTGCCGGTCTTGCTCATTGTGCTACCCCTTCGCTGCTACACGCGAGCAACCTCAAAGACTCCCGGATTGCTGTCTGGCGCTGTTGTGGTTGCTCGAGAGTAGCCAGGCAAGACTCCGACTTGTCTTTTATGGGCTTTATTTTGGTGTAAACTATTTACAGTGAAGAGCGTCATAAGTTCATGTTCAACCCATCTGCCAGGTTATCGTGGCTAGCACAGTACTTCAGCCGTATCAAACCTGACTGGACACTTTGACACACATTCTGGAAACGTATGTCTAGATGCTTGGTTCCGCCTTAAATTGCCCAGATTCTGCCAGGACTTCCACCCAATAAGAGATCCCCCAAACTTTATTACCATCCCAGATACGGACGTCCTGTCATCCAGATTCGCCCAGTCGCTGTCTGCCCAGCACGTGAGCTTCGTTTCACCTGCAGCTGACAGTTTGAGACTGAAGTCCTAGGTATCCTGCAGGTAACACAGTACCCTCTTGACACCATGCCAGGCATTTACGCTGGGCTTTGTAGCTTCCCTACTGAGCAAATTGGTAGCAAAAGCAATGTCTGGTCTGCTCCATTGGGACAGATACAACAGACTTCTAGGGCTGACTGAAAGAGCTCAGCATTCTCGAACTCAGTGCGTTCTGTTAGCTGACTGTCTTTCACATAGCTTCTCTCCATGGGTGTTCTGACTCCTGCACAATCAGCCATTCTGAACTTCTCAAGCAACTGCTCAATCATGCCTTTCTGACTGAGCAAGAAGCTTCCATCCTCAGTCCTATCTATCTGCACACCTAGGTAGATCTTTACTGCACCCAGGTTCTTGAGCTGAAAACGTTTTCCAAGTTCTTTGGCAAACCTCTGCACCTGCTTGTTTGCCCCTGAGGAGTATACGATGTCATCAACAAAAACAAAAACTATTTCCTGTGACTCTCCTGACCCTTTGAGATACAGGGAGCTGTCAGCAAGACTCTTCCTGAAACCTAGCTTCTCTAAGGCTTCATTCAGGCACAAGTTCCAATTTCTGGCCGATTCTCTCAGCTCGTAAATTGACTTGTGCAACCTCCATACAGTACCTTGCTCATTGCCCTCAAACCCTGGAGGAGGAATCATGTACAGATCCTCCTAGAGGTCTGAGTTCAAATAGGCCACATCCACATCAAAGTGATGCACCAGCAAACCCCTTTGTGCAGCAATGGCTAAGAGCATGCACAGAGTTTCACTTCTGGAAGTAGGAGCATATACCTCGGTATAATGCAGCCCCTTCCGCTGTGTGAACCCTCTGGCTACTAGCCTAGCCTTGTACTGTGGTTCTCCAGCTGCTGTGAGTTTAGGACGGTAAACCCAGCGGCTGCTCACGGCCTGTTTGCCCACTGGCAATGTTGTGAGGGAGAACACACCTAGAGACTCCATAGAACTCATCTTCTGCATCGCCTCATGCCATTTCCTGGCTTCTTCCTGAGGCAGTTTCTGAACATCCTCAAAACTCTCAGGTTCACACTGTGCCATACCAACCCACACACTAGTGACTGCAAACCTTTCAGGAGGTTTCCCCTTTGTTGTCCGAGCTGATCGGCGCAACACTACTTCAGGAACCCCCTCTGACTCACTAGGGCCAGCCAGAACGTCCTTGGCATCAGAGAGTTCCCCCTCTGACTTACTGCGCCTTCTGGACTTCTCAGCCAAACCTGTGGGAGAAGATGGAGCACTGCGTTGCTCCAGCTTCACAGCCTTGGGAGAAGTTCTCCCCTCTGCCTGCACTGGGCCTGGACTCTGGGCCTCAGTAGCAGGTTCAACCTCTTCCTCTTCTTCATCAGCAGAGTCAAGCAGACTCTCTGACAGGATGTCAGGGTTCCCATGAACCCATTCTCCTGTCGCTGTGGGTTTAAGACGGCAAACCCAGTGGCTACCCACGGCTTGTTTGCCCACCGGCAACTTCGTGAGTGAAAACACACCTAGCGACGCCATTGAGTTCATCTCCTTCTGCATCGCCTCATGCCATTTCCTGGCTTCTTCCTGAGGCAGTTTCTGAACATCCTCAAAACTCTCGGGTTCACACTGTGCCATTCCAACCCACACGCTAGTGACTGCAAACCTTTCAGGAGGCTTCCCCTTCGTCGTTCGAGCTGATCGGCGCAACACTACTTCAGGTGCCCCCTCTGACCCACCAGGACCAGCCAGAATGTCCTTGGCATCAGAGAGACTCTGCCTCAGCAACAGGTACAATCTCTACCTCTTCCTCATCAGCAGAGTCAAGCAGACTCTCTGAAAGAACATCAGGGTTCCCATGTATCTGTGTCCACCCATTCTGCTCACAGAATTCAGCACTGTTGCTGAGCAGAATCCTGGACTGATCGCCTGTTGGATAGGCAAATCTCCACCCCTTGGTCCCTGGCTCATCCCCACAGAAAATCATCTTTTCGGACCTAGGGCCACCCTTTCTGTGTTTGGCCTTTGGCACAAGTACCCAAGCCTCGCAGCCAAATACATGGAAGAAATGCACCTTGAGCTTCTTGCCGTGCAGCAGAAAATAGGGTGTGTCCCCCACCACTGAATTAAACGACCTGTTCAACCTGAAGTTGGCCTTCTTCCAAGATTCCACCCAAAAGCGCTGGGGGAGCCCGGCATAAAAACAGCAACACTGCGGACATTTCCTGCAGCGTTCTGTTCCGGCATTCTGCAACGCCATTCTGTTGGGGTCTGTGTGGAACTGTCAACCTGTCTGGCAGAAGAAACTTTGCAGCGCAGACCCGGTGAATTCCCCAGCACAGTCACTCTGAAAGTTTTGCACGTGTGTGGGAAATTGCAGTTCCACTGCCGCAATCCAGTCTCTGATCAGCGGTGCAGCCTCACTCTTGTGTTTAAGTGAGAAGACCCAGCCATTCCTCGAGAAATCATCTATCAGAGTGAGCGCAAATTTGGTCCCGCCCAAATTGGCTACTGACATAGGGCCACACAAATCTGCTTGCACCAGCTGAAAAGGTCTAGTGGTCACCCCTTCAGACCTTGGGTAGGTGCACGTTTTCACCTACGAATGCTTACACGCTCTGCAATCAAGAAATTTAGCACATGACTACATTTTGCACCCCTCAGTGCACTCTGGGATCTTCTTCACGTAACCCCACGACACGTGAGCCATTCGTCTGTGCCAAAGATGTTGACACGCATCATGGACTGGAACGTTGGCACATTGCGCTTGAGCTGCCTCCGTGGTACCTGGACCTGCAAGAGAAGTTTCTAGCACAAACAGCCTATCTTTACATTCCACACTGACTAGTTTTTGCTCATCCCTGGAAATAGAACACATGTTATTCTCAAAACAGACTCTATAACTGTCAGAGTGATTAATGGCTGCTTGCGGAGATAACAGCTTGGGACTCCAGCCTGTCTTTTACAGGATTTATTGAGTGCAAATACTATGTACAGTGCAGAGGTTCCAAAAGCATGTCTGTCTCAATTGCTAACAGAATCTGGAAGTGCTCCACGCCTGTTCCCCCTCCAGCAGAGAAACCCCGGAAGCCCCCCTTCTTTTCTTTTCCTTCTGTGACAAACTAAGTGAGGCACACTGCTCTTTTTGCTCTCTGATAGCAGCCTTTGGGTTCCTCCCTCTCTCATCTTCCGTGTCTCCTGACGGCCTCTCCTCCCCCGACTCTGATGAAGTACAGCTGCTCAACAGAGGAGGAGGCTCTCTGTACATTCCTGCCTTTCCCCCCTCCCCTGCAAACCGATCCCTGACAATAACCATCAGCAACAAGAGCGGTGACGGATAACAGACAGCAGGACTGTCCAGGAATGACAAACTCCTGTATCAAATCCAGTAAGAAAGAGCAAAACAGTGAGTCAGACTGTGTCAGAGGACGTTTAGTCCCATCTGCAAGACAAACATATTTCCCAGAGTCTACAGAGGTGCAGTTCCGCAAAAGACCACCAGAGGGCACGAGGTGGTGGGACGCTCCAGAGTCTATCACGAGGGTCAGCACAGCGTCCTGTTTACAGTTCTTGACTGTTGCCATGGAAGCTGCCAATTGTCTATGTTCAAGGCCATCTCTGCCAGTTGCCTTTGGCTTTTGATGGCCTGGGATCCGGATTCGGATGCTGAACCTGAAGAATCCCAGCCTGCGCAGGATTCCCCACCTCCAGAACCAGCTGAGCCAGGACTGGGGCTTGAGCCTGAAGGGTCCTCACCTGTGCTGGATCCTCAGGTGCAGGCACCAGCTGAGTCTGCTTGGGCTCCTGAGGGGGTGGATGACCCATTGCCTGCAGGTGCTCCACTCTCAGCCCCGGCAGAGGAAGCTGAGGTTGCCTCTGGGTCCAGTAACCCTCCAGCCTCTCCTGAGCTGCAGAGGCTCAGGGCAGAGAGGCGGAGGAAACTAAGTTCCCGCAGGAGGAGTGCTCGCCTCCAGGCCAGGAGAGGCGAGTTATCTGAGGATCGGAGCCGCCCTGTGCCTCTGGGCGGATAAAAGCCAACCAGCCCCAGTCCCAAGTTGCGGGAGCAACTTTGTTGGTTGACAGGTCCTGCCTGAACCCTGTCCTGCTATCCTGCCGGAGCTCCTGACCTCACCCGACTACCTGCCCTGCATCCAGCTTCAACTTTTATGGACTGCCTCCATACTGCACCTTTGACCTCGGACTGGACTTGGACCTCGCCTCTCGGTTAGCACACAGGACCAGCACAGTTTGCTCCTGCCACACCCACACTCCCCCTTCATCGGGGTGCGTTTGGGAAGAACCAGAAGCCATGGCTAACCAGGCGGCTGCGCTGGTGGCATTGGCCCAGGAAAACCAGGCCTTGACCCACACCGTTCAGCAGCTAAGCAATGCGGTTACGGTGCTTCAGCAGCGTTTGGGCGCCTTACTGGCTCCTGGGGCCGACGCCCCAGCTTCTGGCAAGTACCCAGTGGCCCTGCCAGAGAAGTTCAGTGGGACTCCAGCCAGCTTTCCCACGTTTCTCGCCCAGGCCAAACTGTATATTCAGGGGCGAGCCCGGAATTTCCCTGACGACCGCACCAAGGTGCACTTCTTGATCAGCTTGCTGAAGGACCAGGCGGCCAAGTGGGCATTGCCGCTGCTCCGGCAAGACTCTCCCTTCCTGACAGACTATACGGGGTTTTGCAACCATCTGGAGACCGCGTTCGGCAACCCTCAGAGGGGAGTCAAGCCAATCGGGTGATTTGGCGGTTGAAACAGGACAAGTCCACAGTGGCTGCCTACGCCACAGAATTTCAGCTGTTGGCACAGGACTTGTCCTGGAATTACTCTGCACTTCGGGACCAGTATCTCGAGGGGCTCTCGGACAAGATACAGGACCAGCTGGCCACAATGGATCACCCCGCCGCACTGGACGCCCTCATTCAACGGAGCCTGCAGATAGACGATTGGTTGGAGGACCGTCGTCAGGCCCGGGACCACCGGCACTCCCGGCTCCCAGCTCCGGTCCTTCTCAGCAGTTCCACGGCCATAGCCGAGTTGCCGGAGGAGCCAATGCAGCTTGGGGCAGCGCGGCCTCACCTCTCCCCCTCGGAGAAGATGCGGCGATGGGAGGGGAACCTGTGTCTCTACTGCGGCGGGAGTGGACACTACGCCCGAACCTGTCCCGAGAAACACCGGCCGCAGGGAAACCGCCAATCCCCAGTAGCCGTTGGCCCAGGCTATCTGGGGTCCCAAACATCGTATGATGGGTCCTCACCGATGGAATTGCAACATCTCATGGTTCCGGTGCGTCTATACCCCCCTGGCAGGCCGTGGATTCTCACCCACGCTCTGGTGGATTCTGGGGCAACCCGCTCCTACATGGACTCTGCCTTTTCCGCCCATCATCAGATGCCACTCCAGGATAAGCCAGAACCGGTACAGGTGGAGGCAATTGACGGACAGCTCCTGCGCTTGGGTGCTGTTACTCAGGAGACCCAGCCCTTGGTTCTATGTCACCAGCAGCACCGGGAGGTGCGAACCTTGGACAATGCTACCATGCCCTGGTTTCCCCTGGTGCTCGGGATGGACTGGCTGGAGTCTCACAATGTTCAAATCAACTGGGTCAATCAGACTGTGCGCTTCCCAGACCCGTGCCCCATGCTCGGTTCCAGATGCTAGCGGCCGCCCCCACGGGGGAGGCCGCATCAACGTTTCCCGCTGTTTACCAGGACTACCAAGATGTGTTCGAGGAACAGGGGGCAGACCAGCTGCCGCCTCATCAATCTTTCGACTGCGGCATAGACCTCCAGCCCAGGGCGCCTCTGCCTATGAGTCGCCTATACTCCCTTGCGGAGCCAGAGCGCGAAGCTTTGCAGGGCTTCCTTCGCAAGAACCTGGAGCGCAGGTTCATTCGGCCCTCTACCTTGCCCACCGCCGCTCCAATACTCTTCATTAAGAAGAAGTGTGGGGAGCTTCGCCCTTGCCACAATTACTGGGCCCTGAACAAGATTACCATCCCTTGCCCCTTATTGTGGAGTTGCTGGAGCGGGTGCAAAGGGCGCAGATGTTTACCAAGCTGGACCTCCGGGGAGCCTACAATTTGATTCGGATCCAAGCCAGGGATGAGTGGAAGACAGCATTTGGGACCCGGTATGGGCAGTTCGAATACCTGGTCATGCCTTTTGGGTTGTGCAATGAGCCCGCCGTGTTCCAACGGTACATCAACCACGTGTTCCAGGACTTGCTAGACAAGTACATGGTGGTGTACCTAGATGATATTCTGATTTACTCCCGCAACCTGGAGCGTCACGAGGGTCATGTCCGGTCTGTGCTGCAGCTCTTGTGGGAGCACCGCATGTATGCTAAGCTCAGCAAGTGTGAGTTCCACCAGCAGTCAGTGGTCTTTCTCGGTCACCGACTCTCCCCTGATGGGGTACAGATGGATCCCGGGAAGGTGGTTGCGGTTTGGGAGTGGGAGGCACCCCAAACCGCAAACACCTACAGCGGTTCCTGGGGTTCGCCAACTATTACCGGACCTTCATTGCGGATTATGCTCATCGCACCACCCCGTTGACTCGACTGCTGTGCCCCAAGATGCTGTTCTCCTGGGACAAGGAGGCAGAGGTGGCGTTTCAGGGGTTGAAAGCCTGTTTCCAGTGGGCGCCGATTTTACAGCATCCTGATCCCTCTCGTCCCTTCGTGGTGGAGACCGATGCCTCCAGCACAGCTCTCGGTGCTGTCTTGTCCCAGCAGCACGGACCTGATGCTCCGCTGTTGCCCTGTGCTTACTATTCCCGCCAGCTCCTTCCAGCAGAGTGTAATTATACCGTGTGGGAGTGGGAACTACTGGCCATCAAGGTGGCCTTTGAGGTCTGGAGCCATCATCTTGAGGGGGCACAACACCCGGTGGAAGTGACAACTGACCTCCGGAACCTGGAGTACCTTCAGACCACCCGCAAGTTGAACCAAAGACAGATCCGGTGGGCGCTGTTCTTCTCTCAGTTCCAGTTCCGGATCCGCTACATCCCTAGCTCCCAAAACCGGAAGGAGGATGCCCTGTCTCGGAAATCCGAGGACGTCGCAGACACGGTACAGCAAGCAGTACCAACAACGATCTTACCATTGGCCGCGTTCATGGCCACTCAGGAGGCAGAGCCACTGTGGGCTCGGGTGTGGGAACAACAACGGGTCAAAGCTTGGGCTTGAGAACTGCTCTGGGAACTGTCCGAAGGGTCATGCCCTCACTATCCGGGGCTGGTCTTGCATCAGGGCCTACTGCTGCACCACGGCCGTCTGTACATCCCGCTAGGACCACTGCGGGCTGAGGTACTCCGGATGTCCCACAATGCCCCAGCAGTGGGGCACTTCGGGCGGTATCGGACCACCCATCTGGTAAGCTGAGAGTTTTGGTGGCCCTGCCTGAAGGCTGATGTGGCACACTACGTTGCTAGTTGCGATGTCTGCCGGCGGGCCAAGGGTCCTACCGGGCGACCCCCCGGCCTACTCCAGCCGTTGCCGGTCCCACCACGTCCCTGGCATATGGTCTTGCTGGACTTTGTGGTGGACTTACCCCTGTCTCATCACTGTACCTGCCACCTGGTTTTCACAGACCATTTCACCAAGATGGTGCACTGTGCCCCCTGCCCATCCATACCCACGGCCAAGGAAACTGCTCAGCTATACCTTCAGCACATCTTCCGCCTGCATGGCCTTCCCGAGCGTGTGGTTTCCAACCGGGGTGTCCAGTTCACATCCTGCTTCTGGCAAGCTTTGCACCAGGCCCTCGGGACAGAGGTCTGTCTATCTTCGGCCCACCACCCACGGACCGATGGCCAGACGGAACAGGCGAACACAGTGCTGGAGCAGTATCTCCAGTGTTACTGCAGCTTCCAGCAGGACGACTGGGTTGACCACTTAGCATTGGTGGAGTTCACTTACAACAATGCGGTGAACGCCTCCTCCCAGCAGACCCCGTTACAGGCCAATTATGGTTACCATCCACATTTGTTCCCGGATGTGCTGCCGGCAGTCGCAGTCCCCGCAGTGGCAGATTGGCTCCAGGAGCTCCAGTCTTAGCAACAACTGTTGATGGAGCAACTGCGCCAGGCCAAGGACACATACAAGGCCCAGGCAGTGGCATTGGTGGAGGGAAATTGTTTTTCTCCTCCACTGCGCCAGACTGTGGGACTGACCTTGACATTCCTAAGCCATTATGAGTTCAGAATAAACAAGACGTGGCTCTAAAACCCAGCAATTTGAAGAGTCGGTGATGGCAATGTTGAGCAACATTAGAGAAAGTTTAAATCACAATACAGCAAGCATTGATAAATTGGACAAAAGGACTGAACTTTTAAGCACTGACTTAAAGGAAGTGAAATATGAGATAATCACGCATGACACAAGGTTGGCACAGCTGGAGACTGTTAGAGTGCCAGATTTGGAACGGTTGCAATATGAAAATGCTAATGCAATTGCCTTTCTCCAGTTGAAGGAAAAAGAATCATATTTGAGATTGAGGGGGGTCCCTTTTCTGGAAGAGGAAAATCTCAAGGAGTCTTTGATAGGTTTTTTTGTGGAATGTTGGGATCTGAAAAAAGAGGAAGTGGAAGCTTGGATAGAGAAAGCTTATAGATTTGGTTCTTAAAAGGATATTAAAATAACTTATGACTGTATAGTGATTTTTAAGGCCAAGGAGCAGAGATATTATTTTGGTACACCACTACAAAAAAGGCCTAAAAATCCAGGATAAATCTGTGGTGCTCTTTAAAGAGATCCCACATCAATTTTTGAACCTGAGATTGCAATACACGGATTTGATAACCATCTTGAGGAGGAAGAACATCTTTTTTAGGTGGGAATTTCCAGAGGGCCTATCCTTCAAATTTGAAGGAAGAAAGCAAAAGATAAAGACTGTTGGCGACAAGGACAGATTTCTGCAAAAGCACTCGGTGGAACTTGGATTACAAAGCCCACAGCTGTCGGGAGCGGAGGCAGCATCCTCTTAATTTGGCATTATGGCGTTGAGAATTTATTCATGGAATGTAAATGGTTTGAACTCTCCTCAAAAAAGGAGACAAGTTTATCATGTTTTGGAAACTTCTTTATTCCTTTTCAGCTACTGCAAAACTAAAATAAACTACTAAAGACTATCGGAGACGCTGGACTGCATGAGTGTTATAGTTGTTTAAGCAGTCATCTTATCTCGACACAGATAACACTCAGACTCTTTGAAGAGAGTCAGGCTGGAGTGGAAGAAACAGTGAGCAGATTCCGCCCCTCCTCTCTGTAAACATTGTCAGTAGAGTCTTGCAATGGGAGGGGTGAAATATCCAGATCCTCCCCCTTTTCATGCCAACCATTGCAGAATCTAACACAACCACAATTTATGTACATACACCGGAAGTTGTTCCTTGTTAACAACTTTGGTTAAAACATCTGCAGGTATCTCTTTCCCCGGCATATAAGACACTTTTACAATATCGTTTTGGATACATTCCCTAGCTCGATGAAGTTTGATTTGCAGATACTTCGTCCTTTGCTTGCATCCTTCTGAGTGGAGCAACGCTATACATGCTTTATTGTCCTGATAAACTTGAACAGACAAGTGACCTTTACTTTTATATCATCAAACAGTTGCTGTAATCACTCTATGTCCATGAGCGAAAGAGTTAAAGCATTAAGTTCTGTTTCGCAAGAACTCAAACTTACTGTTGCCTGCTTCCTACAAGACCAATCAAATAGGCATTGATTGTGCAGATAGCACTCACCTGATGTTCTTTTGCCATCAATTGTGTCACTGCCAAAACTGGCATCGGCATAGATCTCAAGACCTCCAGATTTTTGACTAGTAAGTCTCAATCTGTAATCCACAGTTCCTTTTAAATCTCTCGCTATTCGTTTCAGCGCTTTCCAATCTTGAACTGTGGGTTGGTTCGCATGTCTGCTGAGCAGATTTACACTCACAGCAATATCTGGTCTTGTACACCTTGCTATAAAACTGAGTTTGCCTAATACACCCCTGAAAAGTGTTGTATCAGGAAAAACATCAGCATCAGCATCATGTTGATAACCTGAGACCATGGGGGTGTCTACAGCATTAGCATCGCTCAGGTTCAACCTTTCGATGACATCAGTGATTTTACATGTCTGATGCAGCAAAACATCACCTTGTGCATTTCTTTCTACCTCTAGTGAGAGATAATTGCTGACTTCTCCAAGATCTTTCATATCAAAATGTTTCTGCAGCTTTGCTAGAGTGCTTTTGTAGATATTCTCCACAAAAATAAGATATCATCAACAAAGCAAATGCAGTAGAGCGTGTGCTGATTGGACTCTTTCACAAAAACACAAGAATCAGCCTTCCCTTGCTGAAAACCTAGGGAAAACAGAACTTCAGTCAGCTTGGTGTGCCAGCATCGTGCACTATTTTTTAAGCCATACAGGGATTTTTTCAGCTTACAAACCATTCCCTGTTTTATCTGCACACCATCTGGCGGTGACATGTAAATATTCTCAGTGAGAACTCCACACAAAAATGCAGTATTTACATCATGATGAGAAATGGTCATACCTTCCTCAGCAGCAATTTTCATCAACAGCCTAACACTCTCAAACTTTACTGTTGGTGAATATGTCTCATGATAGTCCTGATCAGGTATTTGAGAAAAACCTCATGCCACTAGTCTGGCTTTGTACCTGACTATTTTTCCATTCTGATCAGCTTTTGTCTTGTAGACCCACCTGCTATCAACACACTTCATGCCTGGTTCTGCTGGAACCAATTCCCAAGTATCATTTTGCTTTAGGGACTTTAACTCGGCTTTCATGGCGTTCAGCCAAGGTTCGGCATCCTTTGCGGATAGATTTTGAACCTCTTTGTAGTTGGCTGGTTCAAAAACCGCATCAGAGTTGCTAGTAACAGCAGCTTTAGCAAACTCTTTGGAGAACCGCTTAGGTGGTATGGCCTCAGTAGTTCTTTCAGATCTACACAAAACTCTCTGGTCCTCTGGGTCTGGTGTCTCCTCCTCCTCGGGAGAATGACGACCTAATGTAAATGAAGGTGCTGTGTCTGAATCAGTGTCAGACTCTGTAGAGTTTGGTGGTTATAGAGTTAACCTCCTTGTGTTCTGCCCTGGGGGAGGGGCGTCCATCCAATGCTGCACTGTACGTCACGGTTCTTTTTTCTTTGAGAGTTGGTCTCACTTTTCTCCGAGAGCGAAAGGAGAAAGACGCGATGCGTTTAAGCTCTGATGGAGTGTGTTGCTTTTGCTTGTAAATAAAGCTTTTAGATAGAAGAAGCCGTGCCTGGACTATTTTCACTCCCTCTTCTCTCACACGAAGACTGCTGCGTCTCTGCTCTGCAATTTGTTTTCCTACCTAGGCTGTTTTTCCTCAGAGTGTGCGCACAGAAGGAAGCGGCCGGACAGGAGGAAGACATAAATCCTGAAAAGACTCATCTGATCGTTTAAGAGAGGCTTTTGGACTTTGATAATCTGTGTCATCATCAGAATGTATGTTGGCATCAGCATTATGATCAGCAACAACAGAATCTGCCTCTTTCTTAACTGCTTTTGCACCATCATCATCTGAAATGGGATGACATTGAAAAATGCCAACTCTTTCCCATTTTGGATTACAATCCATGCTTCTGGTCAACCTAATCACCTTTGTGTCAGTGATTAACACACAATAGGAACCTTTTTCATAACCCAGAAAAATACCATGTTCACGTTGTTTGCTCAATTTGTTGTTCTGCAAAGTGTGCATCCATACCTCTGAACCAAAAATTTTGAAATGTTTTACATATGGCTTCTTTTTGTAAAGCATTTCATATGGGGTGCAATCAATACCGGACTGATATCTACGATTGTACACATAAGAAAAACAGGATAGAGCCTTGACCCAAAAGGGATGGGGTAGGCCCGAATCGTGCAACAGAGTTCTTATACCTTGTTGCAAGGTTTGGTTCACTCGTTCACACAAACCATTTTGCCAGGGAGATCTGGGCATAGCAGTCATGTGCTCTATGCCCTGTTCAGTAAGAAAACTCCTAACTTTTCTGAACAAAGTTCTCCACCCCTGTCAGTAAACAAACAATGTATGTTCTCATTGTGTACATTCCTAAGCCATGCACAAAATTCTTGAAACTTAGGAAAAGCTTCAGATTTCTTTTGCAGCACATAGACCCAAACATATCTTGAATTGGAATCTATCAGCACCATGAAAAAACGTGAGTTGCCTCTAGAGGTCCCACCAAGTCAGCATGTATGACTTCATAAGGTTTCTTGGCTTCTCTCCCAGATTTTACACCTTTGGGAGCTTGCTTAGCCTTATTTTCAGCGCAAGAAACACATTTCATATGGTAAGGACAATTTTTCAATTTCATGCCCTCAGCCATGCTTGGCATTTTAGCTACTGCCTGGAAATGCAAATGACCATAGAGACGGTGGTACTCATGAATACATTGGTCATGCAGCTTCTCATTCTTATCTACAGAAATGTTACAACATGTCTTCTCAGTTGCTTCAGCAGCTGTACCTGTAACAAAAGGCAATTGATATAAACCATTAACACATTTGGCATACAGAATGAGCTTGCCATCTTGACGAATTTCACAACGAGATCCAGCAAAAACCACCTTGAACCCTGGATAATCAAGCTGAGAAACACTCAAAAGATTGTCCTGAAGATGAGGAGCATACAGGACATTCTTAATTGTTGCATTAAGGCTCTTTAAAAACACATTTCCTTGAGCCAAACTTCTGAAAACAGTCCCATCTGCTTGATGAATTGCTTTCTCTTGCTTCTCAAGATGAACAAAGAGAACTTTATATTTACACAAGTTGTCTACGACAAAAAATCTCCGTCCACGTTGATTGGAGCAGCGCGAGATCAAAGCCTTTGATGTAGCTGGCACTTGGGGATATCCTCCCCCTCCCCCTCTGCCTTTGAAGTTGCCCTCCTTCTTTGAAGTTTTTTTACACTGGAAACTCATATGGCCTTGAGCTCCACGTGAAAAACAACGCTGCAATTTTAGAGCTTTAGCAGCATTTTCACTTTCCCCTGCTGGAGACTTAGGCACATTTTCAACAGCATTGTCCCGACTTTCTCTAACAGCCTGTCTGCGATCCCACTCATTCAAGAGCACACTAGACACATAATCTTCTGTTAGCCGGTCAGAAGGCAAGAAATTTGGGCAGCTACTCCGTCGAAAGAATCGTCTATGCTATTTATCACTAACATTGCAAACACAGCCTCCGAAATATTCAGATCTCGCTGAACAAGGTCCTGTCTGAGGCATTTTAATTGGGACAGATGGCTGGGCAAATCACCATCTTTCTTTAATTGCAGCCTGCACAGCTTCTTGAAGAAAATCACGCTGGAACCGGCACCTTGTCTCAAATGCATATCTCTCAGTTTATGTGCACAGGCCATGTCTGCTGTTAATTAAAGCAAGACACTTCCCTACGTGCAACACAATAAAGCCTTAGACTCCTTCAGCCACTCTTTCTCCCACTCAGAGCCCAATTAACAGGCAAACAGGGACGCTATCTTCTTTTCTTGGTGGACAGCAACATACCTCCATAAATCAAGCAGCAGCAGCTGCATGGAAAACAGCTCAGAAAACAGCTCAGAAAACTCTGCTTCTGGGCACCGCAAATAAATCCAACTTGCAGCTTCTGTTCTGCCGTCCGGCATCAGCGTCAGAAGCCACTGTGTGAGTGTCTGGAGGCGGTTGGAGGATGGATGGCGGCTAACAGATTGAGGTTGAATCCTGACAAGAGAGAAGTACTGTTTTTGGGGGACAGGAGGCGGGCAGGTGTGGAGGATTCCCTGGTCCTGAATGGGGTAACTGTGCCCCTGGTGTGCAGCCTAGGAGTCATTTTGGACTCACAGGGGTCCATGGAGGCACAGGTCAAATCTGTGTCCAGGGCAGCTGTTTACCAGCTCCACCTGGTACGCAGGCTAAGACCCTGCCTGCCCGCGGACTGTCTCACCAGAGTGGTGCATGCTCTAGTTAACTCCCGCTTGGAGTACTGCAATGTGCTCTACGTGGGGCTACCTTTGAAGGTGACCCAGAAACTAAAACTAATCCAGAACGCGGAAGCTAGACTGGTGACTGGGAGCCGCCGCCGAGACCATATAACACCGGTCTTGAAAGACCTACATTGGCTCCCAGTACGTTTCCGAGCACTATTCAAAGTGTTGGTGCTGACCTTGAAAGCCCTAAACGGCCTCGGTCCAGTATACCTGCTGCAGCCGAGGCTCCTCCTCTTTTCCTCCGCTGCTGCAGCTGACCCGGTTTTTTGACCCGGTTTGTATTTCCTTCCCTGCGGTCTTCTCCCTGGTCTCGGCTCGATTTTTCTTTCCCTCCCACTATGTCTCCTCGTCTACCCATCGTCGGAGGCTCCTGCAGCTCTCTTCCAGCGTTGGGCAGCAGGTCCAGGGGTTTTTCCCCACAGCGCGCTCTCCTTTTTGTTCACAAAGACCTAGGATTACAGCTCTCCTCACAACTGAGGGGATTTGGCTTTGACTTCGTAACGCAGGTAGCTTCAGCACTGCGTGAGGTTGGTGACTTTGGGGGGAGGGCGCCGATCTGGGCTTTTGCTTTAAACTCTTGCGGCTGCGCATCTTGGGCGTCTGAGCGATTGCAGGGACGTTTGTTTAAATTCTGGCAGCTTGCGACCCTCACGCGTCGGAGCGAACGCGAGATCGCCAGCGTTTTTTTAGATAGCTGGCAGCTTGTTTATTGAGCAGAATAGGGCACTTGAGCCATTTTTTCTAAGAAAATAACGTGTAGAGAAGTGACTGCTTCTTTGCGGGCGTGCGATCGCAGGGCTATTCTAGCTGTGTCTGCAAAAGTGTTTACCTGTTGCCTAGGTTACTGCAGCTAGCGGCTGCCATTTTAACTCGACCACGTGGCTGGGGGGGACCACCCGCCATCTTAGGTGAGGCGTTTGCCCTCTGCGAGGTTATGTGCCTTTGGATATAGAACCTTTCCTTGAATCTTAAGCTGTGTTTTCGCTGCGCAAGGGGTTGCAACATTGTTGTGTATTCAAATAAAGCTGCCACCTTTTTTTGTTATCACAGTCTGCCAAGTAACTCGGACTGCTATTAACTTGCAACTTTGTTAGCCTACTATTCAGCAGCTGCACGCACGCTCATTAAAATTTCTGTGCCGGGGGCTGCTACTTTGTAGCTTCACTGGTAGTATTATTCTGTTGTTTGCGTTAGTACACCGGGGCTTTGCATGGGGAATCGCTACTTTTGCAAACTGCTGGGAGCAAGTGCCTAAAGTGTATAAGTTAGTAAAGTGCTGTGTGCTGTCTCTAAAGTGCGATAGCTGGCAAAATTAATTGGTGCAATTAGCAAACGCTGCTGCTTGCATAGTATTTAGCGCTGCTTTTAAAATTAATTGGAGCAAGTGGCAAACGCTGCAGCTTGCATATTATTTAGCGCTGTTTTTAAATTTAATTGGTGCAATTAGCAAATGCTGCAGCTTGTATGTTATTTAGCGCTGCTCTTAAAAGCCCTAACTCATAAAGGCAATTAAAGGACTTGCTTACACTGCGGTTGGTTCTGGCAATTGAGGACTGCTTTTATTCACAGAGGCAGTTAAGGTGCTTCTTAATTAAACCTTCTTGGATATTCCCTCAATCTTACATGTAGGCTGATAGTGGCTCACTTACTTCTTGTATATCACATAGAGTGTAGGACTGCAGGTTTATAGGTAGTGTGTTTAGTGCGGGATTGCTGCATTTTACCATTGTAATCAAGCGCCTGGCAAAGGGTATATTCATACACAGCCCATTATATTCATGTATATACTCATTGCATAGTCATCTCATACAACTCAATTCATCCCATTTAGCATGATTCATTACTCATATTGAGTGCATATAACGCGGTAAGATCATGGGATACCCTTTGTCCAAATTGGGTTTCCTGCTGCTGGCGTAGTTACTACTGAACAGTTCGGAACTGGTCTAACCATACTTTTGGTCAGTCAGCCTAGGAAATACTGAACTAGGCTTAGGGGTCTAGTGACACATGCATTATATAAACAAATTCTTAAATTACACAATTAACAAATAAAAAATATTATTATTAATAATAAAATAATTAAAACATAATAATAATAAATAAAGAATTAATTAAGTTTTATTTTCATTTAAAACAGTAAATAAATAAATAATAAAAAATCAATAGTAAGTAAGTAAATAAATGAATGAATGAATGAATGATTGGGATTAGGATTAGCTGGGGCATGGTTGCGTACTAGTTCTTGCCAGACCAGGTCACCTAGCTAGGTGCTGGTGGTGTACGCTCCTTCCAACATGCCTTCTGGTAAAAAACAACAGGCATCTTTCCGCAAGGGGAACAAGGAAGCCACTCAAACCAATTCACTGGTGCCCGTCATGCCGTGTAACCCGCAAGCATTCGCTCAGTTCTTTGCGGCATTTGAAACCTTTTATAGGCAGTGTCGGCCAGGGGCCATACCACTCCCAGCGCCACCGCCAGCCTCCCAGGATTACATTCCTGACACCCTACCCAGTAATCAGGAACAACCGAGTACCTCTGCCTCTGGTTCGGGCATAGCTCCACCGGGACCCGCTGCTGGGTCACCACATATAACCCGCTCTCAGTCTGCTCGCTCCCTTGGGTCTAATTAAGGTTCCTCTGGTGGCAGAGCGCCTCCTGAGAGATCCAGCAATACTAATTCTCATCAGGGCATAGGTGTGCCCAGTTTCTTTCAGGAATCAGCGCAGCAGCTCACGACGGTGGATGGAGATTCCGGATCATCATACAAGGAGGAACAACAGGGACACCAAGACGACCCCCCGGCCACTGCTCAGACTGTTGCTGACGCAGAGCAGCAGGGTGGGAAACGGAAGTCCAAGAAGAAACACACTTCAAAAAAAGGCAAGAAAAGCAGGAAGGCGGATTCCGAGGACGAGTCAGGTACCTCTTCTTCCGATTCAGATAGCGAAGCCCCCATGGAGGATTACTGGGGCTTGGGCAAGGATAATTCTGGGCTTCCTTTGTGGGTACATGAAAGGAGGGCTAACTCCCACCGTAAGTCCTTTAACGGGTCCCTGGATTGGAAAGGGGGGGCATTGGTGGAAGACGTAAAAACATCCACCAAATGTGTCGACCGATTTTATATTGGGAAATCATTTATCTAAGAAAAAGAAGACCAAAATACTCAATAGGGACTATATCGACATATTTACACTCCTCCCCCCGACAAAAATGACAGGTAAAGGGGAGACAAAACGTATTTATGGGAAGCGGAGATACAGAACCCCGCGGGCGGAGCATACTTTTGAAAATTGGTTAGATGGCTACCAGGTCTTCATGGGGGTAGTTTCCGCAGCTTATCCAAAATGTGCGATGCATCTCATAGCACACATGGCACACATTAGAAGGGCCTTTACGCTAGCAGGGGAGAATGCCGCCTTATCTTATGACGAGGACTTCCGTAGAAACGCGTCACTTCTGCCATCCACTTGCTGGGAACTGAGGGACCAGAACTATTGGATGGATCATGTAGGTCCATATGTGGAGAAGAAATCCCAGGATTCTCCAAAGGTGGGAAAGGTGGAGCCAAAACACTGTCGGCAATGCTGGGATTTCAACAGGGGGGTCTGTTCCCGTCCCACGTGTAAGTATGCACATGAATGCAAAAGGTGCCTTGGTAATCACCCGGGCTCCGCCTGCCCCAAAGGAAAGCAGCCCTTTTGAGGTGGCAGGGGGTACTCTCACCAAGGTCCTAGGGGTACCTCCGGACACCCACAGGGGACTTCCGGGAACCTCAGGCTAGCTCACACACCTATCAAATTGCACCCGTTGAAAGCCCTATTAGATCTATACCCCAATAAAATAGCAGCGAGGTACCTTTGGGAAGGGTTTTCCTCAGGCTTTAGAATCCCAGTCTCCTTTCCACCAAACCCGGGCGATCCACCCAACCAAAAATCAGTGAGGGAAATGCCAGAGATAGCCAGAAAGAAAATTCAAAAAGAAATTGCAGCGGGAAGGGTGGCCGGTCCCTTCAGCCAACCCCCTATCGAAGGCTTACACATCTCCCCCCTGGGCATTGTTCCCAAAAACGCCCCTGGGGAATTCTGTATGATCCATAATCTCTCATACCCAAGGGGAGGCTCCGTCAACGATGCCATTCCCCAAGAACTCTGCTCAGTGAAATACGCGTCATTTGACCAAGCGGTTAAACTGATTCATAAATTTGGTAAGGGGGCGCTGCTCGCAAAATGTGATATAGAATCAGCCTTCCGTCTCCTCCCAGTGCACCCTGAGCATTTTCGTTGGTTAGGCTTTAAATTTGAAGGTTCTTACTTTGTTGACAAAGCTATGCCTATGGGCTGTTCGGTGGCTTGTGCAGCCTTTGAAACTTTCAGTACATTCCTGGATTGGGTGCTTCAATTTAAAACCGGCTCCATCGGGGTCTCACATTACCTCGATGACTTTATTCTCATTGTAGCTACAGCACCCCAGTGCACCTCTTTGCTGACGTCATTTATCTCTTTAGCTGAGGAACTCGGAGTCCCATTGGCGGCGGACAAAACCGAGGGGCCCGCCACCAAAATGGTGCACCTAGGCATTGAATTGGATACAATTGCACAGACTTCCAGGTTGCCAAAGGAAAAATCCAGTCTCTATTAGGTCACCTGAATTTCACCTGCCGGGTGGTATCTCCTGGGGCCCCTTTTGCGCCCGCCTAGCTAGATTGTCTGCGGGCCTACACACTCCTCAGCACAGGGTACGCCTTTCCAAGGCGGTTAAAGCCGACTTAGAAATATGGCTTCATTTCCTGGACAATTATAATGGTATATCTCTGTGGCAAGACACCATGCTGCTTCACGCCGATTTTCAGGTGCAGTCCGATGCCGCAGGTTCGCTAGGATTCGGGGTTTTCTTTAAGGGTCAGTGGTGCGACCAACACTGACCCCCCGGTTGGCAAGGAAGACCCATCTTGAGGGATCTTACTTTTTTAGAATTCTTTCCCATCGTGGTAGCGGTTCACTTATGGGGAGAGGTATTTAGTAACCACAGGGTGTGTTTCTGGACCGACAATCAGGCAGTAGTAGCGGTCCTGTCGACGCAATCTTCACGATCCCCAAGGGTGGGAAGCCTCCTACGTTCCTTTGTCCTGTTATGTCTTCAGCGTAACATCTATTTTTCTGCCAAGTTTGTGCCAGGCGTTAATAATGACATCGTGGATGCTGTCTCGTTTTCAGATGAACCGCTTCCGCTCATTAGCGCCAGAGGCGCGACAATTGCCGCAGCCTTTCCCGGAGCACCTTTGGAGCCTTGGGAACACGAAATTATGAAGGGAGTATTGGCCGCATTGGCGCCATCCACTCTGAGATCATACACAAGGGCGTGGGCGGACTTTCAAAAGTTTTGTAACAGAGGAGGCAACTTGAACATCGCATCCCCCCCTCAAAAGTCCTAAGATACTTATTACACCTGAAAAACTTAGGGAGAGCGTCAAAGACCTTAATTATACAGTCGGCCACTATATCCTTCTTTTCAAAAGCTGTTTACTCCATAGACCCCTGTGCAGACTTCGTAGTGTGCAAAGTGCTGGAAGGTTGGCGCAGGCTAGAGCCCCCCAGTAAGGACAATAGGAAACCCATTACATTCGATATCCTTAGCCAAATTCACAGGAAATTAAGAACCATATGTTGGTCAAAATTTGAAGCTCGATTATTCTCAGCGGTCTTTTCCATTGCATTTTATGGAGCACTTCAGATAGGGGAGGTGGTATGCGAAGGAGGCCAGGAAAAAACTCAGCATGGTATATTGTTGAATGACCTGACCCTCTCGCGCTCAGATTTGATCTTACATGTGCGCAGTTCAAAAACCGACCAACGGGGGAAAGGGGCCCTCATTAGGTTACTACCAACGGGGAAGGAAGGGCCTTGTCCGGTAAAAGATACCAGGCATTTCCTATACTTGAGACCTAAGTTGCCCGGGCCCCTATTAATTCATAACGATGGTGCTCCTCTGACTGGGCACCAATTTACACGGGTGATGCGTATGGCAATCGCGGCTTGCGGCCTCAACACTGCAGAGTTTGCAGCCCATTCTTTTAGGATTGGGGCGGCTACTACTGCCGTACACATGGGCCTCTCAGCGGAAAGACTTAAGGACATGGGGCACTGGAAATCCGATGCTTACAAGACCTATGTTAGAAAGATTCAATGATTGCGGCCGCACTCCTGATCTTTCCATGTCATTTCATTCCCCTTCTAGGAGACACGAGAATTCGGATATGGATCATGGGCCACAGTATCGTGCATTGGGCTGCAAAGCGGGCTGCCATGACGGGCTTAGGGCTAAGACTCGGCTTGCCGCCAAGCACAGATGTGATATGGATGGCACGGAGAGGGATGCGATGGGCCGAGTTCATGCCGATCATTAAGAACAGAGTGGCAATTGAGGGCCCTCCAGACGCTTTGGTGATACAGCTTGGGGGAAACGATCTTGCTTATCATAAAACTATTGATCTGCAATAGAATATATTCAGCGACTTTGAGGAGCTACTCACCTCTTACCCCAGCATTAGCATTCTGTGGTCATCCTTACTAGAAAGGCGCACATGGAGAGATTGTCGCTCCCCTGCTGCGGTGAATAGAGCCCGAAAGATCTTGCAACGTACTGTGGCACGTAGAGTGGTGGCTCTGGGGGGACGAGTCATTGACCATCCTGAGATCCAGTACACCAAGGTGGCCCTCTACAGAGATGATGGCGTACATCTTTCCGATGCGGGAAATGATGTTTGGTTGAGCGATATTATATTAGGGATTAGGGATTGGTTACAGGTTTGAGGGTATTGGTGGTGAGCCTGGGCTTGAGTGGCGGTTAGGCATTGGTAGGGGTACTGTCCTATTGTTATGCAAATGAAGGGGGAAGGAGCGCCATCACCTTCCCCCAAGCAAGGGTAGTCCGGTAAAGGATTCTGGGGGGAGAAATTAAGGGGTTAAAAGCTGTAATGATTATGTGATTAAGAAAAGAAAGGCTAAAAAGTATATAGAAATTAGGGAAAGGATTTGCTGAATTGACTTAATTAGAGAATGGAATACAGAAAGGGGAGGTACGAGGAGGTCGGGAAAGTAAGTTTTATGAATAGAAGGGATGGAAATTATACTTGTTTTGTATGTGTTCTGTTTGGATTGTATGTATTTTTTATTGTTTTTGTTTTTTAATGTTTTGTTTTTTATGTTTTATATAAATTCCTAAACCTTAATAAATATGTTATTAAAAAAAAAAGGATTCTGGGGTGCGTGGCCTTGTCCTAAGCCTAAGGAGGTGTGGGCCCATGGCACGCCCCCACGCGGTGATGCCCGGGGGAGGTCCTAGTTGACGTGCCTCAGCAGGACTCCTCCTGGTGATTAATCTGGTGATTAACCCTTCCGGCCTCGACTTCTGGGTTAGCGCCAACGACGAATGGCGGAGTTCCTCCAACCGGAGGAACGGGCTCTGTGGAAATTGGGTCTTCCCGTCCCGGCGAAGGCGGGGACCCGCTAGAAATCCCAGGCGGAGAAGCCTGGGAACGTGGGGTTCGGCAGAGCACCAAGAGCGCCTCCCCTACTCGCGAGGAAACCCCTTTTCGGGGCTCCGGAGTGAAGTGGGGTGAGCAGCGTGGTGCTGCGAACCGATCGCTATTTCCACAGAGGGAAGCCGCATAGCCATCGCCGGAGAGCGCTGACATTTTCCTGATGACAATTGGACTCTAAATCAAGTACCCGTGAGTAAAAACGGAAAATTGGATCAAGAAATCTGTAAAATTTGTGAATTAGGCAACGAAGCGGGAAGGTTTAAACAGGAAGTCCGCCTTCCGCTTTTTGTATATAGACTGAAGCAAAGACCTTGCAATCTAATAGCCTGGAAAACTGTTTTAAAGTTGGAAATTTCCTGCATCCACAACCAATAAAACCCCATTGGAAGCAGGAGAAAAGGGGGGGGGGGATTTGACTGTTTAATCCTGCAGGAGGAGAGTAAAGGAATTTAAGTTTCCATCGTCCCAAACCTGGGGACGGGGTGTCTGGACAGAAATTGTTTGAGATGTCCATTGATTGAAAGTGGAGCATTTTGACAGATAGTTAAAAAAAAAAAGAGAAACAAATTAACTTCAACGCTACTTTCTGCATTTCTGCATTTTAAAGAAACAAAGTATTTGAAAACCGAAAGTAATCTTCTTTGTTGGATACATTTTAAAAAAATGGATACAAATAGAAATTGTGTCCCCTAGAGGGAGCCTGTCAGTTTGTTGTTGCAGCTTACTTGGAGACCTTACAGCTGCGAGATTTGGATCGTGGGACCAGCCGTTTGACCTTGAACAGAAATGTGTTGGAAGGAAGGTTTGGTGTCTGCCCTTGGCATGACAAATGCTTTGCTGGAGCAGCTGCATGAGAAAATGAACTTGATGAATGAAAAGTTGCACTTGATGAATGCTGTAGCCAGTGAATATGATTTAACAGGAAATAAGGATAAAGAAGCTATACAGAGACCAATTCAGGAATCTGGTTTGACAGGGCAAGTCCAAGGGCAGATGAGGAAGGAAGAGGCTGCGATTACACCTCAAACAACACAAATGGAGAGATCCAAAGTCCTGCAGGAGCAAAAGCCACTGCATTGGAAGATTGAACTTGGAGAGTGTCTGGAAGTTTTTGGAGTTAAGGAAGCTCTTAACTCTAGTGGGACTATGAAACAGGTGGATAACTATCTTTTGGATAACTATTTTTTGGATTACAAAGATGATGACGGGGAGTGGGACTGTGGGGAATGGGCTAGTCTGATGAAGGAAAATGGAAATTATTACCGGAAGGAATCCCCCAGAGACCCACTCCCCAAAGAGAAAGGGGAGAAACTATGAAAGAAACCAACAAAAGACAAAGAAGTGCGTAAGCACAAACAAGAACAAGAAAATCTGCAGAAGGGGCCTAGAAGAGACTTAAGGGCCTCGGACATAAGATCACCAGATTGATGGACTGGATGTAATGGTCAGAAAGGACTGACATAACCCGAGACCAGGAAGAAGGGACGTTGGATAAAAATTAGAGATATTAAGAAAAATTTCTTTTTATTTTTGGAATTAGTGCAACATTAATGAAATATCAGGGAACATGCTGGAAAGGAACTAAATTGGCTTTAGTAAAAAAGATTTAAGGAGTTATGTATGAATATGGTTTAAATTTTGAAATTTTAAGGTTTTTACAAGATAAGATAAGGCTAAAGAAATTAAGGTAAATTGAATAACAGAATATATTAAAAGATGGAAAGGATATGTTGAATTAATAAATAAGATAGATTGTTAAGATAAATTATTTAAATTAAATCAAATTAAATTAAAATTGAGAAATATGGGAAGAATTTGCTGGAATAATGAATTAAATTAGAATACAAAAAGGGAGGTGTGAGGAGGTTCAAGAAATAAGCAAATGAAAAGATGCAATTCGAGATTTGTATTTTTCTTCTTTTTTGGTTTTTTATTTTTATTGTATTTTTTTTGTTGTATTTTTCTGTTTTTTTTCTTTTTTCATACTTATGTATTCATGAAACCTTGAATAAATATCATTAAAAAAAAATAAAAAAAATAACCCTTCCGGCCTCTAGCCGGTTAGTAGTTAGGACCAATGCCTAAGCCAATACCGCTCAATTCCTGTAATCAATAAAGCTGTGGCCTAATTTGACCCATTAACCTGAATTCTTGTGTCCTGTGTCTTTTTCTCCTCGGGGGGAGGGGGGAACTTGCCACGCAAAGCCACTTCCGCGATAAACAAGGAGGTGGGGTTGTGGGCGGCACGCCCCTTCCCCACATTCATGGGGGTTGGCTCCAGCCCCCACAATACCTAAGGGAATCCCCGCCTGTGTCATACCCCGGGCCAGCCAATCGGCTGGCTCTGGGGGTGGGGCCTCGGCTATTTAAACCTGCTGCAGCCGAGGCTCCTCCTCTTTTCCTCCGCTCACACAGGACCTTCACCGCCTTCACTGGTTCTGATTTGAAAGAGAGGTAGAGGGACTTCCGGAGGCGGCGCCATCGGTAATGGCGGATTCCCTCCAGTTGTGAGGGGATTACTCCACGGAAATCGGGTCTAACCGCGACGGCGACGCGGGGACCCTTTAGGAAACTACAGGCGGGAGAAGCCTGTGTTCATGGGACTCAGCGGGCACCTTTAGCGCCCCCCCTAACTGCGAAGGAACCCCGTAAGGGGTCCCATAGCGAAACGGGGAGACAGGCGCGGTGCTGAGAGCCAACTGCTTCTTCCGTGGAGCGAAGCCGCACAGCCGTTGCCGGAGAGCGCTGACCTTTTTCCTGGGACAATTCGGCTAACAAACAACTACCTGTGAGTAGGTCAAGTTCAAAGACCCGGGGATTCAAGAAAAAGAGGATTAATTTGGCACTGAAACGGGAAGACGCAAACAGGAAGTCCGCCTTCCTTTCTGTATATAGATCAAAGCAAAGACTGATTAAGCTAACGCTGGAGAGTGGGGTTTAAAAAGGACTTAAATCCTAACGTCAAATTAAAAGATTTCCCTCCTTGAATTGCAGGAGAGGGGAGGGAAGAGGAGAAAATATATGTTGCCTGCAAGAAAAGTGGAGGAAAAAGGAGTAAAAGACCACCACTTAATCCTTGGGAACGGACTGCCAGACTAATAAATTGCTGTACTGAGAATCGCACTATTTATGGACAATGTTACTTTGTGACAGTTAACTCTGCAAGTGAGACACTTTTACTCTGTGGATTACTTTGAATTTGGAACTGTTGCTTTTCTCTTTTGTAAAAGGGGGACTTTGGAAAATCGGAAGAGAGACCTTATTGTAACACTATTGATCGCTACTGTGTCCCCCTAGAGGAACTTTGAAATTGTTGCAACTAGCCAGGGGATTTTCCACTCTCAACTAGCCTGGGAAACTTTCATAGCAAAACAAGTTTTGACCGTGGGATTGACCTTGACTTCCAGATTCCTAGATAAAGTGGTATGGCAGACTTGCTTCAGGAAAAGACAACAAGATTGGGAAAGGTTAGACAGCAGCAGACTAGTGTAACGCAGCAGCGTAGAGCATCCGTATCTGCCTCTGCATCTGTATCTGCCCCTTCTGCATCACAAGGAAAAGACTCTGTACAAGGGAAAGATCCTGCACAAGTTGGGCCTAAAGGAATGGCTACTGAAGAGGGATTCACTTCAGTATTAAATAAAATTTTTGAAAGTTTGGAAAAATTAAGTAACCAAGTCACTGAAGCGACTACTAAAATTGACCAAAATACTACTAGCATTAACAATTTGGGGCAGAAGGTGAACTCAAATACAGAAGCTATTGAAAGACTGTTGCAAGAATCCGCTTCGAACCAAAAGGCAGTTGAGGAAGTAAAGGAAAAAGTGCTGGCGGTAGAGGAAAAGATTCCACCTATATGCAAAGAGCTTAAGGACCACCGGTCGCTTCTGTCTATGATTGAACTTAAGGAAAAACAGATTAATCTGAGAATCAGGGCGGTCCCTGAATTGGAAAAAGACAGTTTGAGTGACTTTCTTACGAAGGAATTTGCAGAATTTTGGAATCTGGATGCTAAGCAAGACTTCAAGATAGTAACTGCTTTTAGACTTGGAAGAGGAGGGAGAAAGAACAGAGCGAGAGACTGTTTTTTTTTTTTATTAAATATTTATTGGCATTTTCAAGAAACACACAACAAACAAAAACAAGAAATACACAAAACAAAACAGAAAAAAACACACAAAAATACATAATATTCAAAACTAAACAAAGAAAAAAAAATAGAAAAAACCACATAAAATTTCTGATACTTATTATTCTTAACCTTATTTCTCAGACCTCCTCACACCTCCCCTTCTTGTATTCCAATTTAAATTGTCAGTTCAGCAAGTCCTTAACTTATTTCTTTACCTTAACTTAAACATTTGTTCTAACATACTATTGTTTTACTTTACTTCTTTTTTCCATTTCCTCAATTTATTTCTAACAGCCTTATTTTCAATTAATTTAAAAAGAAAAAACCAATTTTACCTTATTAAAATCACACATCAATACTTATACCTCATTAATTATTCTTAAGCCTTTTTCCTAAAGTCGACCAAAATTTCCCTTCCACGATTTACCCAATTTCCTTACCACTAACAAAATATAAAAAGCAAATTATCCTTATGTACCCTTTGGATTCCCAACCTCCACCCACCCTTCTCCCGGTTCCAGTCCCCAACCAATATCCATCAGTCTTTATGTTATTTATTTAGCCTGGAGATCTCACGTCCGAGGCCCTTATATCTCTCTCAGTTCCTTTCTGCCGGTCTCTTTGATAGTCCTTGATGTTAAGCCCCAAGTCTCGGAGGGGCTCCGGCCCAACAGACTCCATGTTGCTTCCAGCCAGTCCTCCATACTTAAAAACAAAGCCTATGGGGTACTCCAACTCTTGTTTCAAATTTCTTTCAGATCCATATGTCCCCAAAGCTCCAGCTTTCACCTTCAACAAATTTGTAATCCTCAGGTCTTCAGATCTCCTCCAAAGGGGATCTCTCCATTTTCCAAAGTCCCATTCAGACCAGGCTTTCCACATCCAATTTTTATTGTCCTTTTTTATCATCATGTCAGGCCTCATATTGTAACTCTCCTTTGACTCCTGCAAATCTCCTGCTCCTCCTTCATTTTCTTCAAAAACAACATATTGCTCCATCATATCTACACTTTCAGTTTCATTTATTTGTTCAGTTGAATAGGCTTCCTGTTTCAAGTCCTTATCAGGCTCAAAACTGTTGTTTACTGTCCAGTGTAGTAATGATACCTCTGTAGACAAAGCATTGTATTCATCTTGCAAGTTTCCCAAGAGAACGAGTGCTCTGTCCAATTCTGCTTGGATTTTACATACTCCAGCCATTTTTGTGGTGTAGTGTCCCTGTTACCCCTCTAGGGGGATTTTAGTTCCTTAATGTTCCTTTCGGCTCCAAACCAAAAGTCCAGTTATTTTGTATCAGCTCTCCTTATTTTCAACAAGTTGTACCAAATAAACCAGCAAAAACAGCAGAAACAATGTTCTCTTTTTCCAGCTGACAGCTCACTTGACAGCTGTCAAAATCCTCAATACAACAGGCTTTCTCATAGGACGTTCCCGGGTCTCGGGGGGGGGGGTGAAATTTCAACTCCCAAAATTCTTTTTATCCTCCAGTAAATCTTCTTATAGTGTCAAAACCGTGAAGTCAGGATCTTTCCTTAAAAAGAAACAAGAAACAAATTCTCTCGACCTTAGCTGCCCAGTCCTTTGCTTTAAATTGTTTACAAAGAGGGGGGGGGGTGGACTTCCTTTTTAGCCCCTTCCCGCTCGTTCCAAATCCAAAATTAAAATTTTTTAAGATTCCAATCTCCGTATTACTCACGGGTTTATATTTTAGAGTCCAATCGGTCTTGGAAGAAGTTGGCGCTCTCTGTCAATGGCTTGCGGCTTCACTCCGTAGGCGAGGGAGTACTCTCAGCACCACGCCCCACCCTGCCTCCGTTCCAAAGCCTTTAAAAAGGCTCCGTCGCGGATTGGGGGGGCGCAAATGGTGCCCGCCGAGTCTCTGTGTTCACAGGCATCCGCGCCTGTGATTTTAAGGGTCTCCGCTTCGCCGCAGCGGCCAGACCCAGACGCTACGGAGCCGATTCCCTCCGGAGCTCGGAGGGAATCCGCCATTAAACAATGGCGCCAACCCGGAAGTCCCAGAGCGAGAGACTGTTTGGTTACCCTCCGAACGAAAGAAGAGAGAGACAAAATATTGAGCCTGCACTTCCAGAAGACCTTGGAAATACATCAATCAAGAGTGGAGATATTCAAGGATATTCCGAAATACTTATTGGATCTTAGAACTAACTACGGAGATTTGGTGGCCTTCCTGAGAAGTAACAGAATTGCTTTCAGGTGGGAATTCCCTCAAGGCCTATCCTTTACCTTTAAAGGGAAAAAGTTCAAAATAAGATCAGTGGAAGACAAGGAAAAACTCCTGAGAGATTACGAAGAAGACATGCAAAAAGAAGCTCTAGAAGGGCTAAGAGCTTAAAAACCAGGAGTACTAGACATAGTACCACCATCTTCGGGACTGGACAAATTAGAAAAAGTGATACCACCGTCGGAACAAGAGGAATTACTGGGAGCAGTTGGAGGAAAGTAGAATAAATGCACCATCTCTCTGCAATTACTAAGTTGGAACATTCATGGACTTAACTCCCCGGAGAAGAGGAGGAAAGTTTTTCATTTATTGAAAAAGGAACAATTGGACTTAATTTGTTTACAGGAAACACATGTGATAAGGCTACACAGGAAAGTATTGATTAATAAAAGATTGGGACAAGAGTTTATTTCATCGGATAAGGTTAAAAAGAGAGGAGTTGTAATTTACGCCAAAGAGAGCCTGTCACCGAAATTTGTTTTTAAAGATGATCAAGGAAGATTTGTGGCAATCGAAATTCAATCACAAGGAGAAAAATTTTTAATAATAGGAGTTTATGCACCAAATGAGGGGAAATCTGAATTTTTTAAGAAATTGCACGAGACATTGTTAGATTACATGGATCACAACATCATTATGATGGGAGATATGAATGGAGTGGTATCTACAAATATGGACAAGTCGCAGAGACAGATTGTAACTAAAGATGGCAGACTACCAAAAACCTTTTTTGAACTGACTGACAATATGGACTTGATTGACATTTGGAGAATTAAGAACCCCCTAGGAAGAGAGGGAACATTCTTCTCTGAAGCCAAAATGACATGGACAAGAATTGACCAAATATGGATAACTAGAGGACTGGCACCTAAGACTCGAAAAGTGGAAATTTGCCCAAAAACTTGCTCCGACCATAATGCTGTGAAAATGGAGATGAAGCTAACACCAAGCGGTTCCTTCAGATGGAGGATGAATGACACCTTATTTAGAGATCAAGAGGTTATCAAGAAGGCCCAAAAAACCTTGAGAGACTATTTTGAGATAAATTTGAACACTACTACGGAAAAAAGAATAATCTGGGACGCAAGTAAAGCAGTTATGAGGGGGTTTCTGATTCAACAGAATACAATAAAGAAGAGAGCCCAAAATGGAAAAAAAAGATAAAATTCTGGAAAAAATAAAGGAGGGTGAGAAGAAACTAAGAGCGAAACCAAAGTCACAAGAGATTCTGAGAGATATAAAGTTATACCAAGTGCAATATATGAAGATGATGAACCAGGAAATTGAATGGAAAATCAAACAAATGAGACAAAAGACATTTGAATCGGCTAATAAATGTGGAAAATTGCTAGCTTGGCAAATGAAAAAAAGACAAAAGCTCAATACTATCACTAATTTGGAAGTGGAAGGAAAGAACATTCAGAATCCAGTGGAAATTAGAAAATGCTTCCAGAGGTATTTTAAAGAGCTATATACACAAGGGCCACAGAAAGAGTTTGATATAGACCGATTTTTAAAAACAAATGGATTACAAAAAAATCTCTCAAGAAAATAAGATAATGCTGAATTATAAAATCACAGAACAGGAGATAGAAGGTGCCATTCAGAATATGCAGTTGGGTAAATCTCCAGGGCCGGATGGCTTAACCTCAAAATATTATAGATCTTTGAAAGATTGGTTAATTCAGCCACTGAAGGAGGTCTGTAATGAAATTTTGGAGGGGAAAAAAGCGCCAGAGTCGTGGAAGGAAGCCTACATTACACTTATACCGAAAACGGAGTCTGAGAAGACACAACTTAAGAACTACCGCCCCATATCCCTGCTTAATGTGGATTACAAAATTTTTGCTGATATTTTGGCTAATAGATTAAAAAAAAGTATTAGTGGAAGAGATACATAAGGACCAAGCTGGCTTTCTTCCAGGTAGACACTTGTCTGACAATATGAGGAACATAATTAACATATTGGAGAAGTTGCAAGTGAAGATTAATACTTAAGCAGTTTTAATTTTTATAGATGCGGAGAAAGCCTTTGACAATATTTCTTGGAATTTCATGAAGAAAAATCTTCGGGGGATGGGGGTGGGTCAAGGGTTTGAAAATGGTATAAGTGCAATTTACTCAGAACAAAAGGCTAAGCTAATAGTTAATAATGTGATGACAGAGGAATTTAAGATAGAGAAAGGGACACGACAAGGCTGCCCAATTTCCCCATTGCTCTTCATTTCGGTCCTGGAGGTTCTGTTAAATATGATTAGAAGGGACCGTCTGATTCAGGGTATTCAGGTCGGAGCCAAACAATATAAATTGAAAGCTTTTGCAGATGACCTAGTTTTGACGTTACAGGAGCCAGAATCTAGTACGAAAAGAGTATTAGAACTGATTCAAGAATTTGGTCATGTGGCAGGATTTAAATTGAACAAGTCAAAAACTAAAGTACTTGAGAAAAATTTAACACCGATTGAGAAAGAGAGGTTTCAGAAGGAGACTGGTTTAACATTAGCTAAGAAAGTAAAATATTTGGGGGTTAATATGACTTCTAAGAACTTAAACTTATTTAAAGATAACTATGAGAAATGTTGGACAGAAGTGAAAAAAGACTTAGAAATATGGTCAAATTTGAAGCTTTCCTTGTTGGGTCAAATTGCAGCTATAAAGATGAATGTATTGCCAAAAATGTTATTTCTGTTTCAATAATTGCAAATTTTGGACAGGATGGACTGTTTCAAGAAGTGGCAGAGAGATATTTCTAGATTTGTCTGGCAGGGCAAGAAGCCCAGAATAAAATTTAAAATACTAACTGATGCAAAGGAAAGAGGCGGATTTGCCCTGCCAGACCTTAAACTTTACTATGAATCAGCAGCATTCTGCTGGTTGAAAGAATGGCTGCTTCTTGAGAACACGGACATTTTGGACTTAGAAGGTTTTAACAACGTTTTTGGATGGCATGCATATTTGTGGTACGACAAGGTTAAAGCACATAAAGCATTTAAAAACCATATTGTCAGGAAAGCATTGTTCAATGTCTGGATAAGATACAAAGACTTATTGGAAAATAAAACCCCAAGGTGGTTGTCACCAATGGAAGCGAAGGCTCAGAAAAAGCTCAATATGGAGGCCAAATGGCCGAAATATTGGGAAATTTTGGAACAAGAAGGAGATAAACTGAAATTGCAGAGTTTTGAGAAATTAAAAGATAAAGTGCGAGACTGGCTTCATTATTATCAAATAAGAGAGGCCTATAATTTGGACAAAAAAATCGGCTTCCAGGTGGAAAAATCAAAATTGGAAACAGAATTGTTAGATCCCAAAACTAAGATACTTTCAAGAATGTATAACTTGCTGTTGAAATGGAATACGCAGGATGAAACGGTTAAATCTGCTATGATTAAATGGGCACAAGATATTGGTCATAACATTATGTTTGCGGACTGGGAACAGTTGTGGACCACCGGTATGAAATTTACGGCATGTAATGCCTTAAGAGAGAATATTATGAAAATGATATACAGGTGGTACATGACACCAGTCAAGCTTGCAAAAATATATCATTTACCCGATAACAAATGCTGGAAATGTAAAGAAAATGAAGGTACATTCTTTCACCTTTGGTGGACGTGCCCAAAGATTAAGGCTTTCTGGGAGATGATCTATAATGAAATGAAAAAGGTATTTAAATATACCTTCCTGAAGAAACCAGAGGCCTTTCTCCTGGGCATAGTCAGCCAATTGGTGCCAAAGAAGGACAGAACTTTCTTTATGTATGCAACAACAGCAGCAAGAATACTCATTGCAAAGTATTGGAAGACACAAGATTTACCCACCCTGGAAGAGTGGCAGATGAAGGTGATGGACTATATGGAATTAGCGGAAATGACTGGCAGAATCCGAGACCTGGGAGAGGAGTTGGAGTAAGAAGACTGGAAGAAATTTAAAGACTATCTTCAGAAACACTGTAAAATTAATGAATGTTAAAAATGATGTTGGATTGAAAATAAGTGGCATTAGCACTTCCGGTCAGCGCCAGCAACTGTAATGGCGGATTTCCTCCGATCTCCGGAGGAAATCTGCTTCGTGGAGCCAGGGTTCTACCGCTACGGCGAAGCGGGAACCCGAAAAAAATCACAGGCGGGGAAGCCTGTGAACTGAAGGCTCGGCGGGCTCCATTTGCGTCCCCCCCCCCCACGGCAAAGGAGCCTTTTTAAAGGCTCCGGAACATACCGGGGGTGAGCGGCGCGGAGCTGAGAGCTGTCTACCCGTCTCCGCGAAGCGAAGCCGCATGCCATGGTTGGAGAGCGCTGACTTCTTCCTTTGAAATTTGGACTAAAAGTAACAACCCGTGAGTATTACGGAAATTGGATATTAAAAATCCCTTTTTTTGATTCGGCACGAGCGGGGAAGGCGCAAAGAGGAAGTCCGTCTCCCCCTCTTGTAAACACTTTAAAGCAAGGACTAGATAACTAAGGTTGAAAAGAACATCTTCTTCGTGAGAAGTCAAAAGTAACTAATTTCACGTTTTGGCAGTATAAGTGAATGTGCTGGAGGATAAGAGTTAATTCTGAAAGTGGATTGTTACCCCTCCCCCAGGACCCGGGAGCGATCCGCGAGGGAGCCTGTTGGAGAGATTTAAAAGACTTTGACAGCTGTCAAACTAGCTGTCAAAGCTGAGAGGGAAAAAAAAGAGAGAGAACTTTGTTTCTATTGCCTCGGCTGGTCATATTTGTTACATTTAGGTAACAAATTGTCGAAAATCAAGGAAAATAAAGGACTTTTGGATTTACAACTGGAAGGAACACTAAGTAACCAGCACTCCCCTAGAGGGGGCTCTGGGACATTACAGAATGGCTGTAAGTGGAAAAATACAGACGGCACTTGAGAAGATCTTTCGTAGCCTGGGAAAACTTCATGAACAAAGCACTGTTTTGGCTAAAAATGTTACAATATTGAATGAAAAAGCAAACAAACCTGCGGAAATTGGAAGGGACTTGACTCAAGTCTCTGTACCAGAACAAAAAGACTGTGCCCTTGAACTAAAGACTCTTGCAGCTGAACAAGAAAAGGAATTTGAGAAATTTGAAGAAGCTACACATGATAACTTAGAGGGAAAGGAAGGAGGAGCTATAATGCAGCAGAGGATTAAAGAAAGAAGCAAAAAACAAGATTTGGATTACAATTATAAATATGGAGACCTGGCAGGCCAGAGGCCTGTGAAGATGGATTTAAAGGGAAAGACAAATCTGATCAAAGTGGAAGCAGGAGTCTCTGGGACATTTGGACTTAAAAGAAGTAAAAAACAAGATTTGGATTACAATTTTAAATATGGTGGCCTGGCAGGAAGAAGTATGGACCTTATGGGGACAGAGCTTCTCCGAGATTTGGCGTTTAACATAAAGGACTATCAAAAAAACCGGCAGAGAGGAAAGGACAGAGACTTAAGGGCCTCGGATGTGAGATCACCAGGCTGATACCAGATGGACTGATGGACATTGGTTGGAGATTGAAACCGGGAAAAGCGGGGAGTGGGGTTTTGGGTATCCAAAGGCGGTACAAATATATTTTTTTTTTCTTTCTTGTAAATAATTTGTTTTGCTATTCTAGATTAAAATGGGGAAATCGTGAAATGGAATTGGGGTTGACTTTAGAAAAAGGTATTAAGAATAAGATTTGATGTATCAAGATTGAGATTTATGTTAAAATTGGTTAAACAAAAAGGATTTAAATATAATAAGGTAAAATTTGGGGATAGGAACTTGTTGAATTAAAAATTGAACTGGAATACAAGAAGAGGAGATGGGGGAAGTCAGGGAAAAATGTTATTGAAAGGTATATGTTTGTTTTTGTTTTTTTGTTTTTTTTGTGTGTGTTTTGTTTTTTCTTTTAATTTTTTGAAAACTTCAATAAATATTTTATGAAAAAAAAAGAAAATAAGTGGCATTAGCAACAAAGTTATGAGAATATGCAAAAATGAATTGATAAAGGATGAAAATATAGAGGTACAATATGTTAAGATATAGAGTTAAGATAAACGAAAGAGGGTAAGGATTTGCTGACTTGATTACTTAAATGGGAATACAAAAAGGGGAGGTGTGAGGAGGTCAAAGAAACAAGCTAACGAATTTAAAGTTATAAAAAATGGATTTGTTTTTACTTCTTTTTTATCTATCTGTGTGTTTTTTTTGTATCTTGTATTTTTATTTTTATTTTTTATTTTTTATGAATTTTTGTATGTTTTTGTTTTTTTATCTTTTTCTTTTACTATGTTTCTCTTTGTATTTTCTAAACCTATGTTTTTGTAAAATCTCAATAAATATTTTATAATAAAAAAAATGAAAGAGAGGTAGAGCTGGGTGTCATCTGCATACTGATGAACACCTAGCCCAAACCCCCTGATGATCTATCCCAGCGGCTTCATAGAGATATTAAAAAGCATGGGGGAGAGGACGGAACCCTGAGGCACCCCACAAGTGAGAGCCCAGGGGTCTGAACACTCATCCCCCAACACCACTTTCTGGACACGGCCCAGGAGAAAGGAGCGGAACCACCGTATAACAGTGCCCCCAGCTCCCAGCCCCTCTAGACGGTCCAGAAGGATGTTATGGTCGATGGTGTCAAAGGCCGCTGAGAGATCCAGCAGAACTAGGAAACAGCTCTCACCTTTGTCCCTAGCCCGCCTGAGATCATCAACCAGTGAGAACAAGGCAGTTTCAGTCCCATGGCGAGGCCTGAATCCCGAATGGAAGGGATCCAAATGGTCCGCATCCTCCAGGCATGCTTGGAGTTGTTCAGCAACCACACACTCAATCACCTTGCCCAAGAATGGAAGATTTGAAACTGGGTGATAATTGGCCATATTGTCTGGGTCTGTTGCTGACAGTTGCCTGTTCCTTAAAGGATCAGGAGACTCACAGGAAATGGTGTTATTTTACGTTGATGACATCAGCCATATAGGAAAGGTAGACAAACAGGTGCAGAAGTTTGCCAAAGAGCTTGGTAAGCGTTTTCAGCTCAAGAACCTGGGTGCAGTAAAGACCTACCTGGGCGTCCAGATAGCTAGAACTGAGGATGGTAGCTTCTTGCTCAGTCAGAAAGGCAAGATTGAGCAGTTGCTTGAGAAGTTCAGAATGTCCGATTGTGCAGGAGTTCGGACACCCATGGAAACGAGCTACGAGAAAGATTGCCAGCAAGCAGAAAGTGCTGAGTTTGAGAATGCTGAGCTCTTTCAGTCAGCTCTGGGTAGTCTGTTGTATCTGTCCCAATGGAGCAGACCAGACATTGCCTTTGCTACCAATCTGCTAAGTAGGGAAGCGTCAAAGCCTAGTGTGAGTGCTTGGCACAGTATCAAGCGGGTACTGCGCTACCTGCAGGATACCAAAGACTTCTGTCTTAAGCTGCCAGCTGAAGGTGAGGTGAAGCTCACATGCTATGTGGACAGTGATTGGGTGAATTCGCAGGACCGCAAGTCTGTGTCTGGGTTGGTGATAAAGTTTGGGAAGTCACTGGTTGGGTGGAAGTCCCGGAAGCAAAGTCTCATTGCGCTGTCTTCTACTGAGGCTGAATTCAGTGCACTGTCAGATTTGTGCCGGGAACTGGAGTTCTATAGATGTTTGGTGTTTGGGGATTGTAGCTTACCCGTCACGGTTTGGGAAGACAATCAACCCTGTTTGAAATTGGCTGAATCTGCGCAATTTAAGGCCGGAACCAAGCATCTGGACATACGTTTCCAAAATGTGTGTCAGAGTGTTCAGTCAGGTGTGATACGGCTGAAGTATTGTGCTAGCCATGATAATTTGGCCGATGGATTTACCAAACCTTTAAGCTTCCAGAGTCATGGGGAGTTTTGTGATGGTTTGGAGTTGGGGTAAGTTCTGTACTTATTTTCCCCACAGTAGCGCAGGGAGAGAGGGTTTATCTGAGCAATAAATCAATCTAAGATAATCTAAGAAATAATAATATTTTTTATTGTTTATACCCCGCCCATCTGGTTGGGCTACCCCAGCCACTCTGGGAGGCTTCCAATAAAATATGAAAATACAGTAATCCATCAAACATTAAAAGCTTCCCTAAACAGGGCTGCCTTCAGATTGTCAAAATTCAAGCCTTAGTCAGAGGAATTGGCCACTCTCCAGGTGCCCGGCTTGGATTCCTTGTTGATCTCCCCCGTCAGCGACTCCCGGTAAGACAAGGCGAGATCTCTTATCGGCGATCCTTCCCAAACGTGAGAAGAACACACCATTCCTCCCCCCCTCATTCCCAGGGAGGGGAGAGAGACAGACAGAAATGTATTTACATGCCTTTATTTCTGTCTTTCCAGCAGTACAGAGAAAACGTGTCTGCACTCTCTTTACATCAACAGCAGAGAGAGAATAACTCCTCCCATGTACTTCCAGTACAGGGTCATGTGACACTCTGAGCTAACATCCGGTGCTCAGTGCACAGAATAGACTGTCCCTTGTTCCCACGGTACAGTCCCAAAACATCAACATCCTGTTTGGCTTTCCAGCCATCTGGAGAACTCAGCATTGCTCCTTTTTCGTAACATCCTCCCCCAAAAGAATCAATGCGAGTTGCGGCAAGCAAAGCGTGATCCAGAGAAGAAAACAAACAGTTGTTATACACATAACACTCCCCTGTTGTTTCAGTTCCACCCTTGGAACTACCCGCCACTGGTTTCCCCAGTGTACCTCTCTGGTTGTCTGGCTTCCAAGGAATGAGTGCATCTGCATTACCTTGGCTAGCAACTCTCTGTTGTGTCTTTGTCTCTGACTCAGACACATCTCCAACCTGTCCTCGGTTGTGTACAACAGCAACACATGCAACAGCTAAGTTAGCAAACTCTGTTGAGTACCTTTTGGGTGGTTCACCCTTTGTAACTCTCTCAGACCTGCGTATGAGGTGCTGATCCTCTCTGCTCACTGGTTCTGTCTCAGGACTTTTAGGAGAACCAGTTCCAATAGTAAACAGTGGTTCATCCTTCACCTGTGAAGGTCTATCAATTGTGTGAGATTTCCTCTCAATGACTGTGACAACTGAGCTCTGTGAGCTATCACTGTCGCTCTCAGTACCACTGTAATCTGTAAAACCATCCTCATCATCTGAATTGTCCTCTGTGGGAAATGTGTGTACTATCACTCTCTCCTGTTCAGGAGCACTCTCTAGAAATTTTGTGAGAATCACCTGACCAGATTCAGACAAAATTACTCTGTAGAGACCCTTTTCATATCCCACAAAAATGCCTTTGGCATTCTTTACTCCACCTGGAGCTTCTGTCCTCACATGAGACCCAAAAACCTTGAAATGGGCAACAGAAGGTTTTCTATGGAACAGTTTCTCAAAAGGAGAACTTCCCAACTCTTTCGAAACCTTTCTCAACCACGTATAACAATACGACATTAGCAACTCCGCCCAGAACTCATGTGGCAGATGTGAACTAAGCAATTGCACATTCATCCCCTTTTGCAATTCTTTGTTCACCCGTACATAGACACCCCTGTTCCACGCTTCCGCTGAAACAGCAACCTTGTGTCTTATCCCTTTCTTCTGCAGGAACTCCTGAAAATCCTGTAAAAGAAAAATCTGCTTCTCATCTGTCAAAAGACAATCAATGTTAGCATCATGCATATTTTTAACCTTGTCACAAAACTCCTGAAACCTTTCCAAGACTTCCTGTGGCCTCTGTAACACATAAATCCAGACAAAGTTAGTAAAATGATCCACACACACAAGATAAAATCTTGCATTGCCTCTAGATGGTTCTAGAGGACCAATCACATCAGCATACACCCGCTGAAACGCTCTGTCGACCCTGGCCATCTTCTTGGCGCTCGTTTTGGTCACACCTGCGAGAGAAATCAAGTTAGACTCAGAATTACATTCCATGTAATCACTTTGCTCAAAAGTCAACAAATACAGTCCATCTTTCTCTCTGGTGGAAAGATACAACTCTCCATCTTTGAAGATCTTGCAGCTCTCAGCATCATAGGACAGTTTCAGTCCTTTCTTTGCAATCTGCGAAACACTCAGCAGATTGAACTTCAATTCAGGAACCAAGTAAACATTGTGTATAGTCAGGTTCAGACTCTTAAGATACACAGTTCCTATCCCGGTCGCCTCCAGCTCCTGACCGTTGGCTAGTTTCACAGCGAAGCTTTGCTTCTTAAACGTTGAAAAGAGCCCTCTGTGTGGGGACATATGAAAATTACAGCCCGTGTCAATCACAAATGAATTTCCAACATCTGGCGTGGTTCCTTTCGCCATCAAAGCCTTTGCAGGTTTCACCGAAGACTTGGTATGACCTTTGCCTGCTGCCTCAGGCTTTACTGAGTGGCCCTTAGCTCCTTTTGGCTGGCGTGGCTTCTTGCAGTTCCACTGAAGATGCCCAGCCTGTCCACAATTGTAACATCGGACAACGTTCAAAGCTACAGCATCCTCTCCAGTAGCAACATCAGTGGGGGAATCAGAACTCCGTTCCTCCCTCCCCCTGTCCTTCACCTCCAGTGCAGCAAGGCGGTCGTGTTCATTCAAAACAACGGCACATACCCTCTCCGCGGTCAAATCGTGAGCCGGAAGGGAACCAAGCTGACTGGCAACTGTTTTGTAAGTCCGATTTAGGCTGTTTATCATCATGAAGCAGAACACTTCCTCCTGTAGACGGAAATTGCGTTCCACCATCTGTTGGCGCAGATATTTCATTTCCGTCAGGTGCGCTTGAACGTCTCCATCAGGCGCAAGCCTCAGATTGGTCAGCTTCTCAAAATACAGCAACGCTGAAGAACCAGCATCCCTCTGATGTGTTCTACGCAGCATCTCCCAAATCTCTTGCGCGTATTCCAAATCCTGAATATGCACAAGTTGATCATCCGAGACACACAGAATTATGGCCGTCCTGGCTTTCACATTCTGTGAATTCCAAGCTCGCGTTGGTGCTTGAGGGATGGGGTTCTCAATCACCCCAAAAATCCTCTGATTCTGCAGCAGGGCCTTCATCTTTACAGACCAAGATGAATAATTGTCATTAGTCAGGGGAGGCGGGTAAGGTAAGCCTCCCCCCTTCTTGGCATCCATTTTGAATCCAAGTCTCAGCTCTCACTCTCGAGCCTGTAAAATCCAAAAGTCTCTTCCGGGGTGTTTACTGCCTCTCTGGCAGGCAAACTGCAAGCTGTCTCAAAGTCAAAACAACTTTGAGTTCCCAGGCTCTCACTGAGCCAGCCCCACATGTCAGTAACTTTCCACTGTACTGACTGTCGTTGCCTAGTAACTGTGCATACCTTTCTTCAGATAGGATTTCTTATCGACCACAAATATTCCTGGTATGCAAGCCTTTGCTCTCAGAGCTGTTTTTCCAAACGCAGCTCCTGTGAACGAGAGAATGAATCAATCTGCGTTCACACTTTCAGCCCGAAATTCAGCATACCTTTTGGGGCTCTTTTGCTTGGAAAACACCCCCTCTCGGTGTCCAGCCGTCTGTTCAGCTTCTGGCTGCAATGCAGATGTTATCTTCTTTCCTTGGTGCAGAGGATGGCACACGATCCATCAACCTCTCACCTCTCATGCTGATTCCCCTGGATCAGATAACCACCGGCGTCTGCTACCAGTTGTCAAAATTCAAGCCTTAGTCAGAGGAATTGGCCACTCTCCAGGTGCCCGGCTTGGATTCCTTGTTGATCTCCCCCGTCAGCGACTCCCGGTAAGACAAGGCGAGATCTCTTATCGGCGATCCTTCCCAAACGTGAGAAGAACACACCATTCCTCCCCCCCTCATTCCCAGGGAGGGGAGAGAGACAGACAGAAATGTATTTACATGCCTTTATTTCTGTCTTTCCAGCAGTACAGAGAAAACGTGTCTGCACTCTCTTTACATCAACAGCAGAGAGAGAATAACTCCTCCCATGTACTTCCAGTACAGGGTCATGTGACACTCTGAGCTAACATCCGGTGCTCAGTGCACAGAATAGACTGTCCCTTGTTCCCACGGTACAGTCCCAAAACATCAACATCCTGTTTGGCTTTCCAGCCATCTGGAGAACTCAGCATTGCTCCTTTTTCGTAACACAGATGTCTTCTAAAAGTCTTGTAATTGTTGTTCTCTTCGACATTTGGTGGGAGGGCGTTCCACAGGGCGGGTGCCACTACCGAGAATGCCCTCTGCCTGGTTCCCTGTAACTTGGCTTCTCGCAGTGAGGGAACCACCAGAAGGCCCTTGGAGATGGACCCAGGTGTCTGGGCAGAACGATGGGGGTGGAGACACTCCTTCAGGTATACTGGACCAAGACCGTTTAGGGCTTTCAAGGTCAGCACCAACACTTTGAATTGTGCTCAGAAATGTACTGGGAGCCAATGTAGGTCTTTAAAGACTGGTGTTATGTGGTCTCGGTGGCCGCTCCCAGTCACCAGTCTAGCTGCTGCATTCTGGATTAATTGCAGTTTCCGAGTCACTTTCAAAGGTAGCCCCACGTAGAGCGCATTGCAGTAGTCCAAGTGGGAGGTAACTAGAGCATGCACTGGCGAGACAGTCTGCGGGCAGATAGGGTCTCAGCCTGTGTAACAGATGGAGCTGGTAAACAGCTGCCCTGGACACAGAATGGACCTGCACCTCCGTGGACAGCTGAAGGAGAAAAATTATCATTTTCTTAATAACAATTTAAACAGTGTATTTAACTAAAACAATAAAATTATAGCATATGTATCCATGTTTGTTAACTGATGTGGTTAAAAGTGTTGTTTTATTGTTACCCCCCCCCCCCCCAAATCCTTAGAATGAGTTTTAGCACACATGAAAAACTTAAAACAAATACTTCTTTCCTGATGAATAGCCTTTGGACTATAATGTAACTTAAATAGAAATGATCTTTCCTCCAAAAGCATTTTACTTAAAAAAAAATCAAATTTAAATTTAAAAAAAATCAATTTAAATTTTAAAAACAACAGATTTTAAATATTATTTTTTTTTAAAAAAAATCATTGATTTTTATCCACCCTGTTGGGTGTACAGATTGAATGTGTCATACCTGAAAAATACCTCTTGCAAGAGCAGCCATAGGAGGTGCGCTCTAGTAGAGGCAACTCAAATGAATTTCATTTAATATTTCCCATCATCCTCAGCTTGGCTATGTGCCCTGGTTCTTCTTGAATCAGAGGCATTCATCAGTCTTCCATGAATTCTTCCCTTCTCCTTATCAGACTCTTGTATAAAGAGGACTGTCAAGGTAGGGAAAGATACTCCACCTTGTAATAATCCTAATTGTTTTAGCTAATCTCTTGGCTGAAAGATAGAAAATTAATATTTGTGTGCCTGCTTCTTAGCCTAATCATGTTTCTTCCCACTTTAATGCAGTTCTGTAGAGTAACACGAAAGACACCATAACTCAGGCTTCCTCAAACTCGGCCCTTCAGATGTTTTGAGACTACAATTCCCATCATCCCTGACCACTGGTCCTGCTAGCTAGGGATCATGGGAGTTGTAGGCCAAAAACACCTGGAGGGCCGAGGTTGAGGAAGCCTGCCCTAACTCCTTGTTATGGTAAAATCTGGGTGTGGAGCTACTCTGCCACCCAGCTCGTCGGACTAAGTCCGTGGGTCCCTGCAGAGGAAAATGAGCTCAGCCGGAGACAGGAGCAAGCTGCAGAAGATCCAAGTTTATTGCGCAACAGGTTCAAGGCAAGATTGAACAGTGGGAAAGGGGTGACATGAACTTTTAAAACTTCCCTCCATGTCCCAGAATACAGTGCAAAATACATCATAGTTACATCATGAATACATTAAAGAGAGGTTGGGTTACACGGATCACATCATGAATACATTAAAGAGAGGTTGGGTTACACCGGATTAACATATAGAAGAGGGAGGGGGAATATGCAGAGCTGGAGATATGCGCAGATAAGCACTTCCTGAGTACCGGTGATGAGAAGACAATGGTCCATGTATGTATGGTCTGCCGCCTGGCATTGCCCGGATGAAAGGCTTGGCAGAGCGATTTGACCGGATTAGGGTCTTCCTGAGTATGTGACACCTCGCTCGAGGGATCATGGAGGCAGGGGAGGTGTCATGGAGTCCTGAAGAGACAGAGCCGATCAGCACCAAAAGCAAGGAAATCGGAGTTGTGGTTGATTTTATACAAATTTCTAAAGATTTTAGTCCTTTTTAGTCCAGTTTATATTGGTAATTGAAGTCGGAAACAAAATAGATACATTGTAGCAAGATTTGACACTTTTATGAGTTCACAAGTTTCGGTTCCATTGTTCTCCCAGCGGGGAGCCGTCAGCAGCTTGTCAAGAGGTTAAATGAGGCGTGCAGGAGCTCGCTGAGCTAGCTCTGCCAAGCGAATGCATGGTTCTGATTGGGTAGAACACAGCCATTGAAAGGAATAGGGAATACAGCTTCGTACGGTCAACCCACAGTAAAGATAGATCGGGAAAGAGGCATAAGAATTTGGGCTTATTTTGCCCGTAATAGCGGATCGGTGTAGGAAAGGGAAAAGGCACTTTATTTATGGGGCTTGGGGTAGAGTGTGGTGCTTGTGTAACGGTGTGGGGGCTGAGGGGTCCACGTGGGGCTGGGTGCCCTTGAGGTCATCGCCTCAGACCCTCTGGTGACCGGCGGAAGGGTGAAGGAAGGCATGCCCCCCCCCCTCCGTATCACTCCTCGAGATGTTGAACTTGCTCCCAGCTTCGGAGTACCTGGTATAAAAGAGACAACTCTAAAAAAGTCACAGTGCTCCAAAGCGTCACCAGTTGCATAAAGTTGCTTTAGAGAGAGCATTCATGATCATCATTATCACATTACAGAATTGCTTGGCGACTAAGCAGTGAGCAGCACACGGAGATAAGGGGAAAAGCAAGTACTCTGCAGCTTGTGCCTCTCCCATCCCTGTGCATCATGAGTTCAACAAGTACAGAATGTAATGCAACCAAGCACAGCAAAAGCAAGAGGGGCCGTCGCAACACCTAAGCAAGACATCATAATACTCTGGACAAGATGATAGTGGGAACTGCTTCTGAACCCTGTATCCCCTCCTCCTCCTCCTCCTCTTCCTCTTCCCTGCCATCTACTTCCTCCCTGGCCTTACCTTTATTACAAACTGCCCTTGCTGGCTCCCCTCCTGATTCAGGGCTGAGTTTTATGGAACAATCTACTCCTTTCGGTGATAGCAAAGGAACTGAGCAGCAGAAGATTCAGAGAAATTATTGTGGATGCAAGACTCGCTCTGTGCAAGCCTGTAATCAAAGGAAAATAGCTGCTGCAGCTGCACAAGTAGAACCACGCAGCCTTAATGATAGAAGTATTGATGTGGAAGTAGTTGACCTCACTTGTGAAACTTCAGAATCTATAGTTGTTGATCTTACGCAAGACGATTCTGTTGTGCTTATTGGAGAGAGTGGGCAGCAGCCCAATAGAGAGTTCAGATGTCAACCATTGTCTGACAGCCTCATATTTAGTGGTGATGGTGATAGCAGACACACACAGAGTGGTGCTCTTGCCACTAGAAAGCTCCCCAGAGAAGTGGGAAGGAGGGAATTTGCAAGATCCTCAGGCACTTTGAGTTGCCGAACTTGCATAGACAGCTTTGCAGAGATTGTGCAAAGCGGACGGCTTATAGTGTCAACAACATGCGGCTACATCTTCTGTAGTCAGTGCCTCAGCAATTTTCTTAGGCATGCTAACTTTTGCCCAATTTGAAGGAGGAAACTCACTCCAAAGAAGTATCATCCACTTTATATGTGAAGACATGGGTGTTCCTGAACACAGTCTAATGTGGCCTTCATAAGCATGAGTGTACTCCAAAGAAAACACAAAGTATATATGACTTAAATATGACAGTTAGCAATTTCACTTTTTCCCAGTTGGCCTCCTTATAGTCCAGTTGTACTGTTTCAGCTTCATTTTGCTTTAAGGTTTTTGCAGCTCACATTTTTTGAGGTCTGTAGAAGTTTGAAGAACAGCTTGGAGGATATGTCTGCTGTTGCCACATTGCTTTGTGCAGATATCTCATTTCTGTTCTAGTTCTGTTGCTGCTTTGAGAAAAGACTGATGTCTAGTGAACTCACTTATTCAAGACTAGGCAATTCATAGTCATCTATGATAATACAACCTGCAGCTTCTTTTTGCAATTTGCCTTGTAAAAAACCAAAGCCAACCACTCACCGATGGAAGTCTTTTCCACATCTACTTGTTTTCTAGTGGCAAACACCTCTTTCTGTTGATGTAGCCCTAATAAAGACCAAGGTTTATAAAACACTGTGGCTCATTTCTAACGCTGCATGCATAAATGATTTATTACAAATAACTCTTGGTGGTCTGAGTCTTCTCTTTAATAGAATACAGCCATCATGTTAGATCTGAACAGCTTTTCCTGTCCAGGCATATGCTTATGGAGCAATTCATAATGGAGTCCGTACCAAGGTTGCCACTTGGGGCAGAATCAAATCGAGATGAGCTAAGCCATTTATGTGAAACACTCCTCAAATGGTTGGAAGAGGATAAAGTAATTATCTGCTTTTCGTAAACGCTTTGCTGTGGGGAAGCTGCATCCATAGGGCCATGTTTCAAGCAGCAAGCATGTAAGACTTGAACCTCGCATGATAAAGTCAACTTGAGTTGCAGCATCTCACTTTCTCAGCCCTGTTACGTATTCATAGTGGAACTATGAATGGCTTGACATGTTAAACTTTTAGATGCTGCTGTACTAATAGGTCTAATTGCTTTAAAAAGTTTTATGTTGATAAGTCTTAAATTAAAGACTTTCTCTTAAATGTATAAAAAATGCCTTCCAGTAGCACCTTAGAGACCAACTAAGTTTGTTAATGGTATGAGTTTTCATGTGCATGCACACTTCTTCAGATACATGAGCACACAAAAGCTCATACCAATAACAAACTTAGTTGGTCTCTAAGGTGCTACTGGAAGGCATTTTTTAATTTTGTTGCAACTACGGCAGACCAACACGGCTACCTACCTGTATCTTAAATGTATGCCATCCAATCTTCCGTTGGTAGAAAACATGGGATATCCAGCTAATCAGCAGCATCTTACCAGGCCTTAATCTGTGAGGTATATGGGCTGCGGTGAGTCTCATAATATTTCCCCCCATGTTTCTTTTTTATTCCATTTTAATGAGTCTCGTAACATAGTGAAACCTCACCCATTACAGCTTGGAGGGCCAGTGTTATGCTTCTAGTTCAGCATTGGATTGAACACCTTTTTTTAAAAGGGAGGCTTCCTTAGTCTCCCCTCAGCCTGCTGTAGGGGCCTAGCTGCACACACCCCATATTAGACTTGCACATAGCCTGTCAATCATGTGGCATGGTTAGGACTTCCACAGATGGAATTGTCTCCGTGAACATGGGCTGTGGGGATCAAATCCTCTGTGCAAATGCGTCTGGTGTTACCAGAACCTATATGCATCCCCCAGCTTTTGAGGGGAGGTTAAGACAAAGTGCTAAACGGAATGTCATTTCCATTCATCCTTACCATCACCGTTTCTGTTTTGTTTGCACAGACACTCTTATTGAAGAACAAATTACACTTTGCCCAGGGATGGACCTTGGTAATATGGTGCCCTGGGGGGTGCAAAATTTGTCACACACCCTGCCCCTGCCCTCCTGGTGCCTTCCAAAAGCCAGGCAAGGGAGGTGTCAGGCTTTGGGAAGGATGCACAAGGCTCTGGTGGGTCCTAGAGCCCTCTCATCTCATTCCCAAAGTTGGGAAAGCGCTAACTAGGCTTGGGGAAGGAGGCAGGAAGGCTCCCTTTTGGCCCCCACATCCTGTGCAGGGGAACAGCTTCACTGCCCTAAATCCACCTCTGCTTTGCCTCGTGTATCAGTTACCATTAAGGCATTTTACCCATTGGAGAAAGTTGCGCAGTGTATTTTTGAGGTCACTTATTTGAGTCATGATGGGAAAATCTGAATTCCTGTGCAGAATCCTTAATGTGCACCAGACTGGAGGGGTACAGCAATCACTACTGTTGGACGATGCTGTATGGAACCTAACACTTCACCAATCTAGTCTTTGCATAAAAGTTCTATCAAAACTATGTGTTAGGGTGCCTCGGCCCTTACACAGTTTCCTGAATCCTTGCATTGATAGGTTTTTTATGGGGATGGGGGTGGGTTGTCTAGTGGCAGATGAAAAACGGCACCCAAGTTAGCAAAATGCAGTAACAAAAATTACATCTGCATAATGGACTGTTCTTGACGGTGGGCAGCAATTGCCATGTGATACCATGACAAGGATAGGAGAATATTTAGCAATTGAGTCAGAACTTACAATTGTGGTTCGAGGACCCGACCCCCGCGATGTGAAATGAATACACAAGGACACGAGATATAAGGTTAATGGGCAAGGAAAGGCCACAACTTTATTGATTACAGCAGTGAAAAGGTATTGGCTTAGGCATTGGATGTCTAAAACGGATGGGTTTATTCACCAGTAGGTGGAGCCTGTTGATGCTCATCCAACTATAGGCTCTCCCCTGACGTCACCGAGGGTCGTGCCATGGCCTCCCGCCAAGCAGGCATCGGACGGAACACACGACCGCCGGATTCCTTTAACGGAATACCCAACATATTGAAGGCATAGGCGATGGCCACACCTAGCTCTTCTACACCACAACACATATATCCAATGCCTAACCTACCCACCAATACCACGAAAGTTGTGACGATTGCTACGAGGTAGGCGAAAAAACCAAAAAGCCTAATGCCAAATGGAAAACTTCCTACCAGGCCCCCCGGGCAACCAGGGCGACCAACCTAAGGTCCATAGCAAGGCCAAGAGATTGTGAGGCCCTAAGCTAAAGGGAGTGGAGGGTGGGTGACTCGCGACGGGAGAATGGTGAATGAGGCCGAGGAGGGGGCTGGCACCGCAGCATATAGTATGCTGAAGGAACGCCCCCCGGTGTCACCTGGTTGGCTGCCCACCGGCGGGGGCGGCGCCAGCCCGGTGAGGGAGGTAGGCGGGGCTCGGGCTCCCGCCCACAACCACTCCCCTCCCTTCCAGGGAGGAGAGTCCTTGTGGTTCGAGGACCCGACCCCCGCGATGTGAAATGAATACACAAGGACACGAGATATAAGGTTAATGGGCAAGGAAAGGCCACAACTTTATTGATTACAGCAGTGAAAAGGTATTGGCTTAGGCATTGGATGTCTAAAACGGATGGGTTTATTCACCAGTAGGTGGAGCCTGTTGATGCTCATCCAACTATAGGCTCTCCCCTGACGTCACCGAGGGTCGTGCCATGGCCTCCCGCCAAGCAGGCATCGGACGGAACACACGACCGCCGGATTCCTTTAACGGAATACCCAACATATTGAAGGCATAGGCGATGGCCACACCTAGCTCTTCTACACCACAACACATATATCCAATGCCTAACCGCCACCCGAGCCCAAGAGGCTCGCCGCCAATACCTTCACGGCTGCAACCAATCCCAAATACTCCTGATTACGCTATCTAACCAAATGTCATTCCCCAGGTCTGATAAATGCACACCATCATTCCGGTATAAGGCTTGGTCACCAATCCGGATACGGTCATGATAGATGACTCGGCCATACATGAAGCGCACCCAACGGGCCACCGCCCGATTTACGAGTTTCCTGGTTTTTTCCATGGCCATACAGCTATGCGCACCGCGCCAAACCAGCCTCTTCAGGAAGGAAGACCAGAACACCGTAGTCCTGGGGCACAAGGCAGCAATCGCATCCAAGTCTCTCTTTATGTGCCACGACACATCCGCACTTCCTTTGTCAACCAGGTCGTTCTCCCCAAGCTGAATGATAAGGGCATCGGGGGAACCGAACGTGGCTACTTTCTGCACCAGCAAAGGCATGAGTTCCTCCCAACGCATGCCTCGTCTCGAAAACCAGGAAACTCGAACTCCCGGTGGCAAACCAAGATTAGCCTTGAGGCCGGAGCTGACCGCCCGGACGCGGGCCCAATGGACTATGCTATGGCCGCAGATCCACACACTTCTCCCGAAGACAGCTGGGAATGAAAGGAAAGAGAAAACCAGTGAGTAGGGTAGCATAGAAGAGCGCATGCTAGCGAATATAACCCTTATAAGCGTTGGATCTCCACCGGCCCATTTCCTTGATCCTGTCAGCCGGCAGACCCAACCGCGCCGCCGTTGTAGCAGCGCCAATCCTGAATGAGTGTGCAGCGTAATCCTGTGAAGGTAGACCGCAGCTGTCAATGGCTTTGCGGAGTACCCTCGTGAACTGATGCCTCAGTAAAGGAGACCCGTCCGCATGCACCAGGAGCGGACCCGGGCCGGGTGGCCTTAGGCAGAGGTATCGTCTAGTATCCTTGACCGGGCATGGGCCCCGTTGCGCAGACGCTGTCAGTTTAACCAAGACACCCCTACCGGCCTGATCCGTTTTGGATTGACGTATCCATACCGTCATACCTGACTCGGACAACTGCACGTCTTCCACAAGGAGACCGCGCGTAGCCCCACTACCGGTAACCTCGACCACAACTTCGCCCACTCTTAATGCGCCAAAAAAGGCGATGGCATACGCCGCGGAAAAGAGGCGGGCCTCGAACTTGGTCCAACAAATTAACCTAAGCTTTGTACGGATCTGAGATAGTAACCCATAAGAGATCGGCTTACGGCCCTCGGCCCTCGGGGGTCGCAACCTGCCCCAACCCTCGACGGCCCTGCGGACCAGGAAATCGCTGCACGGATCAGAGGAGAACGTGGCTTTGGCGAAGAAGCTGATGGCGGCTACATGTATCTTCAATGTTTTGGGGGCACGGCCTAAATCATCTAGATGAGAAAGGTATTGCAGCACGTCGTCAGTTGTGGGTGGCACGCTAGGTGAAATTCCCGATACCCCAGACCTGAAGCTCTGGAAGTCGCACCAGGCCTTCTTATAAGACCTGAGGGTGGAAGGTGCGACAGACGCTAATACTCCCTTGATCACTTTGCGTCTCCAATGTTCCACAGGTGCTCCGGAAAGGGTTCGGGCAACAGTTGTGCTCCAGGGGCAAGCGACCGGAAGCGGGACATCTGAAAGCGAGACAAAGCATCAGCTATATCGTTCTTAACCCCTTGAACAAATTTGGCTGAAAAAATTATGTTGTACTCAAGGCATCGGAGAACGAACGCCCGCAGAAGGGAGGAAACCCTTGCAGATCGCGAGGACTGCCTAGCCAGGATGTTCACCACCGCTTGATTGTCGGTTCTGAAGCACACCCGGCGATCTCGAAACTCCTCAGTCCAGATATGAACGGCAACTACTATTGGGAAAAACTCAAGAAAAGTGAGATCCCGGGTGATGGCCTCCCCACGCCACCCGGCTGGCCACCGTTGAGCACACCATCGACCCTTAAAGTACACGCCAAAGCCCAGGGACCCTGCTGCATCCGACTGAACCTGGAAATCCGAAGACAGGTTAAGGACATCCTGCCAAAGGGACACCCCATTGTAGTTTCCCAGAAATGATAACCAGACGTCTAAATCCGCTTTAACTGACTTGGGCAGTCGAACCCTGTGGTGCGGGTGTTTAAGCCCAACTGAAAGCTTGGCCAGTCGAGCGCAGAAGGGGCGTCCGGGGGAAACCACTCTGCAAGCGAAATTGAAGTGGCCCAGAAGGGATTGAATTTGCCTAAGGGTGATCTTCCGCAGCATAAGGGTAGTTCGGATTACCTCCGTGAGGGCGTCAATTTTATCCTTCGGGAGTCTGGATGACTGCGCGATTGTGTCTAATTCTATGCCCAGGTAAGTGAGGCATGTAGCGGGGCCTTCAGTCTTATCGGCTGCGAGGGGAACACCCAGCTCCTGGGTCAGCGCTGAGAAGGCCCCAAGCAAGGAGGCACATTCACCAGTGTTGGGCTTTCCCACGAAAAGAAAATCGTCGAGATAATGTGTGACCCCCAAGGCATTGGTCCTAAAGCGTAAGGCCCAGTCCAAAAAGGTGCTGAACGTTTCGAACGCCGAACAGGCTACTGAACAACCCATTGGCATGGCCTTGTCAACGTAAAATCTCTCCTGAAATTTGAAACCCAGCAACCAGAAATCATCGGGGTGCACTGGCAAAAGGCGGAAGGCTGATTCTATATCGCACTTCGCTAGCAGCGCCCCAGGGCCGAAATTCCTTATTAATTTAACTGCCTGGTCAAAGGTGGCGTATTTTACTGTGCATAATTCTGGTGGGATGGCGTCATTCACTGACCCGCCCTTCGGATAAGAAAGATTGTGAATGAGCCTAAATTCCCCTGGAGTCTTCTTAGGGACGATGCCTAACGGTGAAATGTGTAAGTTGGGAATAGGAGGGGTGAAAAATGGACCCGCTACCCTGCCTGCGCCCACCTCTTTGGCTATCTTTCTTTCGGCAATCTCAGGCCGCTCCCTAACAGACTTTTGGTTGGGGGAATCTTTTGCTATTAAGGTACCCGCTACCGGGATCCGAAAACCGTTGGAGAAACCCTCGCGGAGGTAAGAGGCTGCCACTTTGTCAGGGTAGACGGCCAAAAGGTCGGAAAGAGGGGCTAGTTTGATAGGGGAGTAAGCCAATCGCCAAAAATTCTCATCTTCTGTTCCCGGCTGCGGGGGCTCCTCTGGAACTGGAATGGTGGAACCCCCGGCCCCCCCGAAAGGGCTGTTTCCCCCCTTTAAAGCAAGTTGCCACCGGGTGGGCCCCGGCGCATCTCTCGCATTCATGAGGGAATTTACATGAAGGCCTCTGGCACGAACCTCTATTGTACTCCCAGCATACTTTCCTTCTGAAATCTCTCCTTAAGTCAGCCCTGGTCGCGCGATATGGCTCAACTGGCTTTCTTTCTACGTAAGGACCCACTGCCACCGACCAGATGCCATTTTCGATCTGATCCCAGCGCGCCAACGGAACCCTAGAGGCTTTCCTGCGAAACTTCTTATCGTAGCTTATGGCGGCTGCTTCCCCAGAGAGGGCACATGCCGTACGAATATGTGAAAGGTAAGCCACTAAGTGAACGGCTCTCTTAGGATAGGCAGCTACAATTGTTCCCATAAAAGCCTGGTAACCGTCAAGCCAGTTCTCGAATGTCCGAGGCACGGAGGAGTACCTGCTCTTGCGCTTCCCATGTGGTGGTCTCTTTTCACCTCTACCTAGCTCCTCAGCGGGGGGAACCAACTTGAACATATCAACAAACTCCCCATTTAAGATTTTTGCCCTCATCTTAGGGGAAAGATGATCACCTGGGATCACGTCTGAAGTTGAGTAGGTGGAAGTGGATATATCTTTCACTAACGCCCCATCCTTCCACTCCTGGGTCCCGCCGAATTTTTTACGGTGAGAATTGGCCCTCCTTGTGAGAGCCCAGTCCGGGAGACCAGATACTTCCTCTCCTTTACCCCAGTAGGAGCCCAGGGAGGCATCGCTATCATACTCTGATGAAGAGGTACCTGATTCCTCGTCCGTGTCACTCTTCCTTGATTTACTCTTCTTACAAATGTGTTTTTTCTTCTCTCGCCTTTTCCCCGATGGCTTCTCAGAAAGCACTGCGCTGGGAGCCTCCTCGGTGGCGACCTCCTCCGGCTCCTGCTGCTCATCCTCCGATGCGGATGAAGAAGCTGATTCTTGCACCCGCGCCCTGGGCCGCTTGTCCTGCAGACGACTGGAAGAACTAGAAGCGACAAGGTTATTAGTGCGAACAGACTTAGAAGTCGCCTTTCCTCCCCCCCGAGCGCTGGAGGTGGATGCAGACGCCTTAGCTCGGGACCTGGTCCGGACTGGTTCTGACCTAACATTTGCACCTGCCCTCGCCAATTGAGAATCACGGAAGAGGGCGGCGGAGGTACCAGGTAGTTCATCCCGTTGAGAGGAACGCGGACTCCCCGGCACTACCTGCGTATCGGGAATGACGTCAGGAGATGAGGAAAGGCTGGAATTATCTTCAGGAAAACGTTGTTCATAATCATCTATAAATGACCTGAATGCGTTGAGGAAATGCGAGATGGGTTTCTGATTATGACCTCTGTCCCGCTGCCCGCGAGGTGTGTCCCGAGCTGCGCTGCGTGCCTGCTGAGGTGCGCGCTTCCTCTTAGAAGCCATGAATTTCACCTCGCACGAATGCAACCGCTGCTTGTTAATTGAGGTTACTTAATCTGCAAAACTTTCTTTTATTTATTTATTTATTTATTTATTTGTTTGTTTTAATTTTTATTATTTGTTTATTTATTTATTTATTTTGTTTATATATAAATATTTATTTATTGTTTATTTATTTGTTTTTTTTAATTATTATTTAAATTATTTATTTATTTATTTATTTATTTATGTGTTTAATTACTTGCTTATTATTATTTATTTATTCTATTTATTCAATTACTTATTGTTACTATTATTGTTATTAATTAAATAATGAGTTTCTTATATTATTATTAATCTAGTTAATTTAAACCAATATTTATTTGTTTGATTACTATTATTTATTTCAACTATTTATTCAATTAATTATTAGTATTATTATTGTTATGAAATAACTAATGAATTTATTATGTTATTCTCAATTCAATTGGTTTATTACCAATTTATCGCTGTTGATCACTAATATTAGCTACTGGACACTATTGTGTAAAATAAATTGCCTGCGATATTCAAATTAACTCACTGTTAATCTAAGTAATCAAAACTGTTAACTTAAACTTGAGTTCACCAATTAAAATGAAGTCGCTAAACCCGCTTGTGCAGAATTGGATATTAATAATGCTAATTAAAAGGTGCTATGAAACAATCTGCTTCAACTTAAGATATCAGATCAATTATGTTGTCGCTGTGCTGTTAAATCAAATATAATAAAACACTTCTTAAATGATAATTTCACTGCACCAAAGAATCAATTGTCCCACGGTTAGACCCACAGCTGTTCAGCCCGAAGTAAATCAATCAGGGCAAGGAAGATCCGGCCCCTCCCGCTTAATGGGTAATATCCAGGGAAACAGGAACTTGAAGCTGCAGCAAAACAAGTGAGGCAAATTAAACACTGGCTCCTCACCGCTGCAAGGCTTCCACGTTTTAAAACCAGGAAGACACCAATGGCTCTGTTGCCAGGCGCCCACGCAACAAAAGCCTGGCAATACCAGAGCTGCCCAGAATTCAAAAGATATCCCTGGGGGAGCCGGAGGCCACCCTGACCCTTTAGCAAAAGGCAAGCCGGGAACAAAGCCTTAATCTATCGCTCGTTAGCTGCTTTGTCTCCTGCCGGCCAGCAGCACAATAGGGCTACTATGGCAACAATATGGGCCGCTCACAAACAAATGCAAGCTGCTGTACCCGAAGCGGGGAGGGGGAATGAAGCAGAGAACCCCGCTGTTTGAACGGCCAGCAGCACAATAGCGCTACTATAATATGGCAACAATATGAGCTGCTCACAAACAAATGCAAGCTGCTGTACCTAAAGCGGGGGCGGGGGGGGGAATGAAGCAGAGATCCCCGCTGTTTTGAACGCAGCTCAGGCAGTGAAAATAAGCCCCCGCAGCCTAGTAAAGCCCAGCTGCAAACACCGTCCCTTAAGAGAATAACAAGCTGGAGATTAAAGAGAATTGCAAGCTGGTGAAGGCACGAAGGCTGCCCACACCAATGCCCCTTGCTAGAGCAGTTTTAAAAACACGGTTGAAGGGGGGCCCTGACAAACTACACGTAAATGTCCCTACAACAGCAGTTAACTTAAAATTAAAATTATAAAGGGAACCCCTGTCCAGCCGCAGTGCAATTGGTCCAGGGAATGGGGGAGGGGGTAGAAGCAAGCAAACCAAGCAAACAGCGGAAGGAGAATGAACAGGGCAAATGAAACGAATGGGGTAGAGAGGAACCACAAGGGGGGGGGGCGGAGGACGATGGAGAGTGTCCGTGAAAGGCAAGCAGCAGTCGGCACGCTAGCTAGCAGCTGACGCAAGCACGGAGCGGGCTTCTGCCGAACCTAACTCCAGTAAACCTACCAAGTGAGATACCAATGAGGAGGGGGGGGGGACGGAACAGAACCCACGCACCCAGGAAACACACTCGAAAAATCCAACGCCCCCACCAACACTCACAAAAACAAAACGCACTCAGAAACACACTCTAAACGCAACGCCCCCCACGTGCACAAAAGGGGGGAAACACACAGGTTCAAAAAGCTGCAAGCAACAAGTCCGATTGGGGGGGGGGGGTCAGCCCACAGCCCAGCCTCTCAGCAAACGGGGGAAAACCAGACCAAATTGGGCAACCACCCGCCCTGTTGCTGACTCCCAGGGTTACTGGGGAGCCCTTGCACTCCGGCCCCTAGCGTAACGTAGGAGGAGCCCGCGCAATTACAAACTGAGAGCAGAAAAGTCACAATAGCAAGTTTTGAGAATCAGGAGGAAGCAGGGAAAAGATTAATGAGGCCACTAGGAAGGCTAAAAAGAAAGAAAGGTCTCCAAAACAGCAAGAGAAGTAGACGTAAAAAACTTCCCTCTTCAACGTCCTCCACAAGGCTAGCTCCACGTGGTCGCTCCTCGGTCCTGAGTCCACAGAAAGGAGTTGACTCGCGACGGGAGAATGGTGAATGAGGCCGAGGAGGGGGCTGGCACCGCAGCATATAGTATGCTGAAGGAACGCCCCCCGGTGTCACCTGGTTGGCTGCCCACCGGCGGGGGCGGCGCCAGCCCGGTGAGGGAGGTAGGCGGGGCTCGGGCTCCCGCCCACAACCACTCCCCTCCCTTCCAGGGAGGAGAGTCCTTGCCATATTCAGATGGGTTATTACATGCTATTGTTTGACTTGAGACTGGACACCTCCCCCACAGGACACTATTACTTTTGCGGTACATAAATAAAGCCATAGGCGGACTTCCGGGTTAGCGCCATCGGCAATGGCGGAGTTCCTCTGACCGAGAGGAACCCGCTCTGCAAAAATCGGGTCTTGCCGCCGCGGCGAAGGCGGAGACCTTTCAAAAATCCCAGGCGGAGGAAGCCTGGGAACGTGGGATTCGGCTGACACCAGGAGCGCCTCCCCTACTCACAGGGAAACCCCTTTTTCGGGGATCCGAAGCGACGTGGGGTGAGCGGCGCGGTGTTTTGAATCGACCGCTATTTTTACGGAGTGAAGCCGCACAGCCGTTGCCGGAGAGCGCTGACCTTTTCCTGTGGACAATTGGACTCTAAACAAGTACCCGTGAGTAGAACGGAAAATTGGATTAAGAAACATTTTAATTTGGCACTGAAGCGGGAAGGTTCTAAACAGGAAGTCCGCCTTCCGCTTTTGTAAATAGACTGAAGCAAAAATTGTGCAAGCTAAAGTCTGGAAAGTCGTATATAAAGGTCTAAAATTCCTCCAGTTTTAACCACCAAAACCCCTCTTGGAAGCAGGAGTAAAGAGGGGGAATTTTGATTGTTCAAGCCTGCAGGAGAGAGAGTAAAGAAAGATAAATTTCCACTGCCTCAAACCTGGGAACGGGGTGTCAGAGACAGAGATTTTTGGGGAAGTTCATTGACTGTGAATGGAACGTCTTTTGACAGATAGTTAAAGAAGAGAAACAAATTGATTCCAATGTTGCCTTTTGCATTTAAAAGAAACAAAAAATTTGAAAAATGAAAGTAATTTTCTTTTGTTGGACCTGCTTTCAAAAGATGGATACAAATAGAAATTGTCTCCTCTAGAGGGAGCTTGTTAAATTGTTGCTGGAGTCGATCTGGGGATTTCACAGTTGTGGAGATTAGGATCGTGGGACCAGACTCTGACCTTGAATAAAAATGTGTTTGGAAGAAGTTTTGGTGCTTGCTTTTTGCAAGACAAGTGCTTTGTTGGAGCAGATGCATGAGAAGATGGATTTGATGACTGTTGCAGTCAAAAATTTTGGACAAACAGCGAATATTTATACAGAAACCATTCAGGAACCAACCCAGGAACCTGTTTTGACAGAGCAAGTGCAAATGCAGAAGATAATGGAGGAGGTTGCTGATGAACCTCAAGTAACACAAATGGAGAGATCCGAGGCCCTGCAGGAGCATAAGCTGCTGTTCTTGAAGACTGAATTTGGAGTGGGCCAGGGGGGGTCTGGAGTTGTGGGGGCCCTTACTTTTGGAGGGACTTTGAAACATGCTTTTAAATGCTCTCTGGACTACACTGCTGACTGTGGGGAATGGGACTGTGGGGAATGGGCTGATCTGCTGAGGAGAGACGGAGATATTTTTGAGTTGGAGTCTCCCCGAGACCTACTCCTCAATGAGAAAGGAAAGAAATTAAGAAAGAGATCAACAAAAGACAAGGTAAAGTGCAGGTATAAACAAGAAGAAGATCTGCAGAAGGGACATGGAAAAGACTTAAGAGCCTCGGACATAAGATTACCAGGTTGATGGACTAGATGGAATGGACAGTAAGGACTGACATAACCCGAGACCAGGAAGAAGAGATGTTGGATGAAGATTGGAAGAAAATTTTTAAAAATTTATTTTGGGAATTAGTGTAAAATTAATGAGTATTAGGAAAAATGTTGGAATGAAACTATTTGGCTTTAGTAGAAATGATATAAGGAGTTATGTACAAATAAATATTAAGTTTTAAGCTTTAAGGTATTTTATGGTAAGATAAGGTTAAAATAAATTAAGGTAAATTGAACGACAGAATATAGTGAAAGATGGAAAGGATTTGCTGAGCTAATTAATAGGTTAGACTGTTAAGACAAATTACCCAATAAAAATTGAGAAAGATGGAAAGAATTTGCTGAAACAAATAACTAAACTAGAATACAAAAAGGGAGATGTGAGGAGGTCGATGAAACAAGTAAATGAAAGATAAAGATATGGAAAATTGGATGTGTGCTTTTTTATTGTTATTGTTGTATTGGTTTTTATGTTTTTTTTTCCTTTTTATGTATTGTTATGTATGTTTTGTTAAATTTTTTGTTGTTTTCTTTTCTTCTTTTTTCTGTAACTTTTGAAACTTCTAATAAATATCATTAAAAAAAATAAATAAATAAAGCCATAGGCTATGCGAATAACAGATGGAAAAATTGGCAGAATTCTCTGCTAGGTTTTGTGACCTCTGCCATTTCTCAAGGACAGGGTCACAGACATCTGAACACAATTTACCTGCATTTAATAAGAAACAAGTTCTTAAAGGGCTGTCAGTGTTTATTTGAGGTTTTCATTTGGTGATGTATATATAATTAATGTTTGTGAGGTGCCCCCTCCCTTTTTACTTGCTCCTAGCTCCTAGTCAAGTAACGAGTTAATGTTCTGTAATTCACACAGAAATCTTCAGCACCACAGGGCAGGTGTATCTGGTACTGAACACTTTTTGTCTGAACAGATTTAAGAAAAACACAACAGCTCTTGGTATTCAACGTTACCTGTTTAGTTACTCTACTCTGAATTCCCTTGCTTAGTTAATCTAGTTCACTTTTCTGCATAAACAAAACACACTTTGTATCTTAAACAAAACTCCCATCAGGATTCCAGTAGGAACCAGTTTTGAAAGCGGTGACCCAAACCCAGTGGGTCTATTTTTGCTTGCACTAGAAGACATTGCCGAACTCCCTTAATCATGGTGAGTGCAAGGGTGTGCATAGATTATGTTGTAATCTATGTATTCACACATCATCATTGACTTTCTGACTTACGGTTGCAAGATGCTTGTGACCATTGCTTCATTTCTCCCACTTTGATCCTGGCACAGGAAGCTTTGTTTTCCCCATTACATCTGGTCATGGTTTGTTGCTCCCTAACAAGCCACAGTCGGCAGGCCAACCATAAGCAGTGATTTAAGATTGGCTGGCAATTGTTGCTTATTATGATAAGGCCACAGTCCCTGGTTCAGACATGATGTGGTGCCAAGGCCTTGTGCTTTGCTTCTCCTGCTTGCTCCAAAACAGAACAGAATGAGGAGCAATTGGGCAGCATGTGCTACATAATACATTATAAAATTACTCATTATGACCGCTGTATGTTTACAGTGTCTAGGAAGCTGCTTTGTATGGAATCAATCACAGTCTTAACTTAGACTGATCTGCATAATAACAAATCACCATTTCGTAGGGAATGCATGTTTTAATGCTGTGGAATATCTGCCTGTCCAGTACGTTTCCTCTGCGCGAATCCTCTGTGGAAGACGTCTTCAGGCAGTAGCAGAGCTGAGCAGCAGTTGCCGCCGTGTGAGAAGAAGGAAAGGAAAGTCCACACACTGTTCTTGTTCTCTAACAGTGCTTATTTACAACCCAAATTTTCCACCCGAACTTGAACACATCTCGATCTCTCTCGCTCTTGGTGAAAAGTGAAACTAACTTCACACAGACAAAGAAACTGCAGCTTCCATTAGAAGTTCCTCCCCAGATACAGGACACTCAGGAGGTTTAACCCTTAACCACCACACTCCACACCCCCTCTTGTCCTGCATCTGGGGGAATAGGCATCACCACTTACCCCAAACACAGACCTTCACAGAACTCTCCATGACGCTGGAAGGTTAATGGTTTCGTAAAACCATCAGCGAGGTTCTTGGCCGAGGGACAGTACTTCAGCGCACCTAATCCCTCTCAAACGCTCTGACACACATTCTGAAAACGGATATCTAGGTGTTTGGTCCTGGCCTTAAACTGCCCAGATTCTGCCAACTTCAGGCAGCGCTGATTGTCTTCAAAAACAACGACAGGCAAATAGCTCTCCCAGCAGATCTCTTGAACCAAACACACATAGAACTCCAACTCTCTGCAAACCTCAGAAAGCTCACTGAACTCAGCTTCAGTAGATGAGAGCGCTATGAGACTTTGCTTCTGGGACATCCACCCAACCAAGGAGTTCCCAAACTTCACCACTAGGCCGGACACAGCGCGTTCTACTTGCTGACTATCTTTCACGTAGCTCATCTCCATGGGTGTCCTAACTCCTGCACACTCAGTCATTCTGAACTTCTGAAGCAGTTGCTCAATCTTACCCTTCTGGCTGAGCAAAAAGCTTCCATCTTCAGTTCGAGCTACCTCTACGCCAAGGTAAGATCGAACAGCTCCCAGGTGTTTGAGCTTGAACTGTTTACCAAGCTCCTTAGCAAACTTCTCCACATGTTTACCTGTCTGGGCCGTATAAAGAATATCGCCAACAAAGACCAGGCTCGCTTCCTGTGTCTCTCCTGACCCTTTAAGGTACAGACAGCTATCAGCAACACTTCTCCTGAAACCTAACTGCTCTAAGACTTCATTCAGACACCTGTTCCAGTTTCTGGCAGATTGACGTAAACCATAAATAGATTTATGCAATCTCCACACAATGCCTCGCCCCTTGGCCTCAAACCCTGGAGGAGGAAGCATGTACAACTCCTCCTGGAGGTCTGAGTTCAAGTAGGCGACATCCACATCAAAGTGGTTTACCTTCCAACCTCTTTGTGCAGCAACAGCTAAGAGCATGCACAGATTTTCACTTCTGGAAGTCGGAGCATACACTTCTGTGAAATGCACTCCCTTCTGCTGCGTGAACCCTCTGGCAACTAACTTAGCCTTGTACTGTGGTTCTCCAGCTTCTATGGGTTTAGGGCGATAAACCCACCTACTGCTCACAGCTTGTTTGCCAGCTGGCAACGTTGTGAGGGAGAACACACCTAGAGACTCCATTGAGCTCATCTCCTTCTGCATCGCCTCATGCCATTTGCTGGCTTCTTCTTGAGGCAGCTTCTGAACATCCTCAAAGGTTTCAGGTTCACACCTAGCCACACCAACCCACACACTTGTGGTTTCAAACCTGTCAGGTGGCTTCCCCTTCGTAGTTCTCGCTGATCTCCTCAGCGTAAACTCTGGTACCCCCTCTGACCCACTAGGGCCAGTCAGACCATCCCCAGTGTCAGAGAACTCCCCTTCTGACCTGCTGCATCTTTTGAACCTTACAGCTGGACCTGTGGGCGAGGATGGCTCACTCCAAAAGCAGCAAAACGTGTTTAGACCCACCCAGAGATGCCACTGGCATGGGTCCACACAAATCTGCATGAACTAGCTCAAAGGGCTTGCTAGTTTTTCTGCCCGATCTGGGATATGAGCATGTTGTTACCTTGGATTGCTTACAGGCCCTGCAATCTAAGAACTTATCAAATCCCTTAAACTTGGACAAGATGGCGACGAAGGTAGTAGCTTAGTTAACTTCGTCCGCTTTTAGATTAAGTTTTAAGTAGTTTTAAGTAGTTTTTAAGTAGTTTTTTCTTTAACCCCCTCTGGCTTTTATTGTTTTATTGTTTTAGAATAGGTTTCAAGCAGTTTTAAGTAGTTTTTTAAACCCCTCTGGGCTTTTATTGCTTTATTGTTTTACCTCCTGACTCGAGCTTTAGCCTTGCTGCCTTGCCGCACCCCCCGCTGTGCATCTGGTGCTGTGGAGCTGAGTAATCTCCTGAAACGAATGAGTGGGGAAGGGAAGAGGTCTGGCCTGACTCCCCTGCCGTGAAGGGATCCCCCGTCACTGGAAAGGAAAACTCAAGGTGGGTGATCTGAAACACCGAAAAAGGGTTGAAGCAAGTCCCCTTCGAGTCCCGCCTGTGCGAGTAAGACCGTCTTCAGCAAAGCAGGCTGATAAAGAGGCTCGGCTTGGAAAATAATTACCATCCTTCACCTTATATCAATTAACCCCCAGCTTCTATCAGCTTCTATCAGCAAAAGGACACTGGAAGCTGACGGAAGACCTCTCAAACCTTCCTCCCTTCCTCCCTTTTCCTGCTCCACCAAAGAAACATATTGAGAATCAGTGCTTGCTGATGAGGTAAGCAGGAGAAAGCTGCAGATATTCCCACATTCATCCATCGGTCCTATAAATTAGGTAGAAACACTTGGGGACAACTGGCTTTCTAATTGGAAGACAACTACCCAACATGGTTCTCACCAGAAAGATATGTAAGGAGTTGGGTATCTTGCCAGATATGCCACTTAGCCCCCCGGGACCCGGAAAGAGACAAAGTAAAATTATAAACTATTTCCCTAAGAGAGAGGAATGCTTGAGCGAACAAATTGAACTAATTATTGACGAAGTCACTCCTCCCCCCCCTACTTATCTCGAACGGTCGCATTACCTCAAAGAGCTTCAACAAAACTCTGGAAATACAAATTCCCCAAGAAGCTTGGCGCAAGAGCTAGCTCTAGCGGAGAAACTTGAGGAAAATATTTCTGTCACCTGTAATCAGCGGCCCCTGGCAGAATTAACAACACGCCACCAAGACCAGGCGCCCACTTCTAAATATGCTCAAACTGAACCGAGTGATGGCCATTTTCAGGCCCACCTCCAAGATATAAATATAGACCTTTTCAACATAAAAAATTACTTGTCAATAACAAATGGGTTATTGCTGACCCTTGTGGAAAATTTTATTCCCCAACCAAAAGAGACAACAGCAATTGATGCACCCCAAGTGCATAAACCAGATGAGCTTGTGCACAACCCAGATGAACCTGTGAAGATGAGACAAGCAGTAACAACCAAGAAATTGCAAAAAAATAGACCAAAAGCCAGGGAAAAGAAAACTAAGAATATTAAAGCATCAAGGAAAGTAAAGATAAGCCGACATAAACAATGGCAGAAATTATTTAATCTACTCCCATCGGACTCAAACAAATCTGCTGCACGAGATAAAAAAGAGAAAGGCAGGAAGGGGAAAAAGAAGTCTTCGCCACAGCTAATGGCCAAGATGGCATCTCCGAGCCATAGTTCAGAACTAAATGGGAGGATGGAAGCAACGTCCCACAGCTCTGGTAACAGTTCACTCAGTGAGCTAGAATCTGGGAGAGAAGTGGTCCCTAACAATGAAGGCAGCAAACCGCTTAGCAAACAGAGAAATGGGGACGATGCAATGCCCAATCGCAATGACAACATTATACAAGATGGGCAAGCCTTTACTCAGGCAAGATGTTGGAACTTGACTTTAAATCCCCCAAAATTGGTATTTACAAACTTCCCAAAATCAAAGGGCTTCCTTTCAGGGAAAGATCGAAGAATGAGCTCCTTGAACATTCTGAATGATATATTGCCAGGAGCAGTAAAGCCTTATGACATTACTTCTGTAGATTATTTGCATCATGATGGTTGCTCAATGAGAGCAATGATTACATTTAGAGATCAGAACCTGGCCAGGTTTATCTACAGATCAAGATATATATTCTTAAAGGCCCAGATAAAAATTCTCAGATTTTTTGAAAACAAGGCTCCACCGAATCCCCTTCTGGAAACTAAACATGCAAACCATAGTAAGGAGAAACAACCTCCCAGAACCTGGCCCGGTCTCCAGAAACAAGAGCCTCAAAAACTAAAAAGGAAAGATGCTCACCTGCAAGATCTGCGATTTCAAGAGAATGAAGATGAGGACCTTTTCTCCGTGGAAGAAAATACCTTAATTAGGCAATTTTGCCATTTTCCATCTCCAATACAAACTGAAATATTAGAAAGACTAGATTTGCTAAGAGTTAAGCTGGCTGGGAGAGATATAAATAAGGAAATTAATGTGGACGCCCACAATAAGGACCAGACTTCCTATAATTTGAACCGTATACAAGAACAAAACCCAGCGGCCTGTCGGCCACGTTACCTTCAGACAATGGCTGAGATTAACCTACCTCCAATCAAGGAAGCCCAGCACACTGAAGAGAACACTACACCACCTCCAACAAGGAGAACCATCCCCAAGGTGAACTCACCAGGCTCTTGGGACAAGCTGAGGTACCTAGACGAGGCAGAATTAGGCCATAATCAGGTACCGGAAGAATACTTACGGAAAGAGATAACACACTTCAAAGGCCCGGTGACCTCTAATGTCAGTATTCAACACTTAACAGCCGAAACTATAGAACACTTGGCTAGTTTGCCATGTATGGAGAGTAATGGGCCGGCTCGTATAAGAGTAATCCCTAAAAGCACCTTGGGAAATAATTGACAAAGATCAGACCAGAGGCAAACACCAGCCGGCTCTCTATCTCCGCGGAAATTCGACATCATTAGGTATAAACAGACTCAATCCTTACCCACAAATCAAGAAAAAGCAGTTCCTTCCTTTAAAGACGCATCCAATCCTTCCCAGAGCCTCAAAATTGTCTCCTGGAATGTTAACGGCTGGGCGACAAAGCGAATGGATCCTGAGGCAATAAACTTCATCTCTTCTTTTGATATTGTGTGCCTTCAAGAGACCTGGTCCCAACAAAGTATCGCTCTCCCTAATTATTGCTCCTTTAGCTCCTGTGCTCGTAAACTAACCAACAGGGGTCGCCCCCAAGTTGGCCTCGCCTGTCTTATTTCAACCAACTTATCCCTCACTATTTGCGAGGAAATTAAATCTTCCCCTTACTTTCTCACTATAAAGATCCATCTTCCAAAGACCAAAAGCCCATGGTTGATAACTACAGTATATCTGCCCCCAGTAATCAATGATTTCGACCGCAATGAAAGGTGGTCTGAACTTTCGTCTTGGCTCCATGACCTCCAAATAACTAACCCAGGACTTCCCCAAATCCTCTTAGGTGACTTTAATGCAAGAATAGGTCCTAACGACGATGATATATTATCTCCCGCAGCACTCTTGGACAATCCCCTGCAGCCCCCCTGGGGAAACAGATGCTCTCTTGATCCTGTAACAAATGCGTCGGGGAGGCTGATGGCCCAATTGGCCATGGAAAATGATCTTTGCATTGCGAATGGTAACATCACTCCCTTGTCCTCGCAGCAGTTAACGTGCATCACTTCCCGGGGAACCAGTGTGGTCGACTATATTTTATTGTCGCCGGAGCTATTCTCAATTTCTACAAAAATGGAAGTGGCTGAATACTTTGGTGGTGACCACCTCCCATTGACTCTATTGTTAAACCTAATAGAGCCATTTTCAGCCCCCTCAAACTATAGTTCCACGGCACAAAGTCACCCAGTATACAAAACAAAGAAATGGACAAGCCTCAGTTCCTCTCTAGCCCTGGACATACAAAAATCATTTGATATGTCTGCTGTTCTTTCTGACCCAATTCTGCCCGCTGACCAATATCGGAAATTAATTGATGCTTTCTCAACAACTTTCACAACCACCACCTCGCCTATCCACCAACGCCTCTTCTCTGAATCACCTTGGTTTGACAAGGAATGTAAAGCCCTCAGAAGGCGAATTAGGAAAATGGTCAGAATCATCAAATTTTCCAACGACCCCCAAACCCGTGTAAAGCTCATAGATATTAAAAGGACATACAGAAACATGATTCATTGCAAGAAACAGCAGCACATCCTAGAGGCCTGGTCCACTCTTCGTTCGGCTGTAGAGAGGCATGACTCCCGCTCCTTTTGGCGCTTAGTTAGACCTTCGGCACCACTCAATTCAGCTACCCAGATTTCCGCTGACGAATGGATTGCCTATTATTCAACCAGTTTCGCCTCTCCAAATCATCTCGTAGATCTCCTTCACCCCCCGTCGGACTTCTGTTCCAGTTCTCTTAGTCCCACTTCTTCAATAAACTTTACCTCAACTCGCATCTTCAACATCATAATGTCCATGCGAAGGAATAAGGCCCCCGGCCCAGACATGGTCCCGTTGGACCTTTTCCTGACTGATCCTATTTGGTGGAGCGAACAGCTGACTCCTGTATTCACCGCTATCTCCTCCGCCCTAGACATCCCCGACTCCTGGAGAGAAGCTATAATAGTTCCGATCTTCAAAGGCGGCCAGCCAAACATCCCTAGGAACTATCGCCCCATTAGTTTATTATCTATTCCGGGAAAAATATTTGCCGCTGTTTTACTGGAAGAACTTCTTTCATGGGTCCAGGAGAGGAATATTCTACCGCTAGAACAGATTGGCTTCCGAAAGTCAGCATCAACCATGGACCACTGTCTAACTCTTTATCACCTTGCCAGTAAATACACTGCACCAAGGCAAGGCCACTTATTTGCCGCTTTCATGGACCTGGAGGCCGCCTTTGATTCCATTCCTAGGCAGAGATTATGGTCCAAACTTGCCCGTCTGGGAATTGATTCACACCTCCTCTCCCTAATTATTTCCCTTTATTCAAACACCACAGCTTGCGTCCGAAGTGGTCCCAACGGCTCCCTTACCACCCCATTCCCAACGGCCAAGGGCGTCCGACAAGGTTGTCTCTTGGCCCCTTTACTGTTTAATCTCTATCTTCATGATGCAATTTCCCCTTTGAAGCTAGCAACTAAGTATCAACCTCACTTAGCAGGTCACCCCGTTGCTTCCCTTTTCTATGCAGATGATGCTGTCATCTTATCCAGAACAGCTGCGGACCTAGCAAATGCAGTTAATGCATTTATCGCCTATTGTAAGGCGGAAGCTCTTAATATTAATTATAAAAAATCGAAAGTCCTTCACTTCACTCGTTCTCGCAAACTCAAGCTGGAGCCGCTTAAGATCACAGGTGGCTACTTAGAAAAGGTAAAAGCCTTTAAATATCTAGGCTTAATATTCACTTATAATCTCTCCTGGACTAACCATCTACAATCTGCCTTTTTCGCCGCAACCACGACCTCCAATGCCATTGTCCGATTTTACCACCAGAAGGGCGGCAAACACCTTCCAGCAGCAATTCAAATATTTAATGCCAAAGTTGTTCCTAAACTATTATATGGCTGTGAAGTATGGACTACAGCAATATCAGGTAACTTGGATTGCCCACTTCATATGTTTCTGAGATCTCTTTCCGGTGTCCCGAGATGCGTCTCAGGTGCAGCCCTACGACTTGAGTTCGCCCAGCCCTCAATTGTAAAACGAGCATGGTGTCGAGCCATTTCCTATAGCTCCCACCTACTAGCATCGGATGCTCGAATTAGAGGTGGTTTTTCCAATCTGATCCTAAGAGATATTCATAATTCCCCTTGGAAAACTACAATCAACCTCAAACTCCGCTCTCTTTTTAATCTGAACTGCAAAACTGTTCTTAAATTAGAGTGTATCAGTCCGGCGGCCCTACCTTCAATTAAAAAGAAGTTACAGCTACTTGACTTCTCTAACACAGCTGCCGATGCAAGAGGGCCGTGTTCAGGCCTAGCCCTAGCTATTCCTCCCCCTGAAGGAATCCCTCTATACTGCTTCACAATTTCTTCGGAGGCTAAGCGAAGGGCCTTTACCTGTGCCCGTCTCAACTGTTTTCCTACAGCAGTTCTGTCGGGTCGTTATTCCAGAGTCCCCATCGCAAACAGAACATGCAACTGTAATGACTCGGCCCTGGAGACTATGGAACATGTAATGCTCTTCTGTCCCAACTGGACAGATGAAAGATCTCGGTTTTTAACTCCTCTCATGAACAAGCTTCATCTCCCAATCCAGCCCTGGATAGTGTCCCTCTTTTTGCAAGATTCTGATTGTTGGATCACCGAGATGACAGCTAACTTCCTGCTCAGTGTGATGAAGAGGAAAGCTGCACTAACTTCTTTTTCAACACCACAGCTGTAGTCGATACTCTGCACAATCGGATGAAGTTCCAAGTAGCTTTATAGTACAAGGACAATGGAGCTAGGACAAATCTGAGGAGCTGAAGGACCCCTTTAATGATCCTCCTCCAGCCTCAGCAGTTTTTTGTCTTTTTATTCTTGAACTATCGGTCATTCGATGTTTTAAATCCCCTGTTGTTTCTGTTATCTCCTTTCCCCCCCCCCCCTTTAAGTATTTGCCCAGGACGATATCTACCTTTACCTCCCCACCCCCATTTTATGTTATGCTGTTATTTCTATGTATATCATGCTATGGCCACACGGCTAATGCAATAAATCTATATATAAACTTGCACCCCTCTGCACACTCTGGGGCCTTCTTGACATGGGACCAATTTGTGTGAGCAAATCTTCTGTGCCATAGATGGGAACAGCCATCATGTGGTGGCACGTTTGTGCACTGCACCTGTGTTACCTCAGGGGGGGTCATCACCAGCAATAGGCATCTCAACCACGAACAGCCTATTCTTACATTCAACACTGAACAGTTGTCTCCCATCCCTGGAAAAAGAACACATATTATTTGCAAACTTTACACAGAAACCGTCAGCTACTAAAGGAGACATGGATAAAAGGCAGTTGGCAATCTGTGGAACCACAAAAGCCTGGACCTCATGGTCTAGGAACGAACAATATAAAGCCACAGACTAAGTCAAAGGTCTCTTGCTGCCATCTGCCAGCAACACAAATCTTCCACTTTGCACAGACTTGCAGTTCCGAAGAAGCCCACTTGATGGCACTAGAGTTTGCGGAAATAAATCCTGCGTCCAGTCAGGCTTCCCTGCGTGGCTCTGCTTGGGAGCTGACCTGGCAGGAGAGCAGAGTAGCAGCGGTCCTGCGTCCGTGTGAGATGAGGGATAAATCAAGTCCAGAGACAGTTCGGTTCTTATCTCTAGAAGCGTTTATTTACAAAGCAATAAAACCATCAGAAACTTCTGACATTTCTCCGTGCTCCAAAAGCACACACGCAGCCTCTGAGGCTTGAGCTGTGTCTCAGTCAGAATCGAAAGCAAGTCTGAATGCAGACACACACTGTGACGCACTTCTCTGCGTCAAGCTCCTCCCGGATACAGGACACCACGGAGTTTTAACCCTGTCAGTTCCAAACTCCACATAGAGTGTGCGTTGCTCCTGTATCGACGATAAAAGAGAGGCTGGCTGCTTGTTTGGGTTGCTGCAACATTGCCATGGACGTAGCCAGGTGGAACAGAGATGTTTTCTCCTTGCTTTCACCACGGCCAGGGCCTTTGGTGGCTTTCCCATGCCTCTGCGCCTGAGAACCGTCTCTTATCTGCTTTCCCTGCATTCCTTTCCGGCCGTCCCTGGACTCCTGGGCCTCTACAGGACAGTTTATGATGAGATGGCTATTACTTCCACACCAAAAACATCTTTTGGAGACAAAGGCTTTTACAGAGCTCTCACAGCTGCTGCCTGCACCCCCAATCCTGGGTGCACAGCTTCCAGAGGAACAGCCTGTGACTGCTTTCCTCTCAGCTCTCTGCCTCTCTCCCTGTCCATCACACAGATGTGTTGAAGCATAGAAACAGCTTCCAGGAACTTTGTTTTCAGCCCCCACTAGGCTCACAGCTCCCTCTCGGTCTTTGGCTCCCACTGTGGCTTCACACACCCTCTGCAGTGCCTTCCAAGCGACCCGGGCCTCCTTGGTCCCCTGAAGGTTCGGCAAAAGCCAAGCGTCCACGCTTGCTCTCAGCATGCCCAGCACACTCTGCTCTGTTTCCAGAGCTGCAGCCACATCTGCCTCAGAAGCACTCTCAGCAGCCTGAGGTGGCGGGGGTTGCATGCAAGACCAGAGCTGTTCTCCCAACAGCCAGTACTTCATTCTGACGGACCACTCAGCCCAATTGGGGCCAGTTAGCTTCCCAAAGGGCACTTTGAAAGCCTCTTGAGCCTGCGCCATCTTTCCCGGGGCTATAAGCTTACTCACACTTTCTGCTGGCCGGTGCTCCAAAGATGCTTTCTGCATCAAGCTCCGCTTTCACCAGCGAAATCACGACTGCCTCATCCTCAGGCAGGATTTCAGAACTGGCCTGTTCCCTTTGTTCCCTTCTCACACCCAGCAAACAGACGTACAGCCATAACCTGTGGAATATCTACCTGTCCAGTACGTTTCCTCTGTGCAAAACCTCTGTACGTTTTCTCTGCGCGAATCCTCTGTGGAAGACGTCTTCAGGCAGTAGCAGAGCTGAGCAGCGGTTGCCTCCGTGTGAGAAGAAGGAAGGGAAAGTCCACACACTGTTCTTGTTCTCTAACAGTGTTTATTTACAACCCAAATTTTCCACCCGAACTTGGACACATCACGATTTCTCTCGCTCTCGGCAAAAAGTGAAACTAACTTCACACAGACAAAGAAACTGCAGCTTCCATTAGAAGCTCCTCCCCAGATACAGGACACTCAGGAGGTTTAACCCTTAACCACCACACTCCACAAATGCTCCCTAATGGCAAACTCCTTGCTTGAAGAAATATCTTTTAAATTAGAGAGAGATGAAATATTAGATTTGGAAGGGCATGATAATAGATTTGGTTGGCATTCATATTTATGGTATGGGAAAGATAAAAAACACAAAGGTTTTCATAATCATATAATAAGAAAAACGCTTATAAAAGTGTGGAATAAACAGAGAGATTTTTTAGAACCCAAAACTCCATGGGGGCTTTTGCCGGTGGAAGCATTAGCATTAAAACCTCTTAATAAGAGAGGAAATTGGCCGCCGTACAGAGAAATAATAATAATAATAATAATAATAATAATAATAATAATAATAATATTTTTTTATACCCCACCCATCTGACTAGGTCTCCCCAGACACTCTGGGCAGCTTCCAACCAAATATCAAAAACAATACAGCGTCAGACATTAAAAACTTCCCTAAACAGGGCTGCCTTCAGGTGTTTTGTAAAAGTAAAATAGTTGTTTATTGCCTTGACATCTGCTGGGAGGGCGTTCCACAGGGCAGGCAGGAAAAGGTTTAAAGCTGAAAGAATATGAGGAACTAAAGATTTTTTTTTACAAAGTTGGTTACATCATAGACAATTAAACGGACAGTTTAAGGAAGACAATAAGGAAGGTTTCAGCTACACAGTGTCAAACTTTCAAAAAGAGATAATTGAGAGTGATACGAAATTACTCCAAAAAAATGTATAATCTCCTGTTATATGGGGAAACGCTGGACAAAATGGTAAAGTCAGCACAAATAAAGTGGGCTCAGGATTTAGGTCACAATATACAACTTGAAGATTGGGAAAAGATGTGGAAAGTTAATTTAAAATTTACAGATTGTATTTTATTGAAAGAGAATTATATGAAAATGATGTATAGATGGTATATTATGCCAGAGAAAGTGGCAAAAATGTATAAAAAGGGATCTAACACTTGTTGGAAATGCAAAGAAAAAGATGGTCCATTTTATCATATGTGGTGGGTGTCAGGGATCGGTTGGCAGAGGAAACTGAACTGGTGCAACTGATCAGAGACAATGCTTTTGCTCAGCGGAAGCTGAGCAAACTCAAGGGGTGTGTGGGAGCTGAGGGAGGTTTCCGTGAGGAGAATCAGAACTTCCAGGGTTAAACAGTTCTGTGTGATGTCTTACATTCTGAGGCGTGGTTTTGTTCACATACGGGAATCTTTCTTTGTGTGTGAGTTACTTTCGCTTTTAGCTGTCGAGCTGGAGAGAATGTCCACTAGATCTCCGGGCTGATTTATGATGTTTTTTTGTACGATAATAAAGCCTTCTTAGATTAGCAAGAAGCCTGCGTACGGACTTTGATTTATCACCCACACAAGGCACTAATCGCTGCTGCGAAACTCTGCTTGGAGCCAGGAAGAAAGCTTAATGCTCACATTTGGCACAGGGAAGTGTGCTGGACGCCATTACATTCTTCAGAGTTTTGAGGAGAAAGGCGGGCTGTTTTTCTACCGGGGGCATTGTATGTGCCAGGGGAGTCCCTAAGGGCCAAAATTCCCAAACAGCTCCACGACAACCCCACTGCGGGGCATTATGGGCAACAAAAGACCATGCTGTTGGTTACAAGGGACTTTTGGTGGCCCAAATTGAGGGAGGATGTGTTGGAATATGTGAAAGGTTTGTCACATGTCAACGGGCTAAGGGGGAGAGGGCTGTTCCAGCAGGGTTACTAGAACCTTTGCCCACACCAGGGAAGCCATGGGAGGTGGTGTCTATAGATTTCATAATGGACCTGCCCACATCCAGAGGTAAGATGGCAGTCATGGTGGTGGTGGATCTACTGACCAAGATGTGTCACTTTGTTTTTTTTTCCCATAAAATATTTATTGAAGTTTTCAAAAGAATTTAAAAAAAAAACAAAAAAAAACAAAACACACACACAAAAACACAAAAAAACCCAAAAGCAAACATATATCTTTCATTAACATTTTTCCTTGACTTCCCCACATCTCCTCTTCTTGTATTCCAATTCAATTTTTAGTTCAACAAGTTCCTATCCCCAAATTTTACCTTATTATATTTAAATCCTTTTGTTTAACCAATTTTGACATAAATCTCAATCTTGATACATCAAATCTTATTCTTAATACCTTTTTCTAAAGTTGACCCCAATTCCATTTCACGATTTCCCCATTTTAATCTAAAATAGCAAAACAGATTATTTACAAAAAAGAATATATTTATACCGCCTTTGGATACCCAAAACCCCACTCCCCACTTTTCCCGGTTTCAATCCCCAACCAATGTCCATCAATCCATCTGGTATCAGCCTGGTGATCTCACATCCGAGGCCCTTAAATCTCTCTCCTTTCCTCTCTGCCGGTTTTTTTGATAGTCCTTTATGTTAAACGCCAGATCTCGGAGAAGCTCTGTCCCCATAGGGTCCATACTTCTTCCTGCCAGGCCACCATATTTAAAATTGTAATCCAAATCTTGTTTTTTACTTCTTTTAAGACCAAATGTCCCAAAAACTCCTACTTCCACTTTGGTCAAATTTATCTTTCCCTTTAAGTCCATCTTTACAGGCCTCTGGCCTGCCAGGTCTCCATATTTATGATTGTAATCCAAATCTTGTTTTTTGCTTCTTTCTTTAATCCTCTGCTGCATTATAGCTCCTCCTTCCTTTCCCTCTAAGTTGTCATATGTAGCTTCTTCAAATTTCTCAAGTTCCTTTTCTTGTTCAGCTGCAAGAGTTTTTAGTTCAAGGGCACAGTCTTTTTGTTCTGGTACAGAGACTTGAGTCAAGTCCCTTCCAATTTCCACAGGTTTGTTTGCTTTTTCATTCAATATTATGACATTTTTAGCCAAAACAATGCTTTGTTCATGAAGTTTTCCCAGGCTTCGAAATATCTTCTCGAGTGCCGTCTGTATTTTTCCACTTACAGCCATTCTATAATGTCCCAGAGCCCCCTCTAGGGGAGTGCTGGTTACTTAGTATTCCTTCCAGTTGTAAATCCAAAAGTCCTTTATTTTCCTTGGTTTTCAACAATTTGTTACCTATATGTAACCAATATAACCAGCCGAGGCAATAGAAACAAAGTTCTCTCTCTTTTTTCCCTCTCAGCTTTGACAGCTGTCAAAGTCAGGGAATAGGGTGTGGAATTCCTCCACCAGAAACTCTTCTGTGATACAACTCTCTGGAACCCATGTGTTTTCTGAGCTAGGCGCCCCCTCCCAGGCCACTAGATACTCTAATTGCTGCCCGCTCTACCGAGAGTCCAGTATCTCCGTCACCTCGTTGCATTTCTCCCTCTCCGTTAGGTTCGGTATTGAAGTCACCACCTGCCCCCTCCCCGGATGGCCGCCCCCCTCCCTATAGGGCAACAACAGTGACCAGTGCAAGACAGAATGGATCCTCTTATTGTCCAGCAACCTCAACTTAAATGCCACGGGATTGACCTGTTGGAGGACCTCAAAGGGCCCCACACTCCTAGGCTTGAGCTTCTTGCACCCACCCCTCCAGGGCAGCCCCTGTGTGGACAACCATACCCTATCCCCCACCCGGATGACCTCCCCTGGTCTTTGATGCCTGTCTGCTTCCCTCTTGTACGCCTCCTTGGCCCTCTCCACGTTCAACTGGAGCTGTTGGCATATGGCCTCCATCTCTTCCGCAAACTGCTCTGCGTCTGGCACACTCCACGACACCTCCCCACGCCCCGGAAAGGCCCTGGGGTGACATCCGTCATTGGCAAGGAAAGGACTCATCCCTGTGGACACGTGTTCAGAGTTGTTGTACGCAAACTCTGCTAGTGCTAATTTCTCCACCCAATCGTTCTGTCTCTGACTGACATAACACCGCAAATACTGCTGCAAAATGGCATTTGTTCTCTCCGCTTGCCCATTGGTTTCGGGGTGCCTTGCTGTCGCGAAGCTCACCTCTACCTGCAGCAAACCCATGAGCTTGCGCCAAAAGTGTGAGGTGAACTGCACCCCCCCCCCCCGGTCAGAAAACCCCATGCAGTCGAAACATGTGCTCTACGAACAACTTGGCGGTCTCCTCCGTGGTCACTGCATGGGAACATGCCACAAAGTTAGCGCCAGCAACTGTAATGGCGGATTTCCTCCGATCTCCGGAGGAAATCTGCTTCGTGGAGCCAGGGTTCTACCGCTACGGCGAAGCGGGGACCCGAAAGAAATCACAGGCGGGGAAGCCTGTGAACTGAAGGCTCGGCGGGCTCCATTTGCGTCCCCCCCCCCGCTGCAAAGGAGCCTTTTTAAAGGCTCCGGAACATACCGGGGGTGAGCGGCGCGGAGCTGAGAGCTGTCTACCCGTCTCCACGAAGCGAAGCCGCATGCCATGGTTGGAGAGCGCTGACTTCTTCCTTTGAAATTTGGACTAAAAGTAACAACCCGTGAGTATTACGGAAATTGGACATTAAAAATCACCCTTTTTTGATTCGGCACGAGCGGGGAAGGCGTAAAGAGGAAGTCCGTCTCCCCCTTTTGTAAACATTTTAAAGCAAGGACTAGATAACTAAGGTTGAAAAGAACATTTTCTTCGTGGGAAGTCAAAAGTAACTAATTTCACGTTTTGGCAGTATAAGTGAATGTGCTGGAGGATAAGAATTAATTTAGAAAGTGGATTGATACCCCTCCCCCAGGACCCGGGAGCGATCCGCGAGGGAGCCTGTTGGAGAGATTTAAAAGACTTTGACAGCTGTCAAATTAGCTGTCAAAGCTGAGAGGGAAAAAAAGAGAGAGAACTTTGTTTCTATTGCCTCGGCTGGTTATATTGGTTACATATAGGTAACAAATTGTTGAAAACCAAGGAAAATAAAGGACTTTTGGATTTACAACTGGAAGGAATACTAAGTAACCAGCACTCCCCTAGAGGGGGCTCTGGGACATTACAGAATGGCTGTAAGTGGAAAAATACAGACGGCACTCGAGAAGATATTTCGAAGCCTGGGAAAACTTCATGAACAAAGCATTGTTTTGGCTAAAAATGTCATAATATTGAATGAAAAAGCAAACAAACCTGTGGAAATTGGAAGGGACTTGACTCAAGTCTCTGTACCAGAACAAAAAGACTGTGCCCTTGAACTAAAAACTCTTGCAGCTGAACAAGAAAAGGAACTTGAGAAATTTGAAGAAGCTACATATGACAACTTAGAGGGAAAGGAAGGAGGAGCTATAATGCAGCAGAGGATTAAAGAAAGAAGCAAAAAACAAGATTTGGATTACAATCATAAATATGGAGACCTGGCAGGCCAGAGGCCTGTAAAGATGGACTTAAAGGGAAAGATAAATTTGACCAAAGTGGAAGTAGGAGTTTTTGGGACATTTGGTCTTAAAAGAAGTAAAAAACAAGATTTGGATTACAATTTTAAATATGGTGGCCTGGCAGGAAGAAGTATGGACCCTATGGGGACAGAGCTTCTCCGAGATCTGGCGTTTAACATAAAGGACTATCAAAAAAACCGGCAGAGAGGAAAGGAGAGAGATTTAAGGGCCTCGGATGTGAGATCACCAGGCTGATACCAGATGGATTGATGGACATTGGTTGGGGATTGAAACCGGGAAAAGTGGGGAGTGGGGTTTTGGGTATCCAAAGGCGGTATAAATATATTCTTTTTTGTAAATAATCTGTTTTGCTATTTTAGATTAAAATGGGGAAATCGTGAAATGGAATTGGGGTCGACTTTAGAAAAAGGTATTAAGAATAAGATTTGATGTATCAAGATTGAGATCTATGTCAAAATTGGTTAAACAAAAGGATTTAAATATAATAAGGTAAAATTTGGGGATAGGAACTTGTTGAACTAAAAATTGAATTGGAATACAAGAAGAGGAGATGTGGGGAAGTCAAGGAAAAATGTTAATGAAAGATATATGTTTGCTTTTGGGTTTTTTTTTGTGTGTGTGTGTGTGTGTGTTTTGTTTTTTTTGTTTTTTTTTTAAATTCTTTTGAAAACTTCAACAAATATTTTATGATAAAAAAAAGAGAAGTTCAAGATGTCTGACTGTGCAGGGGTCAGAACGCCCATGGAGACAAGCTACGTGAAGGACAGTCAGCTTGGGGAGCGTTCTAAGTTCCAAAACCCTGAGGTGTTTCAGTCAGCGCTAGGGAGTCTGTTGTATCTCTCTCAGTGGAGCAGACCAGACATAGCGTTTGCTGTGAATCTGCTCAGCCGGGATGCTACAAAGCCCAGTGTGAGTGCCTGGCTTGGTATCAAGAGAGTGCTGAGGTACTTGCAGGATACCAAAGAGTTTTGCCTCACGTTGTCAGCTGAAGGTGACGCATGGCTCACGTGCTGGACTGAAAGTGGCTGAGCAAATCTTGGAGACAGGAAATCCGTGTCTGGACTGGTAGTAAAGTTTGGGGAATCTCTGGTTGGGTCAAAGTCCCGGAAGCAAAGTCTTATTGCACTTTCCTCTACCAAAGCTTAGTTCAGTGCTGTCAGAGCTGCCCGAGGTCCCAGCTCACAAAGGACCAACGCCGCTTCGTTGTTAAGTACAAAAGTCTTTATTGAAGTTCAGTTTCACTTCCAGAGCCGCAGCGTGCAGCTCTACGTCTCAAACTTTAGACCGCTGATGCTCCGTCTGAATCTCCTCCCCCCAGACACCAGTTTAAGACTCTAGCCTTGCTCCACCTCTTCCTCTGTTCTTTCCGCCTCTGGTTCCGCCTGTCCGTCGGGGTCTCGCCCTTTCTAGACTCTTCTGACGCTGAATCCCCTGAGCCTTCCCCCTCCCTCCGGCGGGCTTTAGGAGCTGGTTCCCAATCCGGGTCTCCTGCTGTCCCCCGCGCCTGTACATTTGAACTTGGCGTGCGCGCCCAGCCAGCAACTTTCCTCCTGACTGTTTCACTGCTGCTGTCACTGCTTCCCCCTTCGGGGAGGCTAGCTGCAACTGACCTCCCCTCCGTTCCCCCACTCTCCGATGGAGGCGTGGTCAGCTCTGACTCATCTTCTCTCCCCGCTGGAGGAGACGCTGGTCCTGACACATGTGACTCTTCCCCCCCCCCTACGCTCTGGTGGGGAAACTGGTCCTGATCCCCCGCTGCTGCTTTGGGGTTCCCCGCTGGCTCCTTGTTTCTGGTGCGTCCCCCCTGGGACCCCCCTTGCCCTGACCATCGGCGCCCCCTTCTGGGAATCTTCTGATTCGCTGGAGAAGCTCATGGAATCTCTCGGGTCACTGTCATACTCCCCTACGCTGCCCTCGGATTCTTCCCCTTCGCTCTCCATTTCCTCTCTCCCCTGTGCTCCTGCTCCCGAGCCCCTGACAAGTGTGTTGTCTGATTTGTGCATGGAATTGGACTTCTACCAGTGTTTGATCCAAGAGATCTGTGGGGATTGTTGCTTGCCCATCACTGTTTGGGAAGACAATCAACCTTGTCTTAAGTTGGCAGAGTCTGGACAGTTTAAGTCCAGAACCAAACATTTGGACATACGTTTCCAGAATGTGTGTCAGAGTGTCCAGGCAGGTTTGATACAGCTCAAGTACTGTCCAAGCAAGGAGAACCTAACTGATGGGTTTACTAAACCCTTGAGTTTCCAGCGTCATGGGGAGTTCTGTGAAGGGTTGCATTTGGGGTAAGTGGTTATTCTTACAGTTTCCCTCAGGATGCGAGATGAGAGGGGGTGTGAGGAGAATCAGAACTTACTGGGTTAAACAGTTCTGTGTGACGTCTCACATTCTGAGGCGTGGTTTTGTTCACATACGGGAATCTTTCTTTGTGTGTGAGTTACTTTCGTTTTTAGCTGTCGAGCCAGAAAGAATATCCGCTAGATCTCCGGGCTGATTTATGATGTTTTTCTTTTCTTTTTTTAAATAATATTTTTTATTAAGTTTTCCATTTTAACAATCCAATCAAATCACATTAAATATTCCAAATTATACAAATATATATCATAAAGTCAAAATATTTTGCCAAATTATAATTTTTTTGTTGGGGGTTCCCATGCTTCAAGTTCAGTGGGGTCCAATCATCTCATATTTCTACTGCTTTGAGTGTCCACTAGTCCTATCTTTAAATCTTCTTGTTATTATCCTTCTTTCATAGCCTCTGAGTTGTTTCCACAGGCGAGCTGAAATGAGCAATATTATGCTTCTGTGTGAACTTTATATGACTCTCCCTTCTTTTTTTCTTTCTTTTTTTTTTGCAGCTGGTAAGTCTTTTATTTGTAGTGTGTCCTCACACGCTGGTATTTATGCCGAATCCATCCAAAAATCCTTCTCGGGTGGCAGACGCCACCTTTTCTCAGTTCCGATGAAATAGAATCTAGGGGTTTGCTCATTAATTTTCTCGGACAGGTTGCACCAAACATTAGTCTTTCCAGGGGAGGTTTGCCAAATCGAACTTGAGATACAGATATAATAACAAAGTAAGAGCTTGCCTCCCCCTATGACTATTAATCTCTGCAGCACAGTCTGCCTCATAATGGCGGATCCCGATTAAATAGTGCGTCACAAGAGAGTCTATTATCTTCTTCCAAATATTTTGAGAAACAAAGGCTTTAGTTAATATTATTATTTCCACACAGTTTATATTTTACGATCTCACGTGCTATAAGTAGTATAGACGGTTCTTCGGGGGGGGGGTGTTGTTAGGTAGTATCGTAGTAGAAAAAGAAAAAGTTTTATCCCACCTCCTTTCCGTTCCGTTTCAACATACAGGCTTAGATGTTATTCTTTGATGTTATCTTTCTTCCAATCTGTCACTCTTAGCATCTCAGTGGCTGGCTTAATTAGCAGATAAAATACCCTTTCTTCACTCGAAGCATGACCATAAATCTTATATCCAATCTTTTATCTTAAGAAATGGAACTTGGAGCGCTCATAGAGACAGCGTCCAGGAGATCCGAGCTCGCTCGAGGGCTTTCCATCCAGTACCCCCACCCCCTCCTTCTTTTCAAACTCAGGGGTGGTTTGTGGGCAGCCGCGGATGAGACTGCATCTTCCCTTCCACCAGGAAGAACCTGGGAGGCTGATTACTCCCATCTCAGCCTCTTAATTACCTCGTGTGAGCTGGAGAGATGGTATTGTCGGCCATCTTCCATGGCGATCCTAGCGGAGCCCCGATTTATGATGTTTTTCTGTACAACAATAAAGCCTTCTTAGATCAGGAAGCCTCCGTACAGACTTTGATTTATCACCCACACAAGGCACTAACCGTTGCTGCGAAACTCTGTTTGGAGCCAGGAAGAAAGCTTAGGGCTCACATTTGCCACAGGGAAGTGTGCCGGACGCCATTACATTCTTCAGAGATCTTCCTTACCACGTGGCTCTCTGACAAAAACACAACAGTACTAACGGCCATAAGGAACCACACCTCAAAGCTGGATCAGACTTCCCAGATCCTGTAGCCTACATCAGGAGGAAGTCTGGGGCAGAGGGACCTAGAGTGGGAGTCAGAGCTGCTCTTAGGGCTGCATGTCTGAAGCATGGGCAGAAATCTTTGGGTTTGAGGTTGCATGGGGCTGTCTCTTTGTGTTTTGGTGATGCCAAGCCGCCAGCCAGCCAGAGGCAGGCAACCGAGTTCAGGGGCAAGTTCCTTTGCAAAGCCAGTCTGACTTCACCGAATGCAATGGCAGAATGGCCCGTGTTCTGCTTTGCTGTGAAATGGCGTGTGTTCCTCAACCCATGGACCAGAGCACACCTGAACTTAAACAAAAAGTCTTCAGCCAGATGGCATACAACCCTTTGGCAGGGGCAACTTATCATTTTATTGATTTTCCATAACAAACAATTAAAAAGGCGCACAAAGATGCCTTCTTTCCACGGAGCCAAGGAAGAAGGGTGGAATTTGTTATACCCCCAAACCTTCCCACGTCAGAGATGCAGGAGTTGCGTCACCTCCAACTTCCTCAGGCCTCAGGGATGAAACAGCTACGAAAAATGAAACATCCCACCTGGGCTCCCTTCATGGTACTCACAGCCACACCGCTTCTAAGATTATACAAATTTAAAATATCAATAACAAATAAACACAATAACGCTATAATGATACAATCTGAATCATTAGGGGTGCATTGCAGCAGTCATTGCAAATCTCCATGAGTTGCCTTTCAGCCAGAAACTCTGCAGCACAGGTGGTTCTGATGATTCCCCTGTAAGGAAGGCTAACAATGTAGGAGGCTTTGGGGCTTTGCGAGAGGGGGGAAAGTGGGGACATCATAGAAGTATGCATGATGTGTGAAAGGTGCAGAGCGATGTTTTCTCCCTCATAATATCAGAACCTGGAGCTCTTTAAGAAAGCAGAATGTTGCCAGCTTCAGGCCAGACACAAAGTGCCTAGTGACACTGAAATTTCCTCCTTCCAGAGGCACTGATGGGGATGGCTTTAAGAGAGGATTAGTCAAATTCATGGAGGGTTAGACCATGTTGCACCTGCAGCCACAGAGGCAGTCTACCTCTGCATACCAGTTGCAGGCGTCCCAAGTAGGGAGAGTGGGGCTGCATTTGGAGTCTGCTTGGGGCTTCCCTTGGACATCTGCTGGGCTGCTGAGAGCTGGACTAGATGGGCCTTGGTCTGATCCTGCAGGGCTGTGACAATAAGAGCCTGGAATATGGCTGCTTCATGAGCAATTCAGTGAACATTAGTGCAGAGTTTCATCTCCCTGGGAAGGGGCACGTGCTCAGCAAAGCTGTCTCTTGCTTCTGGTCCTAAGAGTTGGGGTGGGGACATGGAGGTAAGGGGTGCAGCCTTCTGTAGAGGCCGGAGTCTCTCTCCTGCCTCTCTCTGCCACCTCTGAGGTGCCCGAAAAGGCAGATAGCAGAGGATAGCAGAGGAAGCGAACCAATAGCCACATTCATCTGTACTGGCTCAGTATGACCTTTTCTGACAGATGCTGCCTTTCATATTCATATGGTGTGTCTTGTGCCGTTGAACCAATCATGCAACATTCCTTCCCTACTAATAAATCTACAACACTTAAAATATAAATCTGGGGACCTTAAATGAAATCTGGGGACAGGACATTCCGGGGACAGATTTTGTCGGGGACAGATTTGTAAATCCGGGGACTGTCCCCGGGAGACGGGGACATCTAGTAATCATTCCGCAATAGGGCTTCTCCTGCCTTTGCCAGTATGTCAGCCTTCTCAGCTTCGTTAAAGAGGGCGTTCGGAAGCATTTGTACGTCTGGCCATATGGGATTGTGAGTGGAGAAGGTGGCGCGGTCTGGATGAGTCCCTCTGTCTTGCTCTTTGGTCACTGTGACTGAGCACCATTTTGGGCCAATCAGGATCTATGGGGAAGGGGATCAACCCAGAAGTTTTGGAGGGAACAGGAAGAGAAGCTTGGTCAAGAGACTGGCTCATGTCAGAAGGAGGCCTGAATGCATCCTTGGCGAAGCCCAGGGCAGGGCAGGAAGGCAGCATTGCCCAGCGGGAAGGCATTCAGAGGCAAATCATCAGCAAGGAGCAGAAAATCCCCTCCCCTTCCATCAAGAAGACTGAAGAATCTCTAGTCGGCATTCAGGTGAGTTCAGCACCCCAGGTCTCTTGGGTGTTCCTGTCCATTACAAACCTGACTAGAGGCTCCGTCACCTGAGCCCCTACACTCCTGCATACATGAAAGGGGCACAGAAAGGATGGGAGGCAGTCTTTTCCTGGAGCCTTGGGCTGTTCCTGCTGTCGGAAAACAAGCCTATATCAGTAGTAACTGGCAGAACTCCCAGGCACCCAGCTTGCTTTCCTGTTGCCCTCCCTGGCTGCATTCCCCAGCAAGATCCAGGCTAGGTCGCGATAGGCGATTCTTCTCAGCGTGAGAAGAACACCCCCCCTCTTTCCTGCCCCCCCCCCGGCAGGGGAAAGAGATAGACAGAAACGTATTTACATGCCTTTATTTCTGTCTTTGCAGCAGTACAGAAAACATGACTGCTCTCTTCAAGCTCCAGCAGTCGAGAGACAAACACCTCCTGTACTTCCTGTACAAGAGCAAGAGGAAGAGCTCATATTATACTCTGAGCTAATTCCGGTGCTTCGCACTGTGAATTGACTGTCCCTCTGTTTCCCATGGAACAGTCCCAACATTCCATCATGTGATGTTTTCAAGCTAGCAGCTCGCAGCTGCATTGCTTCTATATCGTAACACCTGCCACCATCTTACCTGCAGCAGTTCACTCGCTGGCTGCTGACCCTTTCCCTCCATCTCCTGGATAATCCTCTCAAGAGAGGAGAGTTTCCTGGAGTGTCTGGCCAACTGCTCATCCCTTCTCCCTGCAATCTCCTTCTCCACCTCTTCCACATCATCATCATTCATCATTTTTAATTTGTATACCGCCTTTCTATCTTACAATAGTCAAGGCGGTTTACAAGCCAAAGAAACAAAAAATGTACATCTTATAACAATCTAATGCAATACAAAAATGTGATAATAAAACATAACTTTAAAATAGGCAACCTCCATCAAAAAAGTAACATTCAACAATAATTAGAATAGTATAAAATAATATCAACATATAAAAGTTAAACAGAAATCCACTCAAGAGTTACGATAATATCTAAACTATAGTCAATAAAACAACGGCAAAACACAGTACATTAAACAATACAATACAATACACATTGAGAAGCAGAGGGTGGGGCAAAGAAGGTGGAAGGAGGCCTTGCCTGATGGAGTCTCTCCCCTCACATGATTCAGCAGACGCTTTTCTTCTTCTTCCAGGAACTGGCACAGTTGTCTGAACTTCTCCACAGTCTCCAGCCTCTCTGTTTCTGTTAATTTTTGCAAGAAAAGAGGAGGTCTGAGTGAGGAAGATGGTCAGCCTTCAAAACATCAGCAAAAGAATTATGATTTGAATTGAACTGCTTCCACCCTCTCAGCTCACAAGTCCTCAGCCGTCTCCTTGACTGCTTTTCACATAATAAACAACAATGGGAAACAAACTCTGTTAAGTTGTGGGCGAACATATCAGACGACACAGCGATTCTTCGAAGCAGCTCTTTATTTGTAAGCTGGAACTGAACTGAACTGAGGAGCTCAGTCAGCCTGCTTATATAGAGCTCCACTAGAATGCAACAGTAACCATTTTCTGTAACTATCCAATCACTGAACGTCACTTTTGAACCTTCATTTGCATACAAACTATCCAATCACTGAACGTCACTTTCGATCCTTCATTTGCATAACTATCTACAGAATCCCCCTGCTGGCCCAGGGTGAGAACTTCAGTACACAACAAACTCCATTTAGCTGCATTCAAAGGTGAACTTACCTAATTCGCAATTCTTGGAAAAATATGGAGACCAAAACAGTAATCTTTTGAAATTCACACCTCTGAATTTTTCAAGGTTGACCCAGCCAGGTAATGTTCACAAAAAAATGTATTTATGAGGGTAAAGCACGTATCAAAATATTTATACGAGAAGGTAGCCACCCTAGCATTTGATTCATTTTCAGAATAATAAATAAATAACAAACCAATATGGGAAAAGGAGAAATAGGGAGAAGTTGAAATGGGCAGATTTCCCCCTCCCTCCTCAGTCCTGACTTGCTTCTTGAAGTGCTTGTTCCCTCAATAGTAACAATAATGACACTTCCAAGGAGGTCTTTGCTTTCCTTGTCCAGGTCTGCTTGATAGGCCAGAATTTCCCCTCTCTCTTTCCTCCAAATCTCCAGGCGGCGACAGATCTCTCCCTGACAAGAAAAGGGAAAACTCAGCTTTGCTTGAGACACAAAGAGAGGAGATGAATATTATACTGGCTTCTTGGGCCCAGTGGCCTTGCTATAATAGCAAAATAATTTACTGGAGGAAATAAAAGTACAGAGGTTTTCAACCTTTTTGGGTCCACGGCTCCCTGGACCAACTCCCTTCTTTCTGCGGCACCCCTGTGGGGCTCAGGAGACCAGTTAGGTCCCCCCTTGCTTGCCTCCCCTCCCCCTTTCTCGAACAGCCTCCCTTGCAGAGTGCTCTCTCAGCCTCCTCTCCCCTCTCCTTAGGAGTCCTCCTCTTGGTCTCTGAGCTGCCCCCGCTGCCCCCCAGGGGCCTGGGACTTGCCTGTCCATTCCCAACAGCAAGGGCCCCTCACCAGTTTGCTTGCTTCCTCTGAGGCCACCTCAGCTCCTGGCAGCCCACACCCCCTGGCCAGCCCCAGAGGCACCATTCTCTGGGGGAGAACAGCTGGGCAAGCCTTGGGGAGGCAGAGATGGCATCCAAGGAGGGAGGGAAGGAAAGAGGGACAGAGGCGAGTGTCTCCCGTGGCACCCCTGACCATCATTCAAGGCACCCCAGCTGCCACAGCACACTGCTTGAAAACCACTGCAGAACTGGGATGGGAAAGTTTTCTAGTCCAACTAACTGGTCTGGAGAAGAGTAAAGGCAGCCATGCTTGCTCCTTTGTCTTCTCCGAGGAGACTTCCAGCCTGACTTCTCATCTTGAGGCCCCAGCGAGAAGTGGGAAGAGGAGGAGGAGGAGGAGGAAGCATCCCCAGAAGAAGTGTGCTCCCCACCAGTAGGTGCTTCCACCCCCCACTCCTAAATCTGCTTCCAACAGATACTTTGGGGGGGGGGCATCCTGCACCATCTGGTCAATTCCTGTTGTTAGGAGAATTAGAAGATCTAAGATATAAACACATACATAAATACCGTAAGTAGTTATCATCACAAAAGAATATCCAGGTAAACCCATGAACAGCCAGGTAAACCCATCAACAGGTTTCCTGCCAGACAGGATTCTGTTGTAGACCACCCCTTCTCTGATGTATGTATGATGTATGTAGGGGTGGTCTTGGGTTCCAGGGTGGGCAATTTCAAATGTCTATATAAGGACTTGCGCGCATGGTTCGGGGTCTCCTCCTCCCTTCTGCGTGGGGGTGGTGGGGTGGTGAGCACCCTGTTGCAACAGTTAATAAAGATCTGGCTTACTAGCTGCTTTGCTTCTCAATATTCTCTGGTTGGCCTCTGTTATTTTCTCCTACTGATAGAGAAGCTACAAAAGGACTCTATATGGGCTCTGAGGTACCCCATAAGAGAAAAGGAGCAGTTTTTCCCTTACAACACTGGCCACCAGTCCCCACCCCCTTGCAGCTGATCCCTTGCTGCTATCTGCTTTGCAGGGTATTGAGGAGGCATCCTGCTAGCCAAAGGAGACGTACTTAGTTGTGTATGTGCAATTCACATTTGTAGTGTTCTAAATATGTACAAAGCAACCTTGCTGGGGGATGTGGATGAGGTTAACCCTTTCTCTCCCTGCCATGGTCCCAACCCAAATCTTTGAAGCTGCTGTATTTCATTTTTTTTTAAAAAAAAATTTATTGAATGATTTTATGTTACAAAAAACAATGCAGCCATACTACCACTAAATATAATTAAGAAATAAAAATTACATACATCGATATTTAGTTTGTTATTTGTTATTTACCGTCTTATTTCCTCCCAAACACTGCATACAACAACACACATATGTGCAGACACTCACACACCCACACCCGCACACAAAATGATAATAATGAAAGTAAATATTTTTTCCCCTTTTATCTTACAAAATATTTTCTTCAACTTTGACTTCCTGTCAAGTCCCTTTGCATATATTTTATCTTACATTTGAATGTACACAAAACAATAAACCTTTTTATATGATTTTTCCAATACATTCTGAAAACATAATAAATCCTTAATTGTTGTCCACCTCCTTTTAGTTCCTTTATCACTCGAATGCTAGCACGGGGTCAAAACTATTATTGTATTTTTGAACATGACTTCTATAATCATCCCATTTTTCTGCAAATTTTTGCTTTGAGTTTCCTCTGAGTTTACTAGTCAGTTGAGCCATCTCCACCAGTTCCTGTAATTTGATTTGCCAATCTGTTATTTTTGGAGCCTCGTGATCTTTCCATCCCTTGGCCACAAGTATATGAACCACTGCGGTTGCATACAAGAATACCTCTCTTAGATTTTTGGGATCTCTTTATCTAAAATACTTAATAGAAATGCCTCCGTTTTTTTAGTAAAAGTTATCCCCATCATCTTTTTTAATTCATCGTATATTTTCCCCCCAAAAATCTTAATCTTTTCACACGTCCACCACATGTGGATCATGTCACCGTTATTTCCTCCACATCTCCAACAAGCATTCGCCAAATTTTTATACATTCTTGATAATCGGGAAGGAGTGAGGTACCACCTATGAGCCATTTTCATCATGTTCTCTCTTATATTATAGCTGGCTGTAAATTTCAAATTTACATTCCATCACTTTTCCCCATCTTTTAGCATAATTGGACGGCCCACATCTTGGGCCCACTTTATCATTGAAGCCTTAACCTCCTCATCCATTACTTCGTAGTCTAAAAGAAGTCTATACATTTTTGCGATTATTTTGGTTTTACTATTCAGTAGTTCTCTTTCAAATCTTGAAGGCTCCTTTTCAAAACCTATCTGCTTATCCTGTCTGAACACTTCATTCACCTGGAAGTAATCTAGCCAACTAGAAAAGTGATCTTTTATTTTCTCATAACTTATCAATATTAGTTGACCCTCCCCCCCCCTTAATTTGTGTTTACGTTATCCAGTTCTCTTTGATGTTGTTGCTTTTTTTAACAGTGATTGCTTCTAGTGGAGAGTTCCATCTTGGGGTTTTCTGTTCCAAATATCTTTTGTATTTTCCCCATACCTTATATATAGCATTTCTTATTATATGATTTGAAAAACTCCTATGCGTCTTTATTTTCCCATAATTAAGATAGCCATGCCACCCAAAATGGGTGTCATGACCTTCTAGATCTAAAATATCCCAATTTTTTAATAAACACCAATCTTTCAACCAGAGAAGACATGAGGCTTCGTAATATAGCTTCAAATCTGGTAACCCGAAGCCACCTCTTTCTACAGTATCTATTAATATCTTATGCTTTACTCTTGGTCTTTTACCCTTCCACAAAAATTTAGAAATTTCTTTTTGCCACCTGTCAATACTGCTGGTCTTTCCTATAATTGGAATCGTTTGGAATAAAAAGAGTAGCTTCGGTAAGACTATCATTTTAATTACCGAAATACGGCCCAGGAATGATAAATTTAAGCTTGTCCATGTCTCCAACTGTCTTTTGATATCTTTCCAACAATTAATATAATTATCTTCATACAAGTTAATATTCTTTGGTGTTATCCATAATCCAAATTACCGTAGATCGTCAGCAAATGCCCTCATTTCGTAACTTCTATTTCCCAGCATAATCCCTTTTATTTCTTTTTCCTCCCTAATTCGTTTACATAAAACTTCCAATGTTAATATGAAAATTAAGGGGGATAGTGGGCAACCTTGTCTGGCCCCTTTACTGATTTTACACTCCTGTGATAAATTTCCATTTATTATGATTTTAGCTTTTTGTTTTGAATATATTGCTTCAATCCCTTTTATATACTGTATACCAAAATCCATATGGTGTAATAGACCTTTCATAAATTTCCAGGAGACCCTATCAAAAGCTTTTTCAGCATCTATGGCCATTAAGACAGCCTTGTATTCTATTCTTAAGTCTAAATACGCTAATAAGTGTCAGGGAAAGGGAGGCGGACAGAGACGGGGGGGGGGCATGGAAACACTTACCGAGAGCCCAAGCAGCCCTTTTCCAGCCAGTCCTCTGAATCAGAGACTGAAATAGGAGGTGGCCAGTCTGTTCCAGGAACTAGCTATTCCCAGAAGAGAGGAGATAAGAGGCGTTCCCTGTCTCGCTGGGCATGCTGGTCTAGAAAACAATGTCACAAAAATTTAGAAGCGGCAACTTACTGAACAACACGGACGTGTTGTTTTGGAGCTCCGGCGTGGGCTTGGATTTGGATTTGGGGGAGGTTGTTACGAAAAAGGAGCAATGCTGCTGAGTGCTCCAGATGGCTGGAAAGCCAAACAGGATGTTGATGTTATGGGACTGTACCGTGGGAACAAGGGACAGTCTATTCTGTGCACTGAGCACCGGATGTTAGCTCAGAGTGTCACATGACCCTGTACCAGAAGTACATGGGTGGAGCTATTCCCTCTCTGCTATTTCTGTCTGTCTCTCATACATTTCTGTCTGTCTCTCTCCCCTCCCTGGGGATGGGGGAGGAGTGGTTGTGTTCTTCTCACGTTTGAGGAGGATCGGCCGATAGAGACCTCGCCTTGTCTTGCCGGGAGTCGCTGACGGGGAGGTCAACAAGGAATCCATGCCGGGCACCTGGAGAGTGGCCAATTCCTCTGACTGATATGGCTTTGAAGATTCCAACAAAATCTACCGGACAGAAGTGGCTCGATGCCTGGAATGTTATCTCCTAACTAGCTAGGCAGCAAACACATCCCTCACAGCTTGCCACTTCTCAATTTACTGCTGCAGGAAGCTAGTGACAGAAAGCAGACGGCCCATTATGGAAAAGGAATTGGCAGACTTGCGAAAGCAAAATGCGGCTCTTCAGGCTCGTGCTTCGGACTTGGAGGCTCGGCTTATGGAATCCAGAGCAGCACAGCAAAGGACCGCAGGTGCGCCAGGGGCAGGGGGAAGGTCTGCGTGGGTTGAAAAATTCTGTGGAGACCCTGGGACTTATCTTGATTTCAAAACTGAAATGGGTTATTTTTTGGAACTGCACAGCGCTCAGTTTAACGATGACGCGCAGAAAGTTTCCCACGTAATCAGTCACTTATCGGGCTCTGCCAAGAGCTGGGTGAGGCCGTTAATTGCATCGGGGAATCCAGCGCTCAAGAATCTGTCCAAGTTCTGGCAGGCTATCGACTTTATCTACTCAGATGAAAGTTTAATTGACAAGACACAGGAGGAGTTGTTAGCTTTGAAGCAGGGGAAATCCATGGTGCGCGATTATTGGGCCGAGTTCGCCATGCTTATACACAAGCTGGGCTGGGAATTGGAGTCACAGCCAGTACAAGCTCTATTTAAGGGGGGCTTGAACTCAGAAGTTAAAGACGAACTGGCCAGGGGTCCACGCCCTAAGGACATGGATGGGTTAACGAAGGCTGCGCTTGCGGTGGGGTTGAGACAAGAAGCCAGACAGAGGGAGCGGAGACAAGGCAAGGAAAGGAGTTACCATGGTAACCGCATTCCTGAAATGCCGGCAGCTGCCTCAGAAGGTCAGCAAATGCCAGAGCCGATGGAGATAGACGCTGCCCGCACGCGGGAAAGTTTGAAAACGCAACAGCCGGGCGGGAAGGAGAAAAAAGACTGGCAAGTGGCCAATAAATGTTTTGTCTGTCAGAAAGCAAGGCACTTTGCCAGAGTGTGTCCTGAGCGTCGCAACTGGCAGGGAATGGTTGGGGCTGCTCAACAGACTGAGGCAGAGGTCCCTAAGATGTCGGGAAACGAGGAGGCCTGGCTGGTGATGAACCGGGGCGGCAGCCAGGCACAAGCAACAGCGAAAGTCCCCGGCTTGGACACCCCAAAGCAAGCATAATGTTGAAAGTGATTCTAGAGCTCCCCAATGGCCAGACAGTGGAAGAATTCATTTTAGTGGACTCAGGTGCTTCTGCCTCCTTTTTCAGCAAGGAGTTTGCGGCGCGGCACCAACTTAACCTGAGGCCTTTGGATTTTCCGTTGCAAGTTACTACCATTGATGGGAGAGAACTGTTGGGGGTTGAAGTCACACATCGAATGTCTCCCATGAGGATGCGGGTGTCCACCCACTCCGAGGTCATCGTCTTCCACGTGGCCACCTTGGCGGGTCCGCCGATCATATTGGGCATGAGTTGGTTGGCTCTGCACGACCCGGTGGTTTCATGGCACCAACGGTCCCTCACTTTTGGTTCGACGCACTGCATGGAGAACTGCCTGGGCCTAGAGCAACACCAGCTGACGGAGGCCAGGATGGCAGCAGTATGCGGAGCAGGAACTCCCGAGATACCTTCGTGCTACAAGGACCTGCAGGAGGTGTTCAGTGAAAAGGAGGCTGACGCGTTGCCACCTCATCGGCCATATGACTGTCAGATCAACCTGAAGCCTGGGGCCACGCTGCCTGTGGGATGGACCTACACCATGTCGGAAGGAGAAATCGAGGACCTAAAGGACTTTATTGAGAAAAATCTGAGGAGGGGATTCATCAGAGAATCCAAGGCGGCTGGTGGGAGCCCTGTGTTCTTCGTGGACAAGAAATCGACTAACGAACGCCGCTTGGTCGTGGATTTCAGAATCCTGAACAGCCTGACGGAACCGGTGGCCTTCCCAATGCCCAGGATTGACGATGTTCTAGCCAGGGTGTGAAAGGGAAAGATTTTCACCAAGTTGGACCTCCGGGGGGAGTACAATCTCATCAGAGTGCGAGAGGGCGATGAGTGGAAAACCACCATGTTCACCCCGCTGGGGGCCTTTGAGAATCTTGTTATGCCTTTCGGATTACAGTGCGGCAGTCCCTGTTTCCAAGCCTTCATGCACCACGTGCTAGGGCCTTTGCTGTACCGGAACTGCGTTTGTTTCCTGGACGATCTACTGGTGTACTCGGACAACGAGAAACAGCATGTCAAGGACGTACGGGAGGTCCTGAGCAAACTTAAGGAGCATCGATTGTGGGTGAAGCTGGAGAAGTGTCAGTTCCACACGAAAGAGGTCGAGTTCCTGGGTTACCGGCTCTCAGACAAGGGTCTGGCCATGGATCCGGAGAAGGTGAAGACGGTGGTGGAATGGGAGAGCCCTAAGACCAGGAAGGATGTTCAGCGTTTCCTGGGTTTCAGCAATTTCTATAGGAAATTCATCAAAGGTTTCGCGAAACTGACGGCGCCCATAACGGACTGTCTTAGTGTCAAGAAGAAGTTTTGCTGGATGGAGGTGCCACAAGAAGGTTTCGAACAGCTAAAGAGGGTCTTTGCATCAGAGGAGCAACTGCTCCACATCAACCCCGATCAACCACTACGGGTTGAGACGGACGCCTCTGATCGGGCGATTGGGGCGATTTTGCTGCAGCCAGATCAAAAAGGGGAGTGGCGTCCGTGTGCCTTCTTTTCACGGAAACTGAGTAAATCAGAGCAGAACTATACTATCTACGATAAGGAATTGCTTGCGATCGTCGCTGCGTTCAAACAATGGTGGCATTTTCTGATTGGAGCGAGGCACCAAATCTTGGTGTGCACTTACCACAAGAATTTGGAGTACTGGCAAACGGCGAGGGTGTTGTGCCAGAGACAGATAAGGTGGGCGGAGTTCTTTGCCAACTTTAACTTTCAGATCCAGTATGTGCCGGGAGAACAGAATGCGAGGGCCGATGCACTGTCACGGAAACCGGAGTATATGGTGGAAGAAGGGGCTCCGGTGGCAAGACTGATGTTCCCCGAGAGCAAGTGGATTTGTGGGGGGGCGTTGGTCAAGGACGATGAACTGATGGGGCTGCTCAGAGAGGATGACTTTGCCAGACAAAAGATGGAGGAGTTAAGGCAAAGGGGAGGTTCCGAGGGAGGTTCCGAAGTTAGGGGGGCTCCTGTACTATAGGGGAGCTTTGTATGTCCCGGGGGAAAACCTTAGGAACAGAGTGCTCAAACAACTCCACGATAGCTGCACGGTGGGGCACTTTGGGCAGCATAAAACCATGTTGCTGGTCACCAGGGAATTTTGGTGGCCCAAGGTGAGGGAAGATGTCAAGGAGTACGTGAGAGGATGTGACACCTGCCAGAGGGCCAAAGGGGAAACCTGCTGGTTTGCTGGAACCTTTGCCCACAACGGGCAGGCCATGGGAGGTGGTGGCGGTGGACTTCATCACTGATCTGCCCAGGTCCAGGGGAAAGACAGTGATCATGGTGGTGGTGGATCTTCTAACAAAAATGTGCCATTTTGTGGCCTGCTCGCATGCCGTGACGGCAGAAGAAACAGCCAAGCTGTTCGTTGAGCACGTTTTTAGGTTACACGGTGTACCCACGCGGGTGGTCTCAGTTAGGGGGACTCAGTTCACCTCGCGTTTTTGGCGCAGACTCATGAGTCTGTTGCAGGTGGAGGTGAGTTTTACCACAGCCAGGCACCCGGAGACCAATGGGCAGGCGGAGAGAGCAAATGCTGTTTTGCAACAGTATTTGCGGTGTTATGTTAGTCAGAGACCCAGCGAGTGGGTGGACAAACTCGCTCTGGCTGAGTTTGCCTACAACAACGCGGAGAATGTTTCCACGGGAATGACTCCGTTTTTTGCTAACCACGGTTGTCACCCAAGGGCATTCCCGGGGAAGGGGGAGGAGTCATGGAGTGTGTCCGCAGCGGAACGCTTTGCGGAGGAAATGGAGGCGATCCACCTGCAGCTGCAGTTGAACTTAGAAAGGGCCAAGGAAGTTTACAAGAGGCAGGCCGACAAGCATCGGCGGCCGAGGGAAGTGGTCCGGGTTGGGAATAAGGTGTGGTTGTCCACGCAAGGGTTGCCTTGGAAAGGAGGTTGCAAGAAGCTCAAGCCCTGGAGGGTGGGACCATTTGAGGTAATCCAACAAATCAACCCGGTGGCCTTTAAGCTGCGGTTGCCGGAGAGCATGAGAATCCATCCAGTGTTTCACCGGTCACTGCTCTCCCCCTACAGGGGGGGGGGGGAGGAGGCAGGATGGTGGGGGTGGGGAACCCCCACCACCTGAAATGGAGGAATGGGAGCAGTGCAACGAGGTGACGGAAATACTGGATTCTCGCTGGCATGGGGGGCAGTTACAGTACCTGGTGGCGTGGGAAGGGGCCCCAAGCTCAGAGAACACCTGGGTTCCGGAAAACTGCATCACAGAAGGGGACCTAGTGGAGGAGTTTCACAATTTTTTCCCTGACAAGCCCAAGCCCCAGGGTAGGTCTTTGCAACAGGTGTTTGAGACAACGGACGATGAAGAGGAGTTCGAGGGGTTCCCGCCATCGGAGGAGGAGGAGGAGGAGGAGGAAGAAGGAGAAGGAGAAGGAGAAGGAGAAGGAGAAGGAGAAGGAGAAGGAGAAGGAGAAGGAGAAGAGGAAGGGGAAGGAGAAGGAGAAGGAGAAGGAGAAGGAGAAGGAGAAGGAGAAGGAGAAGGAGAAGGAGAAGGAGAAGGAGGAGAAGGAGAAGGAGGAGAAGGAGAAGGAGGAGGAGAAGGAGAAGGAGAAGGAGAAGGAGAAGGAGAAGGAGAAGGAGAAGGAGAAGGAGAAGGAGAAGGAGAAGGAGGAGAAGGAGGAGAAGGAGAAGGAGGAGGAGAAGGAGAAGGAGAAGGAGAAGGAGAAGGAGGAGGAGGAGGAGGAGGAGGAGGAGGAGGAGGAGGAGAAGAAGAAGAAGAAGAAGAAGAAGAAGAAGAAGAAGAAGAAGAAGAAGAAGAAGAAGAAGAAGAAGAAGAAGAAGAAGAAGAAGATTATTGGGGAACACGAGGAATGGGGGACTTGAAGGAGGTTTTTGAAGTAACGGATGAGGAGGAGGGTAGTTTTACAGGTTTTCCATTCGCCACCCCGGATGGGAAAGAAATGGAGACAGTTGAGGCTCCAGGAGGGGAGGGGGCCTTTGAGGAGGGGGTGGATGTCAGGGAAAGGGAAGCAGACAGAGACGGGGGGTGGGCATGGAAACACTTACCGAGAGCCCAAGCAGCCCTTTTCCAGCCAGTCCTCTGAATCAGAGACTGAAATAGGGAGTGGCCAGTCTGTTCCAGGAACTAGCTATTCCCAGAAGAGAGGAGATAAGAGGCGTTCCCTGTCTCGCTGGGCATGCTGGTCTAGAAAGCAACGTCACAAAAATTTAGAAGCGGCAACTTACTGAACAACACGGACGTGTTGTTTTGGAGCTCCGGCGTGGGCTTGGATTTGCAGTAATAAATCTACCGGACAGAAGTGGCTTGATGCCTGGAATGTTATCTTCTAACTAGCTAGGCAGCAAACACATCCCTCACAATAAGTTTATAATGTTTCTAGTGTTGCGATAAATGTTCCTCCCAGGCAAAAAGCCAGCTTGGTCATTGTGTATAATCATCTGGAAGACTTTTTTTGATCTTTCGGCTAAAATATTTGCATATAATTTATAATCGTTATTTAGGAGTGTGATAGGCCTATAGTTGTTAATAAGTAGATTGTCTGTTCCCTGTTTTGGAATTAATGCAATAAGGCTGTCTTTCCATGAGTCCGGCACGGTTCCGTCTTTTAAGATGTTGTTCATGATACTTCTTAATGGGTCAGACAGTATGTTCTCAATTTTTTTTATAATATATTGCCGGTAGGCCATCTGGCCCTGGTGACTTTCCTATCTTTGCTTCCTTGATTGCTCTTTGAATTTCGTACAATGTAATAGGGGCATTCAACAGTTCTTTTTGTTCTTTAGTAAGTTTCAGAAGACCTTTCTGTTCTAAATATTCTTTAACTTCTTCTGTTGTTTCATTTCCTTCCTTATAGAGTTCTCTAAAGAATTCGAGAAATCGTTTCTCTATTTCTTTAGTGTTGTTTATTATTTTGCCTTCGCACTTAACTCTATTTATAAGCCTTTCTGCCTCTCTCTTCTTTAATTGCCATGCTAATAACCTTCCTGGTTTATTAGCATGTTCAAAGTTTTTTTTGTTTCAATAATCTTAATTTCCATTCCATTTCTGCATTTATTAGCATTAAATATTGAGATTGTAGGATCTTAATATTTCTTTTTAATTCTACACTATTTGGTTTTTTGTGTAATTCCAGCTCACTTTTTCTAATCTCCTCTAAGAGTTCTTGTTGTTTTTTTTCCCTTTTGTTTTCTTTGAATTATATTTTGTTGAATAAAGAAACCTCTTAAGACAGCTTTACTAGCATCCCAGACTATCTTTAAATTGGTTCCCTTATTTAAATTCAATTCAAAAAATTCATTTAAGGTCTTTTTTGCTTTTTCTATTATTATTTCATCTCTCAATAAAGTTTCATTTAATCTCCATTTTATAGATTTCCTCTTTCCCAAGTCAGCGTTACTTGTACTGCATTATGATCAGCTATTGTCTTTGGTTGAATTTCAGATTTATATATTTTGACTGTCAAATCTTTTGTTAGCCAGAATGCATCAATTCTTCCTGCCGAGTCATTAGGGTAGGGGAAAAAAGTGTATTCTTTCACTGTCGGATTTTGTATTCTCCATGCGTCCTCTAAACTTAACAAATCTACTAACTGAAAAAAGGTTTTGGGGAATTTTAGTAGTCTTTTTGGATCTGTCTAAATCAGGATTTACCACACCATTTTGGTCTCCTAAAAATATAATTTTCTCTCCAATAATCTCCCCCAACTCTCGTTCCAACTTTTGATAAAATTCACTTTTTTTTTCATTCGGCGTGTAAAAGCCAATAACTTTAATTCTCTCCCCCTGGACTATTATTTCTATCACAACGACCCTTCCTTGTGAATCTTTATAGATCAATTTCAGCTCCAAATGCTTTTTTTGCGTATATTACAACTCCGTTCTTCTTAGATTTATCTGAAGAAACAAAACCAAGTCCCAGTTTCTTATTGATAAAATTCTTGTGTGTTGTTTTGCGATATGAGTTTCTTGCAAACACATCAAATCCAATTTCTGTTTGTTAAGTATAAATTCCACCTTATTTGCTGTATCTTTCTCATTGACTTTAAGAATGTATCTGAATGTATTTTTCTACTCAAATTTATTTTTTATTTGGGAAACTGTGTACGTGCAGCTACTCACACAGAGGCAATTAAGTTTTGGCAGACAGCCAGAAGGCAATCTGAAGGAGTAAGTCTGCCTGGTGATAACAGAGACATGGAGACTGCTCCCTGATTGGTCAAGCTCTCTCAAAGGAGTGATAATTAATGGCCTACTAACTGGTAGTTCAGAGTTTGGAGTCCAGAGTTCTGTGTGTCAGTGTAGGAGTTGTGAGTAGTGTCAGAGAGATCTAGCAAAAGATCCGTGTTCTGGGGCCACCAGGGGGCGCGTTGGAAGATGGCCGACAATAACATCTCTCTGACCCACACGAGGTAATTTAGGGGTTGCTATGGGAAGTATGCAGCCTTCCCTCCCCACCAGGGTGTGGTGGGGTGCTGCCTGGCCAGCGGTGTTCACAAGGCACCCCCTGATCCGAGAGATGGGGGTGCTGAACACTTGGCACGAGCCCTCGGTGAAGTCAGCTCTTCCTGACGCCGATTCCGATTAGCGCATGCTGGTTGCTTCAGCCCGGAATTATAATTGGAAACAGATGAATTGGAATTGAGGCTGAAGCACATATATCAAGTAAAGCTCGACGATAAGGCTGCTGAATAATGGATCTCTGCGACCGAGAGCGACGGACGGATAAGTAAATCTTTTGATGTGTCGTCACCAAGAGACTGTACGTTTGGAACAAAGGGGGGGTGGAGGAAAAACTTTTTCCTTTCCGTATATGATGTGACAAAAATAACCCTCCACCCCAGAAAGAAAGAAATAAGATCGTTGCGTCTTTTAAGATTCATAAGCAGAAGTTTAAGAAGTGTGTGGGAGGTGGAAAATAATCGGTGAACGCTGAGGAATTTTTATGACGCAGTTAAAAAATGGCGTCTCGCCAAGACAGGCTGCTGGAGAAAAAAAGAGATGGGGGAGGAGATTCAGGAATGTTGGAGAAGAGAAGGAGTATGGAACTGAAAGTTTGACCTGACAGAGCCCCCTGATCTATTTGATTTATTTGGCTAGCCTGGAAAATAAAAGGACAATGAAGAACCCACACAGAGAATCCAGCTCTTAGTCTGCTTGTGAGAATCATCAGAGATCGCAAAGAAAGGAACGTATGACAACAAACAAGATCAAGAAAATATAAAGGACTATCTGGATTGAACTGGATAGAACTGATTAATTAATGCAGCAAAATAAGGGATGTCTGGATTTATCTGGAACTTTGGACTCGTGCAGAGCTTGATATATGGGTACACCCAAAAAATTTAAAATTTGGCTGTATAATTTGGAACCAATGTGATTTGAATAATGTGATGTGATTGGCCTGTTAATAAAAATTATTTTTTAAAAAAAAAAAAAAAAGATCCGTGTTCTGTTCCTGTAAATAGTCCACTGTATATAATAAACACCTAACTACAAGTTCCTGGTTCCTGCTTCGTCTATCCTGTCTGCAGCCAAGTTGCCAATTGCTTCCATGGATTCTGCGTGTACTCTGCTAGGTCTGGCTAAGGTCCTGCAACTAGTCAGAAAGTTGCAAAACTCCAAATAGGTTTTGCCAATAAACTGTGCCTTGGGGAATGTATCATTTTTCACTGTATTGTTTTTGCTGTGTCTTTCTCATTGACTTTAAGAATGTATCTGAATGTATTTTTCTACTCAAATGTATTTTTCCTCAAAATGCTGTACTTTTCTAAATGTATCCAAATGTATCCGAATGGGTTTTTGTATTTCCCCCCAATCTCATTGCCTAGAGAATGTTCCTTAAATGTAACAATCACTTGTTCCAAATGTATTTGATTCAAATGTATTTGAGTGTATACTTTTATGTGAAAACGTAGCTAGGAAAATGTGTATATATATATTGCTTATAGTGCCTTTGAACGGTCAACGTTCCACCCTCTATCCTTTCATGAGCTGCCAAAAACACTCTCCACACCACACTGCCATCTACTGGGTCTACAAATAATACCATGAATGCACACAAATACAAGCTCTAAAATAAATTAGTTTTATTTTCCAATAAGTATGCAAACATAAGACTATCACACCCTAATTGATAGCTATGCAGAACAGGATTTCACACCAACACTGAAGCCATTTCCTGAATATCCAGCCTCACGATTTGCATACTGATTATCAGCAGCTCTGGAGTTTTTTTCCTGTAGATAAAGGAAAAAGCCATTAACCTGGATTCAAGATAAATGAGAAGAAGCTCAACACATATTATTTCAGCCCTCCAGCAAAAATGACACCTCCATTAACACCAGCCAAGGTCTCACAACATCCTACTTACCTTATGTTTATCCTCTCTTCACGCCATTCATGTTGCTTCCCACCACCCTTGCTGTTCTTCTGTGTCATTGATCTGTATGGAAACCAAAAGGTATAAAAGTCGAGGCAGCTCTTTTGTTCGAGGTTCTCATTCCGTCTTTGTTACGTGAGGGGGGACCATGTTGCAACAGTTTTTTCCTGTTCTTTCAATAAAGAACAGACTTTGCTTTCCTGAATCCTGGTGTTGGTCTCTGTCATTTCCCGACCGGAGCAGAGCCTACCCAACGGTGCTCTTCCGAGGGTTTCGGTCCTCCCTATGAAGCTGCGACCCCTTTATAAGGAATTAATTTTCCTATTTCAACAGGATCATGGAAGTAATCCAGGCAGATGGAGCAAGTGGCTTCATCACAAAGATTCTTGATGTGACCCACTGCAGCAGCCATGGCTCCCTCATGCCAAAGACCCAAGTTTAGTTTCATTTTTTCAGTTTTCAGCTGAAGAAGACAAAAAGAAACTGCCCTAGGTCCTTAGGGGACACTGTGAACTGTGGCGTACCAAGGTCAGGTGGTATCTGATGTGGAAACTTTTTTGTCACCCCCCCACATTGAAATCCCCCCTCCTCCCCCCCTTGTCATGGAAGCAGCGCAGGCAACTATCCGATGTAGAGCCTGCCTTCTCCCCCTCCCTCCATCAGATAGCTGCCTGCGCGGCTGTCTTTGAGGGGGGTGGAGGGAGGAATGGGCGGGATCTACATCGGATAGCTGCCTGCGTGCGTGCATGCGTGCATGCCTGAACATGCCGTGCACCTGGGGTGCACTGCGATCGGCACCCATTGAGAAGGAACAAGACAGGAAAAGGAAGGAAATGGGAGAGGTTTTTGTAAGGCCACACTTTTCACATGGTGTCCTGTTGTGTGGTCGGAAACTACTCTTTATTGTTTGATTTTGGTTAATGTCAGAATAAAAGCGAGTTCCTTCAAAATAACACATTCATTTTTATCTTACCAGTTTCTCATATTGTAAGAAGCTGAAGAAGAAACCATAGAGAGCATTAATATTTTCCTTCTGATCAATGAAGTCAAACGTTACAATTATCCATTTTAGAATGAGCACCTATAGGGAGAAGACAGATATCAGTAAGCAAAAGCAAGACCAAGACAACAAACCCCTTCTGAAATATGGTCAGCATGTACAACGTCTAGCTGAATCATCACCAGCATAACTAAGTCAGACTGGGGAAAATATCATTCTTCAGAACCAAGACATCATTACCATGCTTTCCAAGTTACCTTACCTGAAAGTCACTAGAACACTTGCGAGCACAGAGCCAAGACACAGCTGAAATAAGAGAATCCTCTGTTATTACAGAAATGGGAATCAGATTCTTCAGTAGCCTAGTGCTTATCACTGTGCCTGCAAGACACTGAAAGACACTGCTTAACATTCTGAACATCTTCACTATTGATAATTTCTCACAAGCTAGAAGCAGCCCCGGTTCTTGTTAAGGGAGAAGGCAGGGCAATGCAGCTACTTTGACATACTTTACTGCCAAGGGGAAAGAGAAGCCAAAACATGTTTTCTTTACCAAGCTTGGCATTGAGTGCGATGTTCAGCAAGTTATGAATTTCTTCTGGTGCCAAGCCTCCCTCTTGTGCAATCTTTTCCAAAGTCTCCAAAGGACTCTGCAAAGCTCCATGCTTTCGTGAGGCACTATCTTGAATTAGAAAAAAGTCAAAGTGTGATTCAAAACCATTCGAAAAACCATCCCCATGCATGATGGCCTGTCCAATGGCTTGCTTTACCATCAATTGGCAAGGGAGCCCCACTGAGATGCCATGGCATTTGGAAAACTCTGGAATTCTGAACTTGCCTCTTGCTTTCTTGCTCCTTCGTTCAGTGGGTAGGTAGGTGTAGGTAGGGGCAAGTCTAAAGCTTCATTGAAATTCCTCAGCCCCGGCCAGCATTGCCAATGGGCAGGATGATGAGAATTGTAGTTAAGCAACGTCTGGAGGGCCAGAGGTCACCCTCACCTGTTTTATCGGTTAGTGTGCTAAGATCTGGGCACAAGCCCAATTCAGCTGACGGTACTTAACAAGGGCTTGTTTTAAACAAAACATTAGAGCTAATACACTATTCTGCTCCAATATACAAAACAGCCCCTTCTCTATAGAAAGCTAAAGAAAATACAAACTTTGGGGTTTGTAGATGGATTGTTAGCGTGTCTGCTAAGCAGATTAGTGCTTACAGCTATATCAGGTCTTGAACATCTGGCAATGAAGTTCAGTTTGCCTAAAATGCATCTGTACAGTGTAGTGTCAGAAAATGCTTCACCAGTATCATCTACAGGATTTGCTTCAACCAAATTCAGCCTGGTTAACACATCAGCAATTTTCTGAGATTGGTGTACCAAAAAATCACCTGCCTGGTTTTTCTCTACTTCCAGAGAAAGATAGTTGAATACCTCACCAAGATCCTTCATGTCAAAGTGCTGCTTCAGCTGAGCTAGGGTGCTTTGGTACAAAGCCTGATTCTTCCAAAAAAGAAGAATATCATCAACAAAGCATAAACAATACAGTTTGTTTTGCCCCTCCTCTTTGACAAACACACATGGATCAGCTTTGCCTTGGTGAAAACCTAGAGAAAGCAATGTCTCTGTTAGTTTTGTGTTCCAACACCTGGCACTCTGTTTGAGACCATATAGGGATTTCTGTAGCTTACAGACCATTCCCTTCTTTACCTGCACTCCATCGGGTGGAAGCATTTAAATCACCTCCCCCAGAATCCCATACAAAAAAGCTGTGTTCACGTCGTGATGTGATACCTGAAGCTTATCTTCTGCAGCAATCTTGAGCATAAGCCTAATGCTCTCATACTTGACGGTGGGTGAGTAGGTCTCGTGGTAGTCCAGTCCTGGTACCTGTGAAAAACCTCTGGCGACCAATCTGGCTTTGTGTCTTACTACCTTGCCATTCTGATCAGTCTTGGATTTAACGACCCATTTGCTGTCATCCAGCTTCATCCCTGGGACTATTGGAACCAGATCCCAGGTCTTGTTACTTTCCAAGGAATCAAGTTCAGCCTTCATGGCATTTAGCCGTGGCTCAGCATCCTTTGAGGTTAAATCCTGGACCTCTTGGAAGCTTGAAGGTTCCCACACCTTCTCTGAGCTACTAACAACAGCTACTGCTGTTTTAGCAAACTCATCAGCATACCTCTTTGGAGGTTTGCCCTTTGTGGCCCTTTCAGATCTGCGTATTAGATGCAAGTCTTCAGCACTCATCTCCTCTTTCTTAGGAGAATAGTGGCCAATGGTGAACAGTGGTTCTTCCAATTCAGTGTCAGACTCATCAGATGGTCTGAGTGAGGCCTTTGCGCTCTTGTAGCCTGCTGTGTCATCACTGTTGCTGACATCAGCACTAGCACTGCCCACTGAACTGGAATCCGAACACTGATCATCATCCTCAGCTTCCTCTGCTTCTTCAGCTTCAGGGTGACTGGAAAATACATTTAGCATTGTACCGAACACTTCTGATAAACCGTCTTTGTGTCAGTCATCACCACTCTGTATGCACCTTTTTCATACCCCACAAATATGCCATGCACAACACACTTCCCGAGCTTGCTGCTCTGTGGAGTATAGACCCACATGTCAGAGCCAAAGATTCTCATGTGCCTGACGTATGGTTTCTTACCAAACATCTTTTCATCGGGAGTACAACCTATGGGTGCAGAAAATCGTCTGTTAAAACAATAAACCAAACAATTCAGCGAATCCACCCAATATTCCTCAGGAAGATTGGCATCATGCAACAAGGTCTTTAGTCCTTGTAGCAAAGTCTGGTTTTCCCTTTCGCAAAGTCCATTCATCCATGAAGATCTTGGACTTGCGAGGTCATGCTGAATCCCCTTCTCAGTGAGAAAAGCCTCAAACTGCAGAGAAGGGATTCTCCTCCGCGGTCAGTAAATAAACACTGCAGTTGCTTTCCATGGGCATTTTACAACCAAGCACAGAATTCCTTGAACTTAGGAAACGCTTCTGATTTTTGCTTGAGCATGAACACATGAATATACCTGGGAAAAGCATCAATCAATACCATGAAGTACTTTGCTCCACCTAGAGAAGTTGCAAGTGGACCAACAAGGTCTGTGTGGACAATCTGGTAGGGTTTAGATGCCTACCTGCCAGAAACCTTGCCCTTTGGTGCAACCATCACCTTGTGCTCTGCACATGACTTTCACTTCATGTAAAACCTGCAGGGTTTGATGGTCATGCCTTGAACCATCTCTGGCATCTTGGTCAGTGCCTGCCATCCCAGGTGACCAAACCGCCTGTGGTGAGAATGTATGCAATCTAAATGGAGAATTTTGTTAGTATTCATAACACAACAAGATTCATCACTTTGCACATTGACAGCATCATCAACATAAGTTATGCTTCACATACCTCAGGCTTGTGGGATTTGATCAGAAATTATTGTCAATGAATTAAACCCAGTCAACGCAATGCGTTCATCGCGGACACAATGGCTTGATGCATATTTTATAATTCCTCATAGTAATCCCATCTGATCACTACATCTCTGGATATTTGCACTCTTACATAGGCTGAGCCTGTGACCTGGCTCAGGAACTAAGTATTTGTGATTACAAAAGACTGGCCAGGCTCCCCAGGGTACCCAATCAAGTGAGCATTAATAGGTAACCTGCCAGAGGTAAACAACACACTCAGATGTCTGTTGTAGACCGTGTTGGATTCTTGCCCCCCCCCCCCCCCCCCCGGAGCTATGCCAGCCTCCCAAAGCACTCCGGGGCGATTAATCCGGTGGTCACTCTCTGGCTGCTGCCCAGGAATCCTCCTTCAGTCCAGAGAGACCGATGAATAGGCGACTTCTCCCTCCTGAGAAAAGCACACCCATTTCCTCCTGGCATAGGAAGGAAAAGGCAGTTCGTAGACTTCAAGCTACTTTATTAAAACTGCATATACAGACACACACATGACTGCACGTTCTGAGCAGCCCAGCTTCTGAGTTCTCTGACTCAACACTGCTTCATCCTAGAAGCAGAAGAGGGAAGTGTAACTCCGCCCCGGTTACACTCAGGACAGTCTGAGAACTGGCTCAGACTTCCTTTCTCACGGTCAGCTACACCTGATGTAAACAACAACCTTGTAGCTCTTGCTGCTTCCTGGCAGCTTATGGGAACTGAAATCCCAACAGACTGCCCTTTCTGTGATGTTGGTACGAAGTATCTGGGGGGTGGTCTTGAGCTACATCCCTTTCTGTGATGTATCTGGGGGGTGGTCATTTTTCCCCAAAAAAAATTTTATTGGTTTTTTCACAAAAATTTAAACATACAGACAGAAAGGCAAACAAACATAAACCATAACCTTATTAAGACTAATCTAATTAACATTGTTAGATGACTTCCTCGTATCCCCCTGGTTGGATTTCAGTGTATATCATTTTAATGGTTTTCCAAATCAATATTCTTATAAAATTAACTTAATCACTTACAATCTTTCTTTCTTCCCAATTCAGTATTAAACATATTAATTCATCACGTATTACATATTTAAATCCTAAGCCTATCCGGTATTTGCAAGCTTTTTCCAATTAATTTAACTTAACATATTTAACTAAATAGTCATTAAATGTCATCCATTCTTCCTGATACTCCTCCTCCTTCTGGTCATGGACTCTTCCAGTCAGGTTGGCTAGCTCCGAAAAATCCATCATCTTCATCTGCCATTCTTCCACTGTTGGTACTTCTTGCGTTTTCCCATTCTTAGCTAGTAAAAATTCGAGCAGCAGTTGTGGCATACAAAAATAATTTAACATCTTTTTGGGGCAATTCCAGACCTGTTATTCCAAGAAGAAAGGCCTCTGGCTTCTTTTTGAATGTATATTTCAACATTTTTTTTTCAATTCATTATAAGTCTTTTCCAAAAGTCTTTCACTTTGGGGCAGGTCCACCACATATGATAGAAGGTACCTTCTTTTTCTTTACATTTCCAGCAATGATTATCACAGTTGTGATAAATCTTTGCTAATTTAACAGGGGTCAGATACCATCTATACAGCATTTTCATTATGTTTTCCTTTAGTACAGTACACGCAGTGAACTTGACCCCTTTCTTCCACAATCTTTCCCAATCCTCAAACATTACGTTATGTCCTACATCTCTTGCCCAATCTATCATCACTGATTTAACTTGTTCATCCTTTGTATGCCACTCCAACAATCTGGGGGTGGTCTTGAGCTACACCCGTTTCTGTGATGTAGGTATGATGTATCTGGGGGGTGGTCTTGAGCTACACCCCTTTCTGTGATGTAGGTATGATGTATCTGGGGGGTGGTCTTGAGCTACACCCCTTCTGTGATGTAGGTATGATGTTTCTGGGGGTGGTCTTGGACTCCAGGGCAGGCAATTTAAAATGTCTATACAAGGGCAGGCACACCTTTGTTTGGGGTCCTCCTCCTTCTCCTGCGTGTGGGGGGAGCACCCTGTTGCAACAGTTCAATAAAGATCAGGCTTACTAGCTGCTTTGCTTCTCAATATTCTCTGCTTGGCCTCTGTTATTTTCTCCGACCGATGGAGAAACTACAAAGGACTCTAGAAGGGCTCTTGTGTTCCCCATAAGGGAATAAGGGCAGATTTTTGTTTATTACAATATGCAGGACTGAGTTCGACCTCATTAGGTCCCCCTACCCCCTCCTTAGGTGGGCCACCCTGCGTCCGCCTCGGCATCGCGCCTCACTATTCTGCAACTCAAGATAACACTGAACTGCTCTGCAGGGTTGTTGTAAGGATTGCAAGTCAAGGCATCCGAAGTGCTTTTGAACATTGAAAAGCCCCTAATCAATGCTTTGAACTACAATCGCTTTAAAAACGAAACTCTGATTAGTAAGAGTTTGGGGAATTAAAAATTGGTTTGTTCTGGGGGCGCTGAAGCTGTGTTCTGGCTTGAAAACCCAGTGAGACCACTGGGCCATCGAGTTCTGTATGGTCTGCCATAGCCAGCAGCTGCTCTCCAGGTTTTCAGAGCTCTGTTTCCCATGCATGGATTGAAACTGCCGCTTTTTGCATCATGTGCCTCTCCCAGTGGGCCATCCAGAGCCATTTCCTGCATAGCGTTCTACATCCCATGTAGTCCTGGTTCTTCTAGCTCAACTCAGTTAATTCTGCAACTGTGCAAGTTAGGCCGCATCTGCTTTATACATTCAAAGCACCATCATGCCACTTGACATTATAACAATTGCATCTTTGTATTCAATCCCTTCAGCGCGCTGGACAGCAGTCTCTCAAGGCTCATCCACAGTTACCTTGTGCCCCATGCTTCCTAGGCACAGGTCCGTGCTTTTTTTTTTTAAAAAAAATAATATTTATTACTTTTATAGATTACAAAAAGGAAAAAGAAAAAAAAAGAAGACAAAGGAGAAAAAGCAAAAAAGAAAAAACCAATACAATACAGTATATAGACAATGCAAAACACGACCTAAACCCAAAACTAAACACATTAAATTAAACTAAACAAAACCCACTCCCTAACCTTAACCCTAAATAAAACAAAACAAAAACAATTTAAAAACATACATCATCCCTTTTCCGTACTCTATCTTTCATTCCCTTGTTTCCTCGACCTCCTCTCACCTCCCTTTTTGTATTCCTCTTCTATTAATTGTTTCAGCAAATCCTTTCCATCTTTCTCCATTTTCTATCATATTGTAAATAACATATTTTTTAACCTTATTTTCCATTAAAACTAAAATACTTATATATGCTTAACTCCTTATAACATTTCTGCTAAGCCCATAAAAAATCATTCCACCATTTTTCTATCACTCATTAGTTTTACCATATGTCTATATATAAACTTTAAATTTTCCAATCTTCTTCCACCATCTCCTCTCCCTGGTTTCGGATTCTGCCAGTCCTTTCCGTCAACTCCATAAAGTTCATCAACCTGGTGATCTTATGTCCGAGGCTCTTAACTCTTTTCCAAGTCCCTTCTGCAGGTCTTCTTCATTTTCTTTAATGCTAAAGAGCAAATCTCGGGGAAACTCCAACCTATCAATACTTTTCTTCCTTCTGAACAGGTCAGCCAAATTTCCATAGTTGAAACTAAAGTCCATAAAGTATTTCAGGACATATTTCAAGATTCCTCCAAATCCAAAGGCCCCCAAAACTTCAATCTCCTCCAAGCCCAAGTCCATGTCCCAGAAGTCAGTTGATCCCTGCATAGAGGGATCTTTCCAACTTTCCTTCTTCAGTCCAAGCCGGGATCCAATCCTCAAAGTCTGACTTTTCCTAGATTCAATCATAAAAGGCCTCAACTTATAGTCCTCAATTTGCTTCTGTAAAGCCACGGATCCCACTTTGTTCAACAACAGCAGCTTTCTCCTTCTCCTCCTTCTCCTCCACCATTTGTCCTGCCAAAGTGGATTCTTGTACCAAATCCTGAATTATTTCTGTGTTGGTATTCGCTTTTTGACTCAAATTAGTCACTTTCTGTTCCAAATTATCAATTTTAAAAGTCATGTCATCCATCTTCTTGTGAAGCTGTCCCAGCGAACAGCTTGTTGGGATTCGCAGGATACTGAGTAAGTCTGCAGGCTTCGACAGGCTGATGCAATACTCTGTGAAGTGCTGGGTCAGAGTGACTCAGCGGGAATGTGATTGGCTATCACCTGTTTTAAAAGGAAAGCCTGTGCAACAGTAATTGTGGTTGTGGTGGTTGTGCTGGTGGTTGTTGTGGTGGTTGTGCTGTGGTGTGGTGGTGCTGTGGTGGAGAGTATTTGTTTGCCTTAAGGAGCAGGTACTCTGTATGGACTGTTTTTGTAAATACCTGTATATAGCTCACATTGAAAAGACTGCACTGGAAAAACCTGGGACTCTGAGCGTTTCTGCTAAAAGCGCTGCGAGGATTCGCGACAGGGTTATGGGCCCAGCACGCTTCCGCTGCGCAAGAGTACAGGTGGCAGTTATCTAGCTGTGGGTGCTGGAGGTGAGCTGCAGGGATGGAGCAGTCCAGAACTGGCGTGTTGCTGGAGAAGCTCACGGCCACGAACTACAGCACCTGGTCGGTCCGCATGCAACACTTCCTCAAGCGTGAGGGCCTGTGGAAGGTGGTGGAAACTCCACCGCAGCCCCCTGAGGAGGATGAGGACGACGATGAAAAGCTGGCACTAGCAGAGGCCCAGCTAGAAAAGGATGAGAAAGCTTTGGCTACGATCATTCTTGGAGTGGACGACAGCCAGCTAGTCTACGTAGCTGATAAGGTGACGGCAAGTGAGGCGTGGAATGCGCTCAAGGCTGTCCACGTGCGAGAGACAGCTGGCTCACTGATAACATTGACCAGGAGACTGTACCGGTGTCAGAAGAAACCGGGGGACTCCCTGGTGAACCACCTAAAATTCCTAACAGGCTGTTTCCAGGAGCTAGCCTTAAGAGGGAGGCCTGTGGGGGAAGAGGACAAAGTCTTTATAGTCCTGAGTTCCCTTGATGACAGCTATGATATGCTGGTCAATTCCCTCGAGTCTGTAGAGACTGATAAGTTGACTCTGGAATACGTTACTGGACGGTTGTATGCAGAGGAGGACAGGCGTGCAGAGCGAAAGATGACCTCAGCCCAGCTGTTGGAGCGTCCCAGAGGGAACAACAGCCGGGAAGAGCAGAGGTGTCGGGAGCTGGAGAATCAGCCAGGAGGAGCTGCTGCAGACAAGCCGGTGGTCAACAAAGTAAAAGGGTGTTTTTGCTGCAAGTCAAGTGGACATCTGCTGTGGGACTGCCCGAGAAAACAACAAAAACAGCAGAAGCACAGGAGGCAGCAGAGAGAGTCTACCGCTTGGGTGTCTGAAGATGGTCAAGAAAATGAAGAGCTGTGGGTTCTGGACAGTGGAGCTTCTCAAACCTTTTGTAAAAGAAAAGGATTGCTAACTGATGCTAGAGCTTCAAAGAAAAAACATGTAAGTCTTGCTACAGGCCAGAAAGCTAATGTAGTCTGTGAGGGGGAGGTTGTGTTCCCACAGCTGGGGCACACATTCAGGAATGTGTTGTGTGTGCCTAGTTTGCAAAACAATCTCCTGAGTATTCCAGACTTGGCAAAAGCAGGCTTTGAAGTAAACTTTGTGGGAGATGAGTGCCAGATAAAGAAAAATGGGGCAGTGTTGGCAAAAGCTAACCTTAGAACTAATATGTATGTACTACAGTGTGAGTCTAAGGTTGCGAATGTGCAAAATGTCCCAACCCATGATATGTGTATTCATCTCCTGCACAGGCGTCTGGCTCATGCTAGCTTTAAGGTGCTAAACAAAACATTGGAGTTGTGTGGGGGGATGAAAAACATAAAAAGTTGTGATAATTACTTAGACTGTAATATCTGCAAGGAGGTTAAAAGCAGGGCTTGCCCAGTAGCAAGAGCAAGCCAGAGAGAAACCAAAAAACCACTGGAGTTGATTCATGCTGATGTAACTGGTCCTTTTCCACCAAGTGTCTCCCATAACAAGTACTGTTTGATCCTAGTGGATGACTATTCTAGATTTGGCTGGGTCTATCCATTAAAGCAAAAGTCTGACGTTGCCCAAACTTTGAAATTCTGGGTAAGAAGGGTAGAAAGGCAACTTGGCGAAAAGGTGTGCTCTATTCAGACAGACAGGGGAGGAGAGTTTATGGCAAGCTCCCTAAGAAACTGGTTGCGTTCCCAAGGGATTAAACATAGGCTTACCAATGTGGTGACGCCTCAGGAGAACGGAGTAGCAGAGCGTAGGGGAGGTGTTTTGCAGACACAAATGAAAGCATTGTTAGCAGATGCAAATCTTCCAATTAAATACTGGGCTGAGAGTATTAAGACCGCGAATTATATTGGGAATCGCTTATGGTCAAGGGTACTAGATGACATACCCTATAAGATTCTCTATAACAAAAGTCCCAGTTTGCAACATTTGAGAATCTTTGGGACAAAGGCATGGGTTGACATACCTGTAAAGAACCAAAGAAAAGGTGGGAAAAGGGCACAGCAGTTGCTATTTCTTGGGTATGAAAGTGGTACGAAAGCCTACAGGTTTGAAGATGATAAAAATCTTTTGAGTTATAGTCGATCAGCCAGCTTTAATGAGCAAAGAAATTGGCCCAAGATACATGCAAACCTGCTGCCAGAAAAAGTTTTACTGCCGAGCGTACCTGATAAGGCAGCTGAAACAAAGCTAAGAATTGGCAGCTCTCCCAGAGAAACTGAAAGGGAGGAGGTAAAGGTTGAGCATTTTTCTCCAGCTGCTAGCATGGAGCAGGGGAAAGAAGAAAGTGCAACAGGGACAGGAGGAGGTAGATCTATGGAGTCAATTCACCCCAAAAGCAGTCCTGAAGGTAGCCCAGGGGGTGAGATTAATGAACCAAGGAGGTCTGCAAGAAGTAATAAAGGTCAACCTCCAGACCGTTATGGGTTCCCAGCCACCATAAACCAGGTTTGTGTAACTGAGCCAGAAAACTTTGAAGAAGTGCAAGAGTTACCTACTCTAGAGAAAGAGGCGTGGTTAAAGGCAATGCAGGCAGAGTATAACTCTCTGCTAAACAACAATGCGTTTGTACCTACAGAATTGCCTGAAGGTAAAAAGCCCATAAGCTGTAAGTGGGTTTTTAAGGTGAAAAAGCTGGCTGATGGTAGTTGTCAGAGGAAAGCCAGGTTGGTTGCAAGGGGCTTTACACAAAGAAAAATGATACATTATGATGAAGTGTTTGCCCCAACAGCAAAGACTGAAACAGTAAAATCAGTTTTAGCAATGGCAAGTCTGAAAGGGTTAAAAGTTAATCATTTTGATGTTGCCTCAGCATATTTAAATGCTCCTATTGACACCGAGGTGTGTTTACAGCAAATACCAGGTTATGAGCTGGAAAAAGACAGCATGGTGTTAAAGCTGCAAAAGGCACTATACGGGTTGCACCAAAGTGCACGTCTATGGCATGAATGCATAGACACAACTTTGAAAAAGATGGGATTCAAACAAAGCCTGGCTGATTCCTGTTTATATTCAGCAATGGTGCAAGGAAGTGTTTGTTATTTACTTTTGTATGTTGACGATATCTGTCTAATAACAACTGCACAAAAGCAAGTGTCTTGGTTTATAAACAGCCTAGGTAACAAATACAAACTGAAGTATTTGGGAGAGATTCAGAATTACTTAGGAGTAGAGGTTCAGAGAAATGAAGAGGGCGTCTACTCTCTGAGTCAGAAGGAAAAAATCGAAAAGTTACTGAAGACATATGGAATGGAGAGGGCAAATGAGGTTGACACTCCCATAACTACCCAGTACAAAAATGAACCAGAAGGGCAAAAATGTGAAAATGCAACAGCATTTCATTCTCTGTTGGGTTCTCTGTTATATTGAAGTTGTTGGACAAGACCCGACATAACATTGGCAGTGCACATGTTAAGCCAAAGAAGTGCAGAGAGATTGGGTAGCACTTAAAAGAATCCTAAGGTATCTGAAAGGCACAAAAGATTACAAACTGGTGCTGGATACAGGATATGATCAGCAAGTGTATTCATATGCTGATGCCAGTTGGGGGGACAGAGAAAATGGAAAGTCTACCACTGGCTATGCCATATATATTGGAAATGCCCTGGTTCAGTGGAAATCCCAGAAACAAACATTTGTTGCCACAAGTACTTGTGAAGCAGAGTACTCAGCCATAAGCGAATGTGTGTCACAAATAGAGTGGTTTGCTTGTCTAACAAAAGAGCTTGGAATACCTTCTGAAATGCCAATCACTGTGCTAAGTGACAACATGGCTGCACAACAGCTTGCTAACCAACAGAACTTTAAGAGCAAGAGTAAACATATAGCTATAAGATACGGAAATGTGAAAAATGCTTTGGAAAGAAATGTGTTAAAGGTACAGCACTGTAACACAAAATGTAATGTGGCGGATTTGTATACAAAATGTTTGGATGCTCCTAAATTTCGAGACTTAAGAGAATTATTAGGTCTCAAGCCTTTGACTTAAGGAGGATTGTTGGGATTCGCAGGATACTGAGTAAGTCTGCAGGCTTCAACAGGCTGATGCAATACTCTGTGAAGTGCTGGGTCAGAGTGACTCAGCGGGAATGTGATTGGCTATCACCTGTTTTAAAAGGAAAGCCTGTGCAACAGTAATTGTGGTTGTGCTGTGGTGTGGTGGTGCTGTGGTGGAGAGTATTTGTTTGCCTTAAGGAGCAGGTACTCTGTATGGACTGTTTTTGTAAATACCTGTATATAGCTCACATTGAAAAGACTGCACTGGAAAAACCTGGGACTCTGAGCATTTCTGCTAAAAGCGCCGCGAGGATTCGCGACACAGCTTATCTTACATAAAACAGTCACAATGGCCTCTCCTGTCAACATTTTTAAATGGTCCAAGGTCAATCTCTGGTTCTCAGAATCCTTATCTACAGCTGTAAATCCCCTAGTTACACTCCTGTAACAGTTTCAAAAGCTCCCTCTAGAGGGAAACAGTCTTCACTTGTATCAGTTCTTTCAGGCACAACTCAAGCATTAAAGATAGTTTCAATTTTCAGTTACTTTTCCTCCTTTTTAAACGCAGAAGAGGACAATGGAAACAGTATCTTACTCTTATTTAGCTAGCTGTTAAATCCGTTCTGTCAATGCACTCTCCAAACGTCATCTGGCAGCCCGTTTCCAGGTTCAGAGCAGTGGTAATTTGATTTTTCACTCTCTCCTGCAGGCTCACTAGGTCCAAAATTTCCCCCCTCTTCTCCTGCTTCCAAGGGGGGGTTTGTATTTTAAACCGATGGAAATTTAATCCTTTGCCAAAAGCTTTCAAAGACTTTAGCTTGTAACGTCTTTGCTTCAGTCTATTTACAAAAGCGGAAGGCGGACTTCCTGTTTATGACCTTCCCGCTTCAGTGCCAAATTAAGGTATTTAAAAATCCAATTTTCCGTTCTACTCACGGGTAGTTGTTTAAAATCCAATTGTCCACAGGAAAAAGTCAGTGCTCTCCGGCAACAGCAATGCGGCTTCACTCCGTGAAAGAAGCAGTCGATTCAAAGCACCGAGCCACTCACCCCACGTCGCTCCGGATCCCCAAAACAGGGTTTCCCCGCGAGTAGGGGAGGCGCAAAAGGTGCCAGCCAAATCCCAGGTTCACAAGCTTCTCCCGCTTGTGATTTCAATGGGTCTCCACCTCACAGGTCCGTGCTTTAAAGGCACAGTGTCCAAGTGTTTTGTTTTGTTGTCCCAGTGCTTTCTAATTTTGACTCATTTTCAGCATCCCTTTCCAGGGCAGCTTTATTTATTTCATGTATTTAAGAAGTCCTCTGTGCGTGGCAAAGGCTTCTTGCTGGGACAATAGGAGGCTGCCTTATACTGAGTCACACTATGGCTCTATCTAGCTCAGTGTTGTCCACAATGGATGGCAAAAACTCTCCAGGGTTTCAGACAGAGGGCATTCTAGCTGGAGATACAACAGATTGAACCTGAGAGCTTCTGCATGTAAGCAGCTGCTTTACCACTAAGCTATAATAATAATAATAATAATTTATTATTTATACCCCGCCCATCTGGCTGGGCCTCCCCAGCCACTCTGGGCGGCTTCCATAGAAACCAAAAATACAGTAAAATATCACACGTTAAAAACTTCCCTGAACAGGGCTGCCTTAAGATGTCTTCTGAATGTCAGGTAGTTGTTTATCGCTTTGACATCTGCTGGAAGGGCGTTCCACAGGGTGGGCGCCACTACCGAGAAGGCCCTCTGCCTGGTTCCCTGTAGCTTTGCTTCTCACAATGAGGGAACCGCCAAAAGGCCCTCGGCGCTGGACCTCAGCGTCCGGGCAGAACGATGGGGGTGGAGACGCTCCTTCAGGTATACTGGACCGAGGCCGTTTACGGCTTTAAAGGTCAGCACCAACACTTTGAATTGTGCTCGGAAACGTACTGGGAGCCAATGTAGGTCTTTCAAGACCGGTGTTATATGGTCTCGGCGGCCGCCCCCAGTCACCAGTCTAGCTGCCGCATTCTGGATTAGTTGTAGTTTCCAAGTCACCTTCAAAGGTAGCCCCACGTAGAGTGCATTGCAGTAGTCCAAGCGGGAGATAACCAGAGCATGCACCACTCTGGCGAGACAGTCCGCAGGCAGATAGGGTCTCAGCCTACGTACCAGATGGAGCTGGTAAACAGCTGCCCTGGACACAGATTTGACCTGTGCCTCCATGGACAGCTGTGAGTCCAAAATGACTCCCAGGCTGCGCACCTGGTCCTTCAGGGCCACAGTTACCCCATTCAGGACCAGGCAATCCTCCACACCTGCCCGCCTCCTGTCCCCCAAAAACAGTACTTCTGTCTTGTCAGGATTCAACCTCAATCTGTTAGCCGCCATCCATCCTCCAACCGCCTCCAGACACTCACACAGGACCTTCACCGCCTTCACTGGTTCTGATTTAAAAGAGAGGTAGAGCTGGGTATCATCTGCATATTGATGGACACCCAGCCCAAACCTCCTGATGATCTCTCCCAGCAGCTGCATGTAAATGTTGAAAAGCATGGGGGAGAGGACAGAACCCTGAGGCACCCCACAAGTGAGAGCCCAGGGGTCTGAACACTCATCCCCCAACACCACGTTCTGGACACGGCCCAGGAGAAAGGAGCGGAACCACTGTATGACAGTGCCCCCAGCTCCCAGCCCCTCAAGACGGTCCAGAAGGATGTTATGGTCGATGGTATCAAACGCCGCTGAGAGATCCAGCAGAACTAGGAAACAGCTCTCACCTTTGTCCCTAGCTCGCCAGAGATCATCAACCAGTGCGACCAAGGCAGTTTCAGTCCCATGATGAGGCCTGAATCCCGACTGGAAGGGATCCAAATGGTCCGCTTCTTCCAGGTGTGCCTGGAGTTGTTCAGCAACCGCTCGCTCAATCACCTTGCCCAAGAATGGAAGATTTGAGACTGGGCGATAGTTGGCCATCATGGCCGCATCTAAAGATGGTTTTTTAAGAAGCGGTTTAATAACCGCCTCTTTCAGCGGGTCTGGGAAGGCTCCCTCATGGAGGGAAGCATTCACCACCCCACGAAGCCCATCGTCCAGTCCTTCCCGGCTAGCTTTTATAATCCAGGATGGGCAAGGATCCAGGAGACAGGTGGTTGGTTTCACTCGTCCAAGCAGCCTGTCCACATCCTCGGAGGTAACAGATTGGAATTGATCCCACTCAACTTGACTAGACAAAACTCTAGCACTCTCCCGCCCCGGCCCTGCTCCCACGGTGGAGTCTACTTCTTCCCGAATCTGAGCGATTTTATCTGCAAAAAAACTTTGCAAAATCATTGCAGGAGAACATGTGGCCCGTACTGGGCCCTGATGTTGCAGGTGGTTCCGCTAAATTGTGAACCACCTGAAAAAGTCTCCTGCTGCTGTTTTCTGCAGATGCAATAGAGGAAGGAATTCTTCTTCTCCGTCACTATCGCCACTTGGTAGGCTCGACGTTGAGCTCTAACCTGTGTCCGGTCAGATTCGGAATGAGTTATCCGCCACCAGCGCTCTAGCCGTCTCAACGATTGTTTCATTGCCCTCAGATCCGTGGAAAACCATGGGGCTGTCCGGGCTCCATGCAATCGGAGAGGGCGCTTCGGAGCCAAACAGTCAATAGCCCTGGTTAACTCCACATTCCAGCGGGCCACCAGGGAATCAGCTGAAAGGCCATCAACATGGGATAAAGCATCCCCTACCACTCTCTGGAAACCATTTGGATCCATTAAGTGGCGGGGGCGGACCATCCGAATCGGTCCCACCTCCCTGCAGAGGGGATGGGTCGCAGAGAAGTCCAGTTGCACCAGGAAGTGATCTGACCATGGCACTTCTTTCATTTCGCTTTTACTTAGTGTCAGACCACCAACATCCATAGAGGTAAACACCAGGTCCAAGGCATGTCCGTGGCTATGGGTTGGGCCAGACTTATTCAGGGACAGCCCCATGGAGGCCATGCTTTCCACGAAGTCCCGAGCGGCCCCTTGTAAGGTCGTGTCGGCATGGATGTTAAAATCCCCTAGGACGACCAAGCTAGGTGTCTCCAGGAGAACATCCGCCACGACCTGAAGCAGCTCGGGCAGGGAATCCTTGGTGCAGCGGGGAGGTCGGTACACCAAAAGGAATCCTGTGCTGCCCCTATTGCCCAACTTCCAGAACATGCACTCGGAAAACTGGGTCTTCCCAATAGGACGCCTGGTGCAAACTAATGACTTCCTAAAAATCACTGCAACCCCCCCCTCCCCGCCCACATGACCTGGGTTGCTGTGCGTAAGAGAAACCTGGTGGACAAGCAGTGGCAAGGACAGGCCCATCTGCTTCATCCAACCAAGTCTCTGTTACACATGCCAGGTCAAGTCCTCCATCCATGATCAAGTCATGGATGGCAGTGGTCTTATGAATCATTGACCTGGCATTGCACAGCAGCACCTTCAGGTCATGTGGGTATCCCTTGCTGATTCTAGTATCCATCTGGTCAGGACCAGACCCGGAGGCAGGAATAGTCCTCAGACAACGACTAAACCTGCCCCCTCTGTAATGACATGGTCTAGTCTTAGCGTAACTCCTCCTCCTACCCGTGATCACTGAGATCGGTTGTCCCAGTGCATCCCCCCCTGTGGAACATGCCCCAGCCATTTTGTGGGCTGGGGCCCACTCCCCGGCAGCCCTGACCCCTCCCCTTAAGAACAAAATAACACCTTAAACAAACAAACAAAACCAATAAAACAATACAAACAAAAAACTGTAAAAATTACAAAAAAATCAAAATCAAAAAAATTCCCCAAGCCCAACCAAACATCCATCCCACCCCTACCCCCCATATACAAAAAATCCAAAAGAAAATTTTAAAAACCTTTTAAAAACACTCTGTGCCCCTCCAGCAGTAACAGCAACTGTCCTAGTGAGGCCTGTCAGGCCCCGCCCTGAGCCAGGTGGTAAGTGGCAAGAGCAGTGCCCTCAGGCACTCACTCAGGAGAGTCCTCCCGGGCAGCAGGCAGCAAGCAGCAAGCAGTCCTTGTGAGGCTTCAGGCCCCGCCCCAGGCCAGGTGGTAAGTGGCAAGAGCAGGGCCCTTGGGCACTCACTCAGGGGAGTCCTCCCGGGCAGCAGGCAGCAAGAAGTCCTTGTGAGGCTTCAGGCCCCGCCCCAGGCCAGATGGTAAGTGGCAAGAGCAGGGCCCTCAGGCACTCACTCAGGGGAGTCCTCCTGGGCAGCAGGCAGCAAGCAGCAAGCAGCAAGCAGTCCTTGTGAGGCTTCAGGCCCCGCCCCAGGCCAGATGGTAAGTGGCAAGAGCAGGGCCCTCAGGCACTCACTCAGGGGAGTCCTCCTGGGCAGCAGGCAGCAAGCAGTCCTTGTGAGGCTTCAGGCCCCGCCCCAGGCCAGATGGTAAGTGGCAAGAGCAGGGCCCTCAGGCACTCACTCAGGGGAGTCCTCCTGGGCAGCAGGCAGCAAGCAGCAAGCAGTCCCTGTGAGGCTTCAGGCCCCGCCCCAGGCCAGATGGTAAATGGCAAGAGCAGGGCCCTCAGGCACTCACTCAGGCTATGGCCCTTCTCCCATTGCTTCTGCCCTGAATGAACTGCAAGCCTGTCCTACAGTCCTCCCAAAACTCTCTTTTGTGGCTACACTCTGCAGGAGGTAATTGGTTGTAGAAGTTGAGCTGTCTGCACAAGTGACTGAATCAGTGAGAAGGCTGATCTGTAATGAAATGCTGACTTTCAGGCATCTCTTGAAGACCTTTTTTATGCCAACAGGTCTGTGCTGCCATTTAAACATTTCTTGAGCACCCAGACATTTTAATTATTTTGACTGATTTTAATGTCCACCGTCCACCTGCTTTTGTACATTGCTGTATTTTATGACATGCCCTAGCTTCTGAGAAGCCTTTCACTCAAACCAGTTAGACATGACATGAATTAGTAGTTTTATCCTTGCAGCTGCCCCAGTTCTTCTCATTCTGCACAACTAGGGGGATTATTTGATGAACTGCCCCTTAACTACTTGGTTTCTGTTCTCCATGTTGCTTTAATGTGTTTCTTTTCATTATGTCCACACTCCACACTCACACACCCCACCCCTCAACAGCTCACACAGGAAAAAAGTAAATTACACTTCTATCTCCACCCGGCATGTATGGAACAGACCCTGACAAATCAAATGACAAAGCATAACACTGGTCAACAACAAATTTGTTGTCTGCGTTTTTTCAGTTGATTTAGGATGAATCTGATGCGCTGAATCCAAAAATCACATTGGTTTTGCTCAATCAGGTCAAGTTTTTGAGCTATGGCCACATGTCTTTTTTTACATTTTTGTTCACATGTATGCTTGTGTGGAGCATTTTAGAAGAAGTTGGTGGGGGTAAAATGCCATGTCGAATAATTGTTTTGATTGGAAATGATTATTTTAATGACAAGAAGTATTCAGGTCCGATAGTTCTGGGTGATTATGTCGAAAAGGGATCAGTTTGAAGTCATAAAACCTCGAAATCTTCCATAAATCTTCCATAAATTGGTGCGGCTGGAATCAACAGAAAGAACCGGAGCAGCCTCAAGTATCCTGATCTTCAATCAGCACGTCGTCCTGTAGCTGATTGTGAAATTCCAGTGCCTGTCTTTGGAGAACTTCCTGACATTAGTGACGAAGATGCCTCCAGTGTTGAAGGACATGGAGAAGAAGAAGTGGTTCTTGAAGATGATGCTCCACATCCATTTTCCCAAAAGGAGTTAAATGATCTAGTTCGCGACCTCAGCTTGTCAAAGGACTCTGCCGAACTGTTGGCATCCAGATTGAAGGAAAAAAACCTCCTCTCTGACAGTGCTCGCATCAGCTTCTTCCGCAACAGGCATCAACAGTACGAACCCAAAGATTGGAGACTGTTCATTGACAGCAGCAAGCGATCACTGAAATGTGTTCTGCTACACAACGGCAACCAGTTTGCCTCTATACCCCTGGCTCACTCGAGTACACTGAAGGAGAACTATGAAGCGGTGAAATATGTGCTGGAGAAAATTGGTTATGTTCTGCATAAGTGGTTTTTTTGTGTTGACCTGAAGATGGTGAACTTTTTGTTGGGACAACAGTCTGGCTTCACCAAGTACCCATGTTTTCTGTGCATGTGGGATAGTAGGGACCGTGCTCAGCATTACACAAAGAAGGACTGGCCTGTGCGGGAGGAATTGGTGCCTTGCAGAAAAAGGAACGTCATAAACGACCCTCTGGTGGACAGAGACAGAATACTCTTCCCACCGCTGCACATCAAGCTCAGCTTAATCAAGCAGTTCACCAAGGCTCTGGACAAGGATGGTGACTGCTTCACTTACTTGTGCCAGCCTTTCCCAGGATTGACCATGGAGAAGTTGAAAGCTGACATCTTATACGGTCCTCAGATCCGTCAGCTCATCAGAGATCCAGAGTTGGGAAACTCAATGAACGAAGTGGAACTGGAAGCGTGGAAGGCATTTGTTCTGGTAGTGAAGAACTTTCTTGGCAACAATAAGGCCAGAAACTACGCAGAACTTGTCAACAACATGCTGACTGCTTTCAGAAACCTGGGCTGCAACATGAACGTCAAGATGCACTACCTATTTTCACATATGGACCGGTTTCCTGAGAACCTGGGTTCAATGAGTGACGAGCAGGGGGAGAGATTCCATCAGGACATGAAAGAGATGGAGACCAGGTCTCAGGGTCGCTGGGACGCAGTCATGATGGCTGACTACTGTTGGACTCTGAAGAGAGACCTCCCTGCCGCTGAGCATTCCAGGAGTTCCAAGAAATGGAAGTTCAAGCCCTGAAGTTTGAAAAATGGTGAAGCAACATGCAATTTACGTGTACTTACCTTTATCAATGCCCACCATTCAGTTTACAGTAAACCTGACCTGATGGAGAGAAACGGATGCCATTTCCTGATTCAGCAGTGCAAAAATACCCTAAATCAGTTGTAGAAATCTAGACAACATTCAAAAAGTAAAAAATTGTTACCCAGTGAATTAATCCCCCAGCTGAACTGAACAGGGAGCAGCAGCTGGGGTAGAACATGCAAACAAGAAATTATTAGTTCAAGGTACAGAAGCCCCAGAACACCCCAGCCACATGGAATTAAGAATAGTAATTCCAGATTAAAGGGCTTACATCTGAGACATTTGTTCCTTCCTTTTTTCCAAGACAGGTGATGTTCCTACGCGTACATTGGAAATTTTGAAAGGACCGTGGGCATTTTTCCTCTGCAGCTGAAGATTCAGAGCTATCTGAAGAGGGGAAAATATCAGGTCTTGCTCAGCGGGAGATGTCTTATTTCCTTTGAAGATATAATCTGATGAGAATTTTAGGCTGCTGGGGGTGGGGCAAAATCTGAGGATTGGGAAAATGATATCACTGGCAGCCACATGGGAGGCTGCAGAAAATGCACATGGAGAAACAATGGGTCCTTGTACTGAGGGGACTGTTTGACATGCAGGAGGAAGCCAGTTGTTGAAATGGAACATGGATCTGAGAAGGAGCTTAGAGGGAGATTTCAACATCCAGCTGGAGCCATCAATGGCAGTTCATCACTAGTTCAGAATTGGGGACTCTTTTTCAGACTTAAGGGCCATATTCTCCTCTGGGAAGCCTTCCAGGGGCCGTGTGCCTGTGGTGGGAGGGGCCACAGATGAAAGTGGATGGAGTGATGAATGTAAACTTTGGTTTCCTAAGGGAGGCTGGTTTCTACACACATTCAACTCTCCACTTTCTGTCCTTCATGACTCAAGGGTGAAAGGGGAGGGGTAGTATCTCGGGGGGGACACACGTTGTACTCCTTCTGGGGTAGTTTGTCCACCTTTGGTCACTACAGCTCTCATCTATGGCTCTTAGAATGTGTCAGCCTGCAGCAGCAGCCACACCCCAGGAACGGCTTCAACTGGCGGGCTAACCAGGTGAGGGGAGTTGATGGGTCTCAAACCCTCAGTGAGTTAGGGGCTTCCCCTGCATGCAAAGCTAGTGCCGGGTACTGGTTAGAGGAGGCGGAATGGCGGGAGGCTACAACCAGGGAACCCCCCTCCACCAGGAAGCATCAGAGTGGGAAGGCTCCGAGCTAGGAGATTGCTGGTGGGATGCAGGAGACAGGTCAGAAGAAGAAGAAGAAGGGGGAGCAGATGGCTTGGAGGTTAAAGAAGCAACAGGTTTAAGTGAGACTGAGGCAGCTGAGGAGGAGGAGGAGGTGGTGGAGGTTGCAACAGATCCCCAAGCACCTGCCATGTTCACTGTTCCCTTCTCCCCTCCTCCTCTGTCCCCAGGAACAAGGGAGGCATTACATGTAGCAGAACAAAAGGCACAGAGAGCCCCTCCACGACTGTTGGGCAGTCAGCCGACTGGGGAGGAGCCTTAGGGTAGGGATGCCATATTGAAAAGATAGCAGAGAAGGGACCCCCAAGCTACGGACGAGCTGCCAAAGACAGTGGAGTGAATAGGAGAACCCCAGCACATTAAGATAATTTTGAGGACTGAAAGAGGAAAAGAGGGAGAAACGGTGGAGCTTGGAAGGAGGGGTGGTGAGTGACGGAAGGCCCTAAAGAGGAAAATGGCGAGGGGAAAACTGCTGTCTCATGCTGCTTGAATGATTGTCTGAGAGGCAACGCCCAAGAAGGAGGGGGAGGAGTGAAGCAAGTAAAGTAAACAAAGCAAGCTGCCAATAGAAGACAGCGGCACCAGCTGGAGAAGGAAGTAACTGCAGGAACACATAAATAAGTTTATGGTTTTTTTGGCTTCCTGTTTTACCGCCGCCATTTGAAGGAGCGCAGGATCAACTCTCTGGAGAGGTCCTGAGCTTTGCGAGGCAAAAAGAGGTTACGCTAGGGCAAAAGCGAACCTCGTAACTCGAGGAGGTAAATCCTCAGGGCTGGGGGTCTGGCTGTGTTCAGAGGCGTCTCTCCTGTGTGCACACCGGACCTGTTGGGGTTCGGCAAGGAGGCAGGATTGAAGACGCGAACGCTAGGATCCATTCTGACCCGCAAAGCGATGCCACAGGCTCCGAAAGGTGAAGCGGTAAAGCATTCCGAGGCTTAAGATTAAACCCCCACACTCCAAAACAAAAGAAAAAGCAGAACAGAAGCAAAAGAATAAGGAGGTACAGGGGAGTGTTATAACAATTTGAGAGCAAAGGAAATCCTTCCTGACGCTGGTGGAGAAAGTGACGCAAGGGGAAAAAATTGGTATGAGTGAGCCAGCGTTTTAAAAAGAAAGTCTGCGGAGTAACAAGAAGGAAAAGAGTCTCAGCTCCTAGAAGGGCTAAGAGACAATATAAAGCTAAACAAGTAAAATTAATTGGGAGATATAGGACAATGTTTCAAATACCCATGAAATTCAGTACATTTGTGAGGAACTCAGAACTTTGTACATACTGTTAAGGCGCTTTTGGGAATACCAGGTTGGAAACACCATTGAACGTAAAGACCCATCGTAATACTGTAACAACATTGTAACAACATAGCTACTGGACGTTACTGAAGGTTTAGGATTGCAGAGAGCTTAGAGTCATTGTTTGCACTTCACTTCTCAATGTTTACAACTACTGGACTTGAGCGATTTGAGACTTTTTGCAACCTTCCCTACATGGCAACAGAGGGGAAATTAGAACTGCTACTTCTTCTCCCCTATTGTTTGCGACTGGTGACGCTGTGTAGAATGACGGAGCTGATTGTGAACTGAATAGGAGGGAGGGACTGAGGTCTGGGGAAACGTAAGGTGTTGATATAAACAGAACACAATTGGACAGATACTGAATATATGAAGTATTTGATTGTATACTTGTTTGAGTTAAGTTGCTCTTTAAGAGAGGAAATTTACACTATCATTGTGTACAATTGTGTGTGATAAAAGAGGAAGTAGGAGAGATAGATACACCCTGTGGTGAATGAGGGAATAGCAGAGAAAATAAGTGTCTTGGCAAACAGGGTAAAATAAGTTCCCCTGTGGAAGTTAGTGGAATTGCATCTTGGAAAATTATTTATTAATTAAAGAAACATAAGTAAGACAGCAAAAATAACAACACCAGGAGAGAGAAGGACATCAAAAGCTGAGATAGAAGGGGAGGGAGATTTTGCAAAAATATTGTCAGAAATAAGAGAAATCAGGAGAGAAGTAAAGGAAAGTGAAAAAAATATTGGGGAAAAGTTATTGGAAGTGGCTTCAGATTTATCAGGACAAATGAAAGAATTGAAAGTAAAAATACAAACAGTAGAGGAACAATAAAAAAATGCAAAAATAAGTGGGGGGGGGGAGAAGGGGAAAGAATGAAAGGGCAAATAGAAGAACTTTCAAAAACACAAGAAAATACATTAGACAATCTAGCCTTTCTTGAAATGAACCAAAAAGCACAGAACTTGAAATTTCGGGGACTTCCAGAGAAAGATGGGGAGAATGTGAGAGAAAGACTTATCACAGAAATTGCTAAACTATTAGAAATGAGGGAGGAGGATTTAGATTACATGGTGACCAATGTTTTCAGAATAAAAGTCACCTCGGTCCAGGCAAGACAAAAAAAATACCCTTGAGATTGTTTAGCAATCTTTAACTCAGCAGAAGTGAGGAACACTATTCTGAGGAAGAGCCAAGAAAAACAATTGATTATAGATGGGAAAACAATTGTGGTGTTTAAGGATATTCCCAATCGTTTTTTACGCAAGAGAAATGTTTACAAAGAACTGGCAAAAAATTTAACAGCTAACAAAATAAGGTTCCAATGGGAGTATCCAGAAGGTGTGTCATTTTATTATAAGGACAAGAAATTCAAAATTAAGACATTGCAAGAAATGCAGAAATTTGGGAGAAGATATAAGGAGTTGGGGAAGATGGAGGGAGGGGAACAGGAAAGTGAAGAGGATAAACAAGAACAAGAGGGAGAAGAGGGAGATATTTAAATGTAAACAATAAAATAAAATTGTGTTTAATTAAACAAATCAAAATGACAATTAAAATTATATCATGGAATGTTAATGGCATGAATAATAAAGCCAAAAGAAATAAAATTGAATATGAGTTATTTTTTAAAAAATATAGACATAATCTGCTTACAAGAAACACACGTAACACGGAAACACAATACAGTTTTAAAGAATAAAAAATTGGGGAATGAATTTATTTCCTCAGATGTGCAAAAGAAGAGAGGAGTTGTTATATATGTCAAAAATAAATATAGAGCACAACAAATATTTAAAGATAATGAAGGAAGAATAATAGGAATACAAGTACAAATAGAAGGAGAAAAAATAATCATAGTGGGGATATATGCGCCAAACGATAAGAAAGCAGACTTTTACAAAAAAATAGAGGAAATATTGATGGACTACATAGACTATAATACTATATTGTTGGGAGACTTCAACGGGGTAATCTCCACTGAACTGGATAGATCAATAAGAAGAGTGAAATCGGACCAGGGCAAATTACCGAATTCTTTTATATCTTTAACAGAGAATAATGAATTAGTGCATATATAGAAACTAAAAAACCCATTAACAAAACAATTCACATATTAGGTAAAGGTAAAGGGACCCCTGATCATTAGGTCCAGTCGTGACCGACTCTGGGGTTGCGGCGCTCATCTTGCTTTATTGGCCGAGGGAGCCGGAGTACAGCTTCCGGGTCATGTGGCCAGCATGACTAAGCCGCTTCTGGCGAACCAGAGCAGTGTACAGAAACGCCGTTTACCTTCCCACCGGAGCGGTACCTATTTATCTACTTGCACGTGACGTGCTTTTGAACTGCTAGGTTGACAGGAGCAGGGAGCGAGCAACGGGAGCTCACCCCATCGCGGGGATTCGAACCGCCGACCTTCTGATCGGCAAGTCCTAGGCTCTGTGGTTTAACCCAAAGCGTCACCCTATTCACATATTACTCAGAGCCAAATTAAAGTTGGAGCCAGATAGATCAAATCTGGATATCAAAAGAACTAACTACAAGAGTGGTGAAAGCTGAAATTTTACCAAAGATGTTATCAGATCATAATGTTATTGCAATGGAATGGAAGACTAAAGACCCAACAGTTAGGAGGTGGAGAATAAATGACAATTTGTTAGACAATACAGAAATATTAGAAAGAACTAAAAAACATCTAAGTACATACTTTGAATTAAACCTAAATAAAGGTACAGACATAAATGTAGTGTGGGATGCAAGCAAAGCAGTTATGTGAGGATTATTCCTGCAACAGAATTGTATCCAAAAGAGGGAAAGGGAAAAGGAAAAGAAAAAAGTAGAAATATTAAATAAAATAAAAGATATAGAAAAGCAGGTGGTAAGGAAACCAGAGGACCCAAAACTAAAACAAGCAAGTAAATTGCTGCAAATGAAACTATCTATGATTATAAATCAGGAGGTGGAATGGAAAATTAAACTACTAAAACAGCAAAATTTTGAATCAGCAAACAAAACTAGAAAATGGTTAGCTTGGCAGCTAAAGAAAAAACAAGGACAGATCATAAATACAATAAAAGACAATAATGAAATAATAGATAATCCCAAAGAAATAAGGAAAGTTTTCCTTAAATTTTACAAAGAACTATATAAAGCACCCAAAGAAAATGAGGAGAAGATAAGAACTTATATAGGAAAACATAAACTGAGGGCAATTTCCCAAGAAAGAAGAGAACAACTAGAAAAACCAATATCAGAAGAAGAGATTATAGATGCAATTAAGCAAGGAAAGAATGGGAAGGCCCCAGGGCCGGATGGCATACCAATTAAATATTATAAGAAATTAAGTCAACAATTAGTCTCCACACTAAAGGAAGTAATGAATAATATAATGGAAAAAGGGCAGATTCCCAAGACATGAGAAGAAGCATTTATTTCCCTAATACCAAAACAAGGAACTGATCTTACAAACGTAAAAAACTTTAGACCGATATCACTGCTTAACAACGACTATAAACTGTTCGCAAACATACTAGCGCAGAAATTAAAAAACATTATGACTTTACATATACACTCAGACCAGGCAGGCTTTTTACCAGGATGGCAGTTAGAAGACAATATACGAAACATAGTAAATATAATTGAATATTTAGAAACAAAAATAAATAAGCAGGCTGCACTAATCTTCATAGATGCAGAAAAGGCGTTTGATAACGTGTCTTGGTTTTTTTATGAAACACAATTTAGAAATGATGGGTCTGGGAACAAAGTTTTTAAGAAGTATAGAGGCAATTTATAAAGATCAGAATGCAAAACTTATAATAAACAATGGAGTAACAGAGAACTTCCATATTACAAAGGGCACAAGACAGGGCTGCCCATTGTCACCCCTATTATTTATATCAATACTGGAAATATTACTTCAAAACATAAGAGAAACAGGGAAAATTACAGGAGTAAAATGTGGAGAAAAGGAATACAAAGTTAAAGCTTTCGCTGATGACATAGTCCTGACATTACAAGAACCTCAAACTTCGATAGTAGAAGCATTAAAAGTAATAGAAGAATTTGGAGGGATGGCAGGATTTAAAATTAATAAAAGTTATCATGGCGTTGAAATTGTGGAGCTGGAACATTAATGGAATGAATGATAAGAAAAAACGAAATAAAATTGAACAATACTTTAAAAAGAAAAATTTGGACATTATTTGTCTACAAGAGACACATGTGGCAAGGAAACACAGAAAATTTTTGATTAATAACAGACTAGGAAATGAATTTATATCTTCTGACAAAGGGAAAAAGAGAGGGATTGTATTATATGTAAGAAAAAAAATTGAAGCTGAACAAATTTTTAAGGATGAAGAAGGAAGAATTATTGCTGTCCAGATCAAATGGCAAGGCGAAAAATTAATAATTGTCGGGATCTATGCACCTAATGGAAATAAGACTGATTTTTACAAAAAATTGGAAGAAAGACTGTTTGAATATATGGACCAAAAAATTATAGTCATGGGAGATATGAATGGAGTAGTTTCAATGGAAATGGATAGATTAAGAGAGAAAGAAGTTAGTAAAGAAGGGAAACTACCCAAGACTTTCTTTTTGATGACGAAGAATTGTAATTTAACTGACATCTGGAGACTTAGACATACACTAGAAAAACAGTTTACATTCTATTCAGATCCAAATCAGTCAATGTCAAGATTAGATCAAATTTGGGTCTCAAATGAACTAACTCCAAGAATTCTTCAAATTGAAATTCAACCTAGAGTAATTTCGGATCACAGCCCAATAAAATTGGAGATTAAAGGTTATGAAGAAAGATCATTTAGATGGAGAATCAATGATTATCTCTTAGAGGATCAAAAAATCATACAAGATGCACAAAAGAAGTTGATGGACTATTTTACGGATAATTGTAATAAAGGCACAAAGATGAGTACAGTTTGGGATGCAAGTAAGGCGGTAATGAGAGGATTCTTCATTCAGCAGAACGCAATTAAAAATAAGTATAGAGAGAAAGGAAAGAAGGAAATCTTAAAACAAATAATGGAGAATGAACAAAAACTAATCAAGAAACCCAATAATTTAAAAATAAAACAAAATATTAAAGTTCTGCAAACGCAATTTGCTATGACAATAAACAAAGAGGTGGAATGGAACATCAAAAAGTTAAGACAAAAGAATTTTGAGTTTGCTAACAAGTCGGGTAAATGGCTTGCGTGGCTGTCTGGGAACTGCAAGCAGCGAGGGAGGAAGGAAAGGGAGGATACAGAGAACGATCTCCTCTGATTAGCACTGGCTCATCCTCAGAGGACAGAGAAGAGGAAATTGAGTCTGAGCAGGAGCGGGTGCTTCCTAGAGAGGGGGATCCACATCACAGGGAAAGACAGAAGGGGTTGGGCCGTTGGCTGTGCTGGTCTCGGGGGAGAGGGAAAAAAGAAACTAGTTGAAGCAACGCGTCATGAGAGACAGATCGCTTTGTTTATTCTGCCTGTAATCGTGTCAGAAGGAAATAAAGAATGGAATTTATGGCTGGCTGCCTGGAGTGCTTTCTCTGCTGAGAGCAGCAACGCGCTGCAGCTGGTTAGCTGACAGTTTGCTTCGACTCACACACCCAGTTAATGAGCACTCGAGAGGAGAGGCTCGAAAAGAAGAAAAGGAGGATGGAACGTCACCTTGAACAGCTGGAAAAAGAGAGAGCTGATTTATTGGCTACATCAGAGGAATTAAGGATTCGTTTGGAAGAAGCCAGAGCCGGATCTGCTGGAGCTTCTGGAGGGCCCCTGAACCGGTCTTTGCCGCTGGTAAGCAAATTCAATGGAGATCCCAGACTGTATATGGGCTTCAAACTGGACATGCAGTATGCTCTGGAACTGCAAGGAGCTGCTTTTGCTGGGGATGCTGAAAAGGTGGGGTACCTTATAGGCCATTTGACTGGGGCAGCGCGAGATTGGGTACGCCCACTGCTTGCTAGCCATAATGCTGCGCTCAGGGATCTCAAACAATTCTGGGAAGCGATGGACGTTATGTTTTCATTTGAGGGGGAGGGGCCAAGATGGCGACGAAGTAAGACGCGCTTGCCGGAGCTCCCCTTTCCAGTTCATGCTGTAAGTTACTCCGCTCCTATTTTTCTCTGGAAGTTGGCACGATAATGTTTTGATGATAACGCCAGGAACTCACCCTGTGGAAGCTTGCAAAGTCAGCGCCATAAATCTCCCTAATGAGCTTCACTAACAACCTGATTAGCTGTAACTTGGGCAGCCACCGGCCACGCTTCCCTGGCCTTCCACCAGCTCTTGCTTGGCCTTTGGAGGACTCTTAGATAACCGAGCCGCTCAAGGGGTTTAGCATGACGAACCTAAAACGTGGTCATACCTCTTCTGTGGAAGACCTTTCCTTTAATGCCTCAGAACCTATGTCTAAGGTTTCGAAGCCTACTGGGCTGGATTCACCACCTAAGACCTTAGAGCCTTCTATCTCATCATTGGAGGAGTTTTTCTGCAATCTTGTGCCTCCTTCGCCTGTTACCTCCAAGCAGTTAGATTGCCTACATGATCCTGCAATGACTCCAAAGAACCTTTTAAACACCTCCAAGCAGGTAGACTGTCCATATGACCCCGCAACGACTTCAAATACTCCCTCGCCAGGAGACAAATCGCTGTTGGATATAACCTCCAGCCCAGATGGCCTCTCTCCCCACCCCAACCCTCATTGTAAATCTTTATGTGATATAGTACAATCAGCGGAGCTGAGGACTTTGCAGAAATATTGCCTGCACTTGGCTGACGAAATAAAGGTGCTATCTGCTGCCATCAATATGTTAGAGGGAAAACTAAATGCCTTCACCAAAACCCCTGCTTCGATTTTGAATCCGCCATTAAATCATCAGGGACCTGATAATCATGAGGCACAGAGCCTAAGTAGGGGGCAGCAGCTGGTAAACCTCCAACTCACCCCTAACAATATATGCTTGAACATCGCTCACTCCTGCTTCCCCTACTATGCCTGGAGAAATTGTAAAGCTGCTGTGATCTCATTGCGAATGTTGACCAGGTCCTACTTGGCCCAGGGTGATCTCCTATCATTAGAATGGCTGCCAGAGACTCCAAAATTTAAGCGCTTGTTGCTCAAGTTCGACTCTCCCAGGCTTCCTGCACTTTTGAGCAAACTTCAAAATCGCCTCAACTGGTATGGAATCTTCCCACAAAGATGCTTCTTTAACAACTGTAGGGGCATTATTGGGAAAATCCCAAACTCAGCAAATTTGGTTAGCCGGCCTACAAGGAGGATTGAGGATTGTGACCAGAATTCGCAGCAACGGACCCTTCCTATGAACCCCTCCCTACGATTTACTAGCCGACCATCCCACCGGCAAGAAGGGACTGCCTTAAGGGGTAGAGCTTTGACGGGTCCAGCCTTGGCCATTATAGATGCTCCTAAAGATTGGCAGACACAAGCCCATGTGGACCCCCCTGCAGCGATAACGATCTCCAATCCTCAAAATGGCTGCATTCCTTGTGCTGATACCATGACGATGCAAGAGACACTGGGAGATCCAGTAGCCCTTTGGACAAACACTGAGGCAGTGGCAAGGCTAAACAAGCTACTGGAAGCTAACCGAAAAGGATGTCTTTCTTCTGTCTTACATAGTGCTTTCCCATCAACAAGCCTCGATCCTCAAGGCACGACTCCTGCAACTACAGAGCATACGGCAAACGACGAGTCTATGGACTTGTCGGCTAGTAACACCCCCTCGTATCAAGATTCTCTCTTACAGCGATCTATAAATTCGCCCCAGCCACTGGCTGTTCCTGTGACATGTGACAACTTGAACCTGAAATGCAAACAATCAAAAATCACTGCCCTTTTTCACCCTACTGCCCCTTCACGCAGCGTACACCCCCATTTGGATTCTCCAGGATTAACCACACAAGAGAAATCATGACTTGAGGGAAACACAAAGCGGCCTCTTACATTACTATCATGGAATGTGGCTGGTATTAAATCCAAACTGACAGATCCATCATTTGTTGCCTATATAAATGGCAGCCACATCCTTCTATTCCAAGAGTCATGGACCTGTGAGGACTTCTATCTAACAGGATACAAGGGCTTCTACCTGAATGCCACGCAGAACTCGTTATCACATGGTAGACCGCAAGGAGGCTTGGCTACTTTTGTTTCCTTAGCCATAAATCTTCAGGCCGAAAAAATCGACATCCAGTCATCACTCATGCTGATTATAAAGTTGCAAACAGCAGAGGAAACGATAGTAGTGATCAATATCTACTTATGTCCAATTTATAAGAGAAATTTGGTTGATCTGAGATGGCAGGAAATCCAAGTGACATTGGAAACGCTTTTTGATAAATACCCCGAAGCCACTTTTCTGTTGGCAGGAGATTTTAATGGACGCCTGTCACATACTGACCAAATCTTATTCTCTAAATTTAACAAGTACCCTTCTTCACCTCTTATGACTACAGATCTTTTACCAAGGAAATTCAAAGAGAACATAGCCACTTACGCAGGTTTCAAATGCAGGCAAACCTTGCTGGCCCTCAATTTCCTTCTGCTAAATGGGGCAGTCAGCTCGGACTACCCTGCCGAATTCACCTATTGGTCAGGTTCACGTGCATCCACTATTGATTTTGTATGGATATCTCCCGACCTTACCCCCAAAATATCCAGCTTTAAGGTGGCTACAAGATTGGAGAGTGATCACTTCCCTCTAGAAATTTCCTTGACTCTGGCTGACGAACTTGATAGGCACTCCTTTGTGCACCTATCAAATGATCATCTGGAGATAAGACCTACAGCCCTTAAATGGACCTCCAACTCGGCCCAGCAGTTGAACGAACTTCTCTGGTCTGATCAGCTCCAAATAAAAAGGGCTTCCCTTATGCAGGCGGATGAGCCTCTACCAATATATGACGATTTAGTAGAACTTATAAAACCAACATTAGCTCGGTCCCCCACAAAGCATGGTAAACAGTTTTTCCACAAAAAATGGTTCGATGAGGAATGCAAAAACTTCAAGAATCATCTGTATAATGAATGGTTGGCATACAGAGCATCAAATGACCCCATGCCAAATAACCGCCTTATCACCCTCAGGAGAAGTTACAAAGTCCTACTAAAAGAAAAGAAGCTCGAGGCAGAAAGAAACAATTGGAACAACCTTTGGATAGCTGCAGAGAATAGAAATCCAGCCTCTTTTTGGCAGTTAATTTCCAGATACCTGGGTAGGCCGCTTGCAAGAATAGAACCCCACATCTCAGCGGACACTTGGGAAAGATACTTCGCCGATCTGTATGCAGCCCATGATGCCTGCGGAGATACGGTGGAGCCGGAAGTACTGCCCGATTGGGACCCAGTTACATGCCCTGAAGTTGAAACTCTCATAGATCGATTTAAAGCAGGCAAGGCCCCCAGTGATGACCTTATATCCATTGATGCCATCAAAGCAAATAAAGATTGGTGGATCCCACTTTTAGCAGCACTTTACACGCATATAAACAAAACAGCAAAATTTCCCTCAAGCTGGAGCTCTGCGTTGATTGTATTAATACATAAGAAAGGCCCACGTACAGAGCCGAGCAACTTTAGGCCAATCAGCTTGCTAAATGTCATTGGGAAGATTTACTCGGGGTACCTGCTAAACAAACTATTGAAATGGATGGAGGACGACAATATCATTGCCGATGAACAGGCGGGTTTTCACCCTGGAAGATCTACCACAGACCAAATATTAATCTTGAATCACCTGGCGGAAAAGTATGCCGGCAAAGCCCCAAAGGTTCTTCATGTGGCTTTTATTGACTTTAAGCAGGCATTTGATCGAATCTCTAGAAAGCAGCTATGGACAAAACTGGCTGCTACAAAGATCGATCGTCGTCTCCTTCATCTGATTATCAGCCTCCATACAAACACCTTTCTGAGAATCAGGCTAGACAATAAAGGCCTAGTCTCCAACCCTGTTACCACCACTAGAGGGGTAAGACAGGGTTGTCTATTGGCCCCAGCATTGTTTAGCTTTTACATTAACTCACTGGTGACTCACATGGCCAATGATGCTTTCCACCCCCCCAAATTAGCAGGCCGATCTCTGAATGTTCTTCTGTATGCGGATGACGCCGCACTTCTTGCCAGATCCCCTATTGGACTGAGGAGAATGTTGCAAGCTCTACATGAATACTGTGATCAGCATGAGCTCCAACCCAACTATGCTAAGACCAAGATCATGGTCTTCTCTGCCCGACCGAGACTCCATCAATGGTCGATGAACGGGATCCCCCTAGAGCAGGTTAACTGCTTTAAATATCTGGGACAAGTAATACGGTCAAATAGGTCTTTTCTGGCCCATAGAGACTATATAACAACTAATGCATCTAAAGCAGCCATCCAGATTAGATCTCTATATGCTAAGAATCAGGCTCAATCAGTGAAGATAGCTTTGAGACTCTTTCAAATGAAAGTCCTCCCCCTTCTTTTGGTGGGCATCTCTTTAGGCTCCCATAGGGATTTTTTGAAACTGGATTCTATCCAAACGTGATTCCTTAGAGCCATCCTTAGGATTCCCCCCTCGGTAGCGGGTGCGGTTATGAGATTAGAGGTCGGCTGGCAAGCTCTACGGTATGTGGCCTTGAAGACGAAGCTCTGGCTATGGCTCAAGCTTTGTTTTAAACCAGTGGGTATTGCGGTATTGCCCCCTTGATATTGAGGGACGATTTCCAATCATCGTGGGAAAGGGAGGTCATTAACGAGGTTCAATCCTGCGGATTGTCTCACCTTTACTTTGAGTCTATGATGTACAATCAAGCTAGAGCTGTGATCTCCCGGAGACTGAGTGACATTGCCAGACAAGAGGACATAGCCCTGGTAAAACCAGGGATGTTCCTAGGGGACCAGATTTATCGGACCATACCAGCCCCCTACCTTGCAGAAATCCACTATGTTGAATACCGCAGACTTCTTACAGCGGCTAGATTAAATGTCCTTGACTCTGCGATATTGTGGGGAAGGTACAGGGGAGTACCATACGCCCAGAGAACCTGTCATTGTGCCATGGGTGTGGTTGAGTCCACCGAACACATTCTCTTGACTTGCCCTTCTTATGCAGAGCTTAGACAAAATTTTATAGACCCACACCTATGTCAATTTAGCTTCCTACCCGGAGAAAGCCAGGTTTTACACTTGCTGAATAATGTCTCTAGAGCTATACCTTCCTTGGTGGCCAAATTTCTTTTTTTAGCTTTTAAGCGTCGCAAGACTATAATTGACTGTATTGATATGGGGCTATCTGTTTAGCCCATTTTAGTGTTGGCTAAGCTCTAAAATCTTCCTGGATGTTTTAACTGTGTATTGACAAATGTACTTTTTTCTGACTGACGGTCGAATAAAAGGTTGATGATGATATGTTTTCATTTGAATCGGAGGAGGATGTGACCCAGCAGCAGCTATTGGATCTCCGGCAGGGGAACTCAACTGTGAGGGCGTACTGGTCCCAATTTGCGATGCTGGTGCACAAGCTTGATTGGAACTTAAACTCAAAGCCTGTGCAAGCTTTATTTAAGGCCGGACTTAATTCTCAGGTGAAAGATGAGCTTGCCAGGGGCCCCCGTCACAAGGACTTGGATTCCCTCGCTAAAGCTGCTCTGGCGGTGGGCAGCAGGCAAGAGCTGAGGCAGTTTGAGAAGGCTGAGAGCAAAGGCCGGCGTTTCCATCGTGATCGCATTCCTGAGATACCAAGTGAGGGAGAGCAAGGTCATTCTCGTTCGGAGCCGATGGAAATTGACTTGGCCCGCGTGCGGGAAGATTCAAAGGCTCAACGGCCAATTCACAAGGCGGCAAAAGACTGGCAGGCTGCCAAGAAATGTTTTATCTGCCAGAAACCAGGGTACTTTGCCAGAGTGTGTCCTGAACGTCGCAACTGGCAGGGAATGGTGGGGGCTTCCTCCCAGATGGAAGAGGGGGGAGTCCAAATGCAGGGAAACGCCAGTGCCTGGCTGGGAATGGAACGGGGCAGCAGCCAGGCAGGAATGGGACCGAACCAGAGCCCCGACCAGGACACCCCCAACCAGGCATAATTGTGAGGGTGTTGCTGGACCTCCCCAATGGACATGCTATGGAGGTCCATGCCCTGTTGGACTCAGGAGCGAGTGCCAATTTCTTCAGCAGGGACTTCGCTGCACAGCACCAATTGCATTTACTACCTTTGGACTTTCCGCTACAAGTGACCACCATTGATGGGCGGGAACTTTTGGGAGGGGAAGTGACCCATCAGACCCCCCCATGAGAATGAGGATTTTGACGCATTCCGAAACTATTGCTTTCCATGTGGCCATGCTGGCGGGTCCGCCCATCATTCTGGGCATGAGCTGGTTGGCCTTGCACGATCCGGTGGTCTCCTGGCATCAGCGTAACCTGACGTTTGGATCGGCACATTGCTTGGAGAACTGTTTGGGAGTAAAGGAGCCGCGAGTTGGTAGTGACAGAGTGGCGGCTACACGTGCAGGAGAGAAAGGCGGCATTTCTCCAGAATATATGGACTTGGTGGAGGTTTTCAGCGAAAGAGAGGCAGACACGCTGCCGCCGCACAGGCCTTACGATTGTCAGATCAACTTGGTCCCGGGGGCCAAGTTACCGGCAGGAAAACTGTACTCTATGTCTGATCAGGAGATGGAGGACTTAAGAGCCTTTATCGACAAGAACTTAAGGAGAGGTTTCATCAGGGAGTCCAGGGCAGTGGGCGGAAGCCCCGTTGTCAGGGACTCAGGAGCAGGAGCACTGGGGAGAGAGGAAATGGAGAGCGAAGGGGAAGAATCCGAGGGCAGCGTAGGGGAGTATGACAGTGGCCCGAGAGATTCCATGAGCTTCTCCAGCGAATCAGAAGATTCCCAGAAGGGGGCTCCGATGGTCAGGGCAAGGGGGGTCCCAGGGGGGACGCACCAGAAACAAGGAGCCAGAGGGGAACCCCAAAGCAGCAGTGGGGGATCGGGACCAGTTTCCCCACCAGAGCGTAGTGGGGGGGAAGAGTCACATGTGTCAGGGCCAGCGTCTCCTCCAGCGGGGAGAGAGAGTGAGTCAGGGCTGACCACGCCTCCAACGGAGGGGAGGTCAGTTGCAGCTAGCCCCCCCAGAGGGGGAAGCAGTGACAGCAGCAGCAGTGAAACGGTCAGGAGAAAAGTTACCGGCTGGGCGCGCGCGCCAAGTTCAAATGTACAGGCGCGGGGAACAGCAGGCGACCCGGATGGGGAACCAGCTCCTAAAGCCCGCCGGAGGGAGGGGGAAGGCTCAGGGGACTCAGCGTCAGAAGAGTCTAGAAAGGGCGAGACCCCAACGGCCAGGCGGAACCAGAGGCGGAAGGAACAGAGGAAGAGGTGGAGTAAGGCTAGAGTCTTAAATTGGTGTCTGGGGGGAGGAGACTCAGACGGAGCATCAGCGGTCTGACAGTTGAGACGTAGAGCTGCGCGCTGCGGCTCTGGAAGTGAAACTGAACTTCAATAAAGACTTTTGTACTTAACCACGAAGCAGCGTTGGTCCTTTGTGAGCTGGGACCTTGGGCAGCTCAGACACCCGTGTTCTTTGTGGACAAGAAGGCCACACGAGAGAGGAGACTGGTCGTGGATTTCCGGTGAATCAACGTCCAGACGGTCCCCATGGCCTTCCCCATGCCTAGAATCAATGACGTATTGGCGCGGGTGCGAAAGGGGAAAATGTTTACGAAACTGGATCTGAGAGGAGCCTACAATCTCATCAGGGTGCGAGAGGGGGACGAGTGGAAGACTACCATGTTCACACCACTAGGAGCATTCGAATATCTCGTTATGCCCTTCGGTTTACAGTGTGGTACCCCGTGCTTCCAAGCCTTCATGCACCACGTGTTGGGACCTTTGCTCTATAAAAACTGCGCTGCATTCTTGGATGACATACTTATCTACTCTCCAGACGAAGAACAGCACGTCAAGGACGTGCGGGAAGTTCTAACTAGGCTCAAGGAGCATCGCCTATGGGTGAAACTGGAGAAGTGTCAGTTTCACACGAGAGAGGTCGAGTTCCTGGGCTACAGGCTGTTGGAAAAGGGTCTGGCAATGGACCCGGAGAAGGTCAAGGCGGTGGTGGAGTGGAAAAGTCCGAAAACAAGCAAGGATGTTCAGCGGTTCCTGGGCTTCAGTAACTTCTACCGGAAGTTCATCAAGAACTTCGCGCGGCTGGCGACCCCCATAACGGATTGCCTCAGTGGCAAGAAGAAGTTTGAGTGGACGGAGGCGGCGCAGAGGGCCTTTGAGAGTCTAAAGAGGGTCTTCACCTCCGAGGAACAACTGCTGCATGTCAACCCTGAACTACCACTGCGGGTGGAGACAGATGCGTCGGATCGAGCGATTGGAGCGGTCCTCACGCAGCAGGATGGGGAGGGGGAGTGGCGACCGTGTGCCTTTTTCTCCCGGAAGCTCAATAAATCGGAAGTAAACTATAGTATCTATGGTAAGGAATTGCTTGCTATTGTGGCTGCGTTCAAACAATGGCGCCATTTTTTGATTGGAGCGAAGCATCAGATACAGGTGTGCACGGATCACAAGAATTTGGAGTACTGGCGGACAGCGAGAGTGATGTGCCAGAGGCAAATACGCTGGGCACAGTTCTTTGCCAACTTTAACTTCAGGATTCAGTACGTACCGGGTGAGGAGAACTTGAGGGCGGACGCTTTATCCCGTAAACCAGAGTATTTGGCAGAAGAAGGACCGCCGGTAACCCGGTTCATGTTCCCCGAGCAGAGGTGGGCTTGCGGGGCGACACTGGTGAAGGACAACGAACTGCTACGATTGATGCGAGACGATGCTTTTGCCAGAGGAAAGTTGGATGAACTTGGGCAAGGGAGAGGGGCTGAGGGAGGTTTTGAGGAAAGAGGGGGGCTACTGTTTTATCGGAGGGCTTTGTATGTACCAGGGGAACCTCTCCGGGCCCGAATCCTCCGACAACTTCACGACAGCTCGATGGCAGGACACTTTGGGCAACATAAAACCATGTTGTTGGTCACCAGGGAATTTTGGTGGCCCAAGGTGCGGGAGATGTGAAGGAATATGTGCGAGGGTGTGAGACCTGTCAGAGAGCCAAAGGGGAGAGGGCAGCTCCGGCAGGGTTATTAGAGCCTCTGCCAACACCAGGGAGGCCATGGGAGGTGGTATCAGTAGATTTCATCACTGACCTGCCCCGGTCCAGGGGGAAAACGGCGGTGTTGGTGGTAGTGGATCTACTTACCAAAATGTGCCATTTTGTGGCGTGTTCTCATGCGGTAACTGCGGAGGAGACAGCCAAATTGTTTGTGGAGCACGTGTTTAAGTTGCATGGAGTCCCTTCAAGGGTCATTTCGGACAGGGGAACACAATTTACCTCAAGGTTCTGGTGCAAACTCATGGGTTTGCTGCAGGTCGAGGTGAGTTTCACCACCGCCAGACATCCCGAAAGCAATGGGCAGGCGGAAAGGGTCAATGCAGTACTACAGCAGTACCTGTGTTGTTATGTGGGGGAGAGGCAGAACGATTGGGTGGACAAATTAGCGCTGGCAGAGTTTGCATACAACAACTCTGAGAACGTGTCCACAGGGATGACTTCGTTTTTCGCTAATCACGGGTGTCATCCTAGGGCTTTCCCTGGGAGGGGGGAGGAGTCGTGGAGTGTGCCAGCCGCTGAACAGTTTGCGGAGGAAATGGAGGCGATTCAACAGCAACTGAAGTTGAACTTGGAAAGGGCCAAGGAGGTATACAAGAGGCAAGCAGACAAGCATCAGAGGGAAGGGGAAACCCTTCGGGTAGGGGATAAGGTGTGGTTATCAACGCAAGGTTTGCCTTGGAAAGGGGGCTGTAAGAAACTCAAACCCAGGAGGGTGGGTCCCTTTGAGATCATACACCAAGTCAACCCGGTGGCCTTCAGGTTGAGGCTGCCAGAGAGCATGAAAATTCATCCCGTGTTTTACCGGTCGCTATTGTCGGCTTACCGGCCGGGCAGAAGGGAAGGGGAGGTGCCACCGCCCGAAGTCGAGGAAAGGGAGCAGGGACACCAGATAGAGGAAATACTGGACTCGCGTTGGAAGGGTAATCAGCTGGAGTATCTTGTAGCTTGGGAGGGGGCTCCCAGTTCGGACAACATGTGGGTGCCGTCAGATTGGGTCACTGAGGAGGGTTTAGTGGAGGACTTCCACGAGCTATTTCCCCATAAGCCACAACCCGCAGGGAGGTTCTCTGAGCGGGCGTTTGGGCTGACGGACGATGAAGAGGATTTCGAAGGGTTCCCAGCGTCGGACCAAGAGGAAACACAGTGGGGGGGGGAGGAGTGAGTGAAGATTGTCCAGGTCCATCAGGTGTTAGGGGTTGGGGTAACGTTTTTGATGATACCGAAGAGGAGGAGGAGATTTTTCTGGGATTTACCCCCGAGAAGCATGAGGAGGACGCATCGGGTGAGGCACCCTCTCAGGTAGAGGAGGGGAGGGGGGCCTTTGAGGAGGGGGTGGATGTCAGGGAACTGCAGGCAGCGAGGGAGGAAGGAAAGGGAGGATACAGAGAACGATCTCCTCTGATTAGCACTGGCTCGTCCTCAAAGGACAGAGAAGAGGAAAGTGAGTCTGAGCAGGAGGGGGTGCTTCCTAGAAAGGGGGATCCATGTCACAGGGAAAGACGGAAGGGGTTGGGCCGTTGGCTGTGCTGGTCTCGGGGGAGAGGGGAAAAAGAAATCAGTCGAAGCAACGCGTCATGAGAGACGGATCGCTTTGTTTATTCTGCCTGTAATCGTGTCAGAAGGAAATAAAGAATGGAATTTATGGCTGGCTGCCTGGAGTGCTTTCTCTGCTGAGAGCAGCAATGCGCTGCAGCTGGTTAGCTGACAGTGGCAAATTAAGAAAAGAAAGGAACAAAACACAATTAGTAAAATTATTGTGGATGGAGAAGATATAGAAAATCCGAAAGGTATCAGGAAAGGATTCTTGGACTTTTACAGTCATTTGTATAGAAATAGAGAAAAGAATAACATGAAGAAAATAGAAAGATATTTAAAAGACAAAAAGGTGCAGAAGATCCCGACAGAAAAGAAAGACAGACTGAACGCCCCAATTGAGAATGAGGAAATAATAGAGGTCATAAAAGAATTTAAAAAAGGGAAAGCTCCAGGACCAGATGGCTTTACATCTAGTTATTATAAAGAACTGAGACATATCCTGACGGTACCACTAAAAGAAGTTATGAATAACATTTTGAAGGAAAAAGATATCCCGGAATCTTGGAAAGAAGCCTTCATTACACTTATTCCCAAGCAAGACTCTGATTTATCACAAGTTAAGAATTATAGGCCGATTTCTTTGTTGAATACAGATTATAATTTTTTTCTGGAATATTAGCAAAAAGATTGAAAAAGGTTTTGCAAGAACTTATCCATGAAGATCAAGCGGGTTTTCTCCCAGGCAGACAGATGAAAGACAATGTTAGAAATATAATTAATATTTTGGAGTATCTGACTGTCAGGAATGAGAAACAAGCTATACTAATGTTTGTAGATGCAGAAAAGGCCTTTGATAATATATCATGGGAATTTATGTTAAAAAATTTAGAGCATATGGAGGTTGGAAAAGATTTTTATAATGGAATAAGAGCGATTTATACAGAACAGAAAGCAAAACTGATTGTAAATAATGTGATTACGGAAGAAGTGATGATATCGAAAGGTACAAGACAGGGATGTCCTCTCTCGCCACTGTTATTTATAATGGTCCTGGAAGTCCTTTTGAACTCAATTAGACAAAATGGACTAATAAAAGGGGTGACAGTAGGTCAGAATGAATATAAAGTTAAAGCCTTTGCCAATGATTTGGTAATAACGATAGAAGATCCATTAAAAAGTCTAAATGAGGTACTGAAGGAGATTGATCAATTTGGTAAGTGGCCGGGTTTATACTAAATAAGAAAAAAACGAAAGTAATTGTAAAAAATATGGACCATAATGTAATAGAAACAATGCAACAAGAAACAGGGATTGAAGTGGTGAAGAAGGTGAAATACTTGGGAATATGGTTAACTTCTAAAAATATTGATTTATTTCAAAATAATTACATACCAGTGTGGAACGGAATTAAAAAAGATTTGGAGGTATGGCGAAGGATGAAACTCTCTTTTTGGGGTAGAATCTGAAGAATGTTAATTGCTCAGATAAGCCTTGGTGTCCAGCCCGCTTCGGCTGCGCAGTTCTGCTGGGCCTCCGGACTTCAAAGGCCACATTCCAAAGGCTCTGAGCAAACGCAGAGTTTAACGAGCGGCAAGAGAAAGCTGCAAGCTCCAATGCGTTCTTCAGTGTGCTTAAATAAAATCCACTCAGGATATTAGCAGCTAGAAGCAGTTTTTATTTACAGCAGACTATCCATTGTCTATCACAGCGAACAGCATCGTGAAAACACGCCCTCTCTCCTCAAAAGCGATAGTAGAGAGAAAGAACAAAGGCTGGAGACTCTTGGATATGACGTGTCTCCCCCCTCCTCCCAATTTGTAGGCAGGGCGTACACTCTGAGCTGTTTAACCCTGTAAGCTCAGGTTCTCCTCACACCCCCTCTCGCCCTGCACTACTGTGGGGAAAGTATGTACAGAACTTACCCCCAACTCCAAACCACCACAAAACTCCCCATGACGCTGGAAGCTTAAAGGTTTGGTAAATCCATCGGCCAAGTTATTGTGACTGGCACAATACTTCAGCCGAATCAAACCTGACTGAACACTCTGACACACATTTTGGAAGCGTATGTCGAGATGCTTGGTTCTGGCCTTAAATTGCGCAGATTCAGCCGATTTCAAACAAGGTTGATTGTCTTCCCAAACCGTGATGGGCAAGCTACAATCCCCATAGATCTCTTGCACCAAGCATCTATAGAACTCTAGTTCCCGGCACAAATCAGACAGTGCACTGAATTCAGCCTCAGTAGAAGACAGCGCAATGAGACTTTGCTTCCGGGACTTCCACCCAACTAGTGACTTCCCAAACTTTACCACCAACCCAGACACAGACTTGCGGTCCTGCGAATTCGCCCAGTCACTGTCCGCATAGCATGTGAGCTTCGCCTAACCTTCAGCTGGCAGCTTAAGACAGAAGTCTTTGGTATGCTGCAGGTAGAGCAGTACCCGCTTGATACCGTGCCAAGCACTCACACTGGGCCTTGATGCTTCCCTACTTAGCAGGTTGGTAGCAAAGGCAATGTCTGGTCTGCTCCATTGGGACAGATACAACAGACTACCCAGAGCTGACTGAAAGAGCTCAGCATTCTCAAACTCGGCACTTTCTGCTTGCTGGCTATCTTTCACGAAGTTCGTCTCAATGGGTGTCCGAACTCCTGCACAATCGGACATTCTGAACTTCTCAAGCAACTGCTCAATCTTGCCTTTCTGACTGAGCAAGAAGCTACCATCCTCAGTTCTCGCTATCTGCACGCCTAGGTAGATCTTTACTGCACCCAGGTTCTTGAGCTGAAACCGCTTCCCAAGCTCTTTGGCAAACTTCTGCACCTGTTTGTCTGCCTTTCCAATGTGGATGATGTCATCAACGAAAAATAACACCAATTCCTGTGAGTCTCCTGATCCTTTAAGGAACAGGCAACTGTCAGCAAGACTCTTCCTGAAACCTAGCTTCTCCAAAGCTTCATTCAGGCACAAGTTCCAATTCCTGGCCGACTGCTTCAGGCCGTAAATTGACTTGTGAAGTTTCCACACAGTACCTTGCTGATTGCCCTCAAACCCTGGAGGAGGAAGCATGTACAAATCCTCCTGGAGGTCTGAGTTCAAGTAAGCAACGTCCACATCAAAATGATGCACCAGCAACCCTCTCTGCGCAGCAATGGCCAAGAGCAAACGTAGAGATTCACTCCTACAGATGGGAGCATACGTTTCCGTATAATGCAACCCCCTGCGCTGCATGAATCCTCTCGCCACTAATCTGGCCTTATACTGCGGTTCTCCTGTCGCTGTGGGCTTAAGACGGTAAACCCAGCGGCTACCCACGGCCCGGTTTCCCACCGGCAACTTCGTGAGGGAGAACACACCTAGAGACTCCATTGAGTTCATTTCCTTCTGCATCGCCTCATGCCATTTCCTGGCTTCTTCCTGAGGCAGTTTCTGAACATCTTCAAAACTCTCGGGTTCACACTGTGCCATTCCGACCCACACGCTAGTGACGGCAAACCTTTCAGGAGGTTTCCCCTTGGTCGTCCGAGCTGAACGGCGCAGCAGTACTTCAGGAACCCCCTCTGACCCACTGGGGCCAGCCAGAACGTCCTTGGCATCAGAGAGCTCCCCCTCTGACTTACTGCGCCTTCTGGACTTCTCAGCCGAACCTGTGGGGGAAGATGGAGCACTGCGTTGCTCAATCTTCACAGCCTTGGGAGAAGTTCTCCCCTCTGCCTGCACTGGGTCTGAACTCTGAGCCTCAGTAGCAGGTTCAACCTCTTCCTCTCCTTCATCGGCAGAGTCAAACAGACTCTCTGACAGGATGTCAGGGTTCCCGTGTATCCTTGCCCAGCCACTCTGCTCACAGAATTCAGCACTGTTGCTGAGCAGAATCCTGGACTGATTCCCTGACGGATAAGCAAACCTCCACCCCTTAGTCCCTGGCTCATACCCACAGAAAATCATCTTTTGGGACTTGGGTTCACCTTTCTTGTGTTTGGCCTTTGGTATGAGGACCCAAGCCTCACAGCCAAAAACGCGGAAGTAGTGCACTTTCGGCTTCTTTCCATGCAGCAAGAAGTACGGTGTGTCACCTACCACTGAATTGAACGACCTGTTGAGAATAAAGTTGGCCGTTCACCAAGCCTCCCCCCAAAAGCGCTGTGGGAGCCCGGCATCAAACAAAAGAGCTGCGGACATCTCCCCTAGAGTCCTGTTCCGTCTTTCCACAATCCCGTTCTGTTGGGGAGAGTGCGGAGAGGACAATCTGTGTTGAATCCCCTTTTTGCGGAAGAAACTTTGCAGTGCAGACCCGGTGAACTCCCCACTGCGATCGCTCTGAAAGTTTTGCACCCGTGTGGAAAACTGCAGTTCCACAGCCGCAATCCAGTCTTTGATTAGCGGCGCAGCTTCATTTTTGTGTCGGATCGTGAAGGTCCAGGAATTCCGTGTATGGTCATCAATCAGAACCAGCGCATTTTTGGCTCCACCCATACTGGTCACAGACATCGGACCTGACAAATCTGCATGAATTAATTGAAAAGCCCTAGTGGTCACCCTCTCAGACCTTGGGTATGTGCACGTTTTCACCTTTGCGGACTTGCACGCTCTGCAATCTAGAAACTTAGCACATGATTTCATTTTGCATCCTTGCGTACACTCTGGGATCTTCTTCACTGACCCCCAGGATACGTGACCCATGCGTCGGTGCCGTAAGTGAGCACACGCATCATGAACTGGAACGTTGGCACACTGTGCTCGAGCCACCTCCGTGTCACCTGTACCTGCAAAAGAAGCATCTATCACAAACAACCTGTCTTTACATTCAACACTGACTAGTTGCTGTCCATTCTTAGAAATATAACACATATCATCCTCAAAACAGACTCTGTACTTCTCAGCAAGAAGGGCGCTGACAGAAAGCAATGCGCACGACAGTCCCGGGACAACAAAAGCTTGGATTGAATCCTGTAAGAAAGAACAAAACAGTGAGCCAGTCTGCCTGAGTGGGTGTCGAGTCCCATCTGCTAAACAGACAGTCTTCTCAGAAGTTACAGAGGTGCAGTTCTCCAGGAATTCTCTAGATGGCACCAAATGATGAGAAGCACCTGAGTCTATGACAAAAGCCAGCACAGCATCCTGTTGACAACTCTTGACTACAGCCATAGAGGCTGCCAAATGTTTATGTTCATTGTCTCTGCCAGCTGCCTTCGGCTTGCCTTTCCCACGCTTCGAAGAAGAGCCCTTTATCTGGTTGCTACGGGAGACGGCCTTCGGCTGTTCCTGTGCCTCCACTGGACATTCTCTCACCAGATGAGAGGGGGAGCCACAGCGATAACAGCGACGGGAAGCAAAAGCTCTCACAGCTCCCTCTTCAGCCATTCCTTTGTTCCCAGCACCCCCACCTTTGGGTGCACAGCCTGGGCCTGCACGCTCCCCAGCACTCTGGTTGCGGGCCTCTACATCACACGGCCCCTCGGAGACAAAGCAGCTACTCCCAGCTGTAACTTCAGGAACATGGCCAGCAGCCCCCACTGGGCTCTCGGCTTCCTCCCTGCTTTCGGCTTTCTCCCGGCCCTGGGCTCCTGCTGAGCTTTCTTTTTTTTTTTTATAAATTTTTTATTGGTTTTTCAACACATATTAAAAGACAATACAACACAATACATAGACAAACAAACATATAAACATGTATAATTTCTTGACCTTTCTTTCCTAAAACCTTCTTTCAGCGACTTCCCCATACCTCCCCTTTCTGCATCCCTGTTTTAAATCATTCCAGCAACCCCTAATTTCAATTTCTTGTAGCACTTTCTTTAACTCTTTTTTTTTCATGTCCAATTATTTGTCACTGCAATTCTATTTTTCATTACCCAAGACATTTTAACATTCATTAATTTTACAGCAATTCTTAAGATAAACTTTAAATTTCTTCCAGTCTTCCTCCACCGTCTCTTTCCCTTGGTCACGGATTCTGCCAGTCATCTCCGCCAGTCCCATGTAGTCGATCACCTTGGTCTGCCATTCTTCCAGTGTGGGTAGTTCTTGTGTCTTCCAATATTTTGCTAAAAGTACTCTTGCTGCTGTTGTAGCATACATAAAAAACATCCTATCTTTCCTTGACACCAATTGGCCTACCATGCCCAGGAGGAAAGCTTCTGGTTTCTTCACGAAAGTGCATTTAAGCACCTTTTTCATTTCATTATAAATCATTTCCCAGAAGACCTTAATCCTAGGGCACGTCCACCAAAGGTGGTAAAAGGTACCTTCAGTTTCCTTACATTTCCAACATTTGTTATTGGGCGTGTGGTAAATTTTTGCCAGCTTGACTGGGGTCATGTACCACCTATATATCATTTTCATAATGTTCTCTCTTAAGGCATTACATGCCGTGAACTTTATACCGGTGGTCCATAACTGTTCCCAGTCAGCAAACATGATGTTATGACCAATGTCTTGTGCCCATTTAATCATAGCTGATTTAACCGTCTCATCCTGTGTGTTCCATTTCAACAGCAAGTTATACATTCTTGACAGATTCTTAGTATTGGGTTCCAATAGCTCTGTTTCTAATTTTGACCTCTCCACCTGGAAGCCAATTTTCCTGTCCAGTTTGAAAACTTCATTTATCTGATAGTAATGAAGCCAATCTCTTACTTTTGACTTCAATTTCTCATAGCTCTGCAATTTCACTTTTCCCTCCTCATGTTCTATAATTTCCCAATATTTTGGCCATTTGGGTTCCATATTAAGTTTTTTCACTTCCTTAGCTTCCATTGGTGACAACCACCTGGGGGTTTTGTTTTCCAACAAATCTTTGTACCGAATCCAAACATTATATAATGCTTTCCTAACAATATGGTTTTTGAAACCTTGATGAGTTTTAACCTTGTCATACCATATATATATGCGTGCCAGCCAAATCTGTTATTGAACCCTTCCAGATCCAAAATGTCTGTGTTTTCAAGAAGCAGCCAACTTTTCAGCCAGCAGAAAGCCGCTGATTCATAATACAACTTTAAGTCCGGCAGGGCAAACCCCCCTCTTTCTTTTGCATCAGTTAGTATCTTAAATTTTATTCTGGGCTTTTTGCCCTGCCAGACAAATCTAGATATATCTTTTTGCCACCTCTTGAAACAATCCATTTTGTCCAAAATCTGCAATGTTTGAAACAAAAACAACATTCTCGGCAAGACATTCATCTTAATAACAGCAATTCGGCCTAACAAGGAAAGTCTCAAATTTGACCATACTTCTAAATCTTTCTTAACTTCTGACCAACATTTCTCATAGTTATCTTTAAATAAATTCACATTCTTAGATGTCAAATTAATCCCCAGGTATTTCACCTTCTTTGCTACCGTTAAACCAGTTTCACTCTGAAACCTCTCTCTTTCAACCACTGTTAGATCCTGCTGAGCTTTCACACAGACTCCTCAGCACCTGCCAGGCGGCCTGAGCCGACTCAACGCCCTCCAGGTGGGGCAACAGCAAAGCGTCCACGCTTGCTCTCAAAATGCAGAGCTCTCTGTGCATTCTTTGCTGTCTACCTTCCAGCAAAGCAGCCTCCAGGTCTGCTGCGTCATCTTCAGTAGCAATTGGCATGGGTGGGGCCGGCTCCTTCTGGGCTATACTCCAGAGCCCTGTGGCCAAAAACCACCCCCTTACTCTCCTAACCCAGATATCCCAGGACTGGGTTGTGAGCTTTTCAAACGGGACATCATAAAAGTCCTGGAGCTCAGCCATCTCCTCCCCCAGTCCCCCCTTGGGGCCTTGGAGTACTCACACATACCAAACCGGCTCCGAGGATAGGCCTCCTTTGCAGCACACAGCTTGCAGCCAGCCTCCCTGCTTTCTCCCAGGCAAAGCCTCAAAGCAGGATTTCTTTTCTTCCAGCAGCGTCTCAAGTTTCACAGCCTCTTTAAGCACACAGCAGGCATCAAAGCAGCTTCTTCTAATTGCAGTTACTGTCTCCCATAACCTGAAGAATGTTAATTGCTCAGATAAGCCTTGGCGTCCAGCCCGCTTTGGCTGCGCAGTTCTGCTGGGCCTCCGGACTTCAAAGGCCACATTCCAAAGGCTCTGAGCAAACGCAGAGTTTAACGAGCGGCAAGAGAAAGCTGCAAGCTCCAATGCGTTCTTCAGTGTGCTTAAATAAAATCCACTCAGGATATTAGCAGCTAGAAGCAGTTTTTATTTACAGCAGACTATCCATTGTCTATCACAGCGAACAGCATCGTGAAAACACACCCTCTCTCCTCAAAAGCGAAAGTAGAGAGAAAGAACAAAGGCTGGAGACTCTCGGATATGACGTGTCTCCCCCCTCCTCCCAATTTGTAGGCAGGGCGTACACTCTGAGCTGTTTAACCCTGTAAGCTCAGGTTCTCCTCACAGAATCTCAACGATTAAAATGAATGTACTTCCAAAGATGTTATTTTTATTTCAAATGATTCCTATAATCAAAGGGACTGTGATTTTTAAAGAGTGGCAAAGAGTAATTTCAAGATACATTTGGCAGGGTAAAAAGCCAAGAATACAATTCAAGTTATTAACAGATGCGAAAGAAAGAGGAGGCTTTGCCCTGCCAGACTTGAAATTATATTACGAAGCATCCTGTCTCTGTTGGTTAAAAGCATGGATAAAATTTAAAAATAACAAATTGTTAGATTTAGAAGGATTTGATAACAGATTTGGATGGCACGCGTATTTATGGTTGGAGAAGAAGAAAAGCCATAAGGGTTTTGAGAATCATATCTTCCGGAGATCTTTAATAGAAATATGGGATAGGTATAAAAATATATTAGAACCTAAAGTTCCACACTGGTTGTCTCCATTAGAGATTATGAGCGTAAAGAAAATCAATATGAGAGGGAATTGGATTACATATGGAGAATTAATAATTAAAGAAGGAGGAAAATGGAAAATGAAGCCATATGAACAAGTAAAAGAATATGTGTTTGACTGCTTGCATTATTTTCAGGTAAATGAAATGTTCAAAAAGGATTTTAAAGAGAGTGGATATGCAGAAAAAGAATCGAAATTTCAAACAGAGATAATAAATAGTGATTATAAGATATTGTCAAAAATGTGTAAAATGTTGTTGGAGTGGCAAATGATGGATGAGGAAGTAAAGTCGGTGATGATACATTGGGCCAAAGACTTTGGATATAATATACAATTGGATGACTGGGAAAAAGTATGGAATGTAAATATAAAATTTACAGCATGTACTGCGTTAAAAGAGAACATTATGAAAATGGTATATAGATGGTATATCACACTGGTTAAGTTAGCAAAAATGTATAAGGCATGCAATAAGTGTTGGAAATGTAAAGAAAAAGAAGGAACATTTTATCATATGTGGTGGGAGTGTAAGAAAGTGAAAGGTTTCTGGGAAATGATATATAATGAATTGAAGAAGATGCTGAAATACACATTTGTAAAGAAACCAGAAGCCTTTCTGTTAGGAATAATAGGAAGTGAAATAAATAGAAGGGACAATAAACTCTTTCAATACACAGTAACAGCAGCAAGAATATTAATGGCCCAAAAATGGAAACAGGAAGAAATACCGACTCTTGAAGAATGGAGAATGAAACTTATGGACTATGCAGAATTGGACAAACTAACTGGGAAGATTAGATATCAACGGGACCACAAGTTCATCGAGGACTGGGGAAAATTTACAGAATATCTGAAAAGTATATGTGATGAACAAACAACGCTAGTGGGATTTAAAGAGGCTTTGTGAGAGGGAGATGAGTATTGTTAAACAGAAAGAGGATTGTAAAAGTAATATTAAAATGCAATATTAAATTTAGAAAATGTGTAAAAATGGGTAAATATGGATGATTGACAGAGAAGCTGATGGAAGTCCAAAAATTGAAATTTGTGAAAATTGTTTGATATTGGAATTGATATAATGGAAAATTTTAATAAAAATTATATTCTTAAAAAAAAATTAATAAAAGTAAAACAAAAATGATGGTAAAAAACATGAATGAGGAACAATTAGACCAATTACAAAGCAAAACAGAAAGAACAAGGGTAAAGAAAATAAAATATCTGGGTGTTTGGCTTTCCCCGAAAAATACAAACCTATTTAAGGATAATTATAAAACAACATGGAAAGAAGTAAAGACAAAATTGGAAATATGGGACAGACTGAAGCTATCCTTCTGTGGAAGGATAGCAACTATTAAGATGAGTGTCCTACCGAAGATGCTCTTTTTATTTCAAACTATTCCAATTATATCAGGACAAGGCCAATTCAATGAGTGGCAAAAAGTGATTTCTAGGTTTGTATGGCAGGGGGGAAAGCCTAGAAAAAAATTCAAACTTTTAAAGGATAAAAAGGAAAGAGGAGGCTTTTCATTACCGGACCTCAAAATATATTATGAAGCTGCATGTATAACATGGTTAAAAGAATGGTTCAGCTTCGATAATACGGACATATTAGATCTCGAGGGGTTCGGAAACAGATACGGGTGGCATGCATACCTTTGGTATGACAAAGTCAGAGTACATTGGGACTTTTTAAATCACATCATAAAAAGACCACTATTTGAAGTCTGGATAAGATCTAAAGAGTGGTTTGTAAGGAAGACACCATGGTGGCTGTCACCCCAAGAGGCATTTTCACTGAAAAGACTAAATATGAAAGGAAAATGGTTGACCTATAGAGACATGTTATTGGTAGAGAATAATGTAATCAAGATCAAACCTTATGATGAATTAAAAGATAAATTATCAAGTTGGATGGAATACCATCAAATGAATGACATCTTCTCAAAAGATAAGAAAGCAAGAGGGTATGAACAAACAAAATCAATACTAGAAACTGCAGTACTACAAAATAACAACAACAAAAAAACTGTCTAAGGTCTATGAGTATTTACTAGAATGGACACAAAAGATGAAGAAATCAAAAGCGTCATGATTAAGTGGGCAATAGATGTAGCCCACAACATTGAGTATGAAAAGTGGATAAAATTATGGAACACCAGCCTAAAATTTACAGCTTGTACATTGTTAAAAGAAAATCTGTTAAAAATGATGTACAGATGGTACCTCACGCCAATGAAATTGTCAAAGATGTATGAAACAGGAAATAAGAACTGTTGGAAGTATGGGGTGAAAGAAGGCAGTTTCTTTCACATGTGGTGGACATGTGACATAGTGAAAATGTATTGGGGAAATATATATAATGAATTAAAGAAGATTTTTAGGTATACGTTTTTGAAAAAAACAGAGTCATTCCTGTTGGGAATGGTGGGAGAGGATATTGACAAGAATAACCAGAAACTGTTCTTATACACAACAACAGCGGCGAGGTTATTGCTGGCTCAGGTGTGGAAACAGCAAAAATTGCCTACAATAGAAGAGTGGCAATACAAGGTTAGAAATAGCCAAACTAACAGCAAAAATTCGACATCAGGGTGACGAAACATATCAAAAACAATGGGGAAAATTTATGTTATATATAGAGAAAATAGGGAAACCAGTAGAACTAAAATAAACCTCAAAACAGGAAAACACAAGAAATTTATTGGATAATAATATCAAAATGAATTAAAAATGTATATTAGGACTATTGTTGAACAATATTTGTAAATGAATATAGACAGACAACAAGAATTGTATATATAGAAATATTTATTTGTTTACAGACAGACATTTTATGGAAAAAATTGAAGAAGAACAATTATATATAAAATGGACAAAGACAATGCAAAAAGTTAAAGACGACATAAAAAAGCCGGAAGAAGGAAGGAGGGAAGTCAGCTCGGGAGAGCAAGAACAAATGTGAAACATAATGTCTGTGTATGTATAGTATGTAACTAAAAATTCAATAAAGATCATCTGGGAAAAAACAAAACAATATAGGGTTGCCATATGTCTGGGGAAACCCGGACATGTCCTCTTTTTGGGGACCAACATATGGGTGATTTTTTCCATTTTATTTTATTTTATTTTAAATAATTTTTATTAACTGGCCAATCACATCAAATTAAATCACATCACATAGATTCCAAATTACAAAGCCAAATTTTTAAATTTTGTTGGGGGAACCCATACTTCAAGATCCAAAGGGGGATTCAGATCATCTTCTTATTACTGCGTTAATGTCCAAATCAGTCCCAATCAGTCCAAACAAAATTCATAATTCTATTCAGTCTTATCTTGGTGTTTCCACATCATATCTTGTTCATATAATTTCTATTTTTCCTTTACGATCTCTTCTGTTAGTCTCCTTAAGCTGATAAGCAAAATAATAATCCTGTGTGGATTTCCCGTTCCTCCACTAAGTCCAGATGGTTTCCATATATCTCCTTCGTAGATAACATCGCTCTTTCCATCATAAATTTGGCATTTTTCGCTCTTGAGTCCCACCGAGACGTATGTAAACAACTCTATTTCTCTCTTTCTCCTCCCAGACCCAAGAGCTCCAACAATGCCTCCCAAAATGGCGACGGCATTTTTAACTGCGTCATTCCAAAACTCTTAGCTTTCCAGCTTCGTCTTGAAACATTGCTTTGGTTCGAAAGTTTATCTCCACACAGCCTTAAATCCACAGCTTAAGTCCTTAGTTCCTGACTCATTTGGGGAGGGGATTCTTGTTAAATCACATAATGAAGGGCAGGTTGTTGTTTTTTCCCCTCCCCCCTCAAGTCATACCGTATCTTGACGTATCTTCTCATATTTTATTCTTGTCTTGTTATCAGAGATCTCTTCTGTCAGCAGTCTTTACTCCCCTTTTTCCTTGAAGCATGTGCAATTTATCTCGTCCAAATTGTTTCTTTTGAAGATGCTTGCAACTAGAAGCGTGAATCAGGGACGGCGTCGAGGAGTGCCGAAATCCCACAGGAGGGCTTTGTGCCTAGTGCCCCCACCCCCACAAATTCGGGGGTGGTATAGGGCACAGCAGGCAAGGGCCGTCCCCCCCACCATCCTGGGGGGGTTAAGGAGGCTAATTACCCCCATCATAGCCTCCAAATTACCTTGTGTGGGTCGGACAGATGTTATTGTCAGCCATCTTCCGATGCGCCACCTAGTGGCCCCCCCCTGATTTTTTCCATTTTAAAGGAAATGTCCAGGTTGAGGGGGAGTTGTTGGGGTCTCAGGCTCAGGTGGCTCAGAATTGGGCTGCTCTGCCCGTCATGGCCCCTGCCAGCCCGAGCTGGGGAAAGGGGCATGGCAGTGGCGACCCCGCATACCTCTTTTCCCAGCTCGGGCTGGCAGTGCCTCAGGCTGTCCTCTTTTTTTTGCTCTTCAATATATTATTTAATTATTTATTATTGAATTTATATACCACTCTATACCCGCAGCTTGAATGAATGAACTTTATTACGGTCACAGACCAGGATAAAAAAACAAACAAAAACAAAATATAAATAAAATAGCAGTTAGGATTTTTTTTTTTAACCTATAATTGTTAGAGCAAATAAGGACAAAGAAACAACCATAGGATAAAACATCTGAATAAAATACAAGATTAAACACGGATAATGAATGGGTAAAAACTGATAATTAAAACAGATAAGAACTAAAAACAAATAAAAACACGCAGTTAAAACAGCTGTAGGAGCATAAAAACTAAAAGACTCGCAGTTAAAACAACTATAAGAGGCTGCAGAGTAGAGGCCTCTGAAATAGAGGACACTCACAACATTAGAAACTGCTGTGCAAATATGGTTAAAACAGACAATTAAAACAATGTACAACAATAAATTTAGAAACAATGTACAACAATAAACTATCCCAGGGAGTTGACTCAGAGTCACCCATGGAACCGAGTTTGGGGTTTTTCATGCCGGGCTATTTTGAGTTGGGCGATGGTCTGCGCCTACAGATTTGTACACAGAATCTGGCGACCATCCAGGTCATCTTCTGATCTTTGCCTAACAGCAAAAGGTCAAATTTTTGCTTTTGCGGGAGGTCGGCGAGCCTCACCAGTAGGGGGTTCAAGATCTTACTACGTGCCTCTTCATAAAAGGGACATCTAAAGAACAAGTGTTCTGGGCTTCCTATCTCTCCCAATGGACAGGTGCAAAGTCTCTGAGCATAGGGGACTTTTCTAAAAGCTCCGTTGTGGGAGTCATAAAGCCATGGCAGAGGCTTGTAATACTGCAGGGTGCCCCCTGAGCTCGGCTGACTCACACTCTGTGCCTTACAATGTATTAGAATGTATTGACCTTATATGGTGATGGGCGTAGCAAAAGCCATGACCGGACGAGGTAACGTGAGACATTGGCAAACGGCCATGCGGCTGGGGAGAACAAAGGAGAATAAAATCGGGGGAGAGCGGACGAGGGAGCTGCTCTTACCATCCTGAAAATATAGCTGGCTCTCTGTGTCTTTTTTCTATGCTGTGCACCATCTCATGACGGCTGGATTCCGTCAAGTGGTGCCCCATGTGAGGCAACTAAAAGAAAACAGTCTGAGGCAGACTAAGAGGCTTTTAAAAGAAAACCGTGTGAGGTTTTTCGATCCACGCAATCATCGACTCACCACGCCCGGCAAGGGTTGCAAGCGCTGAATCATCTTCGGATCCCCGGTGAGTCGATCCCTTTTATCTTGATTTTAGAAAAATGGGCAGCTCTTTGTCTATTCCCCAACAGAAATTTTTAAAAGACTTAAAATTTCTCCTCTCCTCCAACAAATTGGAAGTTCCTGAGGGTGATTTGATACAGCTTATTCTGGCCATCGATGAGCATTGCCCCTGGTTTCCTGCAGATGGGACTTGGGAATTAAAACATTGGGATAAGGTTGGAGCACATTTTCACGGACACCCCAGCATTGGTGTTCGGATTCTAAATGCATGGTGCAAGGTTCGTTACGCCATGGGCTCTTTATCACCAAAAAATATCTCCATGGCTGTATTGCCAACATCACCTCCAGCTTCTTTAGTCCAGCCTGCTGTGATGCCATCTGTTCCGGCACTCGCCTTGCCAGCACCCCCAGACCCCAAGCCTCCGGACTACAGTTCCTCACCAGAGGACCCAATCCTGCAAAAATACCGTGGTCTGGGTGGAAATGATCCTACTCTCTCATCGACAGAACCAGCCACCCCTTTTCAACATGCCGTACTTGCCTGTTCCTTAATTCAGGATACTGTGGCATTTCCCGTTATTGTGCCCCCTGCTGGTGCTCCAGCAGGAACTCAAGCCCAACACCAACCTTTTGACTTTAAAATCTTGAAAGAGCTGCAATTGTCAGTAAGGACAAATGGACTCCAAGCCCCATATACGCAGGCTCTTTTGGAAGCCACATTAGCCCAGCTTTTGGTTCCAGATGACATAAAGCTTTTGGCACGTACAGTGTTACCCCCATCAGCTGGTGTATTGTTTGCCCATGAATGGGAAACTGCCTGCCGTGTTTATGCCCCGGCTTTGTTACAACAACTCAGAGGAAATAATCCAAATATTACCCTCGCAGACGTCCTAGACGCCATGATGGGGCGTGGTCCCTTCGCTCAGGCTTCAGTGCAAGCCACACTGCTGCAAATCTTATTGAGGGACACCGCTCTTGCTGCTAAACAAGCAATGAGAAAAATCCCAGAGCCCACCAGTATTCAATCGAGGTGGGGGTCGATCAGGCAAGAGGCAAGAGAATCATATTCCTCCTTTATGGACAGGCTGCTTACAGCAGTGAGTCGCCAAATTGAAAATCCTGAAGCCAAACAAATAATTATCAAACAATTGGCCTTTGAAAATGCCAATGAGGATTGTAAGGTTGCGTTACGACCGATAATACACAATCCTACCACAGACACAGCAGCCATGCTTCGCATTTGTCAGTCTGTAGGTACAGCCTCCCATAAAGCTCTATTGTTGGTGGCAGCGTTAAATAAAAACCAGCCTGTAGCCACCGATAAAACATGTTTCCAGTGTGGCAAACCAGGACACTTTAAGGCGCAATGTAGATCCACGCAACCGCCTAGGCGTCCTTCTACCAAATGTCCAATCTGCAAAAAAGGCTTTCATTGGGCCAATCAATGCAGATCGCTTCCCCAAAACCAACAGCAGGGTCAGTACACTGCCCGAAATCAGCAAGGACAACAGCAGGGAAACTGGCAGCCGGGCCCTCCCCGGGCCCAGATAAATCAATAGGGGACCCCCCGGAGTCCAGGGAAACAGCACCACGACTTCGCCTGACTCAGGACGTGGAATTCCATTTGCCTTTCTGCCCTTTAAAGACTCATGTTCTCACTGAAGCAGGGTTAGACAATCATGCCACTTGTCTGGTATTGCCCTTATTATCTGCACAAACAGCAGGAATTCATGCGGTACCGATGCTAACACACGGACCATATGTGAATTTCCCTGAGATCACGCTATATGCGGATCGTCCATGCAGAATACAGTCAAATACTTCAGTGGCGAAGATTATCATTTTCCCCCCATCCGAACAACTACCCCTAATTGCAGCAGCCATGAACATTACAGCCTCGCGCCCTTCTGTGTCTTTGACAGTGGGAGGTCGACGCATTGAGGGAGTTCTGGACACAGGGACGGATGTAACAGTCGTGGCAAAATCTGCTTGGCCATCCAGTTGGCCCACCTGTCCAGCCACACAAGTTATTGGTGTGGGAGGTGAATCACAGGCACGGCGCAGTCTCCACTCAATACTCATCCAAAGCGATGGCGGGGTTCAGATCACCCTCTATCCGTTAATAATGGACATTCCAGTCTCCTTATGGGGGCGCGATATTTTGGCTATTGCAGACACCAAATTGGAGTCAAGTTTATTCTTCCACGCACCGCACTGCCGTTACGATGGATCACCACTACCCCAGTATGGGTAGAACAGTGGCCTTTATCAAAAGGCTTCCGGGTTAGCGCGATCGGCTAATGGCGGATTCCCTCCGAGCTCCGGAGGGAATCGGCTCTACAGGAGTTGGGTCTTGCCGCTGCGGCGACGCGGGGACCCTTAGAAATCACAGGCGCGGAAGCCTGTGAACCTGGTGACTCGGCGGGCACCATTTGCGCCCCCCCGACCTGCGAAGGAGCCTTTTTAAAGGCTTTGGAACGGGGGACGGGGTGAGCGGCGCGGTGCTGAGAGTCGACTGCTTCTCCTGTGGAGTGAAGCCGCGAGCCATGGTCGGAGGGCGCTGACTTTTTCCTGTGAACAATCGGACTCTAAAAGTAACAACCCGTGAGTAGTACAGAAATTGGACTTTTTAAGGAAATTTTCTTTGGAATCTGGCACGATCGGGGAAGGTGCAAACAGGAAGTCCGCCTCCCCGCCTTGTAAAAAATCTAAAGCAAGGACTAGTTAACTAAGGTCGAGAGAATTGCTTCTTCTTTAGTGGATAAAAGATATTAATTTCACGATTTGGCGATACAAGTATAAGTAACTGTACTGGAGGATAAGAGCTAATTTTGAGAGTTGAAGTGCCACCCCCCCCCCGGACCCGAGAGTGATTCGCGAGAGAGCCTGCTGAGGAGATATAGAGGAGTTTGACAGCTGTCAAAATTAGCTGTCAAAAAGGAAAAAGAGAAGTTTGTTTCTGCTGTCTCTGCTGGATATATTTGTTGCAACTTGGTTACATTTTGTTGAAAATAAGTAAGAACTGATACAAATTAACTTGACTTTTGGATTTTAACTGGAAAGAATATTAAGCTACCAAAATGCCTCTAGAGGGGGATTTGGGACACTACAAGAATGGCTGGAAGAGGGAAAATTCAGGCTGGGCTGGACAGAGTATTTGTTCTCCTGGGAAAGTTACAAGGCCAAATTGATGTTTTGGCTACAAATGTAACAACTTTGAACTTAACAGTAAATAACATTACGAAATTTGATAAGGACTTGACTCAGGAAGCCCATGCAGCTGGACAAAAAGAGAATTCTGAGAATCTTGAAAGTGTGGAAGAGACATATGTTGTTTCTGAGGAGAAGGAAGGAGGAGCTGTAATTTTGCAAATGACAAAGGAGAGCCAGAGGCCTGATATCATGCCCACAAAGGAAAACAAGAAATCAAACCAGAGGCCTGACAGGGTGAATACAAGGGAAAACAAGTATTGGATGATGAAATTCTGGTTTGAATTGGCGACTGAAGAATGGAGAGATCTCCTTATGTGGAGACCTGAAGACCTATGGATTACAAATCTGACTAAAGTGGAAGCTGGAGTTTTTGTGACAATTGGACTGTTGGACCTTGCTTTTAAGTATGGAGGTCTGGCTGGAAGAAATATGGACCTTACTGGGACAGAGCTCCTCCGAGATCTGGAGTTTAATATTAAGGACTATCAAAAAAACCGGCAGAGAGGAACTGAGAGAGAATTAAGAGCCTCGGACGTGAGATCTCCAGGCTGATAGAAGATTAAGACTGACGGACATTTGTTGGGGATCGAAACCGGGAAAGGGGGTGGTGGGGTTTGAGAATCCAAAGGGTGTACAATTATGATCTGTTCTATTTTTTTTGTTTGGTTATTAATATGAAAATTGGGAAATTCGTGGAATGGAATTTGGGTCGACTTTAGAAAAAGGTTTGTGTATTGAGGTACAAATATTGATGTCTATAAGTCAAAATTGGTTTTTTTAAAAAAAAATGAATTAAATATAAAAAGGTTTAAAAATTGGGGATAGGAACTTGTTAACTAACAATTTGAATTGGAATACAAGAAGGGGAGGTGTGGGGAAGTCAGGGAAATATGGTACTGAAAATATGGAATTGTAAATTTCATGTGTTTTTAATTTTTTTCTTTTTTGTTTCTTTCGTCTTTTTTGATTTTTTTTGTATTGAATGTGAAAAATTTTAATAAATATTTCTTATAAAAAAAAAAAGAAAGAAAAATTAGCAGCGGCGGCCCAGCTTATTTCTGAACAATTGACCCTTGGCCACATTGAACCGTCCTCATCTCCCTGGAACTCCCCAATTTTCGTTATTAAGAAAAAATCAGGAAAATGGCGTCTTTTGCAGGACATGAGAAAAATTAATAACCAAATACAGCCAATGGGAACTTTACAACCTGGCATGCCAAATCCAAATATGCTCCCACGAGAATATCAGTTGGCTGTGATTGATTTAAAGAACTGTTTTTTTTTCTATCCCACTGGCTCCAGCAGACAGGGAACGGTTTGCTTTTACATTGCCAGTATATAACAATTCGCAGCCCACCCAGCGATATCAGTGGGTTGTCCTGCCTCAAGGCATGCGGAACTCCCCTACACTTTGTCAACATTTTGTGGATGAAGCATTGAAACCTTTCCGCATGCGCCACCTAGAGGTCATTTGTTATCATTACATGGATGACATTTTAATCGCTGCGAAGGAACTCCCGCCTGGCATTTTTCAAGAACTTTCTGCCACGTTAGCGGAAGCGGGACTCTGTGTAGCGCCTGAAAAAATTGACATTGCCCGCCACCTACTTGGGACATAAAGTCTCTGCACAAGCAGCGTTGCCTATTGTTCCCCAACTGACTATCCCTTCAAACATGAAGCTTGTGCAATTGCAACAACTTCTTGGGCATCTGAATTGGGCCCGCTCTTTCCTTGCATTACCTACCAGCACATTATCACCATTGTTCTCAGCGCTCGCAGGACACAAGGATCCAGCAGATGTAATCCAGGTCACTTTGGCAATGATCACTGCATTACAAACCGTTAATCAGCGCCTGCGATCTATTCTCGTGGACAGGATCACAGAAGCCTCTGTACACGAACTTCATCTGGCAGTGTTTGCTACACCATTGTTGCCAATAGGAATTTTATATGCTCAGAAGGACAAGAAGAAGACTATCTGCATTATAGAATGGTTACATTTACCACATACCCCTCCAAAAAACATTTATTCAGTAATTGAATCCACATCAGACATTGTCATTAAAGGACGTTCACGTGCCTTGGCCTTGAGCGGTTTCGATGCTGCATCAATCTATTTGCCTTTCTCACAGACAGAACAGCAGCACTTATTCATAACTAATGCTGCTGTGCAAATCGCGTTGGCGGATTTTGTAGGTGTCATCATTTTTAACCCTCCGAAGGATGACCGTTTGACATTTCTGACACAGGTCACCTATGTTCTGGCTACCCCCTTGTCTCTCACACCTCTCCCCTCTGCATTGACCCTTTTCACGGATGGAACAAGAAGTAGGGGGGTAGTGACATGGGAGGAGGGAGGAAAATGGAAATGTTTATTTACCCCTCCACAGTCTTCTGCTCAGCGAGCTGAGCTAGCGGCTGTGATTCTTGCCTTTCAATCCTTTCCTACTCAACCTTTCAATCTTATTGTGGATACTCAGTATGTATATCGCATTTTTACTGTTTTACCAATGTCTTATATAACTCCTTCCTTGGATTCTGACTTGTTTTCTTTGTTTCTCGCCCTGCAGGCCTTACTTCAGCACAGAGAGTTCCCTTATTATGTTGCACATCTTCGCTCCCACACATCGCACCCAGGGTATTTAGCAATGCAAGAGCAGATGCAGCGTTGAGGGACATTTCTGCCTTTTCTCTCTTTTCTGATCCTGTACTATGTCATAACACCTTTCACCTCCCTGCGAAAGCATTGGCTAAGCAGTTTTCTATTCCTTTGGCCCAAGCTAGGGATATTGTGTCCCAATGTGCTTCCTGTTCTAAATCTCAGCTGGCCGTTCCTTTTGACGCTGTCAATCCTAGGGGCACGTCTGCATTGGCGTGTTGGCAGATGGATGTTACACACACACCTGTGTTGGCTCCACTCTCCAAGGTTCATCTCACGGTGGACACCCACTCTGGATTCATATGGGCTACGCCCATGAGGGGGGAAACAGCTCGGCATGTCATTCAGCACACTATCCGCTGTTTCTCAGTCATGGGTAAACCTGTGTGTATCAAAACTGATAATGGTCCAGCATATATTTTTAAAAACATTTTCGGAATTTTGCATGCTGTGGAATGTGAAATTAACTCATGGTATACCCTTTAACTCCACAGGGCAAGCGATAGTGGAAAGAGCACACCTGACGTTCAAAACACTATTGCTTAAACAGCTTGGCGGCCGAAGCATACCAACAGCAGATATCCCTTCGGCAGTCCACCAGGTTCTTTTTGTACTTAACCATCTTTTATATCCACATAACAGGACCCATACCCCCGCTGAATTGCATTTTAGGAAGGAGGAGACACTCCCCCGCCCCTTGGTGGTGTACCGACGCTTGCCTGATCCCGCGTGGCATGGACCTGTCCCGCTGATCACGTGGGGACGAGGGTACGCGGCAGTGGACGTCGAGGACAAGCCTTTGTGGGTTCCAGCTCGATGCGTGCGGCCATGGCGAGCATCTTCAACCACAGAAGCGCCTTCCTAACCATTTGCCTTGCCATCCTTTGCTGCACCGTTATACAAGGAAGAGAAGCAGACGACCCAGTCCAGTTGAAACCACCATATTTCACCTTATCAGCTGGCAAGCCGCTGTCGTCTGAATCCTACTCTGGCTGGCAGCATCCACGGCTCAGCCACTCTCGAACTAGAAGAACAGCGTTGTTGAATAAGACTTTTAGGGGAGAAAATTATCATAAGATATGGAGGGATAATATTTTTGTACAAGATATGATTATGTTTACCAGTTTATTGCATGCTTCTAGATGCTGGCTGTGTATGCACATGCCCCCTTTTGCCAGTCATTCAGGCATAATGCTTCATGGTGTGCCTGTCAATGGATCTTTTCGATTTACAAATATTATATCCCCTAAGCAATCTTTTTGGCCTCCAGTACACTTGACCCTCCATGAGCCTGCCCCATTTGTTTTCAAATTAAAGAGGGGAAAGAATCATGGGGCATATATCCAAACTGTCGATATACATTGAAATTCACTTTTAATGGCTCTTGTTCTCTTACAGGAACATACAGTGACCAATCTCAGTGCTATAGGAGCGATACCAGTGCATGGCTAAAAACTAGGAAAGAAACCTACCATGCAAATTGGAGTCTGAATTCTTCTATCCCTGGCTTAGCAAATGCCGCAGATGAGCAATTTCATATCAGTTCCTTATTTACTGAAGCCTTTAATTGGTCCCAACAGAGTAGTAATATCAGCTATTTACTCCAAATAGAGTTATGGTTGCTTTGTGGCGAAAAAGCATACAAAGCCATTCCTCGAAACCTCACAGGCACATGTACCTTAGGTATCGTGGTTCCGTTGTTGTATAAGGTTGATAAGTTACCATCTTCTCTTAGACTACGAAATCGTCAGGAGGTTAATTCACCCGTAAATCAATATATTGGTACCCAGATCTCTTGGGCCTTGCTGCCCTCAGTGGGCGCAGCAATGAACTATAGGGACCTCCATCGGCTAGCAAATTGGACTGAAGGATTATTCAATGATACCATAAAAGCCTTGAAGAATCTCAACCAAGAGGTGTCTGCAATGAGAGAGGTGGTCTTACAGAATCGTTATTCTTTAGATGTGATTTTAGCCTCAAAAGGAGGGGTTTGTGGACTTGTTCATTCTCATTGTTGTATGTTTATTCCTGATAATAATGTTAGCATATCTGCGACGATCGACCATGTGGAAACCATGGTAGCCCACAATCCGTTTGCCCCCCCTCCTTCCGCTGATCCGTGGGCATGGTTATATTCTTGGCTTCCGGATGGAAGTTGGCTTCGACATTTATTGATTTTAGTGATCCTAATAGTAGTTATTTGCGTTATTTTGTGTTGCTGTATACAATGTATTCCTTCTTTAATCTCTGTATGTACTGCATGGTTCTCCCGTCCGCGGCCTGCTTCCGGCCTCACAAGAGTCGCTTATCGCGCTCAATATAACCGTATTGGTACTGACATATATGACTCTGATTAATAAAATAAAGAAAGAGGGCATGTGGGAGTCATAAAGCCATGGCAGAGGCTTGTAATACTGCAGGGTGCCCCCTGAGCTCGGCTGACTCACACTCTGTGCCTTACAATGTATTAGAATGTATTGACCTTATATGGTGATGGGCGTAGCAAAAGCCATGACCGGATGAGGTAAGGTGAAACATTGGCAAACGGCCATGCGGCTGGGGAGAACAAAGGAGAATAAAATCGGGGGAGAGCGGACGAGGGAGCTGCTCTTACCATCCTGAAAATATAGCTGGCTCTCTGTGTCTTTTTTCTATGCTGTGCACCATCTCATGACGGCTGGATTCCGTCACTCCGTCCAGGACCGGTGAGGGAAGAGCTGAGCTTCTGGCGAGTGTAAAGGCCCTCCTTGCATTTCTAGATACGAGAAAGGAGAGATATGCTGCTGGTGCGGCTATCTCTCTCTCGATTTCTCCAATTTTATAGTCGGGGCACCTTGCGCTGTCCTGTTGTCTCTCAGTGTCTAATATTCTTTGCCTGACCATATCTTTTGCCTGGCCCAAGCCCAGACTTAGAAGGGCTTGAGGGGCAAAACCCAGTTTTTGGAGGGTGTTCATGATTGCAGTCTGCCAACCTGACTGGAATTGGTCACAGAGGATCAATGGGGCTATCCCTCGGGGGAGCAGATTCAATGTCAGCCATTTGTAGATTGATGTTAGGCAGATGCTAGCCTCCACTCTCATCATCCCCGTTTCCAATCTCACCCATGCGTTTGAGACACATCTGGGGACATGGAGGAGAGCTCTAAGAAGCCTGGATTGAACTCTCTCAAGGGGGGAGAAAGCAGAGGAAGGCGGACCCAAAAAGGAACCATACAGGGGTTGTGCCAAAGTTTTGGCCTTGTATAATTTTAGAGCTGCGGGGATGAAGAAGCCCCCTTGTGCCCTGAAGAATTTAAGGATACAATTTGCGTTTTTTTCCGCTGAACTCCCAATGGAGTTTATGTGTAGTTTGTTGGTTCCTGAGGCCTGTACCACCATTCCTAGATACTTGTAGTTTGTGACTTGTTCTAATTTATGGCCTTGGAGTTCCCAGCTTCTAAGCTTTGGTTTCCCCCCAAAAGCGAGTATCTTGGTCTTTTGATAGTTGATTTTGAGACATTCAGATTCACAGTATGTTGCGAGCTTTCTTAGTGCTCTTTTGAGTCCAATGGGGGTTCTAGATAGAAGAATCCCCTCACGGGCAGGAGGAGGAGTTACGCTAAGACCAGACCATGTCATTACTGAGGAGGCAGGGTTAGTCATTGTTTGAGGACTATCCCTGCCTCCAGGTCTGGTCCTGACCGGAAGGATACTGGAATCAGCAAGGGAAACCCACATGACCTGAAAGTGTTGCTGTGCAATGCCAGGTCAATGATGAATAAAACCACTGCCATCCACGACCTGATTGTGGATGGAGGATTAGACCTGGCATGTGTGACAGAGACCTGGTTGGAGGAAGCAGATGGGCCTGTCCTTGCCGCTGCTTGCTCACCAGGTTTCTCTTACGCACAAGAACCCAGGTCATGTGGGTGGGGAGGGGGGGTTGCAGTGATTTTTAGGAAGTCGATGTTAGGATATTTCCGTTCCACCTTAAAAAGGGAGCAGGTTGTTGTGTCACAGCCTGCGTATTTCCTGTTCACAGGAAGTTTCTCTTTAGTGTATTGCCTTTGTTCTCTCTCTGCGCCTGAACATCGAAGCAGGCAGTCATGTTTTCTCTTTGTTCTGACCAACACTGAATAAAGTTGTAAATAATGCTCTCCTGAGTGCATCTTTTGTTGTACGAACTCTGCTGAAAGAACGCGCACAAGCCCTGGAATGTGGCAAGCTATTTCTGAGGCTTGTGTCACTAATTGACTGATACTGTATCTACGGGAGATCGATGGATCGTCCGGAATCGACGTGGAGGCATGATGGCCTTTGTCTCCCTGGCAGTATCCCAACAGTCATTAGTCTGCACCAGGCATCCTATTGGGAAGACCCAGTTTTCTGAGTGCATGTTCTGGAAGTTGGGCAATAGGGGCAGTACAGGATTCCTCTTGGTGTACTGACCTCCCCGCTGCACCAAAGATTCCCTGCCCAAGCTGCTTCAGGTCATGGCGGATATGCTCCTGGAGACACCTAGCTTGGTTGTCCTGGGGGATTTTAACATCCATGCCGACACGACCTTACAAGGGGCCGCTCAGGAATTTGTGGAAAGCATGGCCTCCGTGTTTTATCCAGAGCTGATGGCCTCTCAGCTGATTCCCTGGTGGCCCGCTGAAATGCGGAGTTAACCAGGGCTATTGACTGTCTGGCTCCGAAGCGCCCTCTCCGATTGCATGGAGCCCGGACAGCCCCGTGGTTTTCCCTGGAGCTGAGGGTGGTGAAACAATCATTGAGACGGCTAGAGCGCCGGTGGCAGAAAACTCACTCTGAATCAGACTGGACACGGGCTAGAGCTCAACGTCGAGCCTACCAAGTGGCAATGGCGACGGTGAAGAGGGCCTTCTTCGCTGCCTCCATTGCATCTGCAGAAAACAGCAGCAGGAGACTTTTTCAGGTGGTTCGCAATCTATCGGAACCACCTGCACCACCGGGGCCTGGTAGGGACCCCAAGATCTCCTGCAATGCTTTTGCAAAGTTTTTTGCAGATAAAGTCGCTCAGATTCAGAAGGAGGTAGACTCCACCGTGGGAGCAGGGCCAGGGCGGGAGAGTGCTAGAGTTCTGTCTAGTCCTGTTACATGGGATCAATTCCAATCTGTCACCTCCAAGGATGTGGACAGGCTGCTTGGACAAGTGAAACCAACCACCTGTCTCCTTGATCCTTGCCCATCCTGGCTGATAAAAGCGAGCCGGGAAGGGCTGGGCGATGGGCTTTGCGGGGTGGTGAATGCTTCCCTCTGTGAAGGGAGCCTTCCCAGACCCGCTGAAAGAGGCGGTCATTAAACCGCTTCTTAAAAAAACATTTAGACCCGGCCAATATGGCCAATTATTGCCCAGTTTCAAATCTTCCATTCTTGGGCAAGGTGATTGAGCGGGTGGTTGCTGAACAACTCCAAGCATGCCTGGAGGATGCGGACCATTTGGATCCCTTCCAATCGGGATTCAGGCCTCACCATGGGACAGAAACTGCCTTGGTCGCGCTGGTTGATGATCTCCGGCGGGCTAGGGACAAAGGTGAGAGCTGTTTCCTAGTTCTGCTGGATCTCTCAGCGGCATTTGACACCATCGACCATAACATCGTTCTGGGCCATCTAGAGGGGCTGGGAGCTGGGGGCACTGTTATACAGTGGTTCCGCTCCTTTCTCCTGGGCCGTGTCCAGAAAGTGGTGTTGGGGGATGAGTGTTCAGACCCCTGGGCTCTCACTTGTGGGGTGCCTCAGGGTTCCGTCCTCTCCTCCATGCTTTTTAATATCTATATGAAGCCGTTGGAAGAGATCATCAGGGGGTTTGGGCTAGGTGTTCATCAGTATGCAAATGACACCCAGGTCCTGAGTGGGGTAACTGTGCCCCTGAAGGACCAGGTGCGCAGCCTGGGAGTCATTTTGGACTCACAGCTGTCCATGGAGGTGCAGGTTAATTCTGTGTCCAGGGCAGCTGTCTACCAGCTTCACCTGGTACGCAGGCTAAGACCTGCCCGCGGACTGTCTTGCCAGAGTGATACATGCTCTAGTTATCTCCTGCTTGGACTACTGCAATGCGCTCTACGTGGGGCTACCTTTGAAGGTGACCCGGAAACTGCAATTAATCCAGAATGCGGCAGCTAGAATGGTGACGGGGAGTGGCCGCCGGGACCACATAACACCGTTTCTGAGAGATCTGCATTGGCTCCCAGTATGTTTCCGAGCACAATTCAAAGTGCTGGTGCTGACCTTTAAAGCCCTAAACAGCCTCGTTCCTGTATACCTGAAGGAGCGTCTCCACCCCCATCGTTCAGCCCGGACACTGAGATCCAGCGCTGAGGGCCTTCTGGGGGTTCCCTCATTGCGAGAAATAAGGTTACAGGGAACCAGACAGAGGGCCTTCTCGGTAGTGGCGCCCACCCTGTGGAACACCCTCCCTTCGGATGTGAAGGAAATAAGTAGCTATCCTATCTTTAAAAGACATCTGAAGGCAGCCCTGTATTGTTTTTAATTACGTGATTGGGAGCCGCCCAGAGTGGCTGGGGAAACTCAGCCAGATGGGCGGGGTATAAATAATAAATTATTATTATATTATTATAATTACCGCATCATCAGCATATAGCAGGACCGAAATATGCCGATTTGCAAGCTTCGGCCGGTGGAGTTCTGAGTCATTGAGTGCAGATACTAAGTTATTTAGATAGAAATTAAATAGTAGAGGGGCCAATAGGCACCCTTGCCTGACTCCTTTGAAGGTTTTAATAGGTTCCGTTAGGTGTCCTAGGCGGCTGCACCTGACTCTAAGAGCCGTGTTTGCGTGCAGCGCCTGAATTAAGAGCAGGAGCCTTCTATCTATATTGGTACCCTGTAGTCTGTCCCAGAGTCTGGTTCTGGAGACTGTATCAAAGGCTGCTTTTAGGTCAACGAAGGCAGCGTATAGTGAGGCCTGCCCTCCTGATTTGTATTTGTTGATGAGATGTTGTAACGTTAGGCAGTGATCTGTCGTGGACCTTCTGGGTCTGAAGCCCGCTTGTTCTATTGCCAGGATATCTTCATTCTCTAGCCATTCTGTAAACTTATTAAGGAGGTGCTTTGAGTAGAGTTTACTAATCACACTTAATAAGCTAATCGGCCAATAATTCGCTGGGTCCCCTCTGTTGCCTTTTATAGATTGGGACTATTATGGCTGTTCCCCATTCCCTTGGGATGCGGCCAGTGTCATCTATGTAAGTGAAGAGGGTGGCTAAGAAAGGTGCCCACCAATCCGCCTGTGCTTTTATCATTTCTGGCGTAATGCCGTCTGAGCCTGGGGCTTTGGCCGTTTTCAGTTGGTTTATACATGATTTCAGTTACTGAAACTGGCGGCCATTTAGCCAGTTGTTCTATATTATAATTCTGTAGTGGAGGTTCAGTGTCCTCATACAAAGATTGGAAGAATGAGACCCACAGGCTAGGGGGAATTTGTGAGGTTAAGGGGGAAATAGCTTTATGGGTGCCAGAAGCTACCAGTTTCCAGAATAGTGTCTGATCTTTTGCTTTTGCTGCACTAATTAATTCTAGCCAACATTTTCTGGTATAGGCATTCTTTTGGTGGAGTATTAGGTCTTTATACTCTTTTTTTAGGGCACGGACGGCAAGATAGGCTTGGTGTCTGACAGAATTTTCGGCTGTCAGGGCGGCTTTGTAAGCATTTTGCAGGGCTTTCTTTGCCTCAAAGCAGGTGTAATCAAACCAGGGTTTATTTGATGTTATCGGTTTAGTTGGCCTTTTCTCTGTGTTATTAAAAAGATAGGGTTTTAATTGTTGGAGCAGGCTCTCATACTTGGAAACTGGGTCCTCAGGCCTAGGATTATTCCCAAAGCCAGTTAAAATTGTGCAGAGTTTTTCAGAGGTTAGAATCTTCTTCAGTTTGGAGTCAAGTGCAGGGGTCCATTTGACTCGACAACCAGGTCGCTCTAATTACCCGTAGCTTAGTTCCTGAACGTTTTGGTTTCCGGAACTGATTCCATTCAACTTCCAAGGTACGACTGTAATCAAAATAAAAACAACAACAACCCACTAACCCACAATTGGATGGCCCCATTGGGTTCTAGTATTATGGAGGGATGAAAAACTTATCACATTCCATTTTCTCTACACTATGCGTGTACCCCTGACCGTGTCCTCCCTTACTCATTTCCCCCCTAAACTAGAAAGCCCCAAATGTTTTAGCTTCTTATCTGGGAGTTGCTCCAGCCCCTTGATAATTTTGGTTGCCCTCTGCTGAACATTCCTGCCCCCCAAACCCCCCCAAGCTCTGCCTTCAACTGCAAACGTGGCAGACAATGCCTTCCCTGCAGTTGCACTGCCAAAAATGTTCAGTTTTACTTTTAAGGACAGGAAATTCTCCTGCAGGCCATCTGTGCTAAAGAGAGGGTGCAGATATAACTCTCCTTGTTTTGGACCACCCAATTTGCATAAAAATAAGACAAGATTAAAAGTGTTGAGTTTTCCCCACCCCATGGAAAAGGAGCAAATGAAAAATCCTCTCCTGAGCTGTGGCTGCTACTTCCTGAGCATGAGAGATGAAAAGGGCCTGTATGGATTTGGCAAAGTCAGCATTCAGAGTTCGAGAATCACACTTGGCCCATGACCAAGGGTGTCAAAAAATAGCAAAAGCCAAACTTTTGGCTCAGAGTTGAAATGCTGACGTTCCTCTTCTCTATGGCCTGCTGGTCTGCCTTGACAAAGCCATTTCCGCCCTGGGAGGAGAGGGGGTTGCGGGCAGAAATCCTCCCACATCACACTCGCGGGGGCTGTCCCTTGCCCCCGCGCGATCAGGGAATCCCCGGGCGTGTCAGCAGCCCGGCCCGCCAATCAGCGGGCCGGGGGTGGGCGTGGCTTGGCCTATTTAAGGCCAGGCACGCCCGGAGACCGCCCTCTTTGCCCCTTCGCCAGCTGAGCGGTTTTTTCTCTCCTGCTCTGAGTCCTTTTACTTCCTCGCGGAGCCGTTTGGATCCCACCTTCTGCCTTGTCGTGGCTGCACTTCCTCCCTATTGAGCTGCAATTGAACAGAGATCTCGTTGGGGGAAGCTTTTGCCAGCAGGAAGAAGACTGGGAAGCGTTCGGCGGCGCGCGTAGTCTCCTTTTCTCTTTTGCTCCAGAGCCGACTGTCGTCGGCGATCCCGGAGATCACAGCTGCGTCCACGGAGTTCGAGGCACCGGGGGTGTCGCGTACGGACAGCTAGGGGGTAACGTACTCACGGGGGGAGCACCATTCGTTCGCGCCGCTCTCCGACTTTGGCCACCCACCTTGCTAGCCCTGGTTAGCGGCTAAGAGCCCCGGCCCTTGCCTGCGTGACTGCCCTTCAAGCCCCTTTAATTGTGAAGAGAATAGCCCGTCCTCCCCCTGCTCCCTGCTCTCCTTTCCCTTCCTTGCCTTAACCGTTTGTAGGGTTGCCGTGGCGACGGCGGCCGCCCGCCTTCTCCCGGCGTTCCTGTTGAAGCCGCGGCATCCATTGTGGTGAAGGGCTGTGCAAGGGCAGATCGTCGGCTCCAGCTTAAGGGAGCACGTTGAGGGCGTGGGCGGCCATTTTGGTCGAGGGCGAAGTGAGGGCTGGTAGCGGCCGCCATCTTGGTGAGGTACACGTGGGCAGCCCGTGCGGCCATCTTGTGTGTGGCGCGTGTACGCAACATTAGAATTAGACGGCACAGACTCTCAAGCAGATTAGGGCGGCAGCTGGCGATTCGGGGGGCAGACGCCCAGCACTCAGCTTTCTTCCTTCTAACTCCGGGTTGCTGGGATTAGGCAGCGGCTCCTGTTGGCTTTCAGACAGGGGGGGTCAGCAGCGGACTGTAAGGAAGTGACTCTCAGGCAGCTGGTACCTGGAGGTTTATTCAGAGACCACTTGGGTCTCAGTGCGGGTAGTCAGCAGGAGTGGTGCTCGTTATTTGGGAGTGATTTAATTGCTTATTTCTTCATTTGCTTGTCGGTTGCTGGGGGTCTTTGTTTGCTGCAGCAGGGTATTATTTTCAGTGCGGTAATTGGGATTGCTGTATTATTTCATTTCTGCAACAACACCGAATATTAAATTAAGCTTTTCATTTAATTTTCCAATTATTGGGTCATTAATTGGGCGCTTTTGGGATTCCTAACAAAGCGTGCATAGGGGGCCTTCTCGCAGCATCTTCCTCGGGGCTCCTTGTGGGCATAGTTGATTCACCCCACTGCTACACCTTCAGCTTCCAGGTTACCCATCTCTGGTTCTTTAAGGGTACATTGCTATAAGAATAATTATAAGAAGGGTAATAAATTAATACGCTAATAAGGGGATTTAATACTTACCTTTTGTGGGTTCAGTAATCAAAGCTACACCTAACAACCCCTTTCTCATTAGTCGCGGTTGCCAATCTTTGCAAGTACTTTTAGGACCACTGCGAATTTTATTTATAAATAAATAAATAAATAAAAATAAATAAATAAATAAAAATAAATAAAAATAAAAATAAAAATAAAAATAAAAATAAAAATAAAAATAAAAATAAAAATAAAAATAAAAATAAAAATAAAAATAAAAATAAAAATAAATAAATAAAAAATAAAAAAATAAAAAAAATTTAAAAATAAAAATAAAAATAAAATAAAATAAAATTAATAAAGAATAAGGGGGGAGTAAGGGTATAAGTGAGAGCCTCGGTAAGGTAACTGTGTTTCAGATTGTGGACGGACCCTAATCAGTGTAAACAATACCGAACTAGGCGGATCCCTTTATCAGATTATTGATTATCAATAGTCGCAATTAGGTAGTGGAGACAGTACTGAACTAGCCGTAACCCGCGGCTGCGTGCGGATTTAGAACAAGCGCATTCCTGCGGGTGGTAAGTAGAGGTTCAGCAGGCCTATCTTATACCTCGCAATGCCTTCGGGCGGGGATCAACAGCCTTCCACTTCCGGAAACCAACAGGCGCCATCCACTAGTGGCGGTAGCGCTCACCTTATGGCCATGCCCTGCGATCCTCAGGCTTTTGCTCAGTTTTTTAGGGCGTTCGAAACATTTTACAGGCAATGCAGGCCTGGGGACCCGGCTCTTTCGGCCCCGGAACCTTCACAGGATGTAATTCCTGACACTCCCCCTAGCAACCAAGGCCAGACGGGCAGGACAGCTGCAACAGTGGGTGGCGCTCAATTGGGAACTTCAAACGCAGGTCACCCCAATACTCGTGCCCAGGCAGCCATCAGCAAGAAAGCCAGCCAAGGTGCAGGAAAGGGTAAGGCACCAGTTAAGGGTCACACCAGGGGGAAGGTTGTAACCAAAGGGACCAGTACCAATACTGTTTCACAAGTTGTAGACATTCCTAGTGTATTCCAGGAACAGCATCCCCAGCACAGCTCTACTGAGGACAGTACGGGTTCCGGCTTGGAGGAAGAGCACAACGAACGGCAAATCGATCAGGCAGCGGCCATGGGGGGCCCGACCAACACAGAGGGGCATGGTGGAAAAAGGAAGTCCAAGAAGAAACATACATCTGCTAAGAAGAAAAGGAGTAAGCAGTCCGAGACGGAGGACGACTCAGGTACGTCATCCTCGGAGTCGGACAGCGAGGCCCCCATGGATAGCTACTGGGGTATGGGGGAAGCGAATCATGGGCTCCCACTTTGGGCGCATGAAAGGAGGGCCAATTCCCATCGGAAGACCTTTAATGGGGTGCTGGATTGGAAGGACGGGGCACTAGTGGAGGACGTAAAAGTTGCCACCAATCAGTCCACTGATTTTATATTGGGAAACCATTTGTCTCTGAAGAAGAGGAATAAGATCCTCAATGGAGACTACGTGGACATGTTCACCCTTCTCCCCCCGACTAAGCTAACAGGAAAGGGGGAGAAGAGGCGCTCTTTCGGTAAGCGAAGGTATAGGTCGCCCAGGGCAGAGCGGACCTTTGAGAATTGGTTGGACGGGTACCAGGTCTTCATGGGAGTCGTTTGCGCCGCGTATCCCCGTCGCTCTATGGATTTCGTTGCATATTTGGCTCACGTTAGGAGGGCCCACGCACTCGCAGGGGAAAATGCCGCTTTAACATATGATGAGAATTTCCGTAGAAACGCTTCTCTCCTGCCTTCCACCCGATGGGATCTAACAGATCCTAATTACTGGGGCGAGGACGTCAATCCCTACATCGATAAGAAAATCCAGGATTCAGCGAAGGCGGGTAAGACAGAGGCGAAGCGGCGGCGCCACTGCTGGGAATACAACAGGGGTGTATGCTCGCGACCCTCCTGTAAGTATCTGCATGAATGTGAGCGGTGCTGGGGCAACCACCCCGCTGCTGCGTGCTTCAAGAACAAACAGCAGCCCTTTCGCGGGGGCAGGGGGTTCTTCCACAACAACAACAGGGGCGCCCCCGGATCCTCTCACCAGGGGCTCGGTAACCGTCAGTAACTTACATCTTGGTTTAGCCTCCTCCCCCATCCGCCTTCAGCCCCTCCGTGCTCTGCTGGATCAATATCCCGACCGAAAAGCCGCTCAATATCTCTGGGAGGGGTTCTCCTCGGGTTTCAGAATCCCCGTTGCTTTCCCTCCTAACACAGGGGACCCACAGAACCAAAAATCAGTTAGGGAAAGGCCAGAGACAGTCAGGAGGAAGATAGAGAAAGAAATCAGCGCAGGTAGGGTTGCAGGTCCCTTTGCTGAGCCTCCTGTTGAAGGACTGCACCTTTCCCCATTAGGCATAGTACCAAAAAAGACCCCAGGGGAATTCCGCATGATCCACAACCTCTCTTACCCGAGGGGGGGTTCGGTCAATGATGCTATTCCTCAGGAGCTTTGTACAGTGAAATACGCCTCCTTTGATCAGGCAATAAAAATGATCCGTAAATTTGGGCGAGGGGCACTCCTCGCAAAATGCGACATTGAGTCAGCGTTTCGCCTTCTTCCCGTCCATCCTGCAGATTTCCGTTGGTTGGGCTTTAGATTCGAGGGGGCGTACTTCGTTGACAAAGCAATGCCTATGGGCTGTTCCGTAGCCTGCGCAGCCTTTGAGTCGTTTAGTACCTTTCTGGATTGGGCCCTACGCCTTAGGACTGGGTCGTCGGGTGTTTCACATTACCTCGATGATTTTATTCTGGTAGCAGATAACGAGCGACGATGCTCCGCCCTCTTGGAGGCTTTCACGGCCCTGGCAGGCGAGCTGGGGGTGCCGTTGGCCGCAGAAAAAACGGAAGGTCCATCTACTTCATTGGTCTATCTAGGCATCGAGTTAGACACCGTGGCTCAAACGTCCAGACTGCCTCGGGAGAAATTGCTAGCCCTTAAGGGAGTGATACGACAGCTACTGCCTCTAAAAAAGGTTACGCTGAGGCAAATCCAGTCCCTGCTAGGTCTCTTAAATTTTGCTTGTAGGGTAGTGGCACCGGGTCGACCGTTTTGTGGCCGTCTGGCCAGACTGTCGGCTGGTCTCAAGGCACCGCAGCATAGGGTTCGCCTTTCTTTGGAAGTCAAGGCAGATTTGGAAGTCTGGCTGCAATTCCTCGATAAATACAATGGCATATCCCTGTGGCAGGACTCCATGGCACTCAAGGCTGACTTCCAAGTCCAGTCAGATGCGGCAGGGTCCTTGGGCTTCGGAGTTTATTTCAGGGGTCAGTGGTGCGCAAAAAGGTGGCCAGAAGAGTGGCAGGGCCAGCCCATTTTGCGGGATCTTACATTCTTAGAATTTTTCCCTATCCTAGTAGCAGTACATCTCTGGGCAGAGCAGTTTCGTAATCATAGGGTATGTTTCAACACCGATAATCAGGCAGTGGTAGCGGTTCTGTCCAGACAGTCCGCGCGCACTCCTAGGGTGGGGAACTTGTTGCGGTCTTTCGTCCTATTGTGCCTTGAGAATAACATATATTTCTCAGCCAAATTCGTACCTGGCATTAATAATGACATCGCGGATGCCCTATCTCGCTTTCAGATGGAGCGCTTCCGCTCGTTAGCGCCGGAGGCGGAACAATCATCGATGCCTTTCCCGGAACATCTATGGAGTCTTGGGAGGAAGAAGTGTTGAAGGGAGTATTCGGTGCAGTCGCCCCGTCCACAATGAGATCTTACAAAAAAGCGTGGGCCGACTTCTTAAAGTTCCGCAATAAATTTCCCAGTACGAAAGAAAGATCTGTTCCCTCTTCGAGGGAGGTCCTCCACTATCTAGCCCACCTGAAGGAACTGGGCAGGACTCCTAAGACTCTTAACATCCAGTCTGCAGGGATTTCGTATTTTTGTAAAACCTTTTTCGACACCGACCCGTGTGCCAAATTTATAGTGCGTAAGTCTTTAGAGGGGTGGCGCAGGCTTCAGCCCCCCAGCTCTGACAGGAGGAGGCCCATAACCTTTGACATTCTGACCCAGATTCACAAAAAATTACGTGCAATATGCTGGTCAAAATACGAAGCTCGACTATTCTCAGCCGCTTATTCCATAGCCTTCTTTGGGGCCCTACGCATAGGGGAAGTGGTTTGTGAGGGAGGGACCCCCCACACCCAGAAGGGTATCCTCTTAAGTGACTTGACTCTTTCAACGAACGAGCTCATAGTCCAAGTTCGGAGCTCCAAAACTGACCAGCAGGGCAGGGGAGCCCTATTACGGTTACCGGCCGCGCAAGGTAGTGGCCCCTGTCCGGTTAGGGACACGAGGCGTTTCCTCTACATAAGACCCAGTAGCCCAGGCCCCCTATTGATTCATGCCGACGGATCGCTTTTAGCTAGGCACCAGTTTACACGGGTGTTGCGCAGGGCGTTAGCGGCATGCGGGCTGCCCGCGGCCGAATTTGCGGCTCACTCCTTTCGGATCGGTGCTGCAACCACCGCTGTGCACCTCGGGCTCCCCACGGAGAGGATAAAGGAATTGGGCCGTTGGAAATCTGACGCATACAGGGCTTACATAAGAAAGAATACATGACTGGCGGGCGCGCAGCTGATCTTTGTCTCTCTATCTACTTGCTTTTCAGAATTCCGAAAGGTACGCATTTGGTTGGTGGGCCATAGCATTGTGCATTGGGCCAGGAATCATGCCATCAATACCGGGTTGGGGCAAAACTTGGACTTGCCGGAAAATGTTGAGCTGACTTGGATAGCGCGAAGAGGGATGCGCTGGAGCGAATTTATGCCAACCGTGATGGCGAGGGCATTCTCTGAGGGCCCACCGGATGCCTTGATCATCCAGTTGGGCGAAAATGACCTAGCGTACCGCAAAGCCATTGATTTGAGATGGAACATCTTTGACGATTTTGCTGGCCTGTTAGCGGTTTACCCAAACATTACCATCCTATGGTCCTCATTGCTTGAGAGGAGGACATGGAGGGATTGTGTGAGCCCGGTCGGAATCAATAAAGCAAGAAAGGTCTTGCAGCGGGCCGTGGAGCGTAGAGTGGCAGCTCTGGGCGGGGGCATCATCGGCCACCCAAGCATCCAGTACAGCAACGAGGCCCTCTACAGATGGGATGGCGTGCATCTGACAGAGGAAGGAAACAATATTTGGTTGGGGGACATCATAGCAGGGATTAGGAATTGGTTACAGGCTTGAAGGTATTGGCGGCGAGCTTTGCTCGAGTGGCGGTTAGGCATTGGCAGGGGTTAATTGTTATGCAAATGAAGGAGGGAAGGAAGCGCCATCACCTTCCCCAGGATGAAAGGGTAGTCCGGTAGAGGACTCCGGGGGCGTTGCCTTGTCCGAAACCTAGAGAGGTAAGGGCCTCCGGCACGCCCCAGAGCGGTGACACCCGTGGGATCCTAGTTGGCGTACTTCAACAGGATTCCCGCGGTTTGTGGACAACCCTTCCCGGTTCCCAAGCCGGGTAGTCGATAGGAGCCAATGCCTAAGGCCAATACCTTCCAATTCTGTAATCAATAAAGTTGTGGCCTTTTTATGCCCATTAACCCTAAATACTTTGTCCTGTGTCTTCATTTCACATGGGGGAGGGGTCTTGCCACGCAAAGACCTGGTTGTCTAACTTTAGAGCTTTTGCCTACACCTGCTGTTCTGGGCTATGAAACAACAGCAGCAATTCAGCCCTTGGCTCACTGCAAATCATGTGTGCAAACACAGAACCTGGCTTTGGGCTGCTTTGCCTCTGACTTACTTTGCAACATCCTCTCCCTCCAGAGGAATCTTGCTTTGAACAAAAGTAACCCACAGTGGAGGATCAACTTCACTTTATAAGCCCTGCCCCCCCACTCCACCCCACATATGGGGGAAATAATACTGTTATAACTGACCTCTCCTGAGGATCCCTTGCTGTTATTCTGTGAGGTCCAAAGCTTTTCGTGACTCCACCAAACCCCAAACAATGTGGTCCTTAAAATATATATGCCTGCACCCACTTTTACACTTCAGTGGTACTTTGACATGTTGACCATGAATCAGTGTGGCCCTCAGCCTGAAATGGGATTAGCTATCGCTGGTCTGCCCCTTAACTCAGAAGTTGCTGGATCCACATTTCAAACCCTGCCTTAAGACAGTAAAGCTTATTTTTCTACAGCTGAGGTGGGGGATCTGTGTCCCTCCAGATTTTGCTGGTCTCCAATGCCCATCACCATCATGACCAATGGTCTGGGATTATAGGATCTGGAGTCCAGAAACACCTGGAGGGCCTGAGCTTGAAATTAGGAGTGTCAGTTTTCCACTGTGGGCCTGTGACATTCTGAACAAAGGACAGTCTCTGCAAGAGCGCTCCAGTGCTGAAATGAAAAATATGGCATGTCAAACAATAGCTTGGGATCACACATCCGCTCTGGAAGTCCTAAGGCCAGATGTGTGGGAGCTGTTTGGGCTTACTCACTGATCAGAGAAAGGAGTTCTGGGCACATCCTTTTTTTAAAAAAGCATTCCCTTCTTTTCCTTTTTTAATTTATGCAAGTGGGGTCTGAAACAAAACGTTGCAACTTGGTGAGTACTTATGCCGTGAGGATGTTTCACCCCTCCCATTGCAAGAATCTGCTGACAATGTTTCAGAAAGGAGGGGGCGGATTTTGCTCATTGCTTCTTCCGCTCCAGCCTGACTTCAAAGGGAGTCTGAGTGTTATCTGTATATAGATAAGGTGACTGCTCAAGCAGCTGTAACACTCATGCAGTCCAGCATCTCCGATTAGTCTTTAGTTAGTTTATGCAGTAACTGTAGAGAATAAAAGAAGTTATACTTCAGAGCTGTTGTTCGTATGGTTCATGCTCTGCTGTGCTCCGCTGACTTTTGGAACTGAGTTTTGGTGCTCACAGCTCTAAGTTGTGAGTCCACAGCACTTAGACCTGCTCCCTGCAGTGGAAAGTCTCTGGGAGTGCTTTTCCAGCTCGCCTGGCCCCGTCGGGGCCGAAGAGGTTGAGCCCAGTCGTTGGCACTGGCTCAAAGGTGAAGCTGACATCGGTTATGGGCCCAGTGGCTTCTGATGCTGATGCCGGATGGCAGAACAGAAGTTGCATGTTGGATTTATTTGCGGTGCCTAGAAGCAGAGTTTCTGGAGCTGTTTTCCACACTGCTGCTGCTTGATTTATGGAGGTATGTTGCTGTCCGCCAAGAAAAGAAGATAGCATCCCTGTTTGCCTCTTAACTGCGCTCTGGGTGGGAGAGAGAGTGGCTGAAGGAGTCTAAGGCTTTATTTGTGTTGCACGTAGGGAAGTGTCTTGCTTTAATTAATAGCAGACATGGCCTGTGCACATTCCGGCCAGATGGCTCTATCCTTTCCTCTCCTCACGCCCGAGACCTATCCAATGTGGCAGGTCAAAATGAAAGCGCTTTTACAGAGGGAAAAGCTATTCCACACCATAGAAGATGACCCACCCCAGAAGGATGCAGATGAATGGCCTGAGTAGCATGTTTCAGACATGAGAGCCCGGGGGACAATTGTTTTGAGTGTTTCAGACCACTTGTTGGTAAACTTAGAGGGTCAAGAGACTGCATGAGCTGTTTGGCATAAACTGAGAGATATGCATTTGAGACAAAATGCCGGTTCCAGCGTGATTTTCTTCAAGAAGCTGTGCAGGCTGCAATTAAAGAAAGATGGCGATTTGCCCAGCCATCTGTCCCAATTAAAACACCTCAGACAGGACCTTGTTCAGCGAGACCTGAATATTTCGGAGGCTGTGTTTGCAATGTTAGTGATAAATAGCATAGACGATTCTTTCGAAGGCGTAGCTGCCTAGATTTCTACCATGCCTTATGACCGGCTAACAGAAGATTATGTGTCTAGCATGCTCTTGAATGAGTGGGATCGCAGACAGGCTGTTAGAGAAAGTCGGGACAATGCTGTTGAAAATGTGCCTAAGTCTCCAGCAGGGGAAAGTGAAAGTGCTGCTAAAGCTCTAAAATTGCGGCGTTGCTTTTCATGTGGAGCTCAAGGCCATATGAGTTTCCAGTGTAAGAAAACTTCAAAGAAGAAGGGCAACTTCAAAGGCAGAGGGGGAGGAGGACGAAACCCCAAGGACCGGCTACTTCAAAGGCTTTGATCTTACGCTGCTCCAATCAACGTGGGCGGAGTTTTTTTGTCATAGACTCTGGCTGTACCAACCATGTGGCCAAAGATAAGGATCTCTTTGTTCATCTTGAGAAGCAAGAGAAAGCAATTCGTCAAGCAGATGGGACTGTTTTCAGAAGTTTGGCTCAAGGAAATGTGTTTTTAAAGAGCCTTAATGCAGCAATTAAGAATGTCCTGTATGCTCCTCATCTTCAGGACAATCTTTTGAGTGTTTCTCAGCTTGATTATCCAGGGTTCAAGGTGGTTTTTGCTGGATCTCGTTGTGAAATTCGTCGAGATGGCAAGCTCATTCTGTATGCCAAATGTGTTAATGGTTTATATCAATTGCCTTTTGTTACAGGTACAGCTGCTGAAGCAACTGAGAAAACATGTTGTAACATTTCTGTAGATAAGAATGAGAAGCTGCATGATCAATGTATTCATGAGTACCACCGTCTTTATGGTCATTTGCATTTTCAGGCAGTGGCTAAAATGCCAAGCATGGTTGAGGGCATGAAACTGAAAAAATGTCCTTACCATATGAAATGTGTTTCTTGCGCTGAAAATAAGGCTAAGCAAGCTCCCAAAGGTGTAAAATCTGGGAGATAAGCCAAGAAACCTTATGAAGTCATACATGCTGACTTGGTGGGACCTCTAGCGCTCTCTAGAGGCAACTCACGTTTTTTCATGGTGGTGATAGATTCCCATTCAAGATATGTTTGGGTCTATATGCTGCAGAAGAAATCTGAAGCTTTTCCTAAGTTTAGACAATTTTGTGCATGGCTCAGGAATGTACACAATGAGAACATACATTGTTTACTGACAGGGGTGGAGAATTTTGTTCAGAAGAATTTGAGAGTTTTCTTACTGAACAGGGCATAGAGCACATGACTGCCACACCCAGATCTCCCTGGCAAAATGGTTTGTGTGAACGAGTGAACGAAACCTTGCAACAAGGTATAAGAACTCTGTTGCACGATTTGGGCCTACCCAATCCCTTTTGGGCCGAGGCTCTTTCCTGTTTTTCTTATGTGTACAATCGTAGACATCAGTCCGCTATTGATTGCACCGCATATGAAATGCTTTACAAAAAGAAGCCATACGTAAAACATTTCAAAATTTTTGGTTCGGAGCTATGGATGCACACTTTGCAGGACAACAAATTGAGCAAACGTGGTGAATATGGTATTTTTCTGGGATATGAAAAGGGTTCCTATCGTGTGTTAATCACTGACACAAAAGCGATTAGGTTGACCAGAAGCATGGATTGTAATCCAAAATGGGACAGAGTTGGCATTTTTCAATGTCATCCCATTTCAGATGATGATGGCGCAAAAGCAGTTAAGAAAGAGGCAGATTCTGTTGTTGCTGATGATAATGCTGATGCCAACATAGATTCTGATGATGACACAGATTATCAAAGTCCAAAAGCCTCAGATGAGTCTGACACTGATTCAGACACAGCACCTTCATTTACTTTAGGTCATCATTCTCCCAAGGAGGAGGAGACACCAGACCCAGAGGATCAGAGGGTTTTGCGTAGATCTAAAAGAACTACAAAGGCCATACCACCTAAACAGTTCTCCAAAGAGTTTGCTAAAGCTGCTGTTACTAGCAACTCTGGTGTGGTTTTTGAACCAGCCAACTACAGAGAGGTTCAAAATCTGTCCGCAAAGGATGCCGAACCTTGGCTGAACACCATGAAAGCCGAGTTGAATTCCCTAAAGCAAAATGATACTTGGGAATTGGTTCCAGCAGAACCAGGCATGAAGTGTGTTGATAGTAGGTTGATAGTAAGACAAAAACTGATCGGAATGGAAAAATAGTCAGGTACAAAGCCAGACTAGTGGCACGAGGTTTTTCTCAAATACCTGATCAGGACTATCATGAGACATATTCACCAACAGTAAAGTTTGAGAGTGTTAGGCTGTTGATGAAAATTGCTGCTGAGGAAGGTATGACCATTTCTCATCATGATGTAAATACTGCATTTTTGTGTGGAGTTCTCACTGAGAATATTTACATGTCACCGCCAGATGGTGTGCAGATAAAACAGGGAATGGTTTGTAAGCTGAAAAAATCCCGGTATGGCTTAAAAAATAGTGCACGATGCTGGCACACGAAGCTGACTGAAGTGCTGTTCTCCCTAGGTTTTCAGCAAGGGAAGGCTGATTCTTGTGTTTTTGTGAAAGAGTCCAATCAGCACAAGCTCTACTGCATTTGCTTTGTAGATGATATATTATCAGCTAAATAGTTTGAGGATCTATACAACTTTGTAACATGCAGAAACCAGCATTCTTAGAGAAACCAAAGACTGGAACTGAGGGAAGTCGGGGGGTGGGGTGGGGGTGGGTGGGTTTTGTAGGGGGGAGGGAGGAAAAATGGGGGGGGAAAACAAGGATGATATGTTTTTGGATAATATGTCTTGTTATAATTTTGAATTAAAAAAAAATACAGGGCGAGTCAGACCCAATGCGAGAAACAGCTCCAATTTTGTGGTGGCAGGAGAGAAGATTTCCCTAAGACCATTTGGAGCAAGTAATGAAGAACCTACTCAACCTTTCTTTTTTGTCAGGTGGCTTGCTAGTTCCAATAAGTCCTTCAAGTCTGACTACAGCTTTAGTATTTCTGTTACTAATTCAAGTCATCCTACCCAGCCTGACACACAGCAATATTAAGGCATTAACAGCAGGAACAAAAAACATTCTAAGAAACAGTTTAAAACATTTTGCCAGTGTCTTTCAGCCATCAATGGCCAGGCAGGAAGGATCATTTTTAAATCTCTCCTGAGCATCCTTAATGGGAGAATGTCTCCGCTGCAAAAGCTTTTAAGTGTGGTCTTCAACATGTTTGAATTAAACTCCAATTCTCTTGTAAAAACAGATCATTAGGAAGAAAGGAAAGAAAGGAGGAGGAGGGAGGAGATCAACACCAAAGCGGGATATTAGGCCAGGTGCATTTTGAGAGGCAAGGACATTGCTTAAAATAATGAAATGCTATCTATCTATTTGAACAACTCCTGTAAAACACTTTTTAAAGAACTGAAATCACCACAATATATACATATGATTAAACAATCTTAAAATCCACATAACAGAGCAACTTTATGTAAAAATAGCTCAACCAATATAAAACTTAAATCTATTATTCCGAAAACCCACCAACCGCAACCAACAGCGTTTTATAAACTGACCATTCAGTCAACACTCCTGAGAAATTGGGGGAAAAAACACCCCAAAGGCAGCTGAATTGTCAAAAGCAGTCTTACTTATACTCTCTGCCATCTATCTCATCCAAATTGCAATGGCAGAAACACACACAGCCTCCTGGTGTTAAATATCAACAATATGTATGGAATAGGAAAAAGCTTCCTTCTATGTTAGCTTTCTTCTTTGTTGCAAAGTAATTCCCAAGAATAAGCCCAGAGTCGGTAGGCCTTTTTACTCCTGGGGAAATCACCGGCAATTTCATGCCAAATGCAGCAGAGGGGAGAGGCACAGGAGCTGCTATGAAACAGATGATCCTCAAATCACAGCTGTTTGATACAGGGATGGAATCAATCCTTTTGCTTCAGTAAAAACCTCAAGGGTCGTAGGTTGTGGTTAAATGAAGTGGATGGTGTTACGAAGGATCTCAAAATGAAACACCGTTTTTCGATTTGAAAACTGTTGAATGATCTTTTTTTTTATATAAATTTTTTATTGGTTTTTCAACACATATTAAAAGACAATACAACACAGTACATAAACAAACAAACATATAAACACGTATAATTTCTTAACCTTTTTTTCCTTAAACCTTCTTTCAGCGACTTCCCCATACCTCCCTTTTCTGCATCCCTGTTTTAAATCTTTCCAGCAACCCCTAATTTCAATTACTTGTAGCACTTTCTTTAAATTCTTTTTCTCATATCCAATTGTTTGTCACTGCAATTCTATTTTACATTACCCAAGACATTTTAACACTCATTAATTTTACAACAATTCTTAAGATAAACTTTAAATTTCTTCCAATCTTCTTCCACCGTCTCTTTCCCTTGGTCACGGATTCTGCCAGTCATCTCAGCCAGTCCCATGTAGTCTATCACCTTTGTCTGCCATTCTTCCAATGTGGGTAGCTCTTGTGTCTTCCAGTACTTTGCTAAGAGTACTCTTGCTGCTGTTGTCGCATACATAAAAAAGTCTTATCTTTCCTTGACACCAATTGGCCTACCATGCCCAGGAGAAAGGCCTCTGGTTTCTTCACGAAAGTGCATTTGAGCACCTTTTTCATTTCATTATAAATCATTTCCCAGAAGACCTTGATCCTTGGGCACGTCCACCAAAGGTGGTAGAAAGTGCCTTCAGTTTCCTTACATTTCCAACATTTGTTATTGGGCGTATGATAAATTTTTGCGAGCTTGACTGGGGTCATGTACCACCTATAAATCATTTTCATAATGTTCTCTCTTAAGGCATTACATGCCGTAAACTTTATAACGGTAGTCCATAACTGTTCCCAGTCAGCGAACATAATGTCATGACCAATGTCTTGTGCCCATTTAATCATAGCTGATTTAACCGTCTCATCCTGTGTATTCCGTTTCAACAGCAAGTTATACATTCTTGACAAATTCTTAGTATTGGGTTCCAAAAGCTCTGTTTCTAATTTTGACCTCTCCACCTGGAAGCCAATTTTCCTGTCCTGTTTGAAGACTTCATTTATCTGGTAGTAATGAAGCCAGTCTCTTACTTTAAACTTCAATTTCTCATAACTCTGCAATTTCACTTTTCCCTCCTCGTACTCTATAATTTCCCAATATTTTGGCCAATTGGATTCCATATTTAGTTTTTTGACTTCCTTAGCTTCCATTGGTGACAACCACCTGGGGGTTTTATTTTCCAACAAATCTTTATACCGAATCCAAACATTATATAATGCTTTCCTAACAATATGGTTTTTGAAGCCTTGATGGATTTTAACCTTGTCATACCATATATATGCATGCCAGCCAAATCTATTATTAAACCCTTCCAAATCCAAAATGTCTGTGTTTTCAAGAAGCAGCCAGTTTTTCAGCCAGCAGAAAGCCGCTGATTCATAATACAATTTTAAATCCGGCAGGGCAAACCCCCCTCTTTCCTTTGCATCAGTTAGTATCTTAAATTTTATTCTGGGCTTTTTGCCCTGCCAGACAAATCTAGATATATCTTTTTGCCACCTCTTGAAACAATCCATTTTATCCACAATCTGCAATGTTTGAAACAAAAATAACATTCTCGGCAAAACATTCATCTTAATAACAGCAATTCGGCCTAACAAGGAAAGTCTCAAATTTGACCATATTTCTAGATCTTTCTTCACTTCTGTCCAGCATTTCTCATAATTATCTTTAAATAGGTTTACATTCTTAGATGTCAAATTAATCCCCAGGTATTTCACCTTCTTTGCTACCATTAAACCAGTTTCACTCTGAAACTTCTCTCTTTCGACAACTGTTAGATTTTTATCCAATACTTTCGTTTTTTGTTTGTTCAACTTAAAACCTGCTACTTGACCAAATACTTGTATTAACTCTAAAACTCTTTTCGTACTAGTGTCTGGCTCTTGTAGAGTTAATACTAGGTCATCTGCAAACGCTCTCAGTTTATATTGTTTAGCTCCGACCTGAATCCCTTTAACCAGCTGGTCCCCTCTAATCATGTTTAATAAGACCTCCAGGACAGATATAAAAAGCAGTGGGGATATTGGGCATCCATGTCGTGTCCCTTTTTCAATAGCAAATTCTTCTGTTACCACATTATTTACAATCAATTTTGCTTTTTGTTCAGAATAAATTGCACCTATACCATTCTCAAAACCTTGGCCTACCCCCATCCCTTGGAGATTCTTTTTCATAAAACTCCAAGAAATGTTGTCAAAGGCTTTCTCCGCATCCACAAATATTAATACTGCCTTAGTATTAATATTAACTTCCAGTAACTCCATAATATCTATTATGTTTCTCACATTGTCTGACAAATGTCTTCCTGGAAGAAAGCCCGCTTGGTCTTTGTGAATCTCCCCCATCAAAACTCTGTTCAATCTTTTTGCCAAAATGTCTGCAAAAATTTTGTAATCCACATTAAGTAATGATATAGGGCGGTAGTTCTTAACCTGATTCTTCTCAGTCTCTGACTTTGGTATAAGTGTAATATACGCTTCTTTCCACGATTCAGGTGCCTTCTTCCCCTCTAAAATTTCGTTACAGACCTCCTTCAACGGTTGTATAAGCCATTCTTTCAAAGCTTTGTAATATCTGGAGGTCAGTCCATCAGGCCCTGGAGATTTTCCCAATTGCATATTTTGAATGGCTCCCTCAATTTCTTGATCAGTTATCTTCTGGTTCAAAATCACTTTACTTTGTTCAGAAATTTTTTGTAATCCATATTTTAAAAGAAATTCTTCTATTTCTTTTTCATTCACCGGCCCTTGTGCATAAAGTCTCCTGAAATAACTCTGAAAACAGTTTCTAATCTCATTTGGTTTATAAATGTTCTTTCCCTCCACTTCTAGATTTGTAACCGTATTCTGTTTTTGTCTCTTCTTCAGTTGCCATGCCAGGAGTTTCCCACATTTATCTGCTTTTCAAATGTCTTTTGTCTCATTTGTTTTATTTTCCATTCTATCTCTTGATTCATCAGTTCCATATATTGTCTCTGGTAAAACTTAATTTCTCTCAAAATTGCATGTGACTTTGGTTTAGATCTCCATTTTTTTTCTCCTTCTTTTATCTTTTCCAAAATCTTATCCTTCTTCTCATTCTGTCTCTTCCTTTTTATAGCATTCTGTTGTATTAGAAATCCTCGCATGACGGCTTTGCTTGCATCCCAGATTACTCTTTTTTCCACTTCTGTTCTCAGATTTATCTCAAAGTAGTCCTTTACAACTTTCTGGGCCTTTTTATACACCTCTTCATCTCTAAACAGGGAGTCATTCATCCTCCATCTAAAGGAACCAGCTGTTGTTGGGTTCATCTCCATCTTTACAGCATTATGGTCGGAGCAAGTCTTTGGGCAGATTTCCACTTTCTTAATCTTTGATGCCATCCCACTAGTTACCCATATTTGGTCAATTCTAGTCCAAGTCATTTTTGCCTCAGAAAAGAAAGTTCCCTCTCTCTCAAGAGGGTTCCTTGTTCTCCAAATGTCAATCAAGTTCATATTGTCAGTCATTTCGAAAAAGGTCTTAGGTAGTCTCCCATCCTTGGTGATCACCTGTCTTTGTGCTTTGTCCATATTTGTAGAGACCACTCCATTCATGTCTCCCATTAAAATTACATTATAGTCCAAAAAGTCCATTAATGTCTCATGCAATTTCTTAAAGAATTCTGACTTCCCTTCATTCGGTGCATAAACTCCTATTATCAATAATTTTTCTCCTTGAACTTGAATTTCAATTGCCAAATATCTTCCTTGTTCATCTTTAAATATTAATTTAGGGGCCAACTTTTCCTTTGCATAAATCACCACTCCTCTTTTCTTCACTTTATCCGATGAAATAAATTCTTGTCCTAGTCTTTTATTAATAAGTAATTTTCGATGTACTCTAGTCACGTGGGTTTCTTGTAAACAAATCAAGTCCAATTGTTCTTTTTTTAAAATATGGAAAACCTCCCGTCTTTTCCTGGGAAGATTGAGTCCATTACAATTCCAACTTAGAATTTGCAGAGACATCTCGTTGTTTACTTAGTTACTCCTCCAGCTGCTCCAAGCAGATCTTCTTCTGTTGGTGTTTTAGTCCCAAAAGATAGGTTTGAAATGTCTGGTAAGTCTTCTAGGTCCGTAGGTTCCACCGTTTCCTTCGAAAGGTCCTCCTCGTTCCTTGCCAAAAATTGTTCTTTATCTTGCACTGTTTTTATCTTGATTTTCTTTCCTTTATAGTTGAAAGACAGGCCTTGTGGGAACTCCCATCTGAATAGTATGTTGTTCTTTCTCAATAGGGTGACCAAATCCTTGTAGTAGGTCCTCACTTCCAAGATATATTTAGGAATATCTTTAAAAATCTGCACACGAAAGTCTTCAATCTCAAGGGCTCTTTGAAAATGTAAATTTAATATCTTATCTCTCTCCTCCTGAGATCTCAGAGTTATCAAGCAGTCTCTTGGGCTCTTTCTGTTCTGTCTCCTGCCCAGTCTGAAAGCAGTTGTTATCTTGAATTCCTCCTCTTTCAAGCTGTCCTGCCAAAATTCCAGAAATTCTTTTGTAAGATAGTCTATCAAATTGTCCTTTTCGCTTTCTGGGATCAATCTTAATCTCAAATTTCTACTTTTCCTCTGTAGTTCCAATAAAGACAGGGCAGCATCATGTTCTTCCAGCTTTTTACAGACTGGTACTAACTTTTCCTGTGCAGTTCCTGCAGAGGTTTTTGCCTCCTCTGCAGAGGTTTTTGCCTCCTCCGCAATCTTTCTAGTTATCTCATTTTCTTGGACTAATTTATTTATTGTCTCTGTATTCAAGTCCAATTTTGTTGACAATTCAGTCAGCTGTTTGGAATTTTCAGTGCTCTGCTTTGTGAGCACTTCCAGAGATTCATTTATTTTGACTAATGCCTTTGTTACTGTCACTGTATCCATGGAGAGGGTTGTAGCAGCTGCAGTTGGATTTGTAATTGAGCCCCTTCTTTTGTGATCAACTTTACTCTTAGCTCTTGTTATTCTCTCTTCTGTTGGGCCACTCATATCCCAAGGTCGTTCCCACGGGAATTACTTTCAGATGGAAAATTCCACAAGCCTGTTCCTTACAGTAAAAATAATAACTATTTTCCTGCAGCCTCTAGAGGGAGAAGTTCAAAGTTCCAAGTACAAAGAAACAAAAGTTCCCTTCAGAGGTAACAAAAGTAACAACCAATTGTCCAATATTTTCCAAGTAATGTCAAATTGTATCTTTCCAAAGTGCCAGACTTGTGGCAAGTAGAGTCTTTACTTATTGTAAAAAGGCAAAGCACCAACTTTGTAGCAAGTCTCTGATGACAGCTCTCAGTCCCGGTGACTCACTTTCCAAGCAGTCCTCCCCAAGGGTTCAAAACGGCAGAAATTTCCCCTTCTATGCTTCTTCCATGCAGGTACAACAAATCACAAATCTTCCCCCCCTGCCCCTGCCTGCTACGGGGGGGATTTGAGTCCAATATCCGAGTCCGTCAATTTTAAAGCTGCTTCCTGTCAAATTGCAGCTTCCTATTTCGTTGCTTTAGTTACATGCAGTCCGAGGAAGGCAGACTTCCTTATTTTTTGCCTTCTCCGTTTTCAGCCAATTTCTAGATATTTTCTTTTGAAGATGTTGTTCAGTCTTACTCACGGGTAATCCAATTAAATTCCGAATGTCAGGAAGGAATCGGCGCTCTCCGTCAATGGCAACGCGGCTTCACTCCACGGGCTGGGTAGCGGCTCTCAGCACCGCGCTCCCCGATGCCGCTCCGGAGCCTTTAAAAAGGCTCCTTTGCAGTAAGGGGGGGCGCTTAAGGTGCCCACCGAGCCTCCTTGCTCTCAGGCTTCCGCGCCTGAGATTTTAGGGGTCCCCGCTTCGCCGTAGCAGTCAGACCCGAACTCGCGAAGCAGCCTCCCTGAGCGGAGCTCAACGGGAGGCGGCCATTAGACGCTGGCGCCGACCGGAAGTTGAAAACTGTTGAATGATCTTTACCTATCCTGGGCAGTTCCACAGACCCTCCTCCTCTGCTCAAAATGCATACAGACCCATCTTTGCATGGGGAAGATCCAGACAAAAGGATTCTGTTTTCACAGTACCCGTGGAGGGGTTTACACTGCTCCATCCTCTTGCCTTTGCAAGTAGAGCCTCTCTGCTAATGCAGAGCACAATCCAAAGCTTCAGGCAAGGCCATTTATATGCCCAGAATCCAGAGCAGCCTTTTCTCATACTCCTCTGAAGTACCACCACTGCAACACCAGTGCGTGGCCTTCTGGCACCTGCAAGCTAGGGAAAGAGCTCTTTAGCACCCTGGGGTGGAGCTCCTTCTCAGCAATAGCACTGTCTGCTCATTCCCAACTTCTTCAAACAGTGCCTCTGTGCCTTCTGTAAATGTCTGGAGTAAATGTCTAGCAGGAAGTGTCTGTCCTCTCCAGGATGTTGAAATACTGAAGAAGGCGCCCAATAGCCCTAAGACGGGGGCGGAAACAGTGCTTAAGGATGATCAAGCATTGCCTATGAAGGTCCAGGAGCTTGAAGAAAAACTCCAGCAGTTGTCAGCAATACTTCAGGATCCGCAAGCAAGAGGTATTTTTGAGAATCCTGTCTTCACAAATTCCGGGGACATTGCCCTCCCAATGTTAAGGTGGGGAGGTGAGGTTGGAAGTTTGCAGATAAGAGTTAAAAGTTAAAGATGTAAAGGCTAATGGAATTCTATTTAAAAATCAAAAGTCGCTGTGGTGGTTCAAGTTATAGTGTGAGAAAAAAGACAAGATGGAAAAGAAAGATGGGAAAGAGAAAGAAAAGAAAAAAATAAGGAAAAGAGAAAAGAGATAGAGAGAAAAAGAAGAAAGAAAGAAAAAGAAAACACAAAAAATCCTATTGAAAATGGTTTGTTTGTTTGTTTGTTTGGTTTTTTGTTCAGAAAAGAGAAAGAAAAGGGGGGGGGGAACCACTGTAATAAGTAAATAGAAAAAGTGGGGATGGAAAAGTAGATATATATAGAATTCTTTAATGAGAATTTAAAAAAAAATAATAATTTGGAGTGGGAACAACCTGCCCCATCTGTGCATCCCAGCGGTCGGTCTGTGCATGAGCTAGAAGCCAGTGGCCCAGCCAGCAGCTGACATTGGGAGGTCCTGTGTTAGGATATTTCCGTTCCACCTTAAAAAGGGAGCAGGCTGTTGTATGTCACAAGCCTGCGTACTTCCTGCTCACAGGAAGTTTCTGTTTTGTATATAGCTTTAGTTTTCTCTCTGATGCCTCGACACGCAGGCAGGCAGTCATGTTTTTCCTTTGTTCTGACTAATGCTGAATAAATCTGTAAAATATGCTCTCCTGGGTGAATCTTTTGTTGTGGAAACTCTGCGAAAAGGGCGTGCATGAGTCCTGAAATGTGGACAGCTATTTCTGAGGCTCGTGTCGCTAATTGACTGATACTGTTTCCATGGGAGACCGGGAGACGTCGTGGAGGCATGATGGCCTTTGTCTCCCTGGCAGTATCCCAACAGGTCCAACCAAAGACCTTGGTGGTCCAATATGCTTTTCTCACGCTGCCCTCTGTTGTAAACAAAATCTGCCCTTCTTCCCTTATGGGGTATACAAGAGCCCGTATAGAGTCCTTAAGTGGGTTTCCTATCAGTAGGAGAAAATAACAGAGGTCAACCGGAGAATATTGAGAAGCAATGCAGCTAGTAAGCCTGATCTTTATTAAAGCTGTTGCAACAGGGTGCTCCCCTCACACACAGGAGGAGGGAGGAGGACCCACAACAAAGGTGTGCCCACCCTTATATAGACATTTAAATTGCCCGCCCTGGAGTCCAAGACCATCCCCAGAAACATCATACCTACATCACAGAAGGGGTGTAGCCCAAGACCCCCCCCGATACATCATACCTACATCATAGAAAAGGCGGTCTACAAGAGAAATCTGAGTGCGTTGTTTATCTCCTGTGTGGCAGGTTACCTGTTAATGGTCACTTGATTGGATTACCTGGGGAAGCTGGCCAGTCCTTTGAGATGGTATTGTAACGGCTTGGCTCTCCCACAGAAGCGAGACACCGGCAGTAATTATCTCAGGTTTATTGCTCAAACACATAAATCACTCTGGAGCTCCCTCACTCTGTGTCTGACTCCAAGTTAGCAGTTGCCGAGTCTAAACTCCGCCCCTTCCTCTTCTTCCAACAGTGGGAAAAACCCTTCCGCTTCCGTTCTTTTTCCCTCCTCTCACTGACCTTTTCCCGCCTTCGAGTCTTTGGGCTAGTTATTCCCAGCCTCTCCCCTTCTGTCTCTGAGCTAAGATTGGTGTTTAGAGCTTTGCTATCTTCTTCCTCTCTGCTCTCTGAAACTCTGCCACTCAGCTTCCCCTCCTCCCTCTCACATTCCAGTCCACATTCCAGTGTCCTTATCTCCCTTGGCTTGCTTAGATTCCCAGCCTCTGTCAGCACCAGAACAAAGCTGACATCACCCCCTCCTCCTAAGCCCCCCTTCCTCCTCCTTGGCTTCGCTGGCTGACTCGGAGGGCTCTCTCTCCTCAGCTGCTTCTTCGCTAAGGACGTCCTTTTCCTCCCAACCTCTGGGCTTGGGCTTGTGGGGGAACCTACGGTGGAACTGCCGTTGCAGGTCTGGGGCATGTAAATCCTGGCTTCGTACCCAGGAGTTTTCTTCAGGACCATAACCTTTCCATGAAACAAAATACTGTAACTGTCTTCTACACAATCTCGAGTCTAAAATCTGTTGGATCTCAAACTCCTCCTGATCCTCCACCATGACCGGAGGAGGAGGTGTCTGTTTAGGTTCCTGGTAGGGATGTGCAGGAACGTATGGTGACAAGAGAGCCCTGTGAAATACTGGGTGTATCTTCATTGAGGCAGGCAATCTCAATTTAAACGCTACAGGGTTTACCTGTTCTACCACTTCAAATGGTCCCAACCGCCTTACCTCTCACTTCTTGCACCTCCCCTTCATTGGTAAGTCCTTGGCTGACAACCACACCTTGTCCCCCACCTTGATCTCCTCTCTCTACTGTCTACGTTCATCAGCATTCCTCTTATACGCATTTTTAGCTGTGTCCAGCTTTTCTCTCAGTAGTTCGTGTAACGCCTGCATCTCCCCTACGAACTGTTCTGCCGCTGGCACCAACAAGGTGTCCTCTGGTTCTGGAAACGCCCTCGGATGTTGTCCATAGTTGGCCAGAAACGGTGTTTGTTGGGTAGACGCATGTACCGCATTGTTATACGCGAATTCTGCTAGTGTCAATTTATCCACCCAGTCCTCTTGCTAGTAGTTCACGTAGCAACGAAGGTATTGCTGAAATGTAGCACTGGTCCTCTCTGACTCTCCATTGGTTTGAGGGTGTCTCGCTGATGTCAGACACACTTCAACTTCCAAAAGCTGCATCAGCTTCCTCCAAAACTGAGGTAAATTGTGTTCCTTTGTCCGAAATCACTCGCAACGGCAGCCCGTGCAGTTTGAACACGTGGTCTACAAACATCTGGGCCGCTTCCTGTGCCGACGGCAGCTTTGGGCATGGCACAAAGTGCGCCATTTTCGTGAACAAGTCCACCACAACCCAGATCACTGTCTGCTTTCGAGAAGGCAGCAAGTCTGTGATAAAATCCATCGCGATCGCCTCCCAAGGTCCTTGCGGAGCCGGAAGCGGTTGCAGAAGTCCCGCTGGGTGCTGCTCTAGGTGTTTTTGCTCGTTGGCAAGTGTCACATGCCCTGACATACTCCTGGGCCTCTTCTCTCATCCTGGGCCACCAAAACCGTCTCCTTAGTTGATCTACGGTCTTGTACTGCCCAAAGTGACCCACCGTCCTGTTGTCGTGGCACTGCCGCATGACTCGTGCTCGCAAATCCCCTTCTGGCACGTAGAGCACCTCACCCTTAAACAAGAGGCCTTCCCTTTCAGTGAATCCTTCAGTGCTGTTCTCCTTGTTACGTATCGCTGCCAGTTTCTGCTGCGCAAATTCATCTCCTTGTGTTTGGTGCTTGAACTCCTCTACTCCGACAATCGACGTCACTGCTAGTTGCAACTGTTCTGGCTTCAGAATGTGTTTCAATTCTTGCTTCTGTTCTCCCTGTTGGCTTTTTGCTGTTTAGTAGTGCTGCAGAGAGCTTGCTGGGGAGACCATGCATAACAAGGAACTCAAAAATAACTTTAACAAGGTTTTAATAACAAAACAAAAACTCATTTTACACTAAAGATAACAACAAACATGACGCAACCACCAACCCATCCCCCAGGGTAAGGCGAGAGCTAGGTGCTGCTCCTTATATACTATGCCCAAATGCTGACACAGCTTAATTAACACAACCTAGCAGCACCTGCTATGTTTCACAGCTGTAAGACTGGGTCTCGTTATCTGCCCTGGCCCTGGCCCTTAAAGACATACACAACTTGTGAAACAATAATGAACCTTCACATTTTACAGTGACCTTTCAACATTTCCCCTGCGGTTCATTATTGTGGAACAAAAACATAAAGCATATTTTGTGTTACGATAATGAAGCAATGCTGCTGCAAAGTCCTAGCTTGAAAAGTAAACATGATGGGAATGTTGGACTGCCCGTGGGAAAAAGAGGGACAGTCAATTCACAGTGCGAAGCACCGGAATTAGCTCAGAGTGAAATATGAGCTCTTCCGTTTATTCCTGTCCGGGATGTACAGGAAGTGTTAGACACAACACTGCTGGAGTTTGAAGAGAGCAGTCATGTTTTTTGTAACGCTGCAAAGACAGAAATAAAAGCATGTAAATATGTTTCTGTCTATCTCTTTCCCCTGCCAGGGAAGAGGGGGGGTGTTCTTCTCACGTTTGAGAAGAATCGCCGATCGAGACCTTGCCTGCGCTTGCTGGGGAATGCAGCCAGGGAGGTCAACAGGGAATCAAGCCAGGTGCCTGGGATTGCTGCCAGCTTCTCATGAGAAGAGCTTGAATTTCCCAACATTTTGTACATGTCTTTCATGTGTAACCTTTGGAAGTGCTTTAGTAAAAATGTCTGCAATTTGATTGTCACCTGGAACATATTGAAATACAATCATTTCGTCAGCAATTAGTTTCTTTACAAACTGTAAACGTAATCTTAAGACTCTAGTGCGCTGCGTATTGGTTTCTGAACATAGGATAGCGAGTCCGCTCTGGGAATCAAGGTAAACTTTTACTGATAGTGTTACTTGCATCTGTAGGTCTGCAAATATTTGCAGATACCATTCTACATCACGAGTGGCCTGAACGGATGCACATAATTCACTCTCTGTTGTGGAGAGACAAATAATGGTTTGTGTCTGGGACTTCCATTCAAATGGACAACCGTTAAAACACCATACCAGACACACCTCTGCAATTATTTTGTTCCACTGCATGAGATGCATTGCAGAAAATTTCAAAACCTTTGTCAATACTTGTTGTAAACTGCAACCTATAATGTTTAGTATGTTTAAGGTACATTACCACTCTCTTAGAAGCAGAGAAACATTGTGTAGTGGGCTTTTCCACAAATTTTGCCAGAAAGTGAAAAGCATAAGTTATATCTGGTCTTGAGATTCTTTGAATGAAATTTAGCTTGCCTATAGCAGAACAATACAAAGTTTTGTTAGGAAATGGCTTATCTTCACCTGTAAAGGTGAAACCACACACCATAGGTGTTTCCTTCCCATTTGCATTTTCTAAACATAGCATTTCAACCAGATCATCAATTTTTGCAGTTTGATGAACCAGAAAAGATCCATTTTTGCCTTTCTCAATTTGCATGGATAAGTAATTTTTAGCTATGCCTAATTCCACCACATCAAATTTCTTCTGGAACTGTGAAACTACCTGTTCATATTCCTGTTTAGCTTTTGTAGAAATTAACACGTCATCTACATGCACACATATTTTTGTTACAGAGTTTGCCCTTTCCTTTATGAACACACAGTTGTCTGCCTTTCCTTGTGAAAAACCAATATCCAGCAATTCTTTTGCTAAATTTTGGTGCCAATTCCTTCCATTTTAGTGCAGACCATAAAGGGATTTATTTAATTTGCATACCAAACCTTCAGCGGCTTCTATCCCTTCAGGAACACTCTTAAAAATTTGTTCTTTTAAATCTGCAAACAGATATGCAGTTTTTATACCCAAATGATAAACAGAATGTCCACGTTGTGATGCATCTTTTAACAAAAGCTTAACTGTTTCATATTTTACACTTGGTGAATAACACAAATCATAATCTTCGCCTGGAATTTGTTGAAAACCCCTAGCAACTAATCTAGCCTTGTACCTTACAACTTCATTTTTGTCATTCATTTTCACTCTATAAACCCATTTTGAATCAATAAGTCTCATATCTGGGGTTTGTGGTACAAGAGACCAAGTGTTATGCTCTTTTAAAGAAGCTATCTCAGAGTTCATAGCTTTATACCAATTTGCAGCTTGGTGCTTAGGTAAATTCCGAACATCATTGTAACTTTTTGGCTCAAAAACCACCTTATTGGCATGCACAGTATTAAAATGTTCATCTGCAAAACGTTGTGGCTTCTGCCTCTTTCTATCTGAACGTCTCAGTCCGGAAGGAGAGTCAGACTCCTCAGACTTAATGGGACTAAGTGAACTACTAGTTTCAGGTTGTAAATCATCATTGTCAGACTGAAAAGATGCCTGTAGGCTAAGCTCACGGTCAGAAAACTCAAGAGAATCTAACCTCCCCTCGGGTGCCTGTGACTTTAAATCATCAAGCAAATTATCAGATTCAACAGGCTTTTTGTCTTTTTCCATTAATTCGGAAGCACCATTTCCTGCTGCTGCTGCTGCTTCTTCCTCTTCCTCAGTATTATCTATACCATTAGTATCTTGGAAAACAGCAACTCCATTCCAATTTACAGTTTGTATCATGCTTCTGGTAATATGAAATTTGCCAGTTGCTGGTATGTAAATTCTGTACGCCCCCTGCTGGTAGCCCATTAATTTCCCCTGAACACTACGCTCACCCAATTTCTGCTTAGCAGGATAATGCATAATTACATCTGAACCCCAAATGCGTAGGTATTTCAGATTAGGGCGTTTTTTAAACAACTTCTCATAGGGGGTGACATCTAAACCAGAATGATAACTGATTTCTAACATGGCAAAAGGCATGGAGCGCTTCAGCCCAAAAATCTTTGGGAAGATTAGCATCGTGCAGATAAGTTTTAACCCCTGCCTGCAGGTCACGCTGCACAACTTCAACAAGCCCATTTTGCCAGGGACTTCGGAGGCAAGATAACTCATGAGTAGTCCCCTGCGCTTCCAGGAAATTCTCAAAAACCTCAGAAACAAATTCCCCGCCCCGGTCAGAAAACAGGTTCTTTTTTTTTTTTTAAATAATATTTATTAAAGTTTTAAAGGTTACAGAAAGAAAAAGTGAAAAACACCATATTAAACAAAAACAAAACAACACATCACAATAAGGAAAAAAAAGAACGAGAAAAAGAAAAAAAAACCAGAAAAATAAAATCCATTAAAAAAACCAAACACAGCGAATCTTCCCATAACTTATCTTTCATTAGCTTATTTCCTTGACCTCCTCACACCTCCCTTTTTTGTATTCTAGTTCGATTATCTGTTTCAGCAAATCCTTTCCATCTTTTCAAATTTTTGTCCTGTAATTTATCTTAATATAATGTAACTTTCCCTCCTTTCACCAATTAACAGTCAGTTTTTTTCCTAATCCTTTATAACATTTCTGCTAAAACCACATAACATCATTCCGACATCCTTCTAACATTCCTTAATTTTACAATGTTTCTGTAAATAGTCTTTAAATTTCTTCCAATCTTCCTCCACCGACTCTTCTCCCTGGTCTCGGATTCTGCCAGTCATTTCCGCCAGTTCCATGTAGTCCATCAACTTCATCTGCCATTCTTCCCGGGTGGGTAGATCTTGTGTCTTCCAGTACTTTGCAATAAGTATTCTTGCTGCTGTTGTAGCATACATAAAGAAAGTTCTATCCTTCTTTGGCACCAATTGGCCGACCATGCCCAGGAGAAAGGCCTCTGGTTTCTTCAGAAAGGTATATTTAAATACCTTTTTCATTTCATTATAGATCATCTCCCAGAAAGTCTTAATCCTTGGGCATGTCCACCAAAGGTGAAAGAATGTACCTTCAGCCTCTTTACATTTCCAACATTTATTATCGGGCAAATGGTAGATTTTTGCAAGCTTGACTGGTGTCATGTACCACCTGTAGATCATTTTCATTATATTCTCTCTTAAGGCATTGCATGCCGTGAACTTCATACCTGTGGTCCATAACTGTTCCCAGTCAGCCATCAAAATATTATGTCCAACCTCTTGTGCCCATTTAATCATAGCAGATTTCACCGTTTCATCCTGAGTATTCCATTTCAACAGCAAGTTATACATTCTTGACAAGTTCTCAATTTTAGGATCTAACAATTCTGTTTCCAATTTTGATTTTTCCACCTGGAAACCAACTTTTTTGTCCGAGTTATATGCCTCCATTATTTGGTAATAATGAAGCCAATCTCGCACTCTGTTTTTCAATTTCTCAAAGCTCTGTAGTTTTATTCTGTCTCCATCTTGTTCTAAAATTTCCCAGTATTTCGGCCATTTGGCCTCCATATCGAGCTTTTTCTGAGCCTTCGCTTCCATTGGTGACAACCACCTTGGGGTTTTATTTTCTTTCTTTTTTAAAAAATATTTTTTATTAACTGGCCAATCACATCAAATTAAATCACATCACATAAATTCCAAATTACAAAGCCAAATTTTTAAATTTTGTTGGGGGAACCCATACCTCAAGATCCAAAGGGGGATTCAGATCATCTTCTTATTACTGCGTTAATGTCCAAATCAGTCCCAATCAGTCCAAACAAAATTCATAATTCTATCCAGTCTTATCTTGGTGTTTCCACATCATATCTTGTTCATATAATTTCTATTTTTCCTTTACGATCTCTTCTGTTAGTCTCCTTAAGCCGATAAGCAAAATAATAATCCTGTGTGGATTTCCCGTTCCTCCACTAAGTCCAGATGGTTTCCATATATCTCCTTCGTAGATAACATCGCTCTTTCCATCATAAATTTGGCATTTGTCGCTCTTAAGTCCCACCGAGAAGTTGATCCACGATATGTAAACAACTCTATATCTCTCTTTCTCCTCCCAGACCCAAGAGCTCCAACAATGCCTCCCAAAATGGCGACGGCATTTTTAACTGCGTCATTCCAAAACTCTTAGCTTTCCAGCTTCATCTTGAAACATTGCTTTGGTTCGAAAGTTTATCTCCACACAGCCTTAAATCCACAGCTTAAGTCCTTAGTTTCTGACTCATTAGGGGAGGGGATTCTTGTTAAATCACATAAGAAAAAGGAAGGCAGGTTTTCCCCCCCCCCTCAGTCATACAGTATCTTGACGTATCTTCTCATATTTTATTCTTGTCTTGTTATCAGAGATCTCTTCTGTCAGCAGTCTTTACTCCCCTTTTTCCTTGAAGCATGTGCAATTTATCTCGTCCAAATTGTTTCTTTTGAAGATGCTTACAACTAGCGGCGCGAATCAGGGACGGCGTCCAGGAGTGCCGGAATCCCACAGGAGGGCTTTGTGCCTAGTGCCCCCACCCCCACAAATTCGGGGGTGGTATAGGGCACAGCAGGCAAGGGCTGCCCCCCCCCCACAATCCTGGGGGGGTTAAGGAGGCTAATTACCCACCTTGGGGTTTTATTTTCAAGCAAGTCCTTATATCTTATCCAAACATTGAACAGTGCTTTTCTGACAATATGGTTTTTAAACGCTTTATGTGCTTTGACCTTGTCATACCACAGATATGCATGCCACCCAAATACATTGTTAAAACCTTCTAGATCCAGCACGTCAGTGTTTTCAAGAAGCATCCATTCTCTCAGCCAGCAAAAAGCGGCTGATTCGTAATAAAGTTTTAAGTCTGGCAGGGCAAATCCACCTCTTTCTTTAGCATCAGTTAATATCTTAAATTTTATTCATTTTTTTTAAATAATTTTTTATTAAAGGTTTTTATAACAACAACAAAACATATAAACAGACAAAAAACAAAAACAAAACAAAAAAAAACCATGTACCATTTCGAATCTTAATTTCTTATACCTTTCTTCCCCGACTTCCTCATGCCTCCCTTTTCTGTATTCCAAATTCTTATCAATTGCTCAGCAAATCTTCCCTTATTTTAATTTAAATTTAATCTAGTCTTCCTTATTCTCCTTGTCTTAACCCTTACTAATAGTAACCATTTACTTTCCAGTCCAACATCATTCTAACTTTCGTTAATTTTGTAATATTTCTTTAAATAATCCTTGAACTTTTTCCATTCTTCTTGCGCTGTTTCTCTTCCCTGGTTTCGGATTCTGCTCGTCATTTCTGCCAGGCCCATGTAGTCTATCACCTTCATCTGCCATTCTTCCAGTGTGGGTAGTTCTTGTGTCTTCCAGTACTTCGCAATAAGTATTCTAGCTGCTGTTGTAGCGTACAAAAAGAAAGTTATATCCGTCTTTAACACCCCCTGTCCGACAATACCCAAGAGAAAGGCCTCTGGTTTCTTAGGGAAAGTATATTTAAATACCTTTTTAAGTTCATTATAGATCATTTCCCAGAATGCCTTAATCTTCGGGCACGTCCACCAAAGGTGAAAGAATGTACCTTCCTTTTCTTTACATTTCCAACATTTATTATCAGGCAAATGGTAAATCTTTGCAAGCTTGACTGGGGTTATGTACCACCTATATATCATTTTCATAATGTTTTCTCTTAGAGCATTACATGCCGTAAATTTCATCCCGGTGGTCCACAACTTTTCCCAATCAGCAAACAAAATATTATGACCAATGTCCTGAGCCCATTTAATCATAGCTGATTTAACCGTTTCATCTTGTGTATTCCATTTCAGCAGCAAGTTGCACATTTTTGACAAATTCTTAGTACTGGGTTCTAACAATTCTGTCTCCAATTTTGATTTTTCCACCTGGAAGCCAATTTTACTGTCCAATTTAAACGCTTCATTTATTTGATGATAGTGCAGCCAATCTCTCACCTTCCCTTTTAATTTCTCAAAACTCTGCAATCTCAATTTGTCCCCTTCCTTTTCCAAGATTTCCCAGTATCTTGGCCACTTCGACTCCATGTTCAACTTTTTAACTGCCTTAGCTTCCATTGGCGTATCTTAAATTTTATTCAAGGCTTCTTTCCCTGCCAGGCAAATCTAGAGATATCTCTCTGCCACTTCTTGAAACACTCAATTTTGTCCAAAATTTGCAATGTTTGAAATAAAAACAGCATCCTTGGCAATACATTCATTTTTATCACAGCAATTCGGCCTAGCAATGATAGCTTCAGGTTTGACCATATTTCTAAATCCTTTTTCACTTCCATCCAACATTTTTGATAGTTATCCTTAAATTCACATTCTTGGCAGTCATATTGACCCCTAGGTATTTCACTTTCTTAACCAGTGTTAATTCTGTCTCCTTCTGAAACCTCTCTCTCTCAGTCACTGTTAGATTTTTCTCTAGAATCTTAGTTTTCATCTTATTCAACTTAAATCCCACTACTTGTCCAAATTCTTGGATCAATTCCAGTACTCTTTTAATACTAGATTCTGGCTCCTGTAATGTCAATACCAGATCGTCAGCAAATGCTTTCAGCTTGTACTGTTTAGCTCCGACTTGTATACCTTTAACCAATTGGTCCCTTCTAATCATGTTTAAGAGAACCTCCAGGACCAATATAAAAAGCAATGGAGAGATTGGGCAACCTTGTCGTGTTCCTTTCTCTATCTTAAATTCTTCCGTCACTACATTATTCACAATTAAATTAGCCTTTTGTTCTGAGTAAATTGCACTTATACCGTTCCCAAAACCTTGACCAACCCCCACCCCCTGTAGGTTCTTCTTCATGAAACTCCAAGAAATATTGTCAAAGGCTTTCCAGAAAACAGGTTCTTAATAGGTTTGTTAAAGTGCGTTTTTACCCAGCTACAAAAAAAAAAATTGTACTTCTCAAATGCTTGGGACTTCTCAGCTATTGCATAAGTCCAACAATATCTACTATACTGGTCTATCAGAGTGAGCCAGTACTTAGAACCTCCTAATGATGGTGGGAGTGGCCCAACTAAATCACAATGTACACGCTCAAATGGCTCAGTTACTTTCCTATCTGAGCACCTACCCTTGGGTGCAACCTTAATCTTATTCTTGCAACAAGATAGACATTGCATAAAGAATTTACATGGTTTTAAGTTGAGGCCATGAACAACATTCTTTGTCTTAATTACATCAGCAAAATTCAGATGTCCTAGAAGTCGGTGTGCCTCATGGACACACCCGGAATGTGGCCTGACATTCCTCAACCCCTGGCTTGACTGTGCTGCTCTGCAATTTATAGGCGATTGGGAATAGGTGCGAAAATACAGTCTATATAAACCATCAGAGTCCCGGGCATACAATAGACGTTTGGTCCCATCGAAAAACTCACACATTGACTAAGAAACACACAGTTATGCCTTGACGAGCAAAACACCTTACTGATAATAAATTGTCCACTGACAGGCAATAAATGCAGTTCGCTATTGTAATGTTTAAAGAGTCAAGTTTAACAGTACCCCTGCCAAGCGACTGCAAGACTTGTGAATTGGCTAAATGTACATTACCAATTTCCTCTTCGAAAGAAATAAACAAGCTTCGATCGTTGCAAATGTGCTGGGATGCTCCTGAGTCCACAATAAAAGAATTCCACTTGGCACCTTTAATTCTTTTACGATCTGTTGTCCGAGCATGAAAAGCTCACGGCTCATTTCTGTCTTTATGATACGATGTTGGCTGCTGGGCTGACGGCCGTGACTGACGAACAGAAACAGACTTGGGAATACTTTGCTTTCTTTTGGATATGCAGTCCTTTGCAAAATGTCCTTACTTATTGCAGAACCAACAACGCTTGGCAGCTTTAAATGCAGTAGTATCACCACAAGTTTGCATATGGTGTTCCTCATTCTTTTTGGAAATAGGAGTGCTTATGGCACAAGCCTCCCTTCTGTCCAACTTGCCCATTAATCTTGCCATTACCCCTTCCACAGTTAATTGTGCTGGTGGAACGGCAGATATCTGGCTAGCTATACCATCAAAGTCCTCATTAAGGGAACAAAGAATGATAAACACATACTGAATATCAGGTATCTCCATGTCCCTTTGAATTAATTCGGCGCATATTGCCTCCAGACGTCTCAAGTGTGCTGCCAAATCACCACCAGGCTGCAACTTCGTCTGGTACAGCTGTTTGAAAAACATCAATGCAGATGCTGACTCTTTTCTAATATGCACTGCTGCAAGACTGTCCCACATTACTTTGGCAGTTTTCTTATTCCTTATATAGACTACTTGCTGGTCGCTGACTGCCAAATTAATTATTGCCCTGGCTTTTGCATCTCCTTTCGACCAAGCATTAGTCACAAGGTCAGGAGGGTCATCAGTTACATGGGTCCATACTTCTCTAGAGGTCAAAAGCACCTCCACCCGAAAAGACCATAAACTATAGTTCTCATCTGTCAGCTGTGGGAAGACCAGAGCCTTCTCAGCTTCTGGAACCCGGTCAACCATTCTGGAACTCTTCCAGACCCACAGAACTACGCCAATAGGAGGAGGAGTTTTCAAACCTTTCTCAGAGTCCAAAAATATGCAGTCATCCACTAAGCAGCTGGGCCCATAACCAAAGATGTTGGCTTTTTGCAGTTTAGTAGCGCTGCAGCGAGCTTGCTGGGGAGACCATGCATAACAAGGAACTCAAAAATAACTTTAACAAGGTTTTAATAACAAAACAAAAAATCATTTTACACTAAAAATAACAACAAGCATGACCCAACCACCAATCCATCCACCAGGGTAAGGAGAGAGCTAGGTGCTGCTCCTTATATACTATGCCCAAATGCTGACACAGCTTAATTAACACAACCTAGCAGCACCTGTTATGTTTCACAGCTGTAAGACTGGGTCTCGTTATTTGCCCTGGCCTTTAAAGACATACACAACTTGTGAAACAATAATGAACCTTCACATTTTACAGTGACCATTCAACACTCCCCTCATGTATTCCGGTTTCTGGGAAAAGGCGTCCGCCCTCTGGTTCAGGTGCCCCGGTACATATTGTATGCGGAAGTTGAAGCGGGCAAAGAACTGTGACCACCTGATCTGTCTCTGGTTCAGTTGTCTCGCGGTCTGCCAATATTCCAAGTTCTTATGATCTGTGTGCACCTCCACTTGGTGTCGTGCACCTTCTAGGAAATGCCTCCATGTCTCCAAGGCCTCTTTTATAGCCAGCAGCTCCCTTTCCCAAATGGTGTAGTTCTGTTCCGAGGCTTTAAGCTTCTGCGAGTGGAATGCACACGGCCGTAACTCCCCGTGGCTGTCTTCCTGCAACAGCACCGCTCCTACTGCCCTTTCAGAAGCATCCGTCTCCACTACCATCGGTCTGTACAGATCTGCGTGGTGCAGGTACTCCTCAGCGGCAAACATCTCCATGAGCCTCTCAAATGCGCACTACGCCTCCTCCGTCCAGACGAACAGCTTCTTGCCCCTCAAGCAGTCAGTGAGGGGTGTGGTGAGTTGCGAGTAGTTAGGCACAAACTTCCTGTAGTAGTTAGCGAAGCCCAAGAACCTCTGCAAGTCCTTCTTGGTCTTAGGCTTCTGCCACTCCAACACCTCCTTCACCTTCGCCGGATCCATATGCACCCCCTCAGGAGACACGCAATACCCCAAAAATTCCACCTTTGTCACGTGGAACTGGCACTTCTTCAACTTGGCGTAGAGTCTATGCGCCCTCAGCCGTTGCAACACCTCCCTTACGTGTCACACATGCTCTTCAGGACTTTCTGAGTATATCAAAAGATCATCAAGGTAAGAAAGCACGTTCCTGTCTAGCAAGTCTGCCAAAACATGATTGATGAAGGCCTAGAAGGTGGCGGTGCCCGATTGCAACCCAAACGGCATCACTAAGTACTCAAAGGTCCCATATCTTGTATTAAAGGCCGTCTTCCACTCATCGCCTTCCCTCACCCGTATCAGGTTGTAGGCCCCCCTCAGGTCCAACTTGGTAAAAATCTTCGCTGATCTCAGCCTCTCCAGCAGATCCCCAATACGTGGCAAGGGGTATCGGCTGGGAATCATGAGCTTGTTGGTCCTCCTATAGTCCACAACGAGCCTTTTTTCCGGGGTATCCCTCTTGCTTACGAAGAAAACTGGGGTTCCCCTTGGTGCCTTTGTTGGTCGGATTGAAGGAATGGGTTTCCCAAACCCCAAAACTGACTGTGCAGGCAGTTTGAAACTGCACCAAAATCCCTATTTTTCCTTAGCTAAAATACTTTAACTTGAGCTCTTGAGCCGAAACCCAGCTGTATAAACAAGTGCTCAGAGCCCTCTCCTTCATCAGTTTGTGACTGCAAGTATGGCCTTGACTGTACCAGTAGAACAGGGAAGACACGTCTGTGCCTTATCTTATATCCTGACCACAAAAGACGCACAGACCTAGTCTGGGAACAGCGCCAGAGGGTGTTCTTGGAGATGGTGACCTCTTGCTCCAAGGTAAGAGTAGGAACAGGAAGATCCTTTTATGGTCAGAAGTATAGGAAGGAATACCCTTTTATGGTTAAGAGTACCGGAGCAGGAACATCTGTGATGTCAACCTGCTTGTGTAGGCTGACGTGGCTGGATTCCTGGGGAAGAGGGAGAGGGTGCCTGGAGGATATATATACTGCATGTAATCTCTCATTTCTTTGGACTTGCTGTGGACTGACCACGCAAGTGCCTTTCTGCTGTTCCGGAGAGCAGAAATAAAGAACTCTTTCTCTGAACCAACCCTTGGTGTCATTTGACTTCCTTCCTTCTGTCCGGGAGCAACGCAGACCCAATCGGTGAACCCCAATAAGGCTACAGTATAAAACCCCTTGCCAAATTCTTCTGCAAGAACTCCCTCAGCTCGGCTAGCTCCGTCTCTGACATGGAATAGAGGCGACTAGTGGGTACCTGGGCCCATGGCACCAAGTCTATTTTGCAGTCATAAGGGCGGTGTGGGGGTAACTGGTCTGCCTCCTTCTCACAGAACACGTCTCTGAAGGCCTTATACTGCGGTGGTATGGAACTCTCTTCTCCCGTGAGTTTCCCTCCTACCCTTCGCTCCCACCTCTCTAGGTACTTCAAGCCTCAAGCAGTTCACTTGGCAAAAGGCTGACGCGAACGTTAAGAGCGTTGGAACCAGGCCACGACAGGATCGTGTTTTGTGAGCCACGTCATTCCTAGGACTATGGGGTGTGTCGCTAACTTAGTGATATGGAACCTCATTGTCTCCTTGTGCCCCACCACCTCCACCACTAATGGTTGTGTGGCTTGAACCACCTCCCGCCTATTAAGGGTCTACCATCTATCGTCTGTACCTCGATTGGGGAGTCTAGTTGCTGTGTCCCAAGCTTGTGTTGCTTCACAAAATCTGCATCGACAAAGTCAAGAGAAGCCCCCGAATCCACCAATGCTTGCCCTTGCACCCTGCGACCATCTGTGAGTTGTAGCGTCACGGGCAGAGCTATCCCAGGAATGGCTGGTTCCATTTGAGGCCCCTCTACTGACTTGTCTCCCAGCCCCTGGCATCTCTTAAGGGCTGGGATTGGCCGTTTCCCGACTGTTCTGCTTGGGGTTTGGTCTTTTCCTCCACCCTGGCCCCTGAAAGGAACCCCCCTGTCTTCCTATCAGGACACTGTTTAGCCAAATGCCCCTGCCTAGCACACACAAAGCAAGTGCATGTCTCCCGACGCCACTGACTCCCTTCCTTCCATGCCTTCCTGGTTCTCTCCCCTTCCACCAATCCAATCTGCATCGGTTCAACAGCTTCTCCCTGACTAGGTGTGCTGCCAACCCCCTGTTCCGGAAGCTTGGGAGTGTAGGCCCTTACCCCCAAGGGCCCCCCTGCCCCCTCTTTTTTAGCTTTCTCTGCTGTTGGCGTAGCCCTAGCTGTAAGGACGCTTGAACTATCTCTTCCAATGACTGCATGGGTTGCATCTTCGCCATCTCATCCAGGATCGAAGGACTCAGCCCTGCACGATACGTGGCTGCACGATACATGGCCTGTGTTCTGTCCCCAGCCCACCTTGTGCACTAGTGAATTGAAGGTAGTCCAGTAAGAAGCCACAGAGTCACCCCCTTGTCGCAAGTTCAGTAGCTGCTGCTCTGCAGTGGCGTGCTCTAGTGGGCTCTTGAACATGGCATCCATCAGTCTCCAGAACTCCTGCAGGTTCCCTAGAGCACTGTGTTGGGTCTCCATAAGGGTGACAGCCCAGTCCTTCGCTCCCCCCCCCCAGCCAACTGATCAGACATGCAACACGCTGCTTATCTGAGCTGAATTCAGCTGATCCAAATGTCCAAAATGTATCTGGCTTCAGTTCTAAAGGCTGCATAACTTTCTGTATCTCCATTGTATTTAGCCGGGTTCAGTCCAGGGCCCCTGCTGGCTCTGAGGTTCCTTTCCTGTTCTGAAGTCAACCTTTGTTCCTGCAGTGCTCCTGCCAAAATGTCTAGTTGGCTTTTGAACTGCCACATGTAGCTCCTTAATTCTGTTATGGGGTCAGTGGGCTCTCCTGCCCCCCCAGCTGCTCCCCCAGCCGCACTTCCCACGTCCGGTACTTGCCCATCCATCACGGTCTTTGATGTCCTCTGGTGTGAGAGATTAAGATGAGACTCAGCAATCTGTAATGGCTTGGCTCTCCCACAGAAGCGAGATACCGGCAGTAATTATCTCAGGTTTATTGCTCAAACACATAAATCACTCTGGAGCTCCTTCACTCCGTGTCTGACTCCAAGTTCGCAGTTGCCGAGTCTAAACTTCGCCCCTTCCTCTTCTTCCAACAGTGGAGAAAACCCTTCCGCTTCCGTTCTTTTCCCCTCCTCTCACTGACCTTTTCCCGCCTTCGAGTCTTTGGGCTAGTTATTCCCGGCCTCTCCCCTTCTGTCTCTGAGCTAAGATTGGTGTTTAGAGCTTTGCTATCTTCTTCCTCTCTGCTCTCTGAAACTCTGCCACTCAGCTTCCCCTCCTCCCTCTCACATTCCAGTCCGCATTCCAGTGTCCTTATCTCCCTTGGCTTGCTTAGATTCCCAGCCTCTGTCAGCTCCAGAACAAAGCTTAATTCCTGAGACAATAGGAAGGTTCCCTCTCCCCCCTTAGAGAGAAACATTTGGTCAGTTTGGGAGTCAAAATGGTTTCAGGACTGTATTCCTGTGCTGCTCCAGATATGTGGTTTCTATATTTATGCACGTGTTTCCTTGGTCCATCTATGAACATTTATTGCATATCTAAGACCTGAAATTTCTTATAACACCATCCTCCAGATGCATCTTGGAAGCAGGGTGCTGGCGCAACAGCCCTCCCCAAGCTCGGAGTGCTGGGGATGAGGGGCCTGCGGCTCTCTAGAGGCTGCTGGAGCCTGGGGACCACATCTGGAGAACCGCGGGCTCCTCGTCTCCCCTGGAGTGGAAGAGGCGCACCAAAACTCAACTTCTCACCTCTGTCTGGTTCCTACTTCAGCGAGAATGTGATGGCCTGGGATTCGGATTTGGATGCTGAACAGGAAGAATCCCAGCCTGCACAGGATTTCCCGCCTCCAGAACCAGCTGAGCTGGGGCTGGGGCATGAGCCTGAAGGGTCCTCACCTGTGCTGGAACCTCAGGTGCAGGCACCAGCTGAGTCTGCTCAGGCTCCTGAGGGGGTGGAGGACCCATTGCCTGCAGGTGCTCCACTCTCAGCCCCGGAAGAGGAAGCTGAGGTTGCCTCTGGGTCCAGTAACCCTCCAGCCTCTCCTGAGCTGCAGAGGCTCAGGGCAGAGAGGCGGAGGGAACTAAGTTCACGCAGGAGGAGTGCTCGCCTTCAGGCCAGGAGAGGCGAGTCACCTGAGGATCGGGGCCGCCCTGTGCCTCGGGGCTGATAAAAGCCAGCCAGCCCCAGTCCCAACTTTGTTGGTTGACAGTTCCTGCCTGAACCCTGTCCTGCTATCCTGCCGGAGCTCCTGACCTCACCTGACTACCTGTCCTGCATCCAGCTTCAACTTTTACGGACTGCCTCCATACTGCACCTTTGACCTCGGACTGGACTCGGACCTCGCCTCTCGGTTAGCCCACAGGACCAGCACAGAGAACTTATTGGTTTATGCTGTATAATTTATTTGTTTCTGCATTCGAAAATGGTGAACCACCTTGGGTTCCTTGGCCAGAAAGGCAGTGCATTACAAATTAAATAATTAAGAAAGCTGGGGAAGGGACCTCCCAGCAAAGTGCATTTGCAAATATTGTCAAGTCCCACCAATTCCTGTAAGCCGGTCAACGGGAAATGAGAATTGGGAGTTCAGATGTGGTCGACCCCCCCCCCCCGTGGCCCGTTGCTCGCCAGACTTGCAGCCAACATGGCCGTGGGTTCCCCATCTCTGCCACGTTGGGAAGTCCTCTGCCTACCGCTGAGTTTCCTCGGTGCCGCTAGCAAAGATGTTTCCGGCCTCTGTTATCTCCACCTCCCCGCGTCTCCAGCAGCCAATGATCGCTCTGGATCAGCCGCCGAAAAGTGAACCAGAAGCACTTGAGGCTGCGTGCATCGATGTCTGCGCACAGCCCTGTGCAATTATGCGCAATGCCAATGATGTCCTGATTCCTCGTGTCACTCTTGCTCTAGCGCACATCCTTCCTCTTCTCCTATCTGGGGGCGGTTTTTGAGTGCTTTAAGAGCGGCTGGTGTCAGCGCCCCCTCCCTTTCCTCTAGTCCTCCCAAATCAGTACACTTTCATGTTGCCTTTTTGGCCTCCATTATTGAAGGAGCTCTTTTTAGGATATCCGGGGTGGCATAGTGATTAGTTTGTCAGACTAGGACCTGGGAGAGACCTGGGTTCAAATCCTCCCACTCAGCCTCGAAGCTCCCTGGGTGTGGCATTAGAGGACAGTCCATAGAAGCCAATTCCTAGGGGTTGAGGTCCCTTTGTCCACCCCCTAATAAAATATTCGAGGGGGACAGTTCCCCCTCCCCTGGTTGATGGGCATTGCTACTCAAGTGGGAGACTTCCGGTATGATGGCGACCAGCACTCTACTAATGTGAGCCCGTTGATTTTATCTTTTTATTTTCTTTTACTCCTTTTAAAGACTATTTTAATGAACACTGAGCTCAGCTAAATTTAAGCACCTCACTGCATTCTATCCCACGCTTTGTATTCCTGACTCTTCTTGGAAGTTTAAAGCTGAATTGACTATCTTATCACATTGCGAAGAGTTTACAGGAAGACTCATGGGCTGTTCCCACCACAAGTTTGGAGGCACAGACGGAGCATAATTTAGTGTTATGCCAATAACCTTTGGCACACTACTCCTCCTTGAATAGGATACTTTCAAGGAAAATACTCCCTCGACTCTTTGAAAAACCTAGGGAAGATAGAAGAGCGAGGTAAAGGGAGAGATGACTCAGCAATTAGACAGCCCTGCTGATGCAAGGAGGGGGGTTGGAAAACACTGCAGAGAATCTGAGGACTTAGAGGAAATGGCATGTTTGCCCCTCACCAAGCAAACCAAAATCAGCGAATTCTTTAATGGAAAAACAAAGGATACTTTTAATATTTCGACCTCGAATAGCTTCTCTCCATTAGCAGAGATAATAGATAAGGAAGCTACACCGAAGGAACTATCCGCTAAACAACCCACTAACCCCTTAAACAACACCATCACGAGACCAAAAGGTCCCAAAAAAATTCCGACTATGCCCATTCAGGCGGAAGACTGCATCAGAGAACAAGAAAACCATCTCTCTGAATTACTACTGGAACACTCTACCACGTTAGACCTAGTGGCTAAAACCGTGGACTATATCTTTAAATACATAAGAGACATCAAAGGCTCCTTAGAGAAGATTATATCCTTTGTATCCCCAAAAGTTAATGTCAGCCCCGTAGATGCTTCACTGGAGGATAGGGCCGAACCAACACCTAGAGTACCTGTCCTACTGCGCTCAACTTCGCAGACTGGCTGCAAATTTGAAAATGAACAAACTATGGAAGATTTACACACCATATCTTCCTACAATCTCTCACTACAAGCCACTAGACTTTGTTTAATTATCCTCCCCTTCAAAGGTCAGGTTGTTAACTGGTCGTCTATACATGTCGCAAGAAGGCATCTAGCTGAGCTTTTGGGCGTAAATCCCCTTTCCATCGATCTGAAATCCACTGTCCACATTTACAGCAAGCCACACATGCAGAGGATACTGCTCACCTTCGAATCTAAAAAGTTTCCAACTTATATGATGTCCCTACGAAGCTACCTGACTAATTATGGAATTTTTATTACAAGAGTTTTTATCAACACTAAGATTTGCCCTCTTATACCCTACTCTCCAGCTAAAAGGAAAGCAATTAAAAATGAGGGCACCCCACCTACTACGAGCTCTACCTCTCCACCCTCAGACTTAATTAGTTGGACAGAGACCCCCATGCCCCTCCTATCAAAGGCTACTCATCTAGAGAATTCGATGGAGCAGGAGTTACTTGTTTCCTTCTCCCATCTGCCAAAAGCCGAACAAACAGAGATAACGGGCAGACTAGATGAGTTATTACTCTATCTCCAAAACTCTGAAGACCTAGCGCCTACAAAAGAGGCAAATACTCCACCTAACTTGGAGCGAAAAATGGGATATGAATCTCCTCAGGTCACGTCAGAACACACACCCCTACTCTGCCCAACTGAAATCCACGCCGAAATCTCTGTGGCGCCCCTAATCACATTACCGGAGACTTCACCATCCAATGGATGCATCTTCCACGACCCCGGGAAAGCCCTAGATGCTATTGAAGAGACAAAATGACTCTCACCTCTACTACTATCCTGGAACGTTGCTGGATGGCAATCGAAAACAATGGACAAAGACGTTCTAACCTACGTATCACAGTTCAAGATCATCCTGCTCCAAGAAACCTGGATGCAAAATCCTTTTGAACTACACAATTATTTTGCTTTCCATTCCTGTGCCTCAATCGGCCCAAAAGGCGGAAGACCGGCGGGAGGTCTGAGCACCTTCGTATCGACAGATCTAGGAACCTCCCCTATCCAATTGAAAATCGATAAAAAATTGATTTTGGCTGTTAAAATATTCTTTACCCACTTTAAGATCATATGCATCAATGTTTATATTCACCCACTTATGAAACAAACTGATCTTAAAAACATCTGGAACGAACTGGAAGACTGCATTCTCCTTGTCTCAAATAAGTTTCCCTCTGCCTCCTTAATTATTGGTGGGGACTTTAATGCAAGGCTAGGCCACTCAGACGAACAGCTAATCAACGAAAGTGGAATGGGTCCCCTAAATGCTAATGATGAACATTGGCCCCTATTCAGGCGTCATTCACTTGACCCAGTTACCAATTTTGCTGGTACATGTCTTTTTCTAATGGCACTTAGATTAAACCTTGTTATTTTAAACGGCCTCTCCTCGGGAGACTGCCCTGGCCAATTTACTTATTGGTCAGGCTTAAGGCATTCTGTTATTGACTACATCCTTGTCTCCCAAGAACTCTTTGATGAATATATTGAATTTACTGTAGATATAAGAACCGAAAGTGACCATCTACCCCTAAATCTTAAAAGGACTGAATTTTGGGAACCCTCTAGATGTGGGCTCGCCCCACAGACACCTGATCCTAATGTTCTACAACAAATAGGCAGATCCAGAATTAAATGGTCCCCTTATGTTAATAACAATTTTAGCATTTGGACACAATCAATGGAAGGTCAACTCCTCTGGGCTGATCTGACCTCCAACAACACTGAAGAGACCTCCCCAATTGACCATTATAACACTTTAATCCAAAAACTCCAACCGTTATTGTCAAGACTCAGGAGACCTAACCACAATGAGTCCCCTACCAACAAAAAATGGTTTGACCGCGAATGCATCCAGGCAAAACTTATACTCAGGGAATGCTTTAAGGTCTTCCAGCAAAATCCTAACCCTATCACTAAATTAGAGTTACAACTTAAAAAAAAGAACTACAAAGAGTTACTAAAAACAAAAAAAAGAACCGCAGACTCTCTCATCTGGCAGGCCCTCATAAAAGCATCAATAGAAAAAGACAATACCAACTTCTGGAAAATTATCTCCAGTCAAACCAAAACTCCTAACGAGGGCACAATAATCCCTGCAAACTCATGGGAAGAGCACTATAAAGTGCTGTTTAGGGAACATCGTCCTTCTGCGCTGCTTAACATCCCTTTAGATAATGATACACCATGGCCCCCAACATCTGAAACTGAGATCACTTCGTTAATTCTACAAATGAAATCTGGCAAAGCTCCAGGAAGTGATTTCATTGTCGCTGAACTTCTGAAAGCGCAAATAAACTGGTGGGCCCCGGTTCTTGCAAATCTATTTTCATATATAGATAAGACAACTGAAATCCCTAAAGATTGGGGACTGGCTATAATTGTTCCTATATTTAAAAAGGGCAACCCCTCTGACCCATCTAATTATAGACCAATTAGTCTTCTGAATGTGATCTGCAAACTTTATACAAAACATCTATGCCTAAAATTATGTGAATGGTTAGATCATAATAACTTGCTAGAAATTGAACAAGCAGGGTTTACATCTGGACGTTCTACCATAGATCACTGCTTAATGTTAGATTATTTTGTTTATAAGTATGTGAAACATTGGAAAAAGTCATTGTATGCGGCCTTTGTGGACCTAAAGGCAGCATTTGATTCTGTATCCAGGGGTAGGCTCTGGGCCAAATTGGCCAATATGGGTATTAACAGAAGGTTATTACTTCTGATGATTAAGCTTCATGAGAACAATACCCTCCAGATAAGACTCGCACAGGACGGCTACTCAAGTGATGTGATGTGTGTGCAGGAAGGGGCTTACCTGCCCTCCCACAATATTTCATACAAGTTGCCCCCCCCAGCCAGTCACTGCTTGTCACCCTAGCGTACCTCACAGGGTTGTTGTTGGGATTAGATTGCGCCACTCTGGACGCTACATGGATATCACATTGAGCTCCTCTGAGGAAAAGAGAGGATATAAATGCAATTAATGAATGAATAAATAACCTCCGACCAGGGAGTTGTGTTGGAATGTGTGACCCTCCTTCTCTTTCGTTCCCTTTTTCATGCGCCCATTTGCTCCACGCAGAATAATAGAAGAACATAAGAACGTGGGGCAGTTGCCTTTTGCCAAGTCAGAGACTCCTGGTCTATAGAGCTCGGAATTGTCTACACTGACTGGCAGCATCTCCTCATGAGTCTTCTCCCAGCCCTGCTTCCTGGAGATGTCCCTGGGGACTAAGCCTGGGACCTTCTGAACTATAGCCCTTCTCCGCCCCTCATGGCGACCCCTGGTGGATAAAGCCACGCGAAGGCCAGTCGCAAGGCATTGAAGGGTATGGGCACTCTGCATGCACTCAAAGGCACTGCAATGGTATTGCTAGAGAGTGTTGTGATGGGATTCAATCGGGAAGGGAGAACCCTGTACCTCTGCCACCTTAAGCTCCTTGGAGAACGAGGTGGGATATAAATGCAAACAAAGAAATACTTTAGACTACAACGCCCATCAACCACCATCAGCTGGGGCTGATGGGAATTGTAGCTCAGAAACCTCCAGGATGAGGCCCAAAGTTTCATCACACCTGCTCCGCCAAGGCACAGAACAGAAGAATCTGGCGGACACTGGTGGGGGTTCTAGCTAAGGGTCCATCTAACCCACCGGTATTGTCTGCTGTGCTGGCAGCATCTCTCCGGCCAAGGGTCCTTTTAAGGGGGGGGGGTGCCAGGGATTGAACCTGGAGCCTTTGGCATGCAAAGTGGGGGCACTTCACCACCGAGCAGATCTCCCCCCCCCCCATTGTGCCTGCTGTCAGAGGGGGCTCCGGCCAGCCAGGTTCTGCACAATGGGCGTGCCCAAGGGACTCCAGTGAGGCCTGCATCCCAGTCCACTGCTTGGCTGGACACTCAGTACTGCTCAGGATAGGAGGCTATTTCCTTGCAATGGTAGAAGAAGCTGAGCACCCGATTGAACAAAAAATAAATAAACAATGTATTATGTAATATGCATAGCATGCATACAGGAAAAATAGAGCTTGCAAATTTTCTAATACATGTACAATGTTTTATACATGGTTCATCACTTCTATTGCTGGGAATAAATTGAGGATCTTGTGCGACATTGTAATGATTATGATTATATTTATACCCTGCCCATCCAGCTGGGTTTCTCCAACCACAATTGTATATTGCCACAGAAAGAAATATTAAAAATTAAGAAGTTTAGTTGTTTGCCCACAATTCTTTCCCTATAGACCAATATTTGGATTCTTCTTGAACATTCTCCACAGTTTGAGGAAGTTCCAGGCAGCTGTAAAAGTTATAAACAGTTGCGTGGCAAGTTTCCTCCCCCAATGAAATGAAGACTCAGACACATTGTGTTAAGGTTAATGGGCGTAAAAGGCCACAACTTTATTGATTACGGAATTGAAGGTATTGGCCTTAGGCATTGGCTCCTATTGACTACCCGGCACGGTGACCGGGAAGGGTTGAACACAAACCGCGGGAGTCCTGTTGAAGTACGCCAACTAGGATCCCACGGGTGTCACCGCTCGGGGGCGTGCCGGCGGCCCTACCTCTCCAGGCTTCGGACAAGGCCACGCCCCCCCTGGGAGTCCTCTACCGGACTACCCCTTCTTCTTGGGGGAAGGTGATGGCGCTCCCTTCCCCCCTCCTTCTTCCTCAAATTGCCCCATGCCAATGCCTAGCCGCCACACGAGCAAAGCTCGCCGCCAATACCTTCAGGCCCGTAACCAGCCCCTAATCCCTGCTATGATGTCCCCCAACCAAATGTCATTTCCTGCATCTGAAAGATGCACGCCATCCCATCTGTAGAGGGCCTCATTGCAGTACTGGATGCCTGGGTGGCCGATGACACACCCGCCCAGATCCGCCACTCTACGCGCAACAGCCCGCTCCAAAACCTTTCTTGCTTTATTGATTCCTGCCGGGCTCACACAATCTCTCCATGTCCTCCTCTCAAGCAGCGAGGACCACAAAATGGTAATGTTTGGGTAAACCGCCCTCAAATCAGAAAAATCATCAAAAATGCTCCATCTCAAATCGATAGCTTTGCGGTACGCCAAATCATTTTCCCCCAACTGAATTATTAATGCGTCGGGCGGCCCCTCAGCGGCAGCTCTCGCCATAACAGCTGGTTTAAATTCATTCCAGCGCATTCCTCTACGCGCAATCCACGCCAGTTCAACATTCGACGGCAGGTTCAAATTATGCCCAATTCCGGAACTCATAGCACGGTTTTTGGCCCAGTACACTATGCTGTGGCCCACCAACCAGATGCGCACCTTCTTGGATTCTGAAAGGGAAGCATACGGAAAAGCCACGGTCAGGATTATCACTGCGAGTCATAGGTTCTTTCTGACATAAGCTCTGTACGCATTGGATTTCCACCTCCCAAGATCCTTGATCCTTTCCGTGGAGAGTCCTAGATGCATTGCGGTGGTAGCAGCCCCGATGCGGAAGGAGTGGGCTGCAAATTCCGCCGCGGGAAGACCGCAAGCTGTTAGTGCGGTGCGAAGCACGCGCGTGAACTGGTGTCTAGCCAAGAGTGACCCATCCGCATGTATCAGAAATGGGCCGGGGCCACTGGGTCTCAAATAGAGGAAACGCCGTGTATCTCTTACGGGACAGGGTCCACTACCCTGCACGGCCGCTAATCGTAGGAGCGCACCCTTACCATGTTGGTCTGTCTTAGAGCTCCGCACCTGGACGATTAGCTCGGACTCGGACAGGGACAAATCACTTAATAGTATACCTCTCTGGAGGTGAACCGCCCCGCGTTCGCAGACCACCTCCCCAATGCGGAGAGCACCAAAGAATGCAATGGAATAGGCGGCCGAAAACAGGCGCGCTTCGTATTTTGACCAGCAAATTGCCCGTAACTTCTTATGAATCTGGGTCAAAATGTCTATTGTTATGGGCCTCCTCTTATCCACACTGGGGGGGTGCTGCCGACGCCAACCCTCAAGAGTCTTACGGACAATAAAAGCTGAACATGGGTCTGTGGCGAAAAAGGCTTTACAAAAGTATGCAATCCCTGCGGACTGAATGTTAAGAGTTTTTGGGGCCCTGCCCAACCCCCTCAGATGAGCCAAGTAGCAGAGAACCTCCCTCGTAGAGGGAATGGAAAACAGCCCTGCGTTGGGCCTGGTGCTGCGAAATTTTAAGAAGTCGGCCCAGGCCTTCTTGTATGATCTCATCGTGGAAGGGGCCACGGCACCGAATAACCCTTCCATCACTTCTTGCTCCCAATACTCCAGAGATGCTCCGGGAAAGGCATCGATGATTGCTCCGCGTCCGGCGCTAACGATCGGAAGCGCTCCATCTGAAAGCGAGATAAAGCATCCGCGATGTCATTGTTAATGCCAGGAACGAATTTGGCTGAAAAGTATATGTTATGCTCTAAACACCGAAGGACAAATAACCGCAGGAGATTCCCGACCCTGGGGGAACGCGCCGATTGTCTAGACAGAACCGCTACTACAGCTTGATTATCCGTGTTGAAACAAACCCTATGATTACGGAACTGCTCTGACCAAAGATGTACCGCTACTACGATAGGGAAGAATTCCAAGAATGTGAGGTCCCGGGTGATGGATTGGCCCTGCCACTCTGAAGGCCACCTTTGGGCACACCACTGTCCCCGGAAGTAAACCCCGAAGCCCAGGGATCCAGCAGCGTCCGACTGAAAGTGGAAGTCGGCCTTTAGGGACATAGACCCTTGCCATAAGGATACGCCGTTGTACTTGTCGAGGAATTGGAGCCACATGCCCAAATCCGCCTTTACTTCCTTGGAAAGGCGAACCCTATGCTGGGGAGCCCTAAGTCCAGCGGCCAATCTAGCCAGGCGGATGCAAAAGGGGCGGCCTGGCGCAACAACTCTACAGGCAAAATTTAGGTGGCCAAGCAGGGATTGGATTTGCCTAAGGGTGATCTTCTTAAGGGGCAGAAGCTGCTGGATCACCGTTCTAAGGGCGGACAGCTTCTCTTCTGGTAGTCGCGATGTTTGCGCCACTGTGTCCAATTCAATGCCTAAATAAACCAAGGAAGTGGCTGGACCCTCCGTTTTTTCGGCGGCCAGGGGGACCCCTAACTCCTCTGACAGGGCTGTGAAAGCCCCTAGGAGGGCGGAACAGCCCTGCCTACTGTCGGCCACCAAAATAAAATCATCGAGGTAATGGGACACGCCCACAGACCCTGTTCTGAAGCGGAGGGCCCAATCGAGGAAAGTACTAAAAGACTCAAAAGCCGCACAGGCTACGGAGCAGCCCATAGGCATCGCTTTGTCGATGAAATACTCCCCTTGAAATTTAAAGCCCAGCCAGTGAAAGTCAGCTGGGTGGACCGGGAGGAGACGGAAAGCTGACTCAATATCACATTTTGCTAGCAGCGCTCCCCTCCCGAATTGCCGAATCATTTTAACTGCTTGGTCAAAAGAGGCATATTTTACCGTACAAAGTTCCTGGGGGATGGCATCGTTGACAGAGCTTCCCCTCGGGTAAGATAGGTTATGGATCATGCGAAATTCTCCTGGAGTCTTTTTTGGAACGATGCCCAACGGGGATAGGTGAAGCCCTTCGAATGGAGGCGCAGAGAAGGGACCTGCCACCCTACCGGCCTTAATCTCTTTTTCTATCTTCTTCCTGGCTATGTCAGGCATTTCCCTAACAGACTTTTGGTTTTGCGGATCTCTGGGGGTAGGGGGAACAGCCACAGGGATTCTGAAGCCTTTTGAGAAACCCTCCCACAGGTATTGCGCAGCTTTTTGGTCCGGGTAAAGATCTAGCAGGGCTTTTAGTGGCTGGAGTCGGATAGGGGTATGGGCCAACCTAAGCTCGTGATTACTGGCGGTTACTAGGTCCTTGATGAGATGGTCCGGGGGCACCTCTGGCATTGTTGTGGAAGTACCCCCTGCCCCCCCGAAAGGGCTGCTGCTTATTCTTAAAGCACGAGGAGGCGGGGTGGTTTCCCCAACACCGCTCGCATTCATGGGCATACTTACAAAAGGGGCGAGAACAGACGCCCCGATTGAACTCCCAGCACTGTCGGCGCCTTTTTGCTTCAATCTTACCAGTTTTGGCCGGGTCCTGGTTTTTCTTTTCTATGTAGGGATTGACGTCCTCGCCCCAGTAATTAGGATCAGTTAGGTCCCAACGGGTGGACGGCAGGAGAGAGGCATTCCTACGAAAGTTCTCATCATACGTTAACGCAGCATTTTCTCCCGCGAGTGAGTACGCCCTTCTCACGTGAGCCAGATAGGCCACTAGATCCATGGATCGCCGGGGATAAGCGGCGCAAACGACGCCCATGAAAACCTGGTACCCATCTAACCAATTCTCAAAGGTGCGCTCCGCCCTAGGCGTTCTATACCTCCGTTTACCATAGGAACGCCTCTTTTCGCCCTTTCCCGTTAGTTTGGCAGGGGGTAGGAGGGTAAAGATATCGACATAGTCCCCGTTGAGGATCTTATTCCTCTTCTTTTGGGACAAATGGTTCCCTAATATGAAATCAGTAGCCTGGTTGGTGGATACTTTCACATCCTCGACCAGCGCCCCATCCCTCCATTCCAGCACTCCATTGAAAGTTTTGCGGTGGGAGTTAGCCCTCCTTTCATGTGCCCAGAGAGGAATCCCATGGTTGCTCTCGCCTATCCCCCAGTACCCATCCATCTGGTCCTCAGAGTCCGACTCGGAAGAAGACGTACCTGAGTCATCGTCGGTTTCTGACTGCTTGTTCCGTTTCCTCTTAGCCGACATATGTTTCTTCTTAGCTTTCCTCTTACCCCCTTGCGCCTCACTGATTGGCGTGCTCCCGCTGGCCGCCGGCTGAGCACTTGGAGGATCCGGTTGCTCCCCCTCGGAGGCGGAACATGCACTGTCCTCTGTTGAGCTGTGCTGAGGGTGCTGTCCCTGAAAGACACTAGGGATATCTGCAGCCAGTGAGAGGGCATTGCCACTGGTACCTTTGGTAGGCGCCTTCCCCTTACCGGGACCCTTCGCTGGCGCCTTCGCTCTGCCTGCGCTTTGGCTAGCCTTCCTAGCAATGGCTGCCTGGGCACGAGTATTAGGGCGGCTTGCTACTGAGGGCCCGGGATGCGCGCTGACCCCCGGATTTGCCTCAGCACCCTGCTGCCCTTGGATATTCGGTGGCGTATCAGGTATCACGTCTTCTGATGGCTCGGGTGGTGGAAGCGCTAGCGATCCTCTAGACCTGCATTGTCTGTAAAAGGTTTCGAACGCCACAAAAAATTGGGCGAAAGCCTGAGGGTCGCATGGCATGGCTGGTACCTGTTCACCCCCAGCACTATTGGATGCTGGTTGGGAGCCAGAAGTAGATGGCTGCTGGTCACCACCTGAAGCCATTCCTAAATCCAAGGCAAATAACCCACGGTCCAAAGGACAGTTCAGTATGGGCTACACTGACAGCAAATACGCTTCCTTTTCCTCCCCTTTTTAGTTATATTTATTTATTTATTTATTTAATTTTTATTTATTTATTTATTTATTTTTATTTATTTATATTTTATTTTATTTATTTTTATTTATTTTTATTTATTTTTATTTATTTTTATTTTATTTATATTTTATTATTATTATTATTATTATTATTATTATTATTATTATTATTATTATTTTAATTCAAAACTTTCATTGCCCTATCTAGATTAATTTATTTTATTTTATTTATTTATTTATTTTAATATAAAATTTAGCTATATAATTATTTATGCATTTAAATGTTTATTCTCCTGCTTATCTATTTGTTTATTTATTCACTTAACATTAAATTTATTTAATTATTCGTTCATTTATTATTAATTTATTATAATACCTGGCAATTATATATTATATATATTCCACAACTGCAATGGGAAACAGGCAACCCGATCTACCAACAATCACTGGCTGTTGCTGTAAATAAGGGATCTGGAAAAAAAAACAAACAAAAAACTGCAAATATATTTCTTGCCGCTAGATGGCAGTGTTCGCCATGAGTTCGCTTAAACCCACTGCAGAAGACGGGAACCTAGCTCCAACCAACGTAACTAAAAATAGAAATTTGTTGTTCACCAGAATGCGAAATAAACAGTAGCTGCCAAATGCAGATGCGATATATATTAGTATTATCTTCTAGATTTTTACTGATTAGCAGTTAGGAGCGTAAGTATGAGGCTTTTATTTTTTATTTATTTATTTATTTATTTAATGGTTAATGCCCAATCCCAGCGAACTGCGCTGGCAGGGGCGCCCCTGCCGGTGTCTTAGAGGCGCGCTGATAGTAAACCCGAGTGTATCAAAGCCTAGAACCACGGGAAATATGTATTAACTCAAAACAAATCCAAGGCAAAGATATTTAAAATTTTAAATGCGGTTGCCAGGCCCTTTTCCCTTAAACAAAATGGCTGCCCTAGCTTCACACGTGGCCTCCCAAAATGGCGACCGGCAGGGGAACAACAGTACTCTGCCCTTACTCAAAATGGCCTCCCTGCCTTCACCACGTGGTGTCGCAACAGTGACGCCCGGTGGCTTCTCAAGCAACCGGCAATGGAAGGAAACCCTCCCCTAAGGCACTACAGACAAGCTGCAAGCGGCGTACAGGGATTACGCTTAGAAACAAAGCTGGCACAACAGGGGACCCGTATAGGAGAGGCTGAGGGGGGAAGGGATACAGGAAGCAACAAACAAGCGTACTGGGATGACGGCTGGAAGTAAAACCGGCGCAACAAACAGGACCATGCAGGAAAGGGTAGGGGGGATGGATATTTCAAGCTCACGTTTCAAGCACACGTTACCCTTCTACTTGGCACCCGATCCTCTGCCAATCCTTGCGATCCGCTGGACGTTGTGCCTGCGCTGAATCCGCTCTAAGGACCAGGTAAGCTCCTTTTAGACCCTCGCTTAACTATGTTGCGAACAGGCACGCTAGGGGTAAAACTGCTCACAAAAATAAAACAAAAGAAGCCCTACAGCCGCAAAAACCAAAAACCGCTCAGCTGCTGGGCGAGGGGGAAAAGAGGGCGGTCCCTGGGCGTGCCTGGCCTTAAGTAGCCCAGGCTGCGCCTCCCCTCACCCGCCGATTGGCGGGCTGGGTTGCAGGCACGCCCAGGGATTCCCCAGCTCTCGCGGGGGCAAGGGAAGCCCCCGCGAATGTGGGAGGGCCCTGCCCGCAACACCCTCTCCTCTGCAGGCTCGGAAAGGGCTTTCCATGAAGTTTTAAAAAGTGCTCATAGTTATGAGTAGTAACGTTACATATACGATGTTTCCAACTTTTCATTTTGGGGTGACCTTTTTCCATAACTGAGAATACTTAGTCCCTTTTCCAGTGTTTATAGCAAAAGTGCATCCCTTTATGATACAGGAAATTGTGTTTGGGGAAGAAAAGAAAATCACCAGGAAGGTGTTATTATTATACCTGTTGCTTGAGAGAGGCAGAGTTTTCCCGAATTGCCAGCACGGCAAGGAGGCAAGGTGCGCGCCAAATGGGTGGCAGACACGTGTATGCCTGTGCGTGTGTGAATGTGAAGTTGCGTGCAGTGGGCGAGAGATGAGACCTGCAGCCAGGGAGAAAGTGTGGTTCCCACAGGATGGAAGGGCTGTGTTTTCTCATGGGAAGCGTGCAAGGCAGGGAAGAGGCGCTTGCCCTCCGAGGATGCAGCAGGACATGATACAGGTGCGAGCGTGCAAGAGGCGTGAGCCACCCGTGCACGCCCGGCACAGATGGCAGCAGCGGCTCCCTCCGAAAGCGAGGTGCAGGGATTCGTTTTCTGAGGGTATAGGCAGCAAGGAGCAAAAGACAGCTTATGAGCGTGCAAAGGGAAGGCAGTGTGGTGTGGCGGTTAGAGAGCTAGCCTAAGACCTGGGAGGCTGAACGTAGGGGCCGGCCTAATCTTACTCAGAGCAGACCCATAGACATTACTGGACACAGAGATAGTTTGGTGTAGTGTTTAGACTGGCAGACTGAGACCCTGCAATTCTATGATTCTTTGAGAGCAGGAGAAGAACTTTTCCCTACCCGCTTTCTCAATGCCATCCATAATTTTTTTTTAAAAAATACACACACACACACACACACATATATATATCAGTTCCAACAGTCATACAACATATCTTCTCATCTTACACAATATTTTAGACTTCCGTCAACACCTCTGATGATTTTCCGTTCTTTATCACTTATTCTGCATTTCTTAATTTCTATATTACATTTAATTATCCTTAACTAATAATGCTTTTCATAGTCTTTCTTGCAGTATTTAAAAGTACCCACCTTACAAAACTTCTTGCAGTCCTACTAGCGTAATCTATTCATCACAATTACTTTTCAAATAGTTCATATATTTACTCCAGTCGTCTACAAATCTCTGATCCTGCAGGTTTCAAATCCTTCCTGTTAATTTATCTAATTCTGCATAATCCATCAACTTCATCCTCCATTCTTCTTCCGCTGGTAGTTCTTCTTGCTTCCATTTTTGTGCCAATAATATTCTTGCTGCAGTCATTGCATATAGAAACAACTTACAATCCTGTCTATTAATATCATCTCCTACAATGCCAAGTAAAAATGCTTCTGATTTCTTAATCAATGTATATTTCAACATCTTTTTCGTCTCATTATATATCATTTCCCAGAAGCTTTTCACTTTTTTACATTCCCACCACATGTGATAAAAAGTTCCTTCCTTTGCTTTACATTTCCAACATTTATTACTTATTTTATACATTTTAGCTAATTTTACCGGGGTGATATGTTGAGAGAGTCAGAACTTACAGGGTTAAGAAGTTCTGAGTGACGCTTCACATTCCTAGAGGTGTGTTTAGAACACGGAAGTGGGAGTGGTCAGTATCTCTGAGAGAGAGAGAGAAAGACACACGCAGTGTGAGTCTAGCCAGATCCGGAAGAGGGTCAAGATGTGTGCGCTGTCACCGGGAGAGTAACGATTTGTTGTTTTTGTACGAGATTAAAGCTACTTGTAAGATAAGGAAGAAACCGAGCGTCTGCCTGAATTATTGCTGCACACAAGGCTGCTTGCTTCTGACGCTGTGTTAATCTCTGCTAGCTGGAGCTGTTGCCCGGAGACTTCAGCAGAGTCACGCCACGGAAGCGTGTGGACTCCATGGGGCAAGGAAGCTGCCAGCAAAGGTCCCAAAAGGTTATGGGTGTCAGCTAACGCTGTGAAGCAAGCCAGGTTCGTGCCGGTGTGTGCTGTGTGATCTCCTGCCAAGGAAGAGGGCAGTGGAGAAAAAGCCGAAAAGCCGAGACGCTGAGAGGAAAGCCAGCCAGCTGGGGAGCTGTGCCTTTGATCGTGAGGCAAGGAGCCAGCTGGGAGGAGCCGTGCTGATACCGGGTGCCGGGAGGAGCTACTGGTCGTAAGTAAGCTGGGCCCCGGGGGAGAAGATGGCAGACAGCCATGAGTCTTGTGCAGTCCTTTTTGAAGAGGCAGACGGGAAGGAGCCCTGGGTCGAGTGGCAGGCACTGAAGAAAGTGGGAGCCAGACCAGAGGGGGCTAGAAGCCAGCCTGAGGGATGCCCAGAGGGGGCCAAGAGCTGCACAGGGGCTGTGGGACGCCCTGGAGGCCCAAAGTGGGCTGGAGCCGTGTCAGGAAGCTGCTGCGATGCTTTGACACGCCAACGTGACAGGCAGCCGTGTGCTGGAAAGCTGCTGAAAGCTGGGAAGAGGAAAGCAGTGGCTAGCTGTTCCTCTGGAAGCTATGCACCCAGGAATGGGGGTGCAGGCCAGAAAGGCCAGTCCGAGGGCCTTGAGAGTGCCAAGGCTGTTTGGCAGGAGCTGGAGAAGGTTTGCAGAGAAACCACAGAGCTGGAAGCCAAAAGCCACATCCCCAAGCCTCAAAGAGAAGCCTCTAGGAGTGCTGCTGGCAAGAGTGGGGGGGGCACTGACGTCCAAAGGCAAGTTTGAAAAGTTTTCCACTCGTCGCTGTTTTGTTTGCGGTTCTCCGGAGCACCTGCGCCGAAGCTGCCCACGAAGAGAGAAAGGGCAGGAAAGTCCCAAGGACATTTCCCATGGGAACCAGCCCGGGAGAAGAGGCCAGCGTGGAAAGTCCCAGGGTCGGCCGGAAGGGGAAGGAGGTGCTTATCAGATGTTTGCGTCGATGGCTGTTTTGAAAGACGCCGGTAAAGGCCCTAAGGAGGGGGGCAGAAGGAACTCTGTTGCTAAGGCAACGAAGGACAATGTGTTACGTTGGGTCATTGACTCTGCTGCAAATAGACATCTCGTGCCTGAGGCACCTGATGTCCAGATAAAAAACTGCAGAGCTGTTTCAGCTGAGAAAACAGTGTGTTTTGCTGATGGGTCACAAAGGCTTGTAAAAAAGTCTGGGAATGTTTACCTTGTTTTCCTACAGGCGCAGCTGGAAGTCTACGTGGCGCCGGGACTGAATTGTTGTCTTTTGTCTGTACCGTGTCTTTTACAGGAGGGGTACATGGTTTGTTTTGAGAACAATGTCTGTACAATTTCCAGAGGGGGGAAGCAACTGGTACGTGTTGAGAAAAATCAGAACAATCTCTTTGTTCTGGAAACAATACCTCTGGAGGAGGGAGCTGGGAAAGCTGGGAAAGAAAACATGAACACTCATGTTTCATGTGCATGCGTGTGGCACAAGAGGATTGCACATGGGTCTTGTGATGACTTGCAGATGTTATCAGAATGCACCAAAGGGTGCAAGGTAAGAGAATGTGGTGCAACCCTAAATTGCAGGGCTTGCAGGAAAGCCAAGAGCAAGGGATGCAGTTATCCCAGGGTGGAGAGGGTAACCACAAAGCCTTTTGAGCTTGTGCACGCAGACCTGTTTGGGCCTATGCCTCAGCCAAGTCTGGGCAAAGCCAGGCATCTGCTGATTTTGATCGATGATTATACTAGGAACTCCTGGGCTTTTTCTCTGCGAACGCAGGAGGAAGCAACGCAACTGATCAAAGATTGGGTTGCGGCGGTGGAACAGAGGTTCTCCACCAAGGTGCAAGGTTTCGAGTGTGACCGTGGTTCAGAGGTCACTGGGTCTGCTCTAAAGAGTTTCTTTCGCCAGAGGGGGATACGTCACAAGGTGACTTCGCCTCAGGAGAGTGGCGTGGCAGAGCTGAGGAGTAGAGTTCTGGTTCAAGTTTCAGAAGTCCTATTGGGTGACTCTGGGTTGCCTCACAGTTTCTGGGGGGAGGCAGTAAAAACGGCCAATTTCACGATGAACAGGTGCTACAATGCAGTGGTAGGTGACACCCCATATTTCTTGCTCAACGGACAGAGGCCACAGGTGCATTTCTTCCGTTCGTTTGGTTGCAGGGCCATGGTGCCTGTACCAAAGTGGTTGCAGCAAGAGGGTGGTCCAAGGTACCAGGAAATGATCTTCTGTGGGTATGAACCTGCGACAAAGGGGTGGAGATTTGCATACCCAGAAGGTGATCAGACCAAGCTTCTGGTCAGTAAGCATGCTGAGTTCAAAGAGCAGCAGGGAAATAGTTCAAGGCGCAAAGTCAGCCATGACACTGTCTCAGATTGTTTGTCTGAATCCGAATCTGAGCAGGAGGGAGAGCCAGGTAATGGTGATCTGGTCGATGATCAGGATCAGCACCAGGGGGAGGCGTCTCCACAGGTTGTGAAAGGAGTGTCCAAGAGTGAGCCCTCATCTCCTGTTAGAGTGATGGAGAAAGCTCACAGACGGGTCAAGTCAGAGGGGGAGTCTGATGAAGAAGACACACTTGCTGGCCCCAGTGGGTCAGGAGAAGAACCCCAGTTTGTGCCTAGGCGGTCTTCACGGGCAACAAAGGGAATTCCACCTGAGAGGTTTCGAGTCACAAATGCGTGGGTTGGTCTCGCACAGTGCGAACCAGAGATTTGTGAGGAAACTCAACAGGCAGGTGGGAAGGTGTGGGACACACAGAGGTCTGTAAAGGTGTGCTCACAAGTCCTCGCAGAATGTGATGCGAGAGGGGGTGTTGAGAGAGTCAGAACTTACAGGGTTAAGAAGTTCTGAGTGACGCTTCACATTCCTAGAGGTGTGTTTAGAACACGGAAGTGGGAGTGGTCAGTATCTCTGAGAGAGAGAGAGAAAGACACACGCAGTGTGAGTCTAGCCAGATCCGGAAGAGGGTCAAGATGTGTGCGCTGTCACCGGGAGAGTAACGATTTGTTGTTTTTGTACGAGATTAAAGCTACTTGTAAGATAAGGAAGAAACCGAGCGTCTGCCTGAATTATTGCTGCACACAAGGCTGCTTGCTTCTGACGCTGTGTTAATCTCTGCTAGCTGGAGCTGTTGCCCGGAGACTTCAGCAGAGTCACGCCACGGAAGCGTGTGGACTCCATGGGGCAAGGAAGCTGCCAGCAAAGGTCCCAAAATGATATACCACCTATACATCATTTTCATCACATTTTCTTTCTTCCTTCCATAGTTTTTCCCAATCTTTTAACTGTATATTATACCCAAAATCTTTGGCCCAGTGTATCATAACCGACTTTACCTCTTCATCTTTCAAATGCCATTCAAGCAGCAATTTATACATTTTAGACAAAATTTTATATTTATTATTCAATACTTCAATTTCAAATTTTGATTTATTATCATCAAATCCTTTTCCCCCTCAAATCCTGTTTAGACATTTCATTGACTTGGTGATAGTGCAGCCAATCATTTACATATTCTTTAACCTCTTCATAAGGTTTCTTTTTCCATTCATTTCCTTCTTTTTGTATTAATTTTTCACATGTAACCCAATTTTTGCTCATATTTATCTTCTTCACACTCATCGCTTCTAATGGAGATAGCCACTGAGGTGTCTTACATTCTAATAGGTTTTTATACCTATCCCATTTTTCAAAGAGAGATCTTCGGAATATATGGTTTCCAAATCCTTTATGGACTTTTGTCTTATTATACCATAAATATGTGTGCCAACCAAATTTATTCTCATAACCTTCCAAATCCAGCAAAGCTGGGTTTTCTAACAACATCCATTCCTTTGACCAACAGAGGCAGCACGCTTCATAATACAGTTTCAAGTCTGGCAGGGTGAAGCCCCCTCTTTCTTTAGCATCTATTAATAACTTGTGGTTCGAGGACCCGATCACTGCGTAGTGGAATGAAAACACAAGGACACGTGATATAAGGTTAATGGGCAAGAAAAGGCCACAACTTTATTGATTACAGCAAGTGAAAAGGTATTGGCTTAGGGATTGGATTACGTCAGCTGACTCCACCCCCTCAGAGAGGGGTGAGTCTAAAACAGGGGGGTTTATTCACCAGTAGGTGGAGCCTGTTGATGCTAATCCAACTATACGCTCTCCCCTGATGTCACCGAGGGTCGTGCCATGGCCCCCCGCCACACAGGCAGCGGACAGGATCCACGACCGCCGGATTCCTTTAACGGAATACCCAAAAATTGAAGGCGTAGGCGATGGCCACACCTAGCCCTTCGACACACCACAACACATTATTCCAATGCCTAACCGCCACCCGAGCCCAAAAGGCTCGCCGCCAATACCCTCACAGCTGTAACCAATCCCTGATGCTGCTACTGCTGCTATTTAAGCAAATGTCATTCCCTTGGTCTGAAAGATGAACCCCATCATTCCGGTACAAGGCCTGATCGCCAATCCCGATATGGTCGTGAGAAATGACTCGGCCATTCATAAAGCGCACCCAACAGGCTATTGCACTATTTAAGAGTTTCCTGGATTTTTCAATGGCCATACAGTTCTGCGCACCGTGCCAAACAATTCTCTTCAGGAAGGAGGACCAGAACACCGTTGTTCTGGGACACAAGGCAGCAATCTCATCCAAATCTCTTTTTATGTTCCACGACAAGTCCGCACTTCTTCTGTTAACAAGGTCATTTTCCCCTAATTGAAGGATAAGGATGTCGGGAGGGCCAAACATGGCGACTTTCTCCCTCAGCAATGGCACAAGCTCTTCCCAACGCATGCCTTGTCTCGAAAACCAGGAAACTCGCACTCCAGGTGGCAACCCAAGATTAGGGGTGAGGCCGCAGCTAGCCGACACGGGCCCAATGGACTATACTGTGGCCGCAAATCCAAACACTTTTTCTGAGAACGGCTGAGAATAAAGGAAAGAGAAAGACGGGTAAGTAGAGGTAATGCAGCGGAGCGCATACTAGCGAATGTAACCTTTATAAGCATCGGATTTCCACCGGCCCATTTCTTTAATCCTATCCGCCGGCAGACCCAAGCGCGCCGCTGTTGTGGTGGCACTAGTCCTGAATGAGTGTGCAGCATAATCCTGGGAAGATAAACCACAGGCATCAATAGCTTTGCAGAGTACCCTTGTGAATAGGTGTCTCAACAAAAGTGACCAATCCTTGTGAACCAGGATCGGGCCAGGACCGGGCAGTCTGAGGTAAAGATACCATCTAGTGTCCTTGACCGGGCATGGGCCCTGCTGCGCTGAAGCTGTAAGTTTTACGAGGGAACCCCTATCTGCCTGATCCATTTTGGATTGACGTATCCGCACCGTCGTGCTAGCTTCGGACAACTGCACGTCCTCCGTGAGGAGGCTGTGCATTGACCCAGTTGCGTTAACCTCGGCTACTACTTCACCGACCCTCAAGGCGCCAAAAAGGCGATCGCATATGCAGCGGAAAAAAGGCGGGCCTAAAACTTGGTCCAGCAGATTGACCTAAGCTTTGTGCATATCTGAGAGAGCAGCCCGTAAGAAATTGGCTTAGCATATGCTGCGGAAAAGAGGCGGGCCTCAAACTTGGTCCAACAGATCGACTTAAGCTTTATGCGTATTTGAGAGAGCAGCCTGTAAGAAATTGGCTTATGGCCCTCGGCTCTAGGGGGTTGCAGCTTACCCCAACCTTCAATAGCTCTGCGGATCAGGAAGTCACTGCACGGGTCAGAGGAAAACATGGCTTTACAATGGAAGCTGATGGCGGCTACGTGTATCTTTAAAGTTTTGGGGGCCTGGCCTAAAGGAGGCTATAACGTATGCCGCAGAGAACACCCGGGCCTCGAACTTGGACCAGCAAATTGACCTAAGTTTCATACGGATTTGGGACAGCAGCTCGTAAGAAATAGGCTTGTGGCCTTTGTTACTTGGAGGCTGCAGTCAACTCCAACCTTCAATTGCCCTGCAGACCATGAAGTCACAGCACGAATCGGTGGAAAAACATGGGTCTACTAAAGAATGTGATAGAGGCTATGTGTATCCTCAAAGTTTTTGAGGCTCAACCTAGGCCATGAAGGTGTGTTAAGTATTGCAGAACGTTTTCTGTGGAGGGTGTAACATTAGTGGAAAGGGAGGATACTTTGGACCTGAACCCCATGAAATCACACCAGACCTTCTTATATGATCTAAGCGTAGAGGGTGCGACAGATGCTAATACTCCCTTAACCACTTCACGTCTCCAAGGTTCTACAGGTGCCCTGGAACGGGTTCTGGCAGTGGCTGAGCCCTGGGAGCTAATGCTCGGAAGCGAGGCACCGGAGGACGAATGATCTGAGTAGGCGCGACACCCTCTCGGAACGCGATGACTGCTTAGCCAGTATGTTGACCACCGCCTGGTTATCAGTTCTGAAGCACACCCGGTGATTCTGGAACTCCTCAGTCCAAATGTGAACAGCCACAACTAAGGGGAAAAAACTCCAGAAAAGTGAGATCCCGTGTGATAGCCTCGCCTTGCTACTCTGCTGGCCATTGTTGAGCACACCAGCGTCCCCTAAAGAATAAACTGAAGCCCAAGGACCCAGCGGCATCAGTGAACCTGGAAATCTGAGGACAGGTTGAGGATTTCCTGCCATAAGGAGACTCCATTGTAGCGTTCCAGAAACGTGATCCAGATCTCAAGGTCTGTCTTAACCGATTTTGGGAGTCTTACCCTGTGGTGCAGTTTGTTTGTTTGTTTGTTTGTTATTTTATTTTATTTTTTAAGGTTAGGTATGCACACAGGCCCCAAGACTCATTTTGTATCATGACTTTTAAACTTCTGATTTGTTTCTGAATCACTTGGTGCTCTCTGTGCTGAATCTGAAGGGGGATGGCACACAGACTAACTGAATGTGGATGTTCATTATGCACTGTATCATAGTATAGTACAGTGATTATAAAAATATCTGCTTGAGTATACGTTTTCATCATGTGTAAAACTCATAAGGAATAAACAAATAGTTCTATATTGTGATCAAGTAACTCCTAGAACAAAATTGTAAGTTTTAGCTTCAGAAAACCAGTTGCTTCTAGCCAACATCCTGTTGCCAATGTAGCTAAAATTTTAGCACTTTTGATTGTTAGTTGATAACAAGATTGTTAGTATGACAAGAGATTGGTGGGATGCTCTCCTACAGATTTCCAAAACTGTTGTACTACAGACACAGCCAGGACATTCCAGACACAGCCAGGACATTCCAGAACAATTCTATCTGATACTGTAAATGTCAGGTTTCAGTTTCACTCTAGCTAGAAAGAACTGCTACATATGCAACATGTTCTAGAAGATTGCCAAAGGTGAGCTCTTGGCCAAAGCGTTATCCACTTCAGTGAAGTGTTATTTCTCACAAAACTAGCAATTTGTTTACTAACTATACATAATATCTCAAGCATTGAAATGATGCGATTCCGACTGTTGGGCTTAAAGGCTTACTAGATTCTAGGACTAAGGACTAAATCATTGTACTTCTTTGCAATTTTGCCCACAGCTGCCCTGCTCATTGGGAGAACAGGAAATGGATCTGGAACACTTCAAAGCAGTACCATTGCTCCCATGCGTCTTCCTGTTTGGGCTGTCATTTTGTTAAAGCTGTGGTCTTGCTCTTGTAGTTGACCTGGGAGAAAAAGGCAGGTTCCCCAGGAAAAAATAATTCCTGTATGAGGTGTTATGGAATGATACATTTGGTTGCCTAATAATCTCAAAAGGGGGGTGGGTCTGGGAAGGGGTGCCTCTGTCCTGGAGACCAAGCAGGGGCTAATTGGGTTCATCCCAATTAGCTGTATGCCATAGTGTGACTCCAGAGGCAGAGCTAGCTGCTCTGGCACCCGGAGTGGCACACATGGTGTGCACCCAGGGGTGGGGCTAGCTACCCGTGGGGCGAGGCGAGCGTCCTTTCCCTTACTGACTTCTGATTAGGAGAGTCCTTCGCGGTTAAGGAGCCAACTGCTGGGATTCTGAAACCCTCTGAGAAACCCTTCCAAAGATAGGATGCTGCACTTCCGTCCGGATGGATAGACAAGAGGTTGAGGAGAGGAGAAAGCTGAATTGGAGAAAATGCTAGACCCAGAAGGACTTTATCGATGGTTCCCTGCTGCGGGGGCTCGTCTGGAACTAGAGTGGTGGAAGCCCCGACCTCCCCGAAAGGGCCCCTTCCCTTTGTAACACGCTGTGGCTGGGTGAGCCCCTGCACATCTCTCACACTCGTGCGGGTACTTACAAGACTGCCTTTGGCATTGCCCTTTATTGAATTACCAGCACACCTTACGTTTTAAATCCTTTCTAAGGTCCAGCTTTCCAGTGCGATACACCTCTGATGGCTTCTTCTTGACATACGGGCTAACTGCCAGATGCTAATAGCGGCGGCCTCCCCAGAAAGGGCGTAAGCCATTCTGACTCATCATCACTGGCTGATGAGGTGCCTGATTCTGGAAGCTGGACCCTGGGCTGCTTATTCTGCAAAGAACTAGAAGAACTGGAAGCAACCGGGTTATTGATACGGGCCGGCAGCCTCCACGCAGGCGCCCCGATGCGGTTCTGAAAGTCGGCGAGCAAGCCTGAGACCTAGTTTGCACAGCCACCGTTCCTGTCTGAGGGCTTGGGCCTGCACCTGGGTAGTTTAAAGGCTGGCCACTGGTTTGCGAAACAAGGAAGTAAGAAATGCAAGGCAAATAGAACTAAAGAATAGCTAAGAGAAAGCGCTGTTCATAGTCAACAATGAATGATCTGAAGGCATTGAGGAAATGCGAAATGGGTTTGGGTTTATTATTACGACGGTTGCCAGCTGCAGTGTGTGCTGGTACTGCACCCGTGCACTTCCTCTTGGGCGCCATGAGCTGCTCTGTGCACTAGTAAAATGCGCCTACTATTTATTTCGTCACTAATTATTTTATTTTAAATTTAATTTTCATTTATTTATTTATTTACTTATATTTTAAATGTTATTAATTTTAATTATTATTTTATTATTATTATTATTATTTATAATTATAATTATTTATTATTATTATTTTATTTATTTATTTATTTATTATTATTATTTTATTTATTTATTTATTTATCAAATTTATTTTATTATTTTATTTTACTATTGTTGTTATTTTTAATTAGTATTAATATCACCAATCAATTAATAACTTGACTGTAATTAAATGTTAGTATACAATTATTGTGCATCAATAAAGTTTGGAGCACGGTTGATGAATTAATTATTAATCGATAGCATCTCAATTAATAGCCAATGGATTTATAGCTATGAGTAGGAATTACTATTATCAATTGCTCCGCGTAACTGCTGACAAAATGAACAAGCTATACGTCACTTAACTGCACTGCTTGTATTTATTTATATTTATTAAATCACAACCCAGCAAGAGTTCAAGCAGCAGTGCTCAGCTACATATTAGCACCTGGCTCCAAGGAACAATCCCATACACAAAGCAACCCCAACTGCAGTCAGACAGAATTAGAAGATAATTGCCTACAATAAAAAGTTGCCCCTTTTAAATGATAGGCAAATCTAGGTGCAAAGCAATGCCAAGTAATCAAACAGAATTGAAAATAACTGCTTACAAGGAGATGCTCAGAAGCTGCAGCCAAATTAAGAGAAAAGGAAATCAATAAGATTCCAGGCCCACACCAGCGGCCCTCTGAAAAGGAGGGGTGAGGTTGCTCTTAAGGGGAATATCTCACTGCTGGGGAAACTTCTACCAAACAAAGGAAACTTTGCCAAACAAAGAAAAGTAAATCTTTGCCCACAAGGTCGGCTCAAGACCAGTTGAGGGAAATAAGGGTGCTTAAACAGACAAAAGACTGCAATTGGTCAAACTGCTGGTTAGTTAAACTGACAATGCAACTAGAGCTGCTGAACTGCCAGGTGCTTAAAGACAATGCCTCACAAACTACCGGTCACTCAGAGAGCAATCAAGCCTGCCCCAGCAGTTGAAAAAAACCTGTCTGGTAACTGTGATGACTCAGGCAAGAAGCAAAGGGAACTCCAAAGACCAATGTATCTCCTGAAAGGGTGGGGGGTGTAGGGAGGGAGGAGGGTGGAGGGAGGAGAAGAAAAGTGTGTGGGGGGGAGTTGGGAGGGAGGAGGGGGGGATGGAGTAAAATGAACATGCCGGGCAAGGAAAAAGTTTTTGAAGAAAAGGAAAATAGCTGTCCTTTACAGTGAGCCAAAATGAAGTGGAAATATAAACCGTGGGTTAACCTGGACTTTTCAGTAAGGTACTATAAGCCGTAACCTTTTTTTGTTGTTGTTGTTTAAAAGCGGTTTTCTTTAGGGAGCCTGTACTGGCAAGTGAAGCCAATGACAAGAACCAGGCAAAGGCACACCTTCAAAGGTTCTAAACGTATAAACGTGCAGTGCTGAGGAATGGTTTCCTGATCAGAAACCCTGAATTGTCCACCCCAAGCCCTGCCTTATTTCTTCCCCCAAACATCAAGCGAAGGGGGGGGGGTGGCTTAGAGAAACCAAGAGGGGTGAGGTTTAAGCGCACAGTCTATTCCAAGCCCCGGCAGCCTTTAAAATTTTACAGGGGGCTCCGGATTAAAGTGGTACCAATGGAAGGGATGGCAGGGTAAATTAAACCCACGCTAGAAGAGTAATAAATCAATAAACGACAGGCACAAACACACGCTGCAAGCACACACACACGACTTAAAATTAGAGAGGAACAGGAAAAGGAACCCTGAGGATCATCTAGTCCAACCCCAGCAATGCAGAAATATTCAGCTGTCCTATACAGGGATCAAACTTGCAACCTTAGCATTATCAGCACCATGCTCTTATTGAGAGAGTCAGAACTTACAGGGTTAAGAAGTTCTGAGTGACGCCTCACATTCTTAGGGGCGTGTTTAGAACACTGACTGAAGTGGGAGTGGTCAGTATCTCTGAGAGAGAGAGAGAGACACACGCAGTGTGAGTCTAGCCAGATCCGGGAGAGGATCAAGATGAGTGCGCTGTCACCGGGAAAGTAACGATCTGTTGTTTTTGTACGAGATTAAAGCTACTTGTAAGATAAGGAAGACACCAAGCGTCTGCCTGATTTATTGCTGCACACAAGGCTTACTTCTGACACTGTGCTAAGCTCTGCTAACTGGAGCTGGAAGCCCGGAGGGAGCAGAGAGACACGCCACGGAAACGTGTGGGCTCCAAATGGGGCAAGGAAGCTGCCAGAAAAATTCTCCAAAGCTCTAACCAACTGAGCTATCCAGGCTCTCAAGGACAATGGAGGGGGGAAATGCACAAGCACCCTGGCCAACAAATTAAAATGTAAGGCAAACCCACTCAGTCACCCAGACCAGCCACACAATCGGACAGGCAAGGGCAATAGAGGGGAAAATGTACAAGCACCCTGGCCAAAAATTAAAATAAAACGCACAGCCACCAAGGCAAAGGCAGGGGAAGGAAAGCGAGGAGACGAGGGAGAAAGAAAGACTGAGCCACACTCACACTCAGACCTCGCTGGGGGCACGTGCTGGACAAGGGAACAAGCTGCAGCTTAAGACAGGTAATTCGCACTTAGACCGCACAAACAAATCAAGCACCAAGAGTGGGGGGAAATAGAAGGTTAAATGTAGGTTTTTACACGGAAAAGAGGACACAGCAAGGCAAACCTGGATGCCTGGGTTTTTAAAAACAGTAAAGCAATGAGCGCACGCAAGCCTCCTAAAGTTAAAAGGCAAGCCAAGAACCAGGCAGCCTCCACACACACAGACCCCCCCTACTCCAAACCTCGTGGCTCTTCCCTGTAATGACTGTGATGACTCCTAGCTGATGACTTGCAACAGGACGACGAAAAGTGAGGCCGGAAGGCTGGTGCCGCAGCAATTTAGGCTGCTAAACACGTCCCCTCACAGGCACCTGGTTGGGTGCCTGCCCGTGGGTGTGGGCGCCAGCCAGGTGAGTGGGAGGCAGGGGGCTAACGCCCCCTGCTTGAGGCGGAGTCCGGCTCCCGACCACAACCACTCCCCTCTCTTGCAGGAGGAGAGTCTTTATATTGAATTCTTGGTTTCTTCCCCTGCCAGATATATCTTGAAACCAACTTTTGCCATTCTTTAAAGATTGCTGCCCCCTTGATTATTGGAATTGATTGAAACAAAAATAACATCTTTGGTAGCACATTCATTTTAATAGCTGAAATCCTTCCCCCAAATGATAATCTCATCCTTCCCCATATTTCCAGATCTCTTTTGATTCCATTCCACACCGGTATATAATTGTTCTGAAAGAGGTCTATATTCTTTGAAGTTAACCAAATTCCAAAATATTTAACTTTTTTAGCAACTTCAATACCAATCTGTTGCTGCAACATGTCCACCAAGTCCTGTTTCATATTTTTAACTATCATTTTAGTCTTTTTGTTCAGTTTAAAACCTGCTGTAGAGTTTGGTGATTATAGGGTTAACTTTTAGAGCTTGGTGCTTCGTGTCTGAGGGAGGGTTTCTAAGGGAAGACAGCCAGTTTGTCATGTCCCTGTTTTCTTTGATCTGTGATTCTAGTTTCGTTTTCAGTCAGAGTGTGTTTGAGCTTTGAGAAAAGACATGTGCAAGCTCTGACGGTATAATTTACAGCTTGTAGATAATAAAGCCTCTAGATAAGAAGAATCTTTCTCTGGACTGTTTCACTCTCTATTCTCCCGCGACAGCAACACCGCTGCATTTCTGCTACTACTTCTGCCTCAGCTGAAGTTTTACCCAGAAGATTGCACTGAGAGAAAGCAGAGTTTTTGGCGCAGGGAAGCGCACTGGACAGGCAGAAGTCCAATACCTGCTACATATCCAAATTGTTCTATCTCTTCTAATACTTCCTTGGCACTAATTAGTGGTTCTTTCATTGTTAATACTAAGTCATCTGCAAAAGCTTTCACTTTATGCTCTTTCCGACCGACTGAAATGCCTTTTACTTTTTCATTTCTCCTTACTTTTGCTCTTTGTTCTGAGTATATCGCTTTTATTACTTTTAGAAATGATTGTCCAATGTCCATTAGTTCGAAATTCTTTATCATAAATTCCGAAGATATATTATCGAAGGCCTTTTCCGCATCTACAAAAATTAACACCACTTGCTTTTTATTTCTGGTAGTCAGATATTCAATTATATTCACGAGATTTCTTATGTTATCTTCCATCTGTCTGCCAGGTAAAAAGCCCGCTTGATCCTTATGTATTATTTCATTCAGTACATTTTTCAATCTGTTTACCAGTATACTAGCAAACAATGTATGATCATTGTTTAACAATGAAATCGGCCTATAATTCTTTACTTGTGTTAAGTCCGAATCCTGTTTTGGTATTAATGTAATATATGCTTCTTTCCATGTTTCTGATAGTTCTCCTTTTAAAAAAATATATTATTCATTACTTTTTTTAACGGTGCAAGTAGGGTGTACTTCATTTCTTTGTAATATTTCGCTGTAAATCCATCCGGTCCTTGTGCCTTTCCATTTTTCAGTTCTTTTATTGCATCTTTAATTTCCTCTATCTCAATTAATTCATTCAGTCTGTCTTTCTTTTCTGTCGGAATTTGTTGCACCCCTTTTTGTTTCAAGAATTCTTCTATCCTCCTTACATCTTCTTTCCCAGCTCTTTTATACAATTGACTATAAAAATTCACAAATCCTTTCCTGATTTCTTTCGGATTTTCTATTTCTTTTCCTTCTACTGTGATTTTATTTATTGTATTCTGTTCTTTTCTTTTTTTGATCTGCCAAGCCAGCCACTTTCCTGATTTATTAGCATGTTCAAAATTTGTTTGTCTCATTCTTTTTATATTCCATTCTACTTCTCGGTTTATTATCATTGAAAACTGGCTTTGTAGCATTTTGATATTCTGATTTATTTTAACATCATTTGGTATTTTAATTAATTTCTTCTCATTTTCCATTATCTGGTTTAATATTTCTTTCTTTCCTTTTTCTCTAAATTTATTCCGGATGCTATTTTGTTGTATGAAGAAACCTCACATCACCGCTTTGCTAGCATCCCACACCACATTCATTTTGGTTTCTTTATTACAATTATTATTTTAATTTTTATTATTATTATTCAAAGTTATAACAAAACATATTTTCCAAAACCATATCCTTTCCCCCCATTTTTCCTCCCTCCCCCTCCCCCCCAGAACCCATCCCCCCACCCCACCCCCCCCGACTTCCCTCAGTTCCAGTCTTTGGTTTCTCCAATAATGCTATTTTCTGCATGTTACAGAGTTGTATAGATCTTCAAACTGTTTAGCTAATTATTATCAGTAAAAAAATTGTGAATGTTTATTCAAAACCTGCCAAGGAGTCCAGTTTGCTTTGTTGCGTCTTCAAATATTTTGTGAAAGGTTCCCATTCATCCTTAAAGTCACAGTTATCCTTGTCCCGTAGCTTATATGTCAATTTTGCCAGTTCTGCATAATCCATCAATTTTTCTTGCCATGATTCTTTAGTTGGGGTTTCTTCAGTCTTCCATCCTTGTGCTACCAGAACTCTCGCGGCCGTTGTCGCATACATGAAGATGTTTTCAACTTTTTTGGCAGGTCTTTCCCTACAATCCCCAACAAAAATGCCTCGGGTTTTTTAACAAATGTTAAATGGAACATTTTCTTCAATTCATTGTATATCATTTCCCAAATTTTTTTAATTACTTTACAATCCCACCACATGTGATAAAATGTTCCCTCCTTTTCCTTACACTTCCAACATCTATTTGAACTAGTTTTGTACATTTTCCCTAACTGCACTGGTGTTGTGTACCATCTGTACATCATCTTCATGTAATTCTCCTTCAATTAGGAACAATCTGTAAATTTTAAGTCAGTTTTCCATAATTTAACCCAATCTTCCATCATAATGTTGTGACCTACATCTTGTGCCCATTTAATCATAACTGATTTTACCTCTTCATATTTCGTCTCCCATTCTAATAATATACTGTATGTGGCCTTCAGTAGTTTCACTTTCCCTTCAATCACTTCCGTTTGAAAACTAAATCCTTTCTTACTGTCTTCTTTATATGTTTCATGTAGTTGTCGATAATGCAACCAACTCTGAAAATGGTCTTTGATCTCATCATAATCTCTTAATTTCCATTTTCCATCATGTTCCTTTAATAAATCAGCATATGTGAGCCATTTTCCTTTCTTTCCAAGTGGTTTGAGCAGTAATGCTTCATGTGGTCTTTTGTTCCAGTAAGTCTTTATATCTCTCCCATCCTCTCATTAATGATTTCCTGATTATATGGTTGTAAAAGCTTCTATGAATCTTCCCTTTCCCGTACCATAAGTATGCATGCCAACCAAATCTGTTGTCATGTCCTTCTAGTTCTAATGCCTCTTGCTTGTCCAATCTCATCCAGTCCCTGATCCATACCAAATAAGCAGATTTGTAATACAATTTAAGATCTGGGAGGGCAAACCCGCCTCTATCTTTTACATCTGTAAGTATTTTATGTTTTATCCTTGGCCTTTTGCCCCCCCCCCCCCCGATAAATCTTAAAATCTCTTTCTGCCATTTTTTAAAGCATTCATCTTTCAGGATGACTGGTATTGATTGAAAAAGAAATAGCATTTTTGGCAACACATTCATTTTAATCGCTGATATTTTTCCTAACATTGAGAGATTCATTCTGCTCCATATTTCTAAATTTCTTTTTACCTCAAGCCAAATTTTTTCATAGTTATTTTTAAATAGGTTTATATTTCTTGATGTTAACCAAATCCCTAAATATTTAACCTTTTTATGGACTTCAATCTCAATGTTTTGTTTTAATTCGGTTCTTTCTTCTTCCTTCATGTTTTTAACTAATAATTTAGTTTTATTCCTATTTAGCTTAAATCCTGCCACTTCCCCAAAATTCTGATTTTTTTCTATTACGTTAGGGAGTGAAATTTTAGGTTCTTCCACTGTTATCACTAGGTCATCTGCATACGCTTTTAACTTGAATTAACTTTTCCCAGTTTTTACACCTGTAATAATAATAATAATAATAATAATAATAATTTATTATTTGTACCCCGCCCATCTGGCTGGGTTTCCCCAGCCACTCTGGGCGGATTCCATAGAAACCAAAAATACACTAAAATATCACAGATTAAAAACTTCCCTGAACAGGGCTGCCTTAAGATGTCTTCTGAATGTCAGGTAGTTATTGTTGGGATACTGCCAGGGAGACAAAGGCCATCACGGCCTCCACGTCGACTCCGGACGTCCACCGATCTCCCGTAGATACGTAGTTTCAGCAATTAGCGACATGAGCTCACAGAACATAACTAATAATAATAATAATAATAATAATAATAATAATAATAATTTATTATTTATACCCCGCCCATCTGGCTGGGCCTCCCCAGCCACTCTGGGCGGCTTCCATAAAAACCAAAAATACAGTAAAATATCACACGTTAAAAACTTCCCTGAACAGGGCTGCCTTAAGATGTCTTCTGAATGTCAGGTAGTTGTTTATCGCTTTGACATCTGCTGGAAGGGCGTTCCACAGGGCGGGCGCCACTACCGAGAAGGCCCTCTGCCTGGTTCCCTGTAGCTTTGCTTCTCGCAATGAGGGAACCGCCAGAAGGCCCTCGGCGCTGGACCTCAGCGTCCGGGCAGAATGATGGGGCTGGAGACGCTCCTTCAGGTATACTGGACCGAGGCCGTTTAGGGCTTTAAAGGTCAGCACCAACACTTTGAATTGTGCTCGGAAACGTACTGGGAGCCAATGTAGGTCTTTCAAGACCAGTGTTATATGGTCTCGGCGGCCGCCCCCAGTCACCAGTCTAGCTGCCGCATTCTGGATTAGTTGTAGTTTCCGAGTCACCTTCAAAGGTAGCCCCACGTAGAGCGCATTGCAGTAGTCCAAGCGGGAGATAACCAGAGCATGCACCACTCTGGCGAGACAGTCCGCAGGCAGATAGGGTCTCAGCCTACGTACCAGATGGAGCTGGTAAACAGCTGCCCTGGACACAGGTTTGACCTGTGCCTCCATGGACAGCTGCGAGTCCAAAATGACTCCCAGGCTGCGCACCTGGTCCTTCAGGGGCACAGTTACCCCATTCAGGACCAGGGAATCCTCCACACCTGCCCGCCTCCTGTCCCCCAAAAACAGTACTTCTGTCTTGTCAGGATTCAACCTCAATCTGTTAGCCGCCATCCATCCTCCAACCGCTTCCAGACACACACACAGAACCTCCACCGCCCTCACTGGTGCTGATTTAAAAGAGAGGTAGAGCTGGGTATCATAACTTCCCACATTCCTGGGCTCATGCACACTCTGTCAGCAGAATTCACACAGCAAAAGTCGCACTCAGGAGAGCATTATTTTACAAGTTTAATTCAGCGTTGATCAGAACAAAAAAACATGACTGCCTGCTTCAGTGTCTTCGACACCAATAGAGAAAACGAAAGCAACAGAAAACAAACATCCTGTGAACAGGAAATGCGCAGGCTGTGACACAAACATCCTGCTCCCTTTTAAGGTGGAACGGAAATATCCTAACATCCTCCCCCTTTCCGTGTAACCTGTAGTACCTGTGGTTCAACCCAATTGCAACCTTTGTACGTAAACCTTAAGTTGTTCTTTGTTAACAACCTTAGACAACAGATCAGCAGGAATTTCATTTCCTGCCATGTAGGACACCTGAATGAGTCCTTTCTGAATACACTCTCTTGCATGATGTAGCTTAATCTGCAAGTACTTGGTTCTTTGCTTGCAACTCTCTGAGTTCAGCAAAGCCAAACAGGATCTATTGTCTTGATACACTTGTATAGGACATTTCACAGAAACTCCGATGTCCTTAAACAGTTGCATCAACCATTCACAATCCATGAGTGAAAATGACAGAGCATTGAGTTCTGCTTCACAGGAACTTAGGCTCACTGTCGTCTGCTTTTTGCACAACCAGTCAAACAAACAGTGGTTGTACACGTAGCATACTCCAGAAGTGCTTGTACCATCCGTGGTGTCACTTCCAAAACTAGCATCTGCAAAGATTTCAAGACCTCCAGTCTTCTGACTGGTGAACCTCAGCCTGTAGTGCATAGTCCCTTTCAAATAGCGGGCTATGCGCTTCAGAGCTTTCCAATCCTGAACAGTAGGATTTTTAGCATGTCTGCTAAGCAGGTTAGTGCTTACAGCTATGTCAGGTCTTGAACATCTAGCAATGAAATTCAACTTGCCTAGAATGCATCTGTACAGCGTAATGTCAGAAAACGCTTCAGCAGTACTATCTACCTGGTAACCTGTCACCATCGGTGTGTCTGCTGGGTTTGCATCAACCAAATTCAACCTGGTTAATACATCAGCAATTTTCTGTGTTTGGTGTACCAGAAAATTACCTGCTTGGTCCCTCTCCACCTGCAGAGAAAGATAGTTGGATACCTCACCAAGATCCTTCATGTCAAAGTGCTCCTTCAGCTGAGCTAGGGTGCTTTGGTAGAAAGCCTGATTCTTCCAAAACATCAGAAGATCATCAACAAAACATAAACAATACAGTTTGTTTTGCCCCTCCTCCTTGACAAACACACACGGATCAGCTTTGCCCTGGTGAAAACCTAGAGAAAGCAACGTCTCAGTGAGTTTTGTGTTCCAACACCTGGCACTTTGCTTGAGACCATATAAGGATTTCCGCAGTTTACAGACCATTCCCTTCTGTATCTGCATTCCATCAGGTGGAAGCATGTACAGCTCCTCCCCCAAAATCCCGTACAAAAAAGCTGTATTAATGTCATGATGGGAAACATGCAGTTTCTCCTCTGCAGCGATTTTGAGCATCAGCCGAATGCTCTCATATTTGACGGTGGGCGAGTAGGTCTCGTGGTAATCCTGTCCTGGTACCTGTGAAAAACCTCTGGCAACCAACCTGGCTTTGTGTCTGACAACCTTGCCATTCTGGTCTGTCTTGGCCTTGAAGACCCATTTGCTGCCAACCAGTCTCATTCCTGGGACTACCAGTACCAGCTCCCAAGTTTGGTTCCTGTTCAAGGAATCAACTTCAGCCTTCATGGCATTAAGCCAAGGCTCAGCATCTTTAGAGGTTAACTCCTGAACCTCTTTGAAGCTTGAAGGTTCCCACACCTTCTCTGAGCTACTAAGAACAGCAGTTGCCGTCTTAGCAAACTCATCAGCAAATCTCTTTGGAGGTCTGCCTTTGGTCGCCCTTTCAGACCTGCGAACCAGACGCAAGTCTTCTGGACTCATCTCCTCCTTCTTAGGAGAAAAGTGACCAATGGTGAACAGTGGTTCTTCCAGTTCATTGTCAGACGCATCAGATGGTCTGACTGAGGCCTTGGCGCTCTTGTAGTCTGCTGTGTCATCACTGTCGCTGACACCAGCAGCAGCGCCGCCCACTGAACTGGAATCCGAACTCTGATCATCATCCTCATCCTCATCCTCATCCTCATCCTCATCCTCATCCTCATCCTCATCCTCATCCTCAGCTTTCTCAGCTTTCTCAGCTTTCTCAACATTATCTGCCTTTTTCACATCACCTTCATCCTCCTCTGGGTAACTCTGGAAAATTCCCACATTTTCCCCCCACTTAGGATTGTACTCAACACTCTTTGTGAACTTAATGGACTTAGAGTTAGTCATCCATACTCTGTATGCACCTTTTCCGTACCCCATGAACAAACCATGTGCTCCACGCTTCCCAAGCTTGCTGCTCTGTGGGGTGTGTACCCACATGTCAGAACCAAAGATTCTCATGTGCTTGACGTTCGGTTTCTTACCAAACATCTTCTCGTAGGGAGTACAACCAATAGGTGATGATAGTCTGCGATTATAGGAATAAACAAACATCGACAGAGCTTCCCCCCAAAACTTCTCAGGGAGGTTGGCATCATGTAACAAGGTTTTCAGGCCTTGAAGCAAAGTCTGATTTGCTCGCTCCGCAAGTCCATTCATCCATGGCGATCTAGGCGTTGACAAGTCATGCTGGATTCCCTTCTCAGTCAGGAAAGCTTCAAACTGCTGAGAAGTGAACTCCCCACCCCGATCAGTAAACAAACAGCCGATACGTTTACTGTGAACATTCTCCAACCAAGCACAGAATGCCTTGAACCTAGGAAACGCTTGCGATTTCTGCTCAAGCATAAACACATGAATGTACCTAGAAAAAGAATCAATTAGAACCATGAAGTACCTTGCTCCACCCAAAGAGGGCGCAAGTGGACCAACCAGGTCTGCGTGCACTAGCTGGTAGGGTTTGGAAGCCTGCCTGCTAGACTCCTTACCTTTTGGAGCAACCTTCACCTTGTTCTCTGCACAAGATACACATTTCATGTGAAACTTACAGGGTTTGATGTTCAAACCTTCAACCAACTCAGGCATCTTGGCCAGCGCCTGCCAAGACATGTGACAAAATTTTCGATGTTGATCATGAATACATCCTGCATGAAGAACCTTGTTAGTTTGCAACACAACAAGAATCAACATTAGACATAATAGCATTGTCATCATAAGTTATACAGAATAAGCCATCCATAAACTTTGCATGCAAAATGTCCTCTTTGCCTTTCCTGATGACACAGACGCTCCTCTTGAAGGAAATCTCAAAACCACGCCCAGTCAGCTGTGGGACACTAAGCAAATTGTCCACAGCACCTGGATCAAAAAGTACATCTCTGATGGTAGTGTGCAGACTTGCAAGTTTCACAGTCCCTACTCCTGCAATTTGCAATGTCCTTCCATCAGCCAGGTGGATCTCTCCATCTTGAGGTGTGAAGGAGATAAACAGGTGCCGGTCTTTTGAAACATGGCGGCTGGCACCAGAGTCCATAACAAACCTTGCCTTGGCCTTTGGAGCAGTTTTTCTAGCAAGCAAAACCTTGTTTTCCACCAGCGTGGGCTTTTGCTGCTTGCCCCCCTGCTCCTGGCCATCAAACTTGCCTTTAGCCTTTGGTGAAGCTGTGCCAGCAAACAAAGCCTTGTTTTCCACTGGCGTGGGCCTTTCACCCCCCTTCTGCTTCGGGCCATCTGCAGGCATCTGTCTCTGTTTACTTCTGGCCTTCCGGCCTCTGTAAAGTTGACCTTGGCTCCCACGGGAAACAGAGCTCTCAGCTGCCGACTCCTTGGCTCCCCCTGGAGGCTGGAATGCTGCCTGGGATGACATCACAGTCAGCTCCCCCTGCAGCTTGCAACCGGTGCCCTCGGCATCCCTGCATTCACTCGCATTCTGGGAAACAGCCAGGACCTCCGATGCAGTCAAACTCTGGGCTGGGATGACTGGCAGATGAGCTACTTTCAAAGCATTCCACATCTTACGTGCAGTCGTGTTGCCAGCTAGCGTAGCAATTTCCTCCAGAGAGACGGACAAGACTATTACGTCTACGGCTTTCGAATTCTGAGCCTTCCATTTCTCTGTCAGAGGAACTGGAGGGGCTTCACTCACAGTATGCCACACTCCAAACTGACGCAGCAAACTCTCACACCATTTTGCCCAGGTCTCATAATTGTGCCTGTTTAACTTTGGGCACTCAGCAGCTTCAGAGGCTTGGAAAAACTCCATTCCAGCTCTTTACTTCAGCCGTGAGTCTATTTCACTTCAGAGACTCCTTATCTTGGCTCCCATAAATCACGAAGCCTGCTTGGCTCGGCTCCCAGGCCAATTAGGCCAGCCGGACATCAGAGACTCTTGCCGCGGCAAACAGAAAAGCCTCATTTGCTTTTGCTTTCCCACACATACCTCAGCAGTCTGTCGCAGTCTTACTCTCCTGTAAGTGCCGTGAATCTGGGCCCGAAACCTGTTGTTGGGATACTGCCAGGGAGACAAAGGCCATCACTGCCTCCACGTCGACTCCGGACGTCCACCGATCTCCCGTAGATACGCAGTTTCAGCAATTAGTGACATGAGCTCACAGAACATAACTTCCCACATTCCTGGGCTCATGCACACTCTGTCAGCAGAATTCACACAGCAAAACTCGCACTCAGGAGAGCATTATTTTACAAGTTTAATTCAGCGTTGATCAGAACAAAAAAACATGACTGCCTGCTTCAGTGTCTTCGACACCAATAGAGAAAACGAAAGCAACAGAAAACATAAACATCCTGTGAACAGGAAATGCGCAGGCTGTGACACAAACATCCTGCTCCCTTTTAAGGTGGAACAGAAATATCCTAACAGTTATTTATCGCTTTGACATCTGATGGGAGGGCGTTCCACAGGGCAGGCGCCACTACCGAGAAGGCCCTCTGCCTGGTTCCCTGTAGCTTTGCTTCTTGCAATGAGGGAACCGCCAGAAGGCCCTCGGCGCTGGACCTCAGCATCCGGGCAGAATGATGGGGCTGGAGACGCTCCTTCAGGTATACTGGGCCGAGGCCGTTTAGGGCTTTAAAGGTCAACACCAGCACTTTGAATTGTGCTCGGAAACGTACTGGGAGCCAATGTAGGTCTTTCAAGACCGGTGTTATGTGGTCTCGGTGGCCGCCCCCAGTCACCAGTCTAGCTGCCGCATTCTGGATTAGTTGTAGTTTCCGAGTCACCTTCAAAGGTAGCCCCACGTAGAGCGCATTGCAGTAGTCCAAGCGGGAGATAACCAGAGCATGCACCACTCTGGCGAGACAGTCCGCGGGCAGGTATGGTCTCGTACCAGGTGGAGTTGGTAGACAGCTGCCCTGCGTACCAGGTGGAGTTGGTAGACAGCTGCCCTGGACACAGAATTGACCTGCGCCTCCATGGACAGCTGTGAGTCCAAAATGACTCCCAGGCTGCGCACCTGGTCCTTCAGGGGCACGGTTACCCTATTCAGGACCAGGGAGTCCTCCACACCAGCCCGCCCCCTGTCCCCCAAAAACAGTACTTCTGTCTTGTCAGGATTCAACCTCAATCCATTAGCCGCCATCCATCCTCCAACTGCCTCCAGGCACTCACACAGGACCTTCACCGCCTTCACTGGTTCTGATTTGAAAGAGAGGTAGAGCTGGGTATCATCTGCATATTGATGGACACCCAGCCCAAACCTCCTGATGATCTCTCCCAGTGGCTTCATATAGATGTTAAAAAGCATGGGGGAGAGGACGGAACCCTGAGGCACCCCACAAGTGAGGGCCCAGGGGTCTGAACACTCATCCCCCACCACCACTTTCTGAACACGGCCCAGGAGGAAGGAGCGAAACCACTGCATAACAGTGCCCCCAGCTCCCAGCCCCTCTAGACGGTCCAGAAGGATGTTATGGTCGATTGTATCAAAGGCCGCTGAGAGATCCAGCAGAACTAGGAAACAACTCTCACCTTTGTCCCTAGCTCGCCGGAGATCATCAACCAGCGCGACCAAGGCAGTTTCAGTCCCATGATGAGGCCTGAATCCTGATTGGAAGGGATCCAAATGGTCCGCATCCTCCAGGCGTGCCTGGAGTTGTTCAGCAACCACGCGCTCAATCACCTTGCCCAAGAATGGAAGATTTGAGACTGGGCGATAGTTGGCCATACTGGCCGGGTCTAAAGATGGTTTTTTAAGAAGCGGTTTAATGACCGCCTCTTTCAGCGGATCTGGGAATGTTCCCTCACAGAGGGAAGCATTCACCACCCCGCAGAGCCCATCGTCCAGCCCTTCCCGGCTTGCTTTTATTAGCCAGGATGGGCAAGGATCAAGGAGACAGGTGGTTGGTTTCACGCGTCCAAGCAGCCTGTCCACATCCTCGGGGGTAACGGATTGAAATTGATTCCATGCAACTTGACCAGACAGAGCTCTAGCACTCTCCCGCCCCAGCCCTGCTCCCACGGTGGTGTCTAGCTCCTTCCGAATATGAGTGATTTTATCTGCAAAAAACTTTGCAAAATCGTTGCAGGAGATCTTGGGGTCTTTACAAGGCCCCGGTGGTAAAGGTGGTTCCGTTAAATTGCGAACCACCTGAAAGAGTCTCCTGCTACTATTTTCTGCAGATGCAATAGAGGCGGTGAAGAAAGTCTTCTTCGCCGTCGCTATCGCCACTTGGTAGGCTCGAAGTTGAGCTCTAACCTGTGTCCGGTCAGATTCGGAGTGAGTTTTTTGCCACCGACGCTCTAGCCGTCTCAGCGATTGTTTCATCGCCCTCAGCTCCGAAGAAAACCACGGGGCTGTCCGGGCTCCATGCAATCGGAGAGGGCGTTTCGGAGCCACACAGTCGATAGCCCTGGTTAACTCCGCATTCCAGTGGGCCACCAGGGAATCAGCTGAAAGGCCATCAACATGGGATAAAGCATCCCCTACCACTCTCTGGAAACCATTTGGATCCATTAAGTGGCGGGGGCGGACCATCCGAATTGGTCCCACCTCCCTGCAGAGGGGAAGGGTCGCGGAGAAGTCCAGTTGCACCAGGAAGTGATCTGACCATGGCACTTCTTTTGTTTCACTTTTACTTAGTGTCAGATCACCCACGTCACTAGAGGTGAACACCAGGTCTAAGGCATGTCCATGACTATGAGTTGGGCCAAACTTATTCAGGGACAGCCCCATGGAGGCCATGCTTTCCACGAAGTCCCGAGCGGCCCCTTGTAAGGTCGTGTCAGCATGGATGTTAAAATCCCCTAGGACAACCAAACTAGGTGTCTCCAGGAGAAAATCCGCCACGACCTGAAGCAGCTCAGACAGGGAATCCTTGGTGCAGCGGGGAGGTCGGTACACCAAAAGGAATCCTGTACTGCCCCTATTGCCCAACTTCCAGAACATGCACTCAGAAAACTGGATCTTCCCAGTAGGACGCCTGGTGCAAGCTAGTGACTTCCTAAATATCACTGCAACCTCCCCTCCCCGCCCACATGACCTGGGTTGCTGTGCGTAAGAGAAACCTGGTGGGCAAGCAGCGGCAAGGACAGGCCCATCTGCTTCCTCCAACCAGGTCTCTGTCACACATGCCAGGTCAAATCCTCCATCCACAATCAGGTCGTGGATGGCAGTGGTTTTATTCATCATTGACCTGGCATTACACAGCAACACCTTCAGGTCATGTCGGTTTCCCCTGTTGATTCCAGTATCCATCCGGTCAAGGCCAGACCCGGAGGCAGGGATAGTCTTCGAACAACGACTAAACCTGCCTCCTCGGTAATGACATGGTCTGGTCTTAGCGTAACTCCGCCTCCTGCCCATGATCACCGAGATCAGATGTCCCAGTGCTTCCCCCCCTGTGGAACTTGTCCCAGCCATCGTGTTGGCTGGGGCCCCACTCCCAGGCAGCCCTGATCCCGCCCCTTAAAAACAAAACGCAAACTATACAGAACCAATAAAACAACAACAACAAAAAAGAACAGAACAATTATACTAAAATTAATCCCCAACCAAATATCCATCCCACCCACCCCCAACAAAGGAAAAAAGGAAAAAAAGAAATAAAAATTTAAATTGCCACCGACTGCTTGAGGACATTTTAAAGCACATTAACCACCTGGAACAGGGAAGCAATGGCAGAACACTTCCCACCCTTCCCAAAAAGTTTGTTCCAAAAAGGGCCTGGGCCACGCCCCCTGGGCCAGTTGGAAAAGGCCCTGGAATGGAGCAGGCCCTGCAGTCCTCACCCAGCCGATGGTCCGAGGCCTCACTGCAGCAGGAGTCCCTTTATAGCTGGGAGAGAGGGCCTGGGCCACGCCCCCTGGGCGAGTTGGAAAAGGCCCTGGAAGGGAGCAGGCCCTGCAGTCCTCACCCAGCCGATGGTCCGAGGCTTCCCCGCAGCAGGAGTCCCTTTATAGCTGGGAGAGAGGGCCTGGGCCACGCCCCCTGGGCGAGTTGGAAAAGGCCCTGGAAGGGAGCAGGCCCTGCAGTCCTCACCCAGCTGATGGTCCGAGGCCTCACTGCAGCAGGAGTCCCTTTATAGCTGGGAGAGAGGGCCTGGGCCACGCCCCCTGGGCCAGTTGGAAAAGGCCCTGGAAGGGAGCAGGCCCTGCAGTCCTCACCCAGCCGATGGTCCGAGGCCTCACTGCAGCAGGAGTCCCTTTATAGCTGGGAGAGAGGGCCTGGGCCACGCCCCCTGGGCCAGTTGGAAAAGGCCCTGGAAGGGAGCAGGCCCTGCAGTCCTCACCCAGCCGATGGTCCGAGGCCTCACTGCAGCAGGAGTCCCTTTATAGCTGGGAGAGAGGGCCTGGGCCACACCCCCTGGGCCAGTTGGAAAAGGCCCTGGAAGGGAGCAGGCCCTGCAGTCCTCACCCAGCCGATGTTCCCTGGCAAATAATCTCTTTATTTGCTCTTATGTTTTTGGCAAGTACTTCCAAGACCAGAATAAACAATAATGGTGTTAAAGGGCATCTTTGTCTTGTTCCTTTTTGGATCTTACAGTCATCCATTATCACCTGATTTATAATTACTTTAGCTTTTTGTTCTGAATAGATTGCTGCTATTGTATTTAAAAACTTGGGACCACTTCTGATTTGTTCTAACAGCTTTATCATGAACTTCCAAGAAACATTATCGAAGGCTTTTTCAGCGTCTATAAACATCATTGCCACTTGCTTTTCATTTTTAGCCTCCAAATATTCTATTATATTCAGAATATTCCTTCTATTCTCCTTCATTTGTCTTCCAGGTAGGAACCCGGCTTGATCTTGGTGTACATATTTATTTAATATTTTTTTTTAATCTGTTAGCTAGGATATTTGAAAACAATTTGTAATCATTATTTAACAAGGAAATAGGTCTATAGTTTTTAATTTGCAGCAAATCTGCGTCTTGTTTTGGAATTACTGTTATATAGGCCTGTTTTCATGTTTCTGGAATTTCGCCTGTGTTCAGTATTTCATTCATGACATCTTTCAATGGGTTTGCTAATTGTTCATTTAATACCTTATAATATTTTGCCGTAAAGCCATCCGGGCCTGGAGACTTGCCATTTTTAGAGCTTTTTATTGCATCAAGTATTTCTTGCATTGTTATCTGGGAGTTAAGGATGTTCCTTTGTTCTTCTTTTAAATATGGCATATTGCTATTTCTGATGTACTCTTCTATCTTAAATGTTTTTTCTTTCCCTTGTCTATACAACTCAGAAAAATATTTAACAAACCCTTCTCATATTTCCTTCAGCTTGTCTGTAATTCTGCCATTTATGTTAATTTTATTTATGGAGTTCCTTTGTTCACTTTTATTCAACTGCCAGGCTAACAACTTCCCCGGTTTATTTGCATGCTCAAAATATTTTTGTTTTACTCTTTTTATTTTCCAGCTGATTTCCTCGTTTATAATCATTGCGTATTGGGTTTGTAATGTTTTGATTGCCTGTTTTACTGCCTCTTTATTTGCTTTGTTTGGCAGCTGTTTCTCCTTTTTCCTAATTTCCTCTAATATTTCTTTTTTCTTTTTCTCTCTCAATTTCCTTTTAAATGAATTTTGTTGTATAAAGACTCCTCTCATTACAGCCTTGCTTGCATCCCAGACCGTCTGTAACTTTGTTAGCCCTTGACTATTTATTTCAAAATAATCCATCAAGGTCTTTTTTGCTTTTTCAACAAATTTGTGATCATCTAATAAATCATCATTTAGTCTCCATCTAAAAGAGATTTGGTTTTCTTTTTGTAATTCCATAGTCAGGGAGTTATGGTCTGAAAAGGTTCTGGGATTGATTTCAATTCTTTTGGCTCTTGTTTCCAATTCTTTGGAAATCCATATAGAGTCTATTCTCAAACTGCTGTCATGTACATGGCTGTAAAAAGTATACTCTCTATCAAACATGTGTCTCACTCTCCAGATATCTATCAGCTTTAGATTTTGAGTCATGTCAAAAAAAGTTTTTGGCAGTTTACCTTCTTTGGTCTCTTTTTTCCTGGCTGATCTGTCTTTGTCTAAAGTTGGAACTCCATTTAAGTCTCCCATTAAAATAATCTTTTGATCTGCAAATTCAAGTAGTTCTGTTTCTAGTTTCCTGAAAAAAATTGCTTATTTATCATTAGGGGCATAAATACCAACCAGTATCACTTTCTCTCCCTGGATTTTAATTTGTACTATTAAAATTCTGCCTTTTTCGTCCTTCTGAATCAATTTGGGTTCAAGTGCAGGATTAATATAAAAAACAACTCCTCTCTTTTTTGTTTTATCTGATGAGATGAAATCCATACCTAATTTTTTGTTAATTAAGACCCTTTTATGCTTTTTTGCAATATGTGTCTCTTGGAGACAGATTATATCCAATTTCTGTTTTGCTATTACATGTTCAAACCAATGTCGTCTGGCTCCAGAATTTAATCCATTAACATTCCAACTCAGTAATTTAAGATTGGCCATTTCCAGAGTCAGTTACAATATCTGTTTTCCCTGGAGCCGCCTCTTCCAGTGCAAGTTGTTCTAAGGCTTTCTTTTGCTCAGATCGGGGGTCTCCCCTGTCTTGTTTGGGGTCTAAGTCTCTCCTATTTTTATCCAGGAATTCTCTCGCCTGAAATTCTGATGTCAGCTTATATCTCCTCTTCATGTATGTAAAGGAGATACCCTCAGGAAATTCCCATTTGTATCTGATGTCGGCTCTCCTAAGAGCCGTTGTCAAAAACCAGTATTTTGTTCTTCTTAATCTCAATTTCAGAGGAATTTCTCTAAAGATGTCTACTTTCTGTCCAGCAGCCACGAGATCATTTTCAAAGCTATTCTGAAGGATTGCGTCCTTCACTTTTTTTGTCACTAATGTTAACAAAATGTCTCCTGGACGGTTCCGTTCTCTGCTCTGAAACAATTTAATTCTAAAACAGCTTTCAACTGAACCATCCAGCCAATCTGTACTTTCCCCCATCCACTCTGAAATTATCTGTGTCACATATGTCTCTAGGACTGGCTCAGAGTCAGAGTCTGGTAAAGCTCTGATTCTGATCGTCCTGTCCTGTTCTCGTAGCTGTAAAAGTAAAAACTGATCCTCCAAATCACTCTGTTTCTCTTGAACCCCTTGTACCAATCCTAACATCCCTTTTTGTTCCTCCCTTACTTCTGTGACCTCCTCTCTTAATTTTTCTACTTTTTCTACTTTCGTCTCCAAGTTGCTAACCTTGTCTCCCAATATCCCAAACTGTTCCTTTAGAACTTTGTTTGAGTTCTCAATATCTCTGTGTACTTGTTCCTTCAATGATAAATTAGATTTTTCCATGTCACTTCGGACCTGTTGTGTAAATTCTTGCATTGATTTCATCATCTCTTTCCTAAATTCTAAAAGCTGCAGTGCAAAAGGGTCTGTCTGTTCTTTGTCGCCTTTCCCCCCATTATCGCCCTGTACACTGGCCCGTCTTGCAGCTGCAGCAGCAACCAAAGCTGCTGTTTCCCATGTTGTCATTCTGTCTGGCCCCGACATTTCTTATCTGTTGGTTCCCAGTGTTATATGAGTTGTTCAAGGTCACACCTGCCAGCTCTGAGTCTGTTCAGCCGTACAGCTATCCCCCCTCCCAGCTTTCTCCCAGTTTCTCTTTCCCTTTTGTCAACTATCTCTCTCCCTGTCACCCTTTCACATTCACTTTTATCCCCTAAACAAAGGAAGATATAAAAAAAAAGAAGAAAAAAAGGGGGGGAACTTTCAATAAAACCTATAACATAAAATATATAAATATATAATACAATATTTAACAATAAGGGGGGAGCCAATTAGTTAATATTCCAAGAACAAGGGAGGTAAACTTAAGACGTATATTGGGTCAGTCCAATTTCCAATTTCCGATATTTTCTTGGAACAAAGGAAATGCACAAAGCAAATAAAAAAGAACCAGCAGGAGAGAGATTATTCTTTAAATTATACTTATCTACTTATAGTCTCTCAAATAGTAGTGATTTGCAGTATTTCCAAAACTTGTAGGTCCTTTTAGCTCGTTCTTATTTTTAATCCCATGACCCTAGTCTTGTTTTCCAAGTCGTAAATTCACAGGCAATTAAAGTTCCAATTCGCAAGCAGCTGAGGCTTTGATTAACAACTCTTATTTGGAGAGCTCTCCGACTTCTTTTTGGGGTACTTTAGAATACTTGGGAAGCTGTTCCAGGCTCTTTTCCACTTTGTTTTGGAGGTTGCCCCCCAAATGTGCAAGAGTTCCCTGCAGGCTCCCTGTCTTTACTTCCCCCTTTCTTCTTTAGCTCCTCCAAATTTTTATAAAGTTTGCTTAAACCTCCAGCTGTGTATATCTCATTGGGTAACTGGACACAGTTAAAGTTGCAAGCCATTAGAATGTAACAATCCAGTCAGATTTAGCTGTAGCAATTCTCCATAGCAATAAACAAAGTCGAGTCCCCTTCACAAAAAGAATCCCTTGCAGAGCCTGTCCTCAAAGATCGGAGACTGACTTCCTCTTTTATCTCCGTCTCGCTAAATTGAAGTTTTATGGTCTAATTGCGCCTTTAAATTGTTTTATTGGATTTTACCTCTAATTAGGAAGGTCTGCTGCTTCTGGTGTTGGAATGTAGCTTTGGCAGGGGCTGCGATGTTGCCTGGAAGCATCCTCAAGCCTCTCCCCCTTTCCTCCCGTGTGCTAAACAGCCACCGGGGGGGGGTTCAGGGGGGCGATAATTTTCGCTCTGCAGGAACCCTTGGGTCCCCACACTCCTGTGGGGGGTTTTTGGGGGTGCGCTGAGCTCTGGCGCTGCCCTCAAAGCCTTTCTGCCAGCTCCATGTCGCAAACGACACTTAGCACACCGGCATTCCTTTCTGCAGCAGTCCCGGAAGTGCTTTATTACAATTATTAACAAAATATTCCATTAGCATCTTCTGTGCCTTCTCATTTATTTTTTGGTCGTCCAATAAATTTTCATTTAATCTCCATCAAAAAGTCTTTTCCTCTTTTTCTTTTATCTCACCCTTTATTGCATTATGGTCCGAAAGTATCTTTGGTTGTATTTCAATTTTTGTAACTCTTGGTGTTAATTCGCTGGTTATCCATACATAATCAGTTCTTGACATTGATTGATTTGGCTCCAAAAAATAAGTGAATTGTTTTTCTAATGGGTGTCTCAGTCTCCAAACATCTACCAAATTACAGTTCTCGATCATGGAAAAGAATGACTTAGGTAATTTTCCTTCTTTCAATTTTTCTCTTCTCCTTGATCTATCCATTTCCATTGAGACCACTCCATTCATATCTCCTCTTATTATAATCTTCCGATCCAAAAATTCAAATAGTTTTTCTTCCAAATCTTTATAAAATTCAGTCTTACTGCCATTTGGTGTGTAAACTCCAACAATTATCAGTTTTTCGCCTTGCCATGTGACTATTATCCTGCCTTCTTCGTCTTTGAAGATTTGCCGAGCTTCAAATTTATTTTTTATGTACAAAACCACTCCCCTCTTCTTGCTTCTGTCTGATGAGATAAATTCATTTCCTAATTTTTTGTTAATTAATACTCTTCTATGTTTTCTGGCTACATGTGTCTCTTGTAAACAAATAATGTCCAAATTCTTTTTAAATAAAAAATGTTCAATTTTATTCCTTCTCTTTTTGTCATTTATGCCATTCACATTCCAAGTCCATCATTTCAATGCCATTTTAGGTTTTCTTAAAATAAAAAATATAAAAGTCTTTATACCTGTCCTTCTCCTTCTTCTTCTTCCTCTCCTTCAATAGTTTCTTTATCTACCTCTTCCTGGGTCTCTGCTGCAGCTGCTGCTGCTTCGTCTCCTTTTCCTAAATCTTTGTGTCTCCTAAGGAATTTGTATGTTTTGTCTACATTTTTGAATTTGAATTTCTATAATAAAATGAAATTCCTTCTGGAAATTCCCATTTAAATTCAATTCCATTTTTCCTTAATATCTGTGTCAATGGTTTACCGTATTTTTCGCCCTATAGGATGCACTTTTCCCCCTCCAAAAATGAAGGGGAAATGTGTGTGCGTCCTATGGGGCAAATGCAGGCTCCTTGGCTTCAGCGATAGCAACGCGAAGCCTAGGAAGCCTGCGCTCCGGAGGCTTTGCGTTGCTTTCGCTGAAGCCAGAAGAGTCTGCTCTTTGAGGCTGGCGGTGGGGGAAAGCAGCGCTTCCCCCCATCGCCAGCCCCACAAGCTGGGTCGAAAAGCCCGCAGGAGCCGCGCAGCCTTTAAAGAGCGCGCCGCTCTTGGGGGCTTTTCCCCAAGGAGGGAGAAGGGACTGACTGGCCGAGTCCGTCCCTTCTCCCTCCTGTGGGCTTTTGCGGGAGGTGGGGGAATTCCCCCACCTTGTAGAAAAACCTGCAGGAGCCGCACAGCCTTTAAAGAGCGCGCCGCTCTTGGGGGCTTTTCCCCAAGGAGGGAGAAGGGACTGACTGGCCGTTTCAGTCCCTTCTCCCTCCTGGTCAAAAAGCCTGCAGGAGTCGCGTGCGGCTCCTGTGGGCTTTTGCGGGAGGTGGGGGAATCATAGCTGCGGGGGGGGGGGGATCATATTTTTTCCTTGATTTCCCCCCCCTGAAAACTAGGTGCGTCCTATGGGCCGGTGCGCCCTATAGGGCGAAAAATACGGTATATTGGTCACGTTTTTTCAACAACCAAAGTGGAATATCTTTAAAAATGATTGTGAATGTTCCATTAATGCATAATCTTTGTTCTCTTTTTTTCTGCCAAATCAAATTTCTCATTTCTCTGTCTTTAAATATAATCAAGCAATCTCCTGGGAATTTCTTTGCTTTAGTAGTCTTTGTTCTGTTCCTAAATGCATTCTGTATCGTCTTTGCTACATCATCCACTTCCATATTTAACGATTGTGCAATTTCTGTTGTCAATTTATCCAAAATATTTTTTCCCTGTAATTCTGGGACAGATCTGAATCTCAAATTCGTTTCTCTTTGCCTCAGTTCATTCATAGCAATCACATCCCACAGTTTTCCCTGAGTTTTATTCATTTCTGAGACTTCTCCTTTGACTTTTCCTTCCTTTTTTTCATATCTCTTACTTCTTGCTTTGTTCTCTTCATTCCTTCTTCTAAACTTTGTGTTCTTTTAGTTATCTCCCTCATCTGGCCTTCCAATTCATTAACACTCATATAAAAATTTTTATCCATCGATTCCAGTCTAGTCTCAAATTTTTTTTCACTTTGTTTAATATCTTTTTTAATTTCTGCAAACATTTTCAAAATGTCTCCTTTATTTTCGCTTTCTTGTTTCAAACCCCTCCTTTCCAATGGTGTTCCGCCATCTCCTGCCCTTTTCTGTGTCTTCTCCATTCTGCTTCTATTCTTTCTTAAATATTATTTTACTCCTCACCTCTAGGTGTCACCCACCAATGTTAAGCAAAAACACCAATCAATACTCAACTTCTGCCTCTTGTTTGGCCAGTCCAGAATATCAGATCCACAGAGCCACACCAAAGAAGTTGTAATCCACAAATATGTCTGTGATGGGATGGTGAGCTGCTTGTGCGTAAAATCCTGATCCCTCAGAGTTTGGCTAAGTTCCCAAACCTCTGTCTGTGATGGAGCTCCTTAAGCATGGCTCCATCAATCGCTCGTTGAATCGGACAGTGGGCGTTTACGGAACTTCTTCCAGCATAAAAGCTCCTTGACGGAAACGCGTCTTCTGGACTCTCGGCGTGACAGTTTCCGCCGAGGAGTGGGTGTGCCTACGGGAGGTCCTGAAACCTCTCCACTGTTCCCGCTTGAAGTATCTCTGAGCTCTCCCTCCGACTCACTTTCCCTTGTAACTCCACTTCTCCCCCTGCTGGTCCCCTCCTCCGCTGAGTGGTCTCTCTCACCCTCCATGAGCCCTTTCACCTCCTTCGTCTCAGATGACAGTTCCCTGACAATGTCCAATTATTAAGGAAAGAATCAAATATATAAATATAAAAATTTAATTCTTCCGCCACTTGTTTAGCCAATCCACCACAATGGTTTTTTTTATGTTGCAAAACATAAAAAGGAACAAACAGTAAAAAAAGAACAAAAAGCAAATACAATAATGTTCCACCCTTAACCTTCAAGCATGCACTTCGCAGTACCCACCCCAATAAAAATAAAAACAACAAGGAGAGAAAAAGAAGGCGAAAAATATATAATAAATATAAAAATTAAAAAACCAGCCACAACAAAAAGAAAAAAAGCAGTTAGGACAGTCTAAGTCCACCAATCCAGTCTCAAACTGCTAAAGGTAAAAGAAAAACCATAGACAGGAAACAAGGGTGTGTGTGTGTGTGTGTGTGTGTGTGTGTGTGTGTAGTGCTTCCTTCTCCGCTCCACTTTTCTCCAAGTAAAAAATAAAGTAAGAGTAACAATAAACGGTATATCTCTCTTTTAACTCGGACTTGGCAGTTCTTTCAAAATGCTGCCGCTTGACACTTAAATAAAAATTTAAAAAATACCGAAAAGAGTTTACTAAGATGCTGACTTTTGTTTGATAATTTGTATTTTGCTGCCTATAAACCTTACTTTCTCTGCGTTAATTTTCTTGCCCTTACCGACAGCGGGGGTGGGGGGTGGGCAGGCAGGGGATTTACCTATTTCTATGGGGAAAAGATAAATGTCATAAATTCATGTAGTGATGATGACAAAGCAGGTGCCACATGAAAATAAATATTAGCTTGGCAGGTTCAGACTTTTCAGCTTTGTTTACTAAATGCAAGAAAAACAAGCAGGCTAAATTGGATAGCTCATTAGTCCCGGGATGGAGAATCTTTCGTCAGCCCCCGCAGGCGTGGCAATGGCTAGGAATGGATGGAGTTGTATTGTAGTTCAGCAATATTTGGGGGGGGGCACAGTGTTCCCCACACCTGCTCTTGGTCATTAGGATGTTTGCCCCATTCAACATTTCCCCCCAAGTGGTTAGCACACTGTCCACCAGCCCAAAGAGTGCTGGATTGTCTGTGCGCTGCATGTTCTCTTATGGTAGTCTGTTGTAACATACACAGAGCTACTCTCTCAACCGAAAAGGAGAGTAGAACTCTTCAAAATAAATAACTTAATCAGCCACAGGTTTGCTTGATCTATAAGTGATACGTTGTGGTCTTAATATTGATCCCTTAATTGGTCTAGGGGTTTTCAATTCAGCTATGCAGTTGTTCCTCGCAATATTGACTTGAGAAAATTCTTATGACCCTGAGTAGTGACTGGCCCATGGTCACTCAGTGAGCTTCATGGCCTGCTGTGGATTTGGACCCTGGGTCCAACACCCTTACCACCACCGCACAGTGACTGTCGGAGGAATTGGCAAAAGCCCTCCCAGTGCAGGCCTTAAATACATGAGGGGAAACTGTCGCACAGCGGTCAATTACTCAATGCAGGGTCTTCTTCATAAATAGAATAAAAGTCTACTGAAGAAAATAAACTTGTTCAGAAACAGCATAGTCAGAGAGCATACATCAAGTGCTCCTAACAGCCTTCTTAGTCTTCACAGAGGCACAGATCTTAGTTACTGATTAACTGGAGTTCTGGAGCCGCTCTGTCTGCAACAACACAACATACTGGTTGAGACACACACTCTCTACACACAGACTGAGGCCCACAGAGATGGCTGGTTACATTTATAGGGAACCCAAGATGAGTCCCGAGTCACAGTGACACAGCATTTGACTGCTAACACTTAGGCTTGACAGATTTGTGTAGCCCTCATAGGCCGCGCTGCCTAGGCCTTGCCTGATTCTGCTCTCAAGAACCTTTGTCTCATGACAAAAACTCACCCCTGTCCTTAAACGCTTAGCCATATTCTTGGTTCTTGGGACAGGAACATGCAGCTAAAGTGTCCCATCCTTGCTGCTCATCACCAGTTCTGAGTCAGGCAAGTCTTTAGCCAATTTATGGCGATGCATCAACTTTGATGTGATTGAGAGAAGTGAAGGGGAGGGAGCATGAATGCATCCCCCCCACCTTGATGTTAGACTAAAGGCTACCTTGCCAAGGCCTAAAAACCGCCAAAGTTGTGACGAAATTGCTACCGGGAAGGCGAAACCTGCCAATGCAGGGAAAATTCCTTCCCGCTTCTGAATACAGCAACTATCTTACGACCACAGCAGTGCCCGCTTACCTGGAATGCAAAATATTAGCCTGTAAAGAAAGAATCATTAAATTGAAGTTCGCTGACCTAGGCTGAAATTAATAAGGCAAGAAATTATTAATTTGAGGGAGGGTGGGTGGGTGATCCTGGAAGGAAGAACAGCAAAAGAGGCTTGAGCCACCTGTGGGGAAGGGAGGGCGGATATTGCGGGCACATGCGCTGAACCCTGTCTGGGGTGCCTACCCCATTATCCCAAATGATGAGACAAGAAACCAGAGTATGGGTTGCAATTGGCCACAACTTTATTGAACTTCAGAAGTGGGAAACTTGGCACAGGCTTTGGCAGGTAACCCTCTCAGCCCACCTGGCTGAGGATATGCAGGCAGATGAGGCCCAGTGAGAGGGGACTGCAAAGCGCAAACTTACACAGCATGCCCTTCCACCGACCTCGTCCCGGGAGTTTGACCTACATGCCGCCTCTCTAGGGCCAGGGACTCCCGGTATTTGTCCTTTAACGGGCCCTACAAGCACCACTGCATGGGGAGAGAGCATGAATGCATCCCCCCAACTTGATGTTAGACTAAAGGCTACCTTGACAAGGCCTAAAAATCTCCACTTGAGGCCCTAAGGGGCCTTGCCGCCAAGTCCCACAACCAAGGACCAATCAAACCCTGCAATCCTGCAATCTATCCAGTCCCCAAGGGCTCGTCGCAAGTCATGGAGCCAGAAGTCATTACCCAGTGGGGTCAGGTGCACCCCATCCCCCCGGAATAGGTCAACTCTATCTGCTGTGATGGTGGGATGCCTTCACTGGAGGGGGGCTTCCAATCCCTCTCGCATCAATTATGTTAATTTTACTCACCGCATAATTGATGTGAGAGGGATTGGAAGCCCCCCTCCAGTGAAGACGGGGTAGGAGATTGGACCAGCCGATGGTCATTGACGGGTACAAGGCATGCAGGCTTTTTAATCTGCCCTTTCAGCAAGGGCCAGGGCAATGCCTTTTTGTTCCACTAGATCATTCTCCCCTGCATGTATAATCAAGACCCTTGGAGGGCCATGGGCCACTGTGGCACTACGCAGCATGGGCATCAAGCTCCACCAACGCATGCCCCGCTGGGCTATCCAAGAAATGCATACCTTGGGGTGGATGTTAAGGTTATGGCCACGATTTTGAGACCGTGCATAATCCACTGCACAATGGACAATGCTGTGGCCTATAACCCAGATCTTCATGGTGGGTGAACCTGTAAGACAATTGGTCAGTTTTTGAGGACCGAATCTTGACATTCAACGTAAGCCCAGAGAAGTTGATGTCGGTGTCGGCCAACCCTGATTGCAGGGGCCCAGCGAAGCACTCACCAATGCGCATGGCACCAAAAAAGGCTAGGGAGAATGCTGCCCGAAAGAGACGCGTTTCGAAATTTGACCAGCAGATCTCTGGTAGTTTGTTCCAAATTAGATTAAGTATGTCTATGGTGATAGGCTTCCTGCCATCCTGACGTGGGGGAATGACTCGCCGCCACCCAGCCAGCAACTTCTTGACATGGAAGCTGTCACAGGGGTCTGGCCAATGACGGAATTTACAAAAGAAAGAAATAGCTGCCCTGTAAAGCATTAAATATTTATGGCAAGGCCCTTGCGCTTTAGGAGAACCAAGAACTGAAGCACCTCCTCCTCGGATGCGCGCCGTGTTGCAGAGCCATGAAAGCGCCCAAAGGCATCCCAGGCCCTGCAATAAGAACGTCTAGTGGAGGGTGCTATTGCTGCCAATACTCCCTGGTTTACTTCTCGCTTCCACAGATAGTCTAGGAAGGCGTCCAGGGACTGGGCTGCTTCTGGTGCCAGCTCACGGAAACGCTTCATCTGGAAACGAGACAGTGCATCAGCAATGTTATTGTTAAGGCCAGGTATGAAGCGGGCAGTGAAAGAAATATTGTGCCGCAGGCACTCTAGCACAAACAGGCGCAGGACCCTTATGACCCTCTGGGACTTTGCTGACTGCCAAGATATAACTCTTACCACCACTTGATTGTCGGACCAGAAACAGACCCTGGAATTTGAGAAGAGGGTTCCCCAGATGCGAATGGTGACTAGAATAGGAAAGAACTCCAGAAAGGTTAAATCCCGAGTAATGCCTGCTGCATGCCAAGAAGATGGCCACGGCTGGGCACACCAATGTCCCCTGAAGAACACACCAAAGCCAAAGCGGCCAGAAGCATCAGAATGAACCTGGAACTCTACCCCGGGGTTAAGGCTCTTCTGCCAAAATGAAACCCCATTATAATCCTGCAGGAATGCAAGCCAAACCCTCAGATCGTCCTTTATCTGCTTTGTCACCTTGATGTGATGGTGGGGGGCTACCCCCTGGCCGTGAGCCGTGCCAGACAGGCACAAAAGGCATGGCCTGGCGCCACTACTCTGCATGCAAAATTAAGATGACCCAATAGGGATTGCACCTGGCGAAGGGTGGTCTTTTTAACCCCAAGCATTGCCTCCAGCAACACTTTCAAGGATTCCAGCTTGGTCTGCGGGAGGCGCGATGACTGCCAAATTGTGTCCAGTTCATTACCCAAGTAGGAAAGGATAGTAGAAGGGCCCTCAGTCTTGTCGGCAGCCAGAGGTATGCCAAAGTCAGCTGCAAGGTGCATGAATGTAGCTAGGGATAGGGCGCAGTCAGGCGAATCTGGGGCCGCCATAATAAGAAAGTAATCTAAGTAATGGGTCACGAAAGGGGAACCAGATGTGGTTTTGAAGGCCCATTCAATGAATGTACTGAAGGTTTCCCTGAATTTGAATCCTAGAAACCAAAAATCTTCAGAATGAACTAGGAGCAGCCGAAAGGCTGACTCGATGTCGCATTTTGCCAATAAGGCCCCAGTGCCCAATTCCCTAATCATTTTGATGGCCATGTCCAAGGACGCATATTTAACTGAACAATGCTCCCGTGGTATGGCGTCATTTACAGACACACCCCTAGGATAAGAAAGGTTGTGTATCATGCGGAACTCACCAGGAAGTATTTGGGCACTATGCCAAGAGGGAAAACTATAAACTTTTTGAAAGGTGGGGCTGGGAAAGGGTTGGCCACCCTGCCTAAACGCCACTCTTTTTCAATTTTGTTAAATGCAACAAGGGGCATTTCCATTAGCAACTTTTGATTAGGAGGGGTTCTGGATACTGGTGTACTGGAGACAGGGATGAGGAAGCCATAACGAAACCCTGCCTCCAAGTAGTTGGCTGCAGTCCTGTTGGGATAAGCCTGTAACAAAGGTAACATCGCGGAGAAGCAGACAGGGGTTGGGGCTAGGGTGGAAAAAAACTCATTTTCAGGAGGCAGCCTTGGCTTGCTGGGCTCCAGAGGTAGAGGCTCCAGAGTCTCCCTTGGCGTCCTTGGCTCCACACCCCGATCCTGTTTTTCGAAAACTGCGAAAAGGGGGCTTAGCCCAAAAACACTTAGTCCGTGAGTGAGGACCACCACAGCGCTCAGCGCACACTGAGAGCCAGTGTGGTGTAGTGGTTAAGAGCGGTAGTCTCGTTTTCTTGAACCAATTTGTTTATTGACTCTGTATTTAAGTCCAATTTTGTTGACAATTCTTTCAGCTGTTTGGAGTTTTCTGTGCTCTGCCTTGTGAGCGCTTCCAGGGCCTCATTTATTTTAACTAGTGCCTGTGTCACTGAATCCATAGATAAAGTTGTAGCTGCGCCTGCTGCAGCTGGACTTGAAATTGAGCCCCTTTTTTTCTGAGCAGCTTTACTCTTAGCTCTTGTTGTTATCTCTTCTGCTGGGCCACTCATGTCCCAAGGTCTTTCCCACGGGAATTACTTTCAAATGGAAAACTCCACAAGCCTGTTCCTTACAGTGAAAATAATAACTGTTTCCCTGCAACCCTCTAAAGGGAGCAGTCCAAAGTTCCAAATACAAAGAAACAAGGGTTCCCTTCAAAGGTAACAAAAAAAACAACCAATTGTCCAATATTTTCCAAGTATTGTCAATTTGTAACTTTCCAGAGTACCAGACTTGTAGCAAATAAGGTCTTTACTTTGTAACAAAACTAGAAAGATCGCTGAAGAGGCAAAAACTTCTGCAGAAGAGGCAAAAACCTCTGCAGAAACTACACAGGAAAAGTTAGTACCAGTCTGCAAAAAGCTGGAAGAACATGATGCGGCCCTGTCTTTATTGGAACTACAGAGGAAAAATAGGAATTTGAGATTGAGACTGATCCCAGAAAGTGAAAAGGATAATTTGATAGATTTTCTTACAAAAGAGTTTCTGGAATTTTGGCAGGGCAATTTGAAAGAAGAGGAATTCAAGATAGTAACTGCTTTTAGACTGGGCAGGAGACAAAACAGAAAGAGCCCAAGAGACTGTTTGATAACTTTGAGATCTCAGGAGGAGAGAGATAAGATACTAAACTTACACTTTCAAAGAGCTCTTGAGATTGAAGACTCCCGTGTGCAGATATTCAAAGACATTCCTAAATATATTTGGGAAGTGAGGGCTCACTACAAGGACTTGGTCACTCTGCTGAGAAAGAATAACATACTATTCAGATGGGAGTTTCCACAAGGCCTGTCTTTTAATTACAAAGGGAAGAAAATCAAAATAAAAACAGTGCAAGATAAAGAACAATTTTTGGAAAGAAACGAGGAGGACCTTTTGAAGGAAACGGCAGAACCTACAGATCTAGCAGAAGTACCAGACATCTCAAACTTATCTTTTGGGCTTAAAACACCAACAGGAGAAGACTTGCTTGGAGCAGTTGGGGGAACAATTAAGTAAATAACAAGATGTCTCTGCAATTTCTAAGTTGGAACTGTAATGGACTGAATCTTCCTAGGAAAAGGCGTGAGGTCTTTCATATCCTAAAAAAAGAACAATTGGACTTGATTTGTTTACAAGAAACCCACGTGACCAGAGTACACCGAAAATTACTTATTAATAAAAGACTAGGACAGGAATTCATTTCATCGGACAAAGTGAAGAAAAGAGGAGTGGTGATCTATGCAAAGGAAAAGTTGGCCCCTAAATTAATTTTTAAAGATGAACAAGGAAGGTATTTGGCAATTGAAATTCAAGTTCAAGGAGAAAAATTACTGATAATAGGAATTTATGCACCAAATGAAGGGAAGTCAGAATTTTTAAAGAAATTGCATGAGACATTAATGGACTATTTGGATTACAATGTAATTATGATGGGAGATATGAATGGAGTGGTCTCTACAAACATGGATAAAGCACAAAGACAGGTGGTCTCCAAGGATGGGAGACTACCAAAGACTTTTTTCGAAATGACAGACAATATGAACTTGATTGACATTTGGAGAACAAGGAACCCTCTTGAGAGGGAGGGAACTTTCTTTTCCGAAGCAAAAATGACTTGGACCAGAATTGACCAAATATGGGTAACTAGTGGGATGGCACCAAAGATAAAGAAAGTAGAAATCTGCCCAAAGACTTGCTCCGACCATAACGCTGTAAAGATGGAGATGAACCTAACAACAGCTGGCTCCTTTAGATGGAGGATGAATGACTCCCTGTTTAGAGATGAAGAGGTGTATAAAAAGGCCCAGAAAGTTGTAAAGGACTACTTTGAGATAAATCTGAGAACAGAAGTGGAAAAAAGAGTAATCTGGGATGCAAGCAAAGCCGTCATGCGAGGATTTCTAATACAACAGAATGCTATAAAAAGGAAGAGACAGAATGAGAAGAAGGATAAGATTTTGGAAAAGATAAAAGAAGGAGAAAAAAAATGGAGATCTAAACCAAAGTCACATGAAATTTTGAGAGAAATTAAGTTTTACCAGAGACAATATATGGAACTGATGAATCAAGAGATAGAATGGAAAATAAAACAAATGAGACAAAAGACATTTGAATCGGCAGACAAATGTGGGAAACTTCTGGCATGGCAATTGAAGAAGAGACAAAAACAGAATACGGTTACAAATCTAGAAGTTGAGGGAAAGAACATCTATAAACCAAATGAGATTAGAAACTGTTTTCAGAGTTATTTCAGGAGACTTTATGCACAAGGGCCGGTGAATGAAAAAGAGATAGAAGAATTCCTTAAAAAATATGGATTACAAAAAATTTCTGAACAAAGTAAAGTGATTTTGAACCAGAAGATAACTGATCAAGAAATTGAGGGAGCCATTCAAAATATGCAATTGGGAAAATCTCCAGGACCTGATGGATTGACCTCCAGATATTACAAAGCTTTGAAAGAATGGCTTATACAACCGTTGAAGGAGGTCTGTAACGAAATTTTAGAGGGGAAGAAGGCACCTGAATCGTGGAAAGAAGCGTACATTACACTTATACCAAAATCAGAGACTGAGAAGAACCAGATTAAGAACTACCGCCCTATATCATTACTCAATGTGGATTACAAAATTTTTGCAGACATTTTGGCAAAAAGATTGAAAAGAGTTTTGGTGGGAGAGATTCATAAAGACCAGGCGGGCTTTCTTCCAGGAAGACATCTATCAGACAATGTGAGAAATATAATAGATATTATGGAATTACTGGAAGCTAATATTAATACCAAGGCAGTATTAATATTTGTGGATGCGGAGAAAGCCTTTGACAATATTTCTTGGAGCTTTATGAAAAAGAATCTTCAAGGGATGGGGGTAGGCCAAGGCTTTGAGAATGGTATAGGTGCAATTTATTCTGAACAAAAAGCAAAATTGATTGTAAATAATGTGGTTACTGAAGAATTTGCTTTTGAAAAAGGGACACGACAGGGGTGCCCAATATCCCCATTACTTTTTATATCTGTCTTGGAGGTTTTATTAAATATGATCAGAGGGGACCAGCTGGTTAAAGGGATTCAGGTCGGAGCTAAACAATATAAATTGAGAGCATTTGCAGATGATCTAGTATTAACTTTACAAGAGCCAGACACTAGTACCAGAAGAGTTTTAGAGCTAATACAAGTATTTGGTCAAGTAGCAGGTTTTAAGTTGAACAAACAGAAAACGAAAGTACTGGATAAAAATCTAACAGTTGCTGAAAGAGAGAAGTTCCAGAGTGAAACTGGTTTAATGGTAGCAAAGAAGGTGAAATACCTGGGGATTAATTTGACATCTAAGAATGTGAACTTATTTAAAGATAATTATGAGAAATGTTGGACAGAAGTTAAGAAAGATTTAGAAATATGGTCAAATTTGAGACTTTCCTTGTTAGGCCGAATCGCTGTTATTAAGATGAATGTTTTGCCGAGAATGTTGTTTTTGTTTCAAACATTGCAGATTGTGGATAAAATGGATTGTTTCAAGAGGTGGCAAAAAGACATATCTAGATTTGTCTGGCAGGGCAAAAAGCCCAGAATAAAATTTAAGATACTAACTGATGCAAAAGAAAGAGGGGGGTTTGCCCTGCCGGACTTAAAATTGTATTATGAATCAGCGGCTTTTTGCTGGCTGAAAAACTGGCTGCTTCTTGAAAACACAGACATTTTGGATTTGGAAGGGTTCAATAACAGGTTTGGCTGGCATGCATATATATGGTATGACAAGGTTAAAATCCACCAAGGTTTCAAAAACCATATTGTCAGGAAAGCATTATATAATGTTTGGATTCGGTATAAAGATTTGTTGGAAAACAAAACCCCTAGGTGGTTGTCACCAATGGAAGCTAAGGAAGTGAAAAAACTTAATATGGAATCCAAATGGCCAAAATATTGGGAAATTATAGAACATGAGGAAGGAAAAGTGAAATTGCAGAGTTATGAGAAATTGAAGTCTAAAGTAAGAGACTGGCTTCATTATTACCAGATAAATGAAGTTTTCAAACAGGACAGGAAAATTGGCTTCCAGGTGGAGAGGTCAAAATTAGAAACAGAGCTCTTGGAACCCAATACTAAGAATTTGTCAAGAATGTATAGCTTGCTGTTGAAATGGAATACACAGGATGAGACGGTTAAATCAGCTATGATTAAATGGGCACAAGACATTGGTCATGACATTATGTTTGCTGACTGGGAACAGTTATGGACTACCGGTATAAAGTTTACGGCATGTAATGCCTTAAGAGAGAACATTATGAAAATGATTTATAGGTGGTACATGACCCCAGTCAAGCTTGCAAAAATCTATCACACGCCCAATAACAAATGTTGGAAATGTAAGGAAACTGAAGGTACTTTCTACCACCTTTGGTGGACGTGCCCAAGGATCAAGGTCTTCTGGGAAATGATCTATAATGAAATTAAGAAGGTACTTAAGTGTACTTTTCATAAGAAACCAGAGGCCTTCCTCCTGGGCATGGTAGGCCAATTGGTGTCAAGGAAAGATAGGACGTTCTTTATGTATGCTACAACAGCAGCAAGAGTTCTTTTAGCAAAGTATTGGAAGACACAAGAACTACCCACGCTGGAAGAGTGGCAGACGAAGGTGATTGACTATATGGGACTGGCTGAGATGACTGGCAGAATCCGTGACCAAGGGAAAGAGACGGTGGAAGAAGATTGGAAGAAATTTAAAGTTTATCTTAAGAACTGTTGTAAAATTATTGAGTGCTAAAATGTTATGGGTAATGTAAAATAGAATTGCAGTGATAAGTAATTGGATAAGAGAAAAAAGATCAGAAATTGTATTACAAGTATTGAAATTAGGGGTTGCTGGGAAAATTTAAAACAGGGATGCAGAAAAGGGAGGTATGGGGAAGTCGTTGAAACAGGGTTTAAGAAAGAGAGGTTAAGAAATTATATGTGTTTATATGTTTGTTTGTTAATGTGTTATGTTGTGAATTGTTAGTTGTCTTGTGTGTTAATATATGTTGTAAAACCAATAAAAATTTATTATAAAAAAAAAAGAGCGGTAGTCTCGTAATCTGGGGAACCGGGTTCGCGTCTCCGCTCCTCCACATGCAGCTGCTGGGTGACCTTGGGCCAGTCACACTTCTTTGAAGTCTCTCAGCCCCACTCACCTCACAGAGTGTTTGTTGTGGGGGAGGAAAGGAAAGGAGAATGTTAGCCACTTTGGACTTCCGGGACTGCTGTGGAAAGGAATGTCGGTGTGCTAAGTGTTGCCTGCAACACGAAGCTGGCAGGAAGGCTTTGAGGGCAGCGCCAGAGCTCAGCGCACCCCCAAAAAACCCCCACAGGAGTGTGGGGACCCAAGGGTTCCTGCAGAGCGAAAATTCTCACCCCCCATCCCCCCCCAGTGGCTATTCAGCACACGGGAGGAAAGGGGGAGAGGCTTGAGGACGCTTCAAGGCTCCATCGCGGCCCCTGCCAAAGCTACATTCCGACACCAGAAGCAGCAGACCTTCCTAATTAGAGGTAAAAGCCAATAAAACAATTTAAAGGCGCAATTAGATCATAAAACTTCAATTTGGCGAGATGGAGATAAAAGAGGAAGTCAGTCTCCGATCTTTGTGGACAGGCTCTGCAAGGGATTCTTTTTGTGAATGGGACTCGACTTTGTTTATTGCTATGGAGAATTGCTACAGCTAAATCTGACTGGATTGTCACATTCTAATGGCTTGCAACTTTAACTGTATCCAGTTACCCAATGAGATATAAGTGGAAATCTACACAGCTGGAGGTTTAAGCAAACTTTATAAAAATTTGGAGGAGCTAAAGAAGAAGGGGGAAGTAAAGACAGGAAGCTTGCAGGGAACTCTTGCACATCTGGGGGCAACCCCCAAAGTAAAAGTGGAAAAGAGCCTGGAACAGCTTCCCAAGTATTCTTAAGTACCCCAAAAAGAAATCTGAGAGCTCTCCAAATAAGAGTGGTAAATCAAAGCCTCAGCTGCTTGCGAATTGGAACTTTAATTGCCTGTGAATTTACGACTTGGAAAACAAGACTACGGTCATGGGATTAAAAATAAGAACGAACTAAAAGGATGTAGGTCACAACATCATGATGGAGGATTGGGTTAAATTATGGAAAACTGACTTAAAATTTACAGACTGTTCCCTATTGAAGGAGAATTACATGAAGATGATGTACAGATGGTACACAACACCAGTGCAGTTAGGGAAAATGTACAAAACTAGTTCAAACATATGTTGGAAGTGTAAGGAAAAGGAGGGAACATTTTATCATATGTGGTGGGATTGTAAGGTAATTAAAAAAAATTGGGAAATGATATACAATGAACTGAAGAAAATGTTCCATCTAACATTTGTTAAAAAACCCGAGGCAATTTTGTTGGGGATCGTAGGGAAAGACCTGCCAAAAAAGTTGAAAAACATCTTCATGTATGCGACAATGGCTGCGAGAGTTCTGATAGCACAAGGATGGAAGACTGAAGAAATCCCAACTAAAGAATTATGGCAAGAAAAAATGATGGATTATGCAGAACTGGCAAAATTGACTCATAAGCTATGGGACAAGGATAACTGTGACTTTAAGGATGAATGGGAACCTTTCACAAAGTATTTGAAGACGCAACAAAGCGAACTGGACTCCTTGGCAGGTTTTGAATAAACATCCACAATTTTTTATTTTTTTTACTGATAATAATTAGCTAAACAGTTGGAGGATCTATACAACTCTGTAACATGCAGAAAATAGCATTATTGGAGAAACCAAAGACTGGAACTGAGGGAAGTCGGGGGGGTGGGTGGGGGGATGGGTTTTTGGGGGGGAGGGGGGAGGAAAAATGGGGAGGGAATAAGGATATGTTTTTGGAAAATATGTTTTGTTATAACTTTGAATAATTTTTTTTTTTTAAAAAAGAGACTCCTTAAGGGGAGTGAAAGGTGGGATATCAAATCCAAACTCTTCTTCGCTTCTTCTTCTTCACAAGCATGGTCAAAGCGGCATCGGTCCCTGCTGCACAACCCATTATTAAACTCCCAACATGTTTATATAGCCACCCTTTGCACTTTGGAGGGGGGGTTACCTGACTTCTCCCCAAAAGCCCTTTTTTGGAAGTTTGGGGCCACTACTTCGGACCAAAGATCATTGTCCTTGATGTCCCAACGCACCTTGGGTTCTTCAGCAGCCCTCTCACGGAACAGCTCATCGTATGCCAAAGCCGCTGAGTCCCCCGCCATTTTCCTGGTTTTTAAGATGATGCCCAGATAGTTAGCCAAGTGCCACGCCCTATCGGGGTAAGCAGCGGACACCAATCCCATATAAGAGGTGAAAGCAGTTGGCCAATTGTCGAAAGTTCTATCAATATCCACTGCCTTGTCCTTCGATTCAGGCTTAAACTTGGAACTACAAGAATAAGCCAGGGAGAGCAGGGCAAACATCTCCAGAAATTCCCCATTTAGAATGCGATTGCGAATATTCTTTTTAAGCCGGATGCCAGGAGGCTGATCCGTGGTCTTGAAGTTTGACGCCCGCACCCTCCCTTTCTCATCAAGCCCATCCTCCCCACATGGCTCCTTGGCCCCAAAGGTGCGCCAGGTGCGACATTCTCAAATCCAACTAGGCAGGCCAGGGGCCTTTGCATCGTTCTTCCGACTCGCCACAGGAGGAATCACACATACCTGAAAGATCCGAGGAATCTGAATCTCTTGCCCTTACGCCTATGCTTCCTTGATCTGCAAGACCTCTTCTTCCTGCGACGTGTTCTGCGCGAATCAGGGCTGGAGGAGCTGTCTGATGAACTCGAAACAGGTGACCTTTTTTTTTTAAATAATCAGTTTTTATTAATTTTCATTATTACACATACACATATTACACATATACTCATTATACATTTATCCATCCACCTAAACCTTAAGCTCTGCCGAGCTTCGGACTTCCCTCCGTCTCTTCGGTAAGTATCATATAGTTATAACATTGCGTATTCTAATTAATACTATTTAGTCTTATGTTGTTAGAATTACTCCAACCCTGCCAGTGTCTTTAAAGTTTTACAGTTTTCTCTTACATATACCAAATATTTACTCCAATTTTCAGCAAACTTCTTTTCATCTTGGTCCCATATTTTTCCCGACAATCTAGCCAATTCTGCGTAATTCATCATTTTAATCTGCCATTCCATGATTGTAGGTATAGTATCAGTTTTCCAGTTCTGGGCCAACATAGTTCTAGCTGCTGTCGTGGCGTACAGGAAAAGATTTTTATCCTTCTTTTTGATTTCCTTCCGTGTCAATCCCAATAAAAAGGCTTTTTAGAAAAGTGTACTTAAAGATTTTTTAAAGCTCATTATATATTATATATTAAACAAAACAGGTGACCTATGCCTATGCCTACCCTTGTGAAAGCGTCAACGAGGGGATTTAGACTTATCTAAGCGCTCCTCAGCCTTAGTCAGGCGACGCTGCAGGCTGCGGTTCTGACGCAGTAATTCCTGCACATCGTCCTCATTGGACTGGGAAGAATCGCTCTCCGCAGTGCGCTCCTCTGTGTATGCCCGCTTTTTCTTCTTAGGAAGGGCCCTGTAGGGCCTGGCATCAGAGGTGTAGGGGCCATCATCCCTCACTTTTTTCTTAGAGATTATTAACTTCATAGGTGGGACCTTCCGGCCGGAAGACAAGGCCCCTTTTTTAATTCTGTTGGCTGCCTTTACGGCATTGCTAGGGGTACCCCTCGATGCGGCTCTTGGGGTGCCCACCAGTATGGCACCAAGTGAGTGCGAGGGGGAGCCTTCCCTTTGATCAGCAGCCGCGGCTAGAGACATAATGTACCTTGAAGCAAGTCAACCACTACTAGGACCTACAAATACCTAAGTATGATGGCAGTTTATTGTATTTGTTTGTTTATTTTTGTTTGTTTGTATTATAATTATTAGATTTATTTATATTTTGCAGTCGGAATGTTTTGGTGAAAGACAGAACCAGCCAACCTAACTGCGCACAGACGCTAAGACTACAAAAGATAGAAACAGTTAGCACACATCCTGGAAGGAAGAACAGCAAAAGAGGCTTGAGCCAAGGAGTCAGCCTCTTTTCTTTTGGCCTTAGGCCCACCCCCGGCTGGCCGTCCATTGTCCTCCCTGGCCGAGGGTGGGTCAAAGGCCAGCTCAAGCAGGTGGGTGGCACCCGCCCAGGTGAGCCCCGCTCGGTTCTGCAAACCCCGCCCACCTGTGGGGAAGGGAGGGCAAATATTAGCGAACTGTTTGCTGGGATAAGATAGGAACTTTGAAAAGTCATTGTCACTCCGTTCTCGGGGTTCAATTCCTCTTTGAACCTGTTGCGCAATAAACTTTGGTCTACGCTATTTGCTCCAGTTGGTGGCTGGTCTCCTTCTTTGTTCCGCAGGGACCCATGGGCTCTGAGCAGCCTCCCACCTGGATTTTTCTGTAACAACAGAAACTAGACTAACCCTCTTGAGAGAAGAAAGGTGGGTTTTGCTCCCACTGCAATGTTGTAATCTAAATAAGCACATCTTCCTACAAGTGAATAGTAGCCACCTATCTGGGGGGAAATAAAGTGGTATGCTGAGAGACATTGTTACAGTGGAGAGCAAATCTGTTTTCAACAATCCTAACATCCAGAGAGAAACCAGATGGCAGCTTTCTTTTACTGTATCCACAGAACTCAATGAAAGCCAACCAATGGTTTTACAGTTGCTTTCCATGGACATTTTGCAACCAAGCACAGAATTCCTTGAACCTAGGAAACGCTTCTGATTTCTGCTTGAGCATGAACACATGAATGTACCTGGAAAAAGCATCAATCAATACCATGAAGTACTTTGCTCCACCTAGAGAGGTTGCAAGTGGACCAACAAGGTCTGCGTGGACAATCTGGTAGGGTTTAGATGACTACCTGCCAGAAACCTTGCCCTATTGAACTGTGTGTCATCATGATGGCCTTGCCCGGTTGTGAGTTGTGAAGGCTGCTTCCTGCAAGGCCCTTTCCACCTGGCCTGGGGGGCAGGGCCCAGACATTAGCTCTACTAAAGAGGCTCCTGGTGAGACCAGAGGGACATCGCTCAGCCTGACAAGAAACCCAAACTATTGGATTCTTTTGCCCCATCTTTTTGTGCCTGCTAAACAGCCGTGTCATGCTTATGATAATATTTTATTCTCTTGTGAATTATGCTATTTTAAACGTGCATTTTATATTTGACTTTACTTAGCAATGTTGGTTTTGGGTGGGGGAATGCTTAAGTTTTTTGTTTTGTTTTTGTTAACTTTGTGTTAAATATGTATTGTGTAGTTGACTTCCTTTGTAATGTTTTATTTTGAAATCTTTAATATTTCAGTTTTTTGTTAACTATGTTGCTTTAACTGTATACTCTATATTTGACATTCTTCAGATTGTTTTATTTATGTTTTAATATGCTGTAAACTGCTTTGAGATTTTTCTTGAAAATATAAAGTGGTATAGAAATGAAATAAATAGTAATAATAATGTTCATTGAAATGTTGTGTCCAAAGACTGCAGCCGATGGAGAGATCACCCCTCCCTCAATTTTCTATCAGATTATTTAGATTTGGTAAATAATTCTTATTGCTACTCTTATTGTATTGATTATTATAATTGATTTATGTAGTTCTGACAGTTTAGCTGCCTTGAGCATGAAAATAGAAAGACAGGATACAAACCTAATCTAATAAAGAGCCCTCCTCCTCCTCCTCCTTCTGAGCCTGGGGCAGGACCGTAGCCTGAGAGAGAGAGGGTTGCACAGTTCCCCGATTATTTTGGAGGAATTCCACACCACACATTTAAAGCCACTTTAAAGAGTCCAGGCTTTCCCTAAAGAATCCTGGGAACTGTAGTTTGCTAAGGGTGCTGAGAGATGTTAGATCTTTAGCAAACAGAGGTTCCCAGGATGTGTTGGGTGAATCTGTGACTCTTAGTGCAACAGTTCTTTAAATGTGTGATTGTGACCATTGTCCTCATAACAGTACTGAGGTTCGGATTGCAGTGTGTGTGTGTGTGTGTGTGTGTGTGTGTGTGTGTGTGTGTTGCAGAATGGTTTAATTATCTCATTCTCCTCCTAGGACATCGTCTTCATTCAATTCTGGCTGTTGAATGAATGCTTTGTTATAATCATTCTTATGTTTAAGTGGGCTTTGGCCTCCTTCCAGACAGCAGCTTGAAAGGGAAGCAGAGGAAAACTCAAATGATGACAGAAGGCAGGGGCATCCAACAACCAAGAGTTTTGGTTTGGATGTGATACTTTTAGAATTCCCCAAGCCATCCCAAAGCCCCAAAGGCTTGGCCCCATTTCACTCTGGTCCATCTGACTATCTCCTTTCCACCTATGCCTCCCCTCCCCCAAAATATTCACAATTAAGAAATCAGAAAACAACCCCCACCTCTCTTTCAACAGAACTAGATGGAATGATCAGGCATAGCAACTCCTGCAGAGAGGATAAAACCAAAATGTTTCCAAGGGACACATTTATCAAACAAGATATCTGCCCATAGCTCAGTCAGTAGAGTGTGAGACTCTGCATCTCAGGGTCGTGGGTTTGAGCCCCACGTTGGGCAAAATATTCCTGCATTGATATCCATGATATCCTGTGAGGAGTAGTCAACTGAGTTTTACTCAGAATAGATGCATCAAAATCAACACATCCATGTAATTTGTGCCCATCAATTTAAATAGTTCTGCTGTGGAAAGGACTGATGTTGACTACAACCCTGATGTTTTCTGATGTTTTCTGATTATTTTATAAAGCGTTTCCCTCAATACCAAAAAATGGAGGCAGAGACAATTTACTGAATTTCAAAACGACTGAAGCTTTATTGAATGAACGAATCAATTTATTACATTCACAAACCAGAATATGGACTTATAGAAAGATAGAGAACATGTTGAAGAAGAAGAAGAAGAAGAGGAGGAGGAGGAGGAGGAAGAGGAGGAGTTTGGATTTGATATCCCACTTTATCACTACCCAAAGGAGTCTCAAAGCAGCTAACATTCTCCTTTCCCTCCCCCCCCCCCACAACAAACACTCTGTGGGGTGAGTGGGGCTGAGAGACTTCAGAGAAGTGTGACTAGCCCAAGGTCACCCAGCAGCTGCATGTGGAGGAGTGGAGACACGAACCCGGTTCCCCAGATTACGAGACTACCGCTCTTAACCACTACACCACACTGGCTCTCATATATATGTATATATATATGTAGGTTAAAATTAAAATCTATAAGCTAGAACACAGTAAATAATACAGATGTAAAACAATTAAAATATGTAGTTTAAGACCTTAACCGCTAATTTAAAATATGCATGTCAATGCTTTATTATAATTAAGGCAGGTAAAATAATTATTACTCTTAATATTATTCATTGCTATGAGGCTTCTTGAAGCAATTCAGAATACAATCAACATTAGCAGAACACTTTCCTTTACAAGGACAATTTAAAAGCAATAAAAAAGCAATATTGCATAGGAAAGAATTCTAAAACAACAGCAATGATCACAATTAGCAACAACACACAACGAAACAGCAAGCAAAAATTGCCACTCCATCATTGCTGAGCCTTGAAACTTGTGTCTTCTCCCCGTAATCGAAATTGACATCAAGTATTATGTCATCTGGAAGAGAATGAAGGAGAAGAGAGATTAATTTATGCCACATTTACTGATTCACCAAATTTACCTGGCACCCATTCAACCATATTTACAATGAGGCTTTATGGATCCTGTCTTTGGTGGCAACGACTCCTTCCAAGCCTGCAGTTTGGCCCTGGAGAGAAATAGCCATGTTTGTGCTGTGGCAGGATTTCATAGCCACATGACCCAGGAGGTCTGCATCAAGCAAGGATGCTGCAGCTAGTGAGTGGGCTCTCCTTAGTCTGGAAAGTGCGTTCCATGTCCCCAGGCTGTGGGTGTTACCTTCTTTGGGGCAGAAGTGAGCCAGCTCCAGAGGGATGAGAACATGCTGTAGAGAAAAGAAAAGACAGTACTGGATCAGATGACTGATCTGATCCTAAACCCTCCCCAAATAATGGGTGCAAGAGAACATGGAAGCAGACCCAAGCCAGGGAAGACTTGCTTCCATCATGGGATGAGTGAGGTCTATTGCCTGGCCCCAATCCCTTGCCCCAGGTGACCTCAATGGGTCCTGAAGCCTACTAGGCAGAGGTGGAAGTGTAAGATCAAGGAAGAGGGCAGGAAATGTCTCCAGCCTTGTCCGGCATCCCAGGGACACACATTGTGTTGTGTGCCTGATACCAGACTGTGATTCCTACTGTGGGAATCCTTTCACAAGCCACTCTGGGAGCCTCTTGGGGCTGTGAAGGTGCCAAAGGTGAGAGACTTACCTTCAGGCAACTGAGCCTTCTTGCATAGGACATCAGCCAGCTAATGCCACTGGCTGCCAGTTGCCTCTCCGCTGCAATTGCACTTGTTGTGTAACCTCTCAGTTCCTGTGGGAGGAAAGGGGACCTCAGAATCAGGAGGCTGGTCTGGGGGAAAGAGGCAGACCACTGTGAAGCCCTTTACACTCTCAGAGAGAGATCCGTTTCTGTTCTAAAATGGCAATGTCCTCCAGCCCCAAATTGTAGCTCTGCATCCAAGGCCCTCCTTTGGCTGTCTGGGCAAGTGGGCCTTTGCTGGCTATTCCATGTGGCCAGCTTGCCTTACACGAGGGGAAGGGCCCAAGAGGTGCACTGCTGAGAAAGTATATGCTAGGTGGTGGCTTCTCCAATGAAAGCTTTCTAGGTCAAACAGCCACTGAGGCCATCAAGATACTTACATTCATCAGGAAGTTCAGGATCTTAGTGCTTGGGGCCTCCCAGAGGAGGCCTCCCAGCATCAGAGTATAACGTTCCTCTAACTCCTGCAGGCAATGGCAATGAGGGAGAGGATGCGCCAAGCAGGGGAAAGAGAGATCAGATGTTGAGCAATGGGAGCAATGCTTAAAGCGTGTGAAGAAGAAACAACTATAGAAGTCAAATTTCAAGGCTAACAACTTACCTGCTTGTCGGGCTCAGTTTTTACCTCAATGACCGCCCCAAAGGCTGCATGCACAATCAGGCTGTGGAGCTTCAGTGGTAATTTGGGCTTCATGAGGCTGGAGAGATGGAGGGAAAAGTTTTTAGACACTGTCTCCTTGGAGTCTTCCTCATATTGGGGGGGGGGGGAGCATCAAATACATGTCATTCTCTTGAAGTTCTAGTGAATGCATGTGTTAGCTTAAACCACTTTTTACAATCAAGCAGCGTATCAATTTTACAGGAGAAAAATGAATAAAGGTAAAATCAAAATAAACACACGAGGGCACTGTTTATGTGGCAGTCTACCTGGCACTTTGTTGAAAGCCTCTAGGTCTTAGTTAATCCCACCCCTAAAAGCTGAGCCATTTTGCAGTCATCTCTAGACAATACATCTTCTATTTTCTCTCTCACATCTCCACTCATCCTGTAAATAGTTGCTGCATAAATAAAGCTTTTTGAACCCAAGAAACCCAAGATATTGTAAGCAATTATTCCAATCTAATTCACTGAAGTGGCAAGGTCTGGTAGCACCTTTCCACATTCTGCTCCCCTCCCCCCGCCAGCTCCTTGTCAAGCTCAAAATACCCTGTATACCTCAGTTGGTAAAGGGCTTCCAGTGCCGTAGCAAGGACCAATTCAGGCTGCATAAAGCATGCAATCCGTCCCATGAGATCCTGATAGAGAACAGAGGGCGGGAGGGGGGGGGAGTCATTTCCCTATGGACATCAGGTGGATTCCTCCAACCCCAAACTCAGTGCAGGAATTGGTAATTTAATGCCAAATGCCTGCACAACCCTTCTCTTGGCCAGACCCCGCCAGGCCTTCCTTCTGCCCAGCATCCCAAAAATCCCATCCCCAACTCTCCTGCCCACCTCACCCCTGGATACCTCATGCAACCTCTCACTCACCGCAATTGCCTCGACGGCCATATTTTTGGAGTACTTCAACCTGTGCTTTTCTCTCTGGCAGGCCTCCGAGCAAGTGGCCAGCACGCAGGAGAGGAACATCTCACCCTTCTCCAGTTGCTGAAATGGCAAGAGTCAGGCTGTCAGTTCATGGCAGGAGGGCTTCTCTGCATCTGAGACCGCCAAAATGGGGGTATAAACAGCATTGGTGGATGGGTGGGTGGGTGAGGGATTTAGTATGTACTGTGCTGTTTTCTCAAATACTAACCACAGGCGATGCCCAGACCCTGCCAGTCTCTGAACCATCTGCAACAAGAGAAGAAGGAAAGGACATGGGGGCAGGTTAGTTCATTTCTACTTATTTTCCACAGTTGAGTATTAGAGCATTAAGGCCACCCCTCCTTACGCTCCAAAATGAAAAGGAAGCATTTGCTCACGTGGGCCCACAGCAACCCTGGACTTTTTGGGGACTTTGCAGGTCCTCTTCTTCTTGTGGGCTACCATGTCCCTCAGTCGCCTGAACCTAGAAGAGAAGGAGAGGGGCAGACCTTGTTGTTGTTGTTATACCGCCCTATACCCACAGGTCTCAGTTACAACCAGTGCTTTTTTCTGTGGGGATGCAGGGGTACGCATACCCCTAAACATTTTGTGAATCTTTGCACTTTTGTCCATTTACTTTACTGCATTTATTTCCCCCAATTTGAACTATAAAATGGTGATTTTCTTGAGTCAAAATGAGATTACCCCAAACATTTTTTTAAAAGAAAAAAAGCACTGGTTACAACATAAAAATCACAATATAAAGACACAAAATGCATAATAAAGGTGAAAAACAACCCAGTAAACCCCCCTCCCCAACACATTTCAAAACCTGAGACAGAAGCCTACAACCAAAATGGTGTGTGTGTGTGGAGTCTTTGCAGCATAGCCATAACACAAATACGGGTAGCCTAACAGTTGCAGGCAGAGCCGTATCATTTCACACACTACTTTGGCTGCAGGACATTGTATCAACAAGGAAAGGAGCATTTGGTGTTGTTGCATCTCCTCGGGTATTTGTTGTTTTGTCGCCACAATTTGTGGCAAATTGGCACCAGCCACTTGCTTTTTTGCCTCCCTCATAGCAAATAGTCACAACTTTCTGGGTATTGGCGGTTAGGCATTGGTATTGGTATTGTTCTGTAGATGGAAGAGGGGAGGAAGCGCCATCACCTGCCCCGCATATTGAAGGGTAGTCCGATAAAGGATTCCCGGGGGCGTGGCCCTGTCCGAAGCCTATAGAGGTGAGGGCCTAAGGCACGCCCCTGAGCAGTGACCCCCGGGGGGGAGGGTTCCGAGTTGATGTGCATCAGCAGGACTCCCCCTACTGGTGGTTAACCCTTCCCAGACTTCAAGCGGATGGGCTGAAGCCGGATAGTCGGTTAGGACCAATGCCTAAGCCAATACCACTCATCACCTGTAACCAATAAAGTTGTGGCCATATTTAGCCCATTAACCTTAAATAATTGTGTCATGTGTCTTTATTTCCACTGGGGGGCGGGAACTCGCCACACAATAGGGCTCTTTTTGTTTTTTTATGCACCCACAGACCCCAAACGGCTCTCCACAGGAACACAGCGGTGCATCTCATGTATGGGGGGGGGGATTCCAACACTCCCCCCACCCCCACCCCCAGCAAAGCAAAGCAAAGCAAAGATAAGGGAAGCATTTCCAGTATTTAAAAGAACCCTCAGCATAATGCTTTTAGGACAGCCTTGCCTGGAGAGCGAAGGGGGCTGCTAGGAAGTTCGTCAAAGCATCACGGCATAGATGAGCCGAAGAATGCAATGAAAACTCTCTTAGAGCCAGAGTGACTGACAGGAAGACTGACAGAACGTCTGTCTGTTGCAGTTGATGGCTGAAGAGTTGAGAAACGGAGAAGGGGTAGAGGGGGGGTGTATAGCGGTTAGAATTCTGGACTAGGAGGACCTGGGAGATCCGAGTGCAAATCCCCACTCAGTCATGAAGTGCACTGTTTGATGTTGGGTCCAGTCACTCTCATCCTAGCCTGCCTAACAGGTTTGTTGTGAGGGGGAAAACAGGGGGAAAGGCAAGCCATAAATGCCACCTTGAACTGCTTGGATGAAAAGTGGGCTATGAATGTAATAAAAAGCATCCCCAAATAATGATCATGGAAGGTACCCTGGGGATCATCTAGTCCAACCCCCTGCAATGCAGGAATATGCAGCTGTACCTTATGGGAATCGAACCTGCAACCTTGGTGCTATCTGCAGCTCACTCTAACCAGCTGAGCTGCAATGAGATTTGAGGGAGAATGGGAAGGCAGGGAAAGGGAGGGTGGGTGGGAAGAGACGTTAAGCTGTTCAGGAAGGGGTTAAATTCCATGGGGATGCTGGCCGTGTGGGGGACCCCAAGCCCTCGCCCCAGAAGATTAAAAAAAAGAAGCAGAAGAAATCCTACTTACAGATTCACGATGATGGCCATCTCTTCAGGTGAAATCCCCTCCTGTTTAAACTAAACTGCTTTAAAATGCTCACACAACACTAATTCTGAACCTTGCCTCTAACCCTATTGCTACTCCTCTCTGTCTAAAATATACAGGAAAATATGTGCACAAAATATACAAATGAAAATGAAATGATAAAGTTAAAGCAAAGCAAAGCAAAGCAAAGTCTACATCTATCTCCCCTGTTGGTCCCTCGCTTGCTTGCTTGCTTCTCCGTCCCAGTTCTGTCTCAGCCAACTCCTCCCAACTAACCCACGATGGGGATGTGTAGCTTCTGTCTTTTCTACAAGCAGCACGAGATGTCACAAAGATGGGCAGGACACTGTTTCCTTGACAACCCACCCAGCTTAACCCTGAACTAATCTCCCCCCTCTTTAGTTGCGATGTTTTCTCCCTAACTTTGGGACACTTGCTGTTTGCAGCTTTACGAATCACTTTTTATCACAAACCAGTTCATACATTTTCTTGCAACATTTCTCAAGAGAGGCCACCCAAGCATTTGTTGAAATACAGTAGAGAACTCACGCCTCCCAAGTTTAGGGAGGCCTTGCTTTGCATGCAGGAGATCCCAGGTTCAGTCCAGGATCTCCACCAGACAGGGCTGGGACTGTCCCCTGTTTGAAAACCCTGCAGCGCTGCTGCCAGTCAGTGTAGGCAGTGCTAGGCTAGATTGACTCTGTAAAGTGCAACTTCCTATGAATGCTCCTCTTATACGATTTCTCGAAACACAAGCAAGCTACCTTATCAATGAGTTGTGAGAGTTCATTCATGACTTCTAAAAAACAGCATAAACAATTTTATTATTTTTATGTAAGTACAGAAATCCTGAATATGAAAGGAAGGAAACTTCCTGCCTCTACAATAAAGGCAGCTGCACTGCTAGGTGAGCTGTCCCGATGCCAATTGAAACAGACCCTCCAAAGATTCAAAGGTGAAAAGGGAATTTTGAGCATCTGAGCACAACTGGGCCGTCTTCTGAGTTAACGTGAAGTGCAGAAAGTGATTGCCTTGAGCAGGGGTAGGCAACCGAAGGCCCGGGGGCCAGATGCGGCCCAATCTTCTTCTCAATCCGGCCCACAGATGGTCTGGGAATCAGTGTGTTTTCACATGAGTAGAATGTGTCCTTTTATTTAAAATGCATCTCTGGGTTCTTTGTGGGGCCTGCCTGGTGTTTTCACATGAGTAGAATGTGTCCTTTTATTTAAAATGCATCTCTGGGTTCTTTGTGGGGCATAGGAATTCGTTCATTCCCCCCCCCCCAAATATATATAGTCCGGCTCCCCACATGCTCTGCGGGATGGTGGACCAGCCTGCGGCTGAAAAAGGTTGCTGACCCCTGGCATTGAGCCTCCTCAGGACTGGCGCAGGGGCTGTGCATTTCAGGGTGCCAACCAAGGCCCGTGCCCCAGTATTGATTGCTGATTCTACTGAGTCCATCAGTATATTGTTGTGAAGTGACCTGGCATTTTTAATGAAGTGCAATATAGGCTTGTCTTACATCTTTAACAACAACAACAACAACACAGTAAATTGCACAGAAGAATTCCATGTTGCCTGTGGGAGCGGCTGGGTAGACCTCTTTGCAGCTGCATGATCCATGCATTTGATCTATAAGCAACTGGTAAATCTTCATAATTGGCTCTGGCTTCGTGTAGGAGATTGAACGCATTCTTCTATTTCTCAGCCCTGTATTCCACCCCCACCCCCCTCCTCCTATACTCGGACGGTGCCGACTACTCATCTCTACAGAGTGAAATGTTTATGAGTACTGCAGATCTAGTCTCAGACGTCAAACCTCTACCCCAAAGACGGGGGAGCCTGTGACCCTCTAGATCATACATTTATTTTGACTAATATATGATGAAGTGAACGAATGTTTTGTCTGAAACCCTTGAGAGCTTCTGTGGGCCAACCTAGAGAACACTGGGCTAGAGGGATCATGGGGATGACTTGTTCCATAACAGCAGATGGCATGCAGAAATTTAAGCTGTAGCATTCTCCTGGCATGGAGGCAAAGTGATGTAAACTATCTAGTTATCTAGCTAGCTATGTCTTGCTGAAAGTGCATGCACTCCTCTTAGCCAAAGCCCTAATAATTGCAAGTGTGGAGCCACACAAACACGCCTTATCTCGACACTGTCTTGGGGGAAACTCACGATGCTGAAAAAATCATGTGCTCAATTTCTGCACATTGAGACAGGAGCCAAAGAAAGCACACACAGAGTAGGGGGGCTCATAAAAAAAATGTTTATTTGGGAGGGGGTGGATTGACGTTTGCTCCGATGTGAAAGCTAAAGAGCAGGCTTTCACAGAGAAAAGAGCAGAGCAAGACGGAAACTACTTGGACCCGTGCTTTCCAGGCACGTTGACGGGAGGGATGAGTCCAGCATTGCATTGTTTGGTTGTATTTTCAGTGCCAACTATTTATTACAGATGTTTACAGAAAATTAATCTAAAACCTCTGCTTGTAAGAGGCTATGTGCATTTGAAGAAGCCCATCATAATCTTTACATGTTTAATAAAGAAAACCCACATTGTGTGAAATGTATCTTTAGAACACAGGTGGCGTCATGTCCCCATTTGTTGCCTTAGTTTCTCCATCAATGCACCACCCACAATTTGCAGACACCGCTATGCCATCATATTGGCATCAGGTGTTTTCCAGGCCAGTGAATGTCAACTACCCCTTCTTCTAAAGCTGCTTCCCCAGTTTCATCAAAAATAGAAAGAAATGCCATTTGGTAGCCCATTGATAAGGTTTGGGAAGTAATGAAATACATTTCTGAAAGTTATTTATGGATGCACAAGGTCACCACATCTTTGCTTAAGGTGAATGGAAAGGAACATTTCCTCAGGCGGCACACCACTGTCCCCAAATCTCGTCCACTGCTTTGTCATTTCAACAGATTGTGTGTCTTAGTAAGATTTTGTCCATTTCAGAAAGCTTTCCCTTGCCTACAAATGAAGTGCATGATTTTTCAAAAACTTATTAATGCCCCGTGCTTTTACTTCTGGTGTGGTAAAAAATTGCAGAATCTGGTTATCATTTAAAGCAGTGTAAGATGCTTGTTTACGTTTCCCCTCACATTTGGTGACTAGGTAGGGATATGCAGTTATGTGTTTTGTTTTTTTAAGAGTTCCTAAGGAGTCCTGCTGCTTCTGAGTTTTATTTTGGGGGTTGTTGTTTTTGTTTACCAAAAGGTAATCCAGTTGTAACCTTTTTCTAGGTACAATTCTGTACATTCTGGTACTACCTCTTCACTCATGGTCACTCCAAATCCCTTTGTTTCTTTTAGCAATGTGTCCTTGTGTATCTGCATAAGCTTTTCAAAGCCTTTGCTTACAGAATTTCCCCTTGGGGCGCTTTTAACATGTCCCGTAATACATGTGGATAATAGGAATCGCCTTCATTAATTTCAAAAGCCATTTTATTTCTTCCATGATTTTCCTCTGTTGTTAATTTATTTTGTAAAAGCAAGTGGGGTTTAGTCACCAGAGAGGTTGATTCTGTGGTTTTGCTCAATAGGTCATGGTCATTTCAAGAGCCATAGGGCCTGAGATGGTTCTAGCTCTAATTTACGTGTAAGGTTACGAGTCCAAGAATGTGAAATGAGTACTGCAGAAGGTCAGTTCTGACATACTTCCCCCCTAAATAGTGGGTGAAGTCCTTTTGGAAAGGACTCAAAGGTTTCAAAGTGTCAAGTTTTGCTGTACTGAAGGACTGTCCATATCTAATCTATTATAACATTGAACCCTCCTCCCCACTCAAGGAATTTTGCTATCCATTTGCTCATCTAATTTCCATGGAGGACATTCTAAGAAAGAAAAGTGGGTTTGAATTTGGATAATAAAAGTTTCCAGTCGAGTAGATGTATATATTTTAGTGAAGGTAAGCAACTTAAAATGACCACAGACCCAGTATAACTCATTACAAAGAGAAGAGACACAACATTTTAAAGCAGATACAAATAATTAGGCATTATTCTTCTCTCAAGAAGCCAGCAAAATTTCATTTTTCCTGTTTTATTTTAAGCATGCTTTTTATTAAAGTTTTTAACAAACAACAAGGTGGTAAGCTGATGAATATAGGCAGACTATCCTTTCTCAAGGGCCATTCCAAATGTGTACAATTTGGAATCAGCTGCACCCTGTGAGTGCAGAGGGCAACTGGTGCCATTGTCCCTGTTAGCATTTTGTAAGAAAGGGCACCAAGATTTCATAAAGCTGTCTGCCTTGATGTCTGCCTTTCAGTGAGGATCCCTTTGATAAGCCATCAACAATGCATAAAGGAGGGCAGGTGGCTGGGTGAGCAGGGAAATTCTTTCAAAGATTTGGACCAGCAATGTGCCTTTGCTTCGGGCAAAGGGTGATGGTGGATGGATCATAGCTACCTAACTCAGCACTGTCTGTACTGATTGGCAGTGGCTCTACAAGGTTCCAGGCAGGTGATGTTTTCAGTTTCACCTGGAGATGCTGGAGACTGTTCTGGGACCTGCATCACCAGCGAGCTATGGTCCTCCCTTAAGGAGTTAGGCGGCTCAATGGTCTGACTCTGTGGAAGGCACCATGCTATTCCCCTTTAAATTAGCCATGTATACAGAAAACATGAGAACTGGAATTTTGGTCTTGAATTGATTTTTGGATCGCCTGCATGCCAAGCACATACTTCTCCCACTGGGCCAGCATCCTTCCTCAGTGACTGAGGTCTCAATGCACACATCCATCCAGCAAACAAAAAAATGTTATTGCGTGGCAAGTCCCCTCCCCCATGTGAAATGAAGACACTGGACACAGCATTTAAGGTTAATGGGCATAAAAAAGGCCACAACTTTATTGATTACAGAATTGGAAGGTATTGGCCTTAGGCATTGGCTCCTATCGACTACCCGGCATGGGGACCGGGAAGGGTTGTCCACAAGCCGTGGGAGTCCTGTTGAAGTACGCCAACTAGGATCCCACGGGTGTCACCGCTCTGGGGCGTGCCGGAGGCCCTTACTGAGGTCTCAATGCACACATCCATCCAGCAAACAAAAAAATGTTATTGTTAGAAGGGCAGAGTGGGGAGGAAGAAATTCAGGGGCCGGTTTTAGACCCACAGTGCTCGGGTTTATTCTATTGCCTGCTTGACACTGTGCCTCCTTTCCCCCTACCTTTTATACCTATTAAAATTTCACAATGTCGCTGCTTGGGATTCTGGATAACCTATGGTTTTTTTCAATTTTTTTTTATTAATTTAAAAAAAAATTAAGACAAACAAACAAACAAACATACATCCTAATTGTAATTAAACCAATCTTGATAACATTGTTAAGTGACTTCCTCAAATCCCCCTGGTTGAATTTCATTGTATTTCATTTTAACAGTTTTCCAAAATCAATCTTCTCAAAAAAAAAATAAAAAAAATTAACTTGATCACTTAACATCTTTCATTCTTTCTAATCTAGCTTTAAACATCTTAATTCCTATCCTTACATAATTAAATCCTAAGCCTATCTCATATTTGCAAGCTTTTCCAATTAGGTTATCTTGACATATTTAGCTAAATAAGCTTTGAATTTTGTCCATTCTTCCTGGTACTCCTCCTCCTTCTGGTCATGGTCTCTTCTAGTCAGGTCGGCTAGCTCCAGGATTCTGGATAATCTATGTGACTAGATACTTGTAATGTATGCCAGGCAATCTGGCACAAGTGGGTAGGGTTGCCATCCGCCTGGAATTGCCGGGATTTGGCCGTTGGAAACAGAGAAAGAGGTCCTGCAATCCCAGGACAGGCTAGGAATCCTTATGCCTTGTACCCACCAAGAGTATCACATGCTCAGCTGCAGCAGAAAGGGAGAGAGTGGACTACTGCACAGGGACTGAGAGCAACAGTGGTAGTAGGATGGGAAGGATAGGTTTCCCGCCGGTGTGATAGGTTGGATAGGTTTCCCGCCGGTGTGAGTCTCACTCTAGCCGACGACCCATGGTGTAATTGGGTTATAAGCCATAACAGCCTTCTATCTATGCCCCATCTCTCTAATTTCTTCCATAGGCAATTTCTTGGGATACTGTCGAAGGCAGCCTTTAGGTCTATAAAAGCGACACATAGGCGCCCCCGACTCGGGGCAGAATATTTTCTGGCAAGATGATACATGATTACCATATGGTCAGAGGTCGAATAATTGTTCCTAAAGCCCGCTTGCTCATGGCCAATCAAATTTGAGTCATTTGCCCAATGGGACAGCTTGGACAGCAAAAATTTTGCATAGATTTTCCCGATGATAGACAAAAGGCTGATGTTCCGATAGTTCTCCGGGTCAGCAGGGGGACCCTTTTTATGGACTGGCACGATCACGGCCTCCTTCCATGACCTAGGGATAAGCCCCGTAGAATTAATTGCATCAAAGACTTTGGCCAGAATTTCAGCCCACCACCTCGGTTGCGCAACAATAGCCTCAGCAGGGACTAGATCCGGCCCGGGGGCTTTGCCCATTTTCAGATCTAATATCAAGTCCATTATCAGGTCTGGGTCAGTGGAGGGCCACAAAGGTAGATGGTCGGCTCGGAGTTCCGTGGATGAGTTGGATTCCTCTGCCAAGGAGAAATATTTACTCAAGAATTGTTCCCATGTGGGCGCAGGGATAATCGTCAGTGGTTACTTCCTTCCTCTTTTGTTTATCAGAGCCCAAAGTTCCTGTGGTCTGCGGGATCTCGAGGCCGCAATCAAGGCTCGCCAACGTTTTTGATACCACTCGCGTTTGGCCAGCTTTAAAGTCTGTTTGTATGCTCTTTTGGCTTGTAAATAGGAAGATGGTAGAGCCTGAGCATTAGAGTTTTTGTATTCATTATAGATGGAACGAAGAAGGGATCTTGCTTGTTTGCAAGAGGTGTTAAACCAAGGGGCCCCAGCACTGCAATGCGCCACTTTCGCCTTTTGAGGAGGTGATGTAAAAAAAGTGGTAAGGTTTGTTATAAGAAGGTTAAAAAGTTTCAAAACCGAATTGGAATCTTGTAAATCAGTAGTTATTTGAGGTAAGTAGGCGTTGATTTCCCTATGGAAGAAAACCTGGTATTTTTGGGCCACAGCCTCCGACCATTTGATCCCTCTTATTTTGATCGATGATGAGGTTTCCAGAAGGACTGAGTGTTTATTGTCATTCTGGCACCGGAACAATGACAGAGTGGTCACTATTGGGAGGTGATCACTGAAATGTTGGTTTTCAACTTGGAAGGAAAGTACATTAACGGCCAGATTTGCGGAGATCAGGAGGTAATCGATAACACTGTTAGATGTTAGTCCCAGGTGAGTGAACTCCCCCGGTATATCGGGGGGGAAGGTGCCGTTCAAAAATACTAGATTCAGGCGAATGGCCATTTGGTAAAGGGTCACTCCTGCTTTGTTTACTCTGTTGTCCTTTGAAGTTCTAATTCTGGCATGTTCCAAGTCAAAATTGTCCAAACATGGGGAAGTCCACCATTTGGACTTGGTTAGTAAGTCCCAATTTGTGGCAATACGAGCATTAAAGTCTCCCCCAATTAAGGAGTACGAGTTAGGGCATTTAGTATGACATGACAGTAGGTGATTTTCAAATGATTCCCATCTCCAATCAAGATCAGGCGCTGAGCCTTCGGGGGGGGAGATAAACATTAGTAATTAGTAATGAGGACTTCCCTTCTGTGATCAGTCCAGATAGAGCAAAAGGCGGGGAAGCCCGTACCAGAGTGAATTTGGCGCGAAGTTGGAGTGAAATCCCAATCAAAAGGCCCCCTTTGGGGCGACCACCTTTCAAAGAAGGGGAGGCCGGAAGTGTTAGAAGATCAAAGCCGTCTATGGTAATCTCTTCCTCATCCCATGTTTCTTGGAACAGAATAATTTTAAATGAATTTATGTACTTCCTGAATTCGGGGTCTGATTTTTTGGTTCTCCAGCCAGCAATGTTCCAGCTAAGTATTGATAATGTCGAGTCCTTGTGCTGTCCCGGTAACTGTCACTTTGAGTTGTTTAATGGGTTCTTGGAGGTAGGACAAGGACCCATAAGGAAATCGGTAATTTTAGTTTGTGCGGATAAGGTCTTCTTCTGTGTTAATTGTATCGATGATTTGGTAACATTAACAGGCAGGAAGGGCTTTGCCGGGAAGGAAGAATTAGGCAAAGTTGGTGAGGTCGGATGCTGTTCATTGAGGTGAGTAGTAACAAGTCTTTGATGGGCTACACTAGTAGATCCGTCAGAATTATCAGTCTTAGCCAGGGTAGCGCTAAGAGGTGTTCCAGCCATCACTTGTAGTTGCTGCGCAGATGGAGAGGTATTATCACGCAGATGTGTTAAAGGACATGAACGTGAGGATGGTGCATGCATAGTCATTTCCTGGTGATCTTCAGGCAGGGTAGATTCTAGCTCAGGCATTGAGGCAAAGGAGTCATCAACTTCCATATTTTGATTGGGCATAAGGTCTAAGACGGGAGTATTGAGTTTATCGACTTCCTCCACGGTAGGATGGTGCTGTTGGTCAACAGGTGACTGCTGATTCAGATCAGTAGGGGGTAACAAGGTAACAGGTTGAGAAATTATCAGGGCATTTGATGGAGACGCCATGTGGGACGTGGAGCGCCTGCTCTCCTCTCTCATCGGTATAGAGGGGTCCCCTTGCGATAGAAGTCTTTGTTTGAGTAGATCCAATCTATCGAGAATAGCCTGCTGTTCTTCTGAAGGGAGTTTTCCATAAGAGGAGATAAGATTTCTCTCTTCAGGGATATTCCAATCTCCGCTTGCAATTGGATCATTCCTCAACGTAACTAGATGGGCACTTGGGGTCGCAGGTGGAACAGGGGCTACCCGGCTAGGTGTTTTTCCCGTTATTATAGGAACAGAAGAAGGAAACGAGCGTTCATTGTCAGTTAAGATGTTAGCAAAAAGAGGTTTAACACTCGTGTCCTTAAAGACTCTTGTTGTTACAATCTCCCAGGGTGCCAGCCGATCTTTTTGTCTTGCAAGAAGATGTGGGATCCTTGCAGACTGGAAGGAGAGCATAAATTTCCTTGGCCAGGGCGTGGCATTTAGGGGTGCTACAGATATAAGATCTATCTGGAAAAAAGGAATATTTAACAAATCACGAAGGTACCCTTTAGCCATCCTCAGGTTATTCCACCTAAGACTGGGGGCGTCACGGGAAAAAATGGATAAACATATTTTGTTAGGTTGAAAAATCAAAGATTGCTTATTCCTTTGGAGCAGTGGCAGCCTGCATCTTAGGCCCTTAGGGAGAGATTTCTGATCAAGTTGTCTCTTTAAGGCACTTACAAACTGCACAGGAGATTGATGCAAATTAGATAGCTCAGTTGAGGAAGGTAGATGAGCCAGAAGGGCCCGTGAAAGTTTGTTCAATGACAAAGAAATCCCCTCCAATTCCTTGAAAATGAAGCTTAAAGTCCTGATTACCAGTTGTATTTGATCAGGTACTAAATCATGGGCAGTTTGCCCTAATGCTTCCCGTTTCAGTGACGGAGGGGTAATTAAGGTGTCAGGGAGGAGGGCTTCCCTATGGCTTCCATCCCCCGCTGAATCAGCTAGCTTTTCCAACTCTCCTTGATCATACAGAGGCCAGAAGCGGTTGTATGTTTCGACCGCAGAAACAATTACTTGCTCCGTTTTGCTGTTATTGTTAGTAGATGGTGGGGGAGATTCAAGCTTTGACTGCTTTGCTCTTGGAGGTGAACAACCTTTCTCAGCAGATCTTGGTCGCTTGCCATGACCCATTTGTCGCTGTCTCACTGACTACGGAGGTTCAAAGTAGAGGTAAACGGAGACAAAAGAGAACTTATCTTTTATGGCCGCAACTCCTCTGCTACTCCTCCTCCACTGCTCAGCATAACCCAATCTTCAAGGCGGCGTTACTAATCAGCAGAAGGTTTGAATATCCTTGTTGATACGTATTGGCCAACCATAGAAGTAAAACGATTAAAACTTCTAACAGAGGTAAAATGATTTAAAAGTCAAATAAAAACAGCTAAAAAGACGGCTGTAAAAGGCTATAAAAGGCTATAAAAGGTTTGTAATCCGGAGGGTTCATGAAGGAGAAGTTGTTACAGCCGCCATCTTCGGGCGTCAACCAGTCGATGGGCAGGGGAATGACTGTCCTCTAACAGGGTCCCTCCCAAAACACCCTTAACCTGCTAATGCCCTGGAACCATGTGGAAAACCAAGTGTTCAACCGTGTCAGGAGTCAAGAGGAAAAGGTGGAAAGGGCGAAGCACAGGGAAGGGAGCTGGCACATGGCAAGATGGCACAAGGGGAAGGTCAGTGTCAGGGAATTGGAGGCTGCAGGGGAAACCATGAGGGAGGGAGACAAATATAGAGAGCCCAAGCCAGCATTCAGCAGCGTCTCTTCCTCGTCAGAGGGGGAAACTGGCAGGGGGGAGCCTAAAGCAGGACCCAGCCATTCACAGGGCAAAACGAAAAGGAAGCATCATTTCCGGGAATGGGCTTGTTGGCAGCATCACAGACGAAAGTCAGATGACTCATCTGGATAGCTGAGTATGGATGTATGTGTTTGATCTCTCGTAAACGGCTTTGAAGCTGAACAATAAATCTTGTGAAGAGATGGTGCGAAGCCCGGAAAGTTGCTTTACTAGCTTATCAGCACCCTCATCCCTCACAGCATGAGTCATCTCCTCGCTGATAGCTAGTGGAAAGGGGGATTAAAACAGACGCTATGGAGAAGGAAATTGCTGACCTGAGAAAACGGAATGCCGGACTTGAAATGAGGGCTTCAGACTTGCAATCTCGGCTGGAGGAATGCAGAGCTGCGCAGAGTAGTGCCACAGGTGGGCTATTGGGAAATACGAAAGGAGCATGGGTGGAGGAGTGTTGGGATACTGCCAGGGAGACAAAGGCCATCATGGTTCCACGTCGCCTCCGGACGATCCATCGATCTCCCGTAGATACAGTATCAGTCAATTAGTGACACGAAGCCTCAGAAATAGCTTGCCACATTCCAGAGCTCGTGCACGCTCTATCAGCAGAGTTCGCACAACGAAAGGCGCACTCAGGAGAGCATTATTTATAACTTTATTCAGCATTGGTCAGAACAAAGAAAAAAACATGACTGCCTGCTTCGATGTCTCAGGCACAGAGAGAAAAACGAAAGCAATAGACAAAACAGAAACTTCCTGTGAGCAGAAAATACGTAGGCTGTGACTCACAACAGCCTGCCCCCTTTTTAAGGTGGAACGGAAATATCCTAACATCCTCCCCCTTTCCGTGTAACCTGTAGTACCTGTGGTTCAACCCAATTGCAACCTCTGTACATAAACCTTCCCATCCTTCCCCCAGAGCCTCCTAGGCCTCTGGCTATCTTTGATGCTGCTGTAATCCACTGCCCACAGGGTGAAATGATGGCACTGCCACATTCATTATGGGAGAACGTTGCTTCCTGGCTAAAAGATACAAATCCTCAGGATTCTCCTATTTTGTTCCAAGTTGAAAGCGAAAGTCTTCACACAACAGGACCTCAGTTTAGAAAGTAGCTGTGTGGAAACAAAGACTCTGAGAGAGGGCTCTCTGAAAAGCTATTATGTCTGCTCACCCAATGCAGTAGATATCTGGGGGTTCAGGGTCACAGTTCAGCCAAGGTTCCAATCCACTGTCTGGAGACTGCCCATTCACATTCCATGTCCCCACGAAAATCCTGCAAGGAAGAGAAGGACGTGGAACTGCAGGAATAGGACTCCAATCTGAACAGACGTGCTGGTTAAATATGCAAAGACATGCAAAGGAGTGTGTGGCAGGTAGGATTACAAGGGCAGGCAAGATCAGGACCAAGAACAAACAAGTAATACCAGCCACTTCTTCCTCAACTTAGCTATTCTGGGCCCCAAATGAGCTTTGCTAATGAAAGAAAAAAAGCTTTTTCCTTGTATTTTTAAAGATGTGTCAGCCAGCCTGATATTTAAGCACTATCCCAGTAGCCACAGGCAACCAGAAATTCTTTGAAGGCAAGTGAGTTGGTTGATCTCTCCATTCTTCCTTCACCTGGCAACCTGGTTTCCAGGCTGGCTTTCAGGGAGCAGAAAACCACCTCTCAGATCTGCTGTGCCAAGCTTGTTTGCTAGAAGATTACCCCGTAACACCCTTGTCCGCTTTGCAAACCTCCTAAATGGCTAGCATTCTGTGTTTCCATGCTGGCCATGAAGGAATGGGCATTCCCCACTCTGAAAACAGCACAGAAATACAGCCTGTCTAGTAAAGGGGTAAAAAGAGCAAGCTAAACAGCCTCTGTAAAACAGTAAGATCTGAAGCTGCTAACCACATACTGATAAACATATCATAAAAGCAGACATGAAAAACAAATGGCCACTGGGAACTACTAACGGTATGAGGAAATAACCAAAGCAAAAACTTTGTTTGAAGTAGTAAGCTTAGCATTATAAGGATGACCCACACCAAGTTTTTTTGGGGGGTGGGTCACACCTCCCTGTCCTCCAGCACAGCTTTTAGGAGGAGTTCCAAAGGTTTTGCTTCAGTTTTGGATTAACTGCATCTTGTCACAATGTCTGAAGCTGCACAAACCGCTTAATTTGAACCATGGCTCATTGAAACAAGCCAACTTCCAATCATTACAAAGCTGGTAAAATTAACCACCATAGGATCTGGACACACCAAACTGTGGTTAATTTAAAATACAAGTGGAAGCTTCCAAATAGGCTTGGGGTGGGGGAGAAGTGTGCAAACCTGGAGGAGAGGCTGCTGTCCTGCTCATAATATGCAGCCACAGTTCAGTATGTGGCACCAAGGAAAATTGCCCACCACAACTAATACTTTAAATTACCCACCCATGTGGCCTGAGTGAACAGGACAGACTTTGCCTGGCACCCAACAATAAAGCTGTCATGTAGATGTCGCTTTCTCCAACCCCAACTATGATACAGGTTCCACTGGTGTTTGCATGGTGTTTGCACTTTTGCATGATCTGACCTGAATTTCTGGGTGTTGACATATTCCTTCTCTCTCTTGGCGAGGACGTGCTTGATGAGTCCCTCTCTCTGTCCGGACTGCGTATGTGTGGAAGGCACAAAGAGCTTGTGCATAGTGTGGGTCACTTGGGGTTGCTTCTTGCTCATGCTCTCCTTGTCACGGATACGCCTAAGGGAGATGAGAACAGAACTCAAGTAGTCCTTAAAACCAAGGAGGCGGGAGGGCACAGTACACCTCTAAGGCAACTTACAGCCTGCTTGGTGGCAGCGGTGGGGGTGGAGGCTCCCGGCGGGCACTCATTTGCTGATTCTGCAGGTTTCTTTCCTTCTCCATGAAGTTATCCTCGAATCCCAGAATTCCGGAGAGAAGAAAAGACTTCTGAGGTTAGAGAGGCTTCAGAACCGTTTGTGGAAGTTTTGGGAAAGGAACTTAGAAAATACTTAACTGCAGGGAAATGTTCCTGCCTCCCCACAGCACCACATTTGTCGGACAATTGCCTCTCAGCTTATGCATGTTTAGGAAGGATTGTGGAGGCAACAGGTCCTCCCCTCAAGGCCTTTTCCTCTAAAGGAGGTAGACTGGTCTTCTCCAATCCTCTGGCCACTGCTGAGTTTTCCAAACTTGCTGGCATATTGAGTGTAGCACCTTAACAGCATCATCTTTAACAAAATTTAATAGTTCAGCTGGAATATCATCACTTCCACTGGCCTTGTTATTAGCAGTGCTTTCTAAGGCCCATTTGACTTTGCTCTCCAGGATGTCAGGCTCAAGGTCAGCAACCACACTACCTGGGGTGTATGAGACATCCATATCTTTCTGGTATAATTCCTCTGTGTATTCTTGCCACCTCTTCTTGACATCTTCTGCTTCTGTTAGGTTCTTTCCACCTTTGTCCTTTATTATGGTAACCTTTAGTTCCTCATTCTTTCAGCTTTAACCCTATTAACTCTATTAATAATTCTCTGTACGTCGGCCAATTTCCTCTCTTATTAAGAGGTTTTAATGCTAATTCTTCAACCGGTGAAAGCCACCATGGAGTTTTGGGTTCTAAAAAATCTTTATGTTTATTCCACACTTTTATAAGTGTTTTTCTTATTATATGATTATGAAAACCTTTGTGTTTTTTTTATCTTTCCCGTACCATAAATATGAATGCCAACCAAATCTATTATCATGTCCTTCAAAATCTATTATTTCATCTCTCTCTAATTTAATCCAGTCCCGAATCCACGTGATGCAAGCTGCTTCATAATGCAATTTTAGGTCTGGAAGGGAGAAGCCTCCTCTATCTTTAGTATCTATAAGTATTTTGTATTTTATTCTAGGCTTTTTCCCATTCCAGACAAACTTAGAAATATCTTTCTGCCAGTTGCCCTGCCCTCGCATGAAGTCTTGGGTTTGCAGTTTTGGGAGAGGGAAGACTGTCTGCGGTGCTGGGGAGCGGGCAGGCTGGCGAGGCCACCTAGATCTAGAGGCCCTAGGCTTCAGCCTACTTAGCCTATACATAAATCCGGCCCTGCCTATGTCACAGTGATCACAGGCCCATTGATCATATGCAAGGCATTCTGCGTGTTGGGAAGGAGCCTCCTGTTCTGGGCCAGGTGGAAGAGTGACTCCGCCAGATGGTTGAAAGGGGAGGAATGCCCATCCTCATCTGCTGCAGCAGAAGACTGGGTGGTGGGGTCGAAGCTGATCCCGTGGAGCACGTGAGGAGTCAAGGCTTCCCACATGAAGGCCTCGCTTCCCCTAGAAGTCCCTGCCTCCTGGTCTGTGTTCGCTTTCTTCTTCAGGTACAGCGCCAGCATGTTCTGGATGGTGCACCTGCTTTAGGGGGAGAGCTTGTAGAACTGGTCCACACTAGAAGACTAGCCATGAGACGGGTGAGACTCCTGCAAGGCGTCCCCAAAGTCAGGGGAACATAAGCGCATTTGAAGAGCTTTGCTGGGTCAGGCCAAGGCCCATTCAGTCCGACATCCTGTTGGCATAGTGGTTCCTTCCAGATGCCCGTTTTTGTCGATTCATGATTGTTTCTATTCATGATAGTAGGAGGGCAGTTATATGCAAGACTGTATTCAGTACTGTTCGTGCCTGCAAAGCTTTCGGGACAGACATACTCCGACACTTCCAACCAGTGCCCCCTAACTTCCAGCTGAAACCAGGTACCTTTTTCATACCACAAATGTTCTTCACTGGTGAACCATGGCGTCTCAAATTCCAGGGGAGCCCTGTACGACGCCAAAATTCAGTGCCCCCACACCTCTCAACGTCCATTCAACATCATAGTTGCGGTGTCCCCTGTGGGGCCCGCAAGGCTTCACGCCAGTGTGACCAAACCAGTTGCACTCCCCTAAACCCACGTAAATGTTATGGGGGGGGGGGGAGTTGTCCCACTTAAGTTGCACTTTATAGCTCAAGAAGGCCCCTTTGGCTGATAATAATATAGTAGCACAGGGGACGAATCACAGAACAACTTGCAAAGCAAAATGACATGTAGTTGGTCCACCACAATTGCAATATTATTGCATCAATGACCTGCAAAAAAGTCTGCAACAAGTCACTGACTGAAGTAATAGTGTCGTAGTGGGCTGTAGTCCAGGCACAGGCAAACTTGGCACCCGGCTGTTTGGGGACTACAATTCCCATCATCCCTGACCACTGGTCCTGTTAGCTAGGGATGATGGGAGTTGTAGGCCAAAAACATCTGGAGGGCCGAGTTTGCCTATGCCTGCTGTAGTCTATCATGCTGAAATCCTTCAGGAATTGTGTGTCCAGCTCCATCTGAGTCATCATCCAGGCACGCTGTAGAATCATAGAATAATAGAATCATAGAATCATAGAATCATAGAGTTGGAAGAGACCACAAGGGCCATCGAGTCCAACCCCCTGCCAAGCAGGAAACACCATCAGAGTACTCCTGACATATGGTTGTCAAGCCTCTGCTTAAAGACCTCCAAAGAAGGAGACTCCACCACACTCCTTGGCAGCAAATTCCACTGTCGAACAGCTCTTACTGTCAGGAAGTTCTTCCTAATGTTTAGGTGGAATCTTCTTTCTTGTAGTTTGGATCCATTGCTCCGTGTCCGCTTCTCTGGAGCAGCAGAAAACAACCTTTCTCCCTCCTCTATGTGACATCCTTTTATATATTTGAACATGGCTATCATATCACCCCTTAACCTCTTCTTCTCCAAGCTAAACATGCCCAGCTCCCTTAGCTGTTCCTCATAAGGCATCGTTTCCAGGCCTTTGACCATTTTGGTTGCCCTCCTCTGGACACGTTCCAGTTTGTCAGTGTCCTTCTTGAACTGTGGTGCCCAGAACTGGACACAGTACTCCAGGTGAGGTCTGACCAGAGCAGAATACAGTGGCACTATTACTTCCCTTGATCTAGATGCTATACTCCTATTGATGCAGCCCAGAATTGCATTGGCTTTTTTAGCTGCCGCGTCACACTGTTGGCTCATGTCAAGTTTGTGGTCAACCAAGACTCCTAGATCCTTTTCACATGTACTGCTCTCAAGCCAGGTGTCACCCATCTGTGCCTCTCATTTTTTTTGCCCAAGTGCAATACTTTACATTTCTCCCTGTTAAAATTCATCTTGTTTGTTTTGGCCCAGTTCTCTAATCTGTCAAGGTCATTTTGAAGTGTGATCCGGTCCTCTGGGGTGTTAGCCACCCCTCCCAGTTTGGTGCCATCTGCAAATTTGATCAGGATGCCCTTGAGTCCATCATCCAAGTCGTTGATAAAGATGTTGAATAAAACCGGGCCCAAGACAGAACCCTGTGGCACCCCACTAGTCACTCTTCTCCAGGATGAGGGGGAACCATTGATGAGCACCCTTTGGGTTCGGTCATTCAGCCAGTTACAAATCCACTGAGTGGTAGCATAGTCAAGACCGCATTTTACCAGCTTCTTTACAAGAATATCATGGGGCACCTTGTCAAATGCCTTGCTGAAATCAAGGTAGGCTACATCCACTGCATTCCCTTCATCTACCAGGCTTGTAATTCTGTCAAAAAACGAGATCAGGTTAGTCTGACATGACTTATTTTTCAGAAATCCATGCTGACTATTGGTGATCACAGCATTCCTTTCTAGGTGCTCACAGACTGTTTGCTTAATGATCTGCTCCAGAATCTTCCCTGGTATTGATGTCAGACTGACTGGGCGGTAATTATTTGGGTCCTCTCTTTTCCCCTTTTTGAAAATAGGGACAACATTTGCCCTCCTCCAGTCTGCTGGGACTTCGCCTGTTCTCCAGGAATTCTCAAAGATGACTGCCAGTGGTTCTGAAATCACATCTGCCAGTTCTTTTAATACTCTTGGATGCAGTTCATCTGGCCCTGGAGACTTGAATACATCTAGACTATCTCTCTCGCCCTGACCTAGCCACTGTGATCCATGCGACGGTCACCTCCAGACTGGATTATTGTAACTCGCTCTACGTGGGGCTGCCCTTGAGACTGACCCAGAAACTCCAGCGGGTGCAGAATGCCGCGGCGAGACTCCTTATGGGGTCTTCGCTGCGAGACCACATTCATCCAGTACTATATCAGCTGCACTGGCTCCCGGTGGAGTACAGGATCAGGTTTAAGGTGCTGGTTTTAACCTTTAAAGCCCTATACTGAGGCATCTGATCATAGCCTGCATTTTAATCAAGGCTTATATTTTGATCAGATTCCTGTATTCTAAAAATGAGCTTAAATTCACAAATGTTTCTTTCGAGACAGGAAACCAGCAGGCAAGGTCTTTGTCAGAGGCCCCTTTGGTTTATTGCGGTCATAAAACAGGCTGGGAGCAAAAGGTCACACTGACCATACAAATTATAGAATACAATCAAGGTTGCAAAAACACAATTAAAAAGTAATAATTATTGTGCCTCCCATTAAACTTGAGCCACATCTTCCTAAGGTTAAAAGGGCAAGAGCTAATACAAACAACAGCTGGCTTGAAAGGGGGGTGTAGATTTAAGGGGTTGCTTTCAAAACTGTTTTTATAAAGTTCCTTTTTTACTTAGAAAAGGTCTTTGCTTCTAAAAATCTATATATGTTATGTATGAAATATATTGGCTTAAATGTAATTATGCAAAGGATTTAGAAAGTAAGATTCTTATTTCATAGAATCATAGAAGAGTTGGAATAGACCACGAGGGCCATTGAGTCCAGACCCCTGCCAAGCAGGAAAAACACCATCAAGAGCACTCCTGACATATGACCTCCAAAGAAGGAGCTCTTTCATAGATGCTGTGTGGGAAGATGAACAAAAGATCTGTTCAGATAAAATTAGCCACCATCTGTTTTGGAGTGAATAGGGCAATAGGGCAAAAGGTGAAATGTTAGTTAAGGCGCCTAGTCTAGGGCAAAAGGTTATCTGGTAATTAAGGTGCCTTGTAGAGGTTAATGGCTATTTGTTTGCCAATTATAAATAGAAGGAAATATAGCTCTTTGTCTCCCATAAAAGGTAATAGGAAATGGGTGTATCTTTTATGATTGGTTCTAGCAAACAGCCAATAGGAATTTTAACCAGGCTGATTGGACAGAGGCAGCCAAAGGAGGAGCAAGGGGGCTGGGCTGAGGGAATATAAGTGCTGGCCATAATGGCAGGAGGCCAGGCCAGAGCTTGGTAACCATATACCACTGTGCCTCACATTTATTTGTCTGACAAATAAATTATTATTTTAATTTCTCTATTGCTGCGTTGAATATTTCATTCCAGCTAAGCGTTAACCACAAGCAGGGTGCTACAATACGGCCTAGGACCCTCGTACCTACGGGACCGCCTCTCCTGGTATGCCTCACAAAGAAACCTACGGTCTGCAAATAAAAACATCCTGAAGGTCCCAGGCCTCAGAGAGGTTAGGCTGGCCTCAACTAGAGCCAGGGCCTTCTCGGCTGCGGCTCCAATCTGGTGGAACGCTCTGTCACAAGAGACTAGGGCCCTGCGGGACCTGACATCTTTCCGCAGGGCCTGCAAGACAGAGTTGTTCCACCAGGCCTTTGGTCAGGGCGCAGCCTGACTCCCTCCTCTGGCAACCTGCACAGAGTTTTGCTTAATGGTTGCCATCAACTTGATTTTAATTAATTTTTATAATGAAATATTTTTAGAATGTTGGTTTATTTGATGGTTTGATTATTTGATTGTTGTTAGCTGCCCTGAGCCCGGCTTCGGCTGGGGAGGGCGGGATATAAATAAAATTTATTATTATTATTATTATTATTATTATTATTATTATTATTATTAGACTAGCCAAGTATTCTTGTACTATCTCCTTAGTTATTTGCTCCAAATTCTTCAGGTCGGGCATTGTTTTCTTTATCGGAGAAGACTGAGGCAAAGAAGGCATTGAGGAGTTCAGCCCTTTCTGTGTCCCCTGTTTGCATTTCACCATCTTCTCCTCTGAGTGACCCCACTGTTTCTTTGTTCTTCCTTTTGCTACGAACATACCCATAAAAGCCTTTTTTGTTGCTTTTAACTTCTCTAGCAAGCCTGAGTTCATTCTGTGCTTTAGCTTTTCTGACTTTGTGTCTACACGTGCTGGCTATTTGTTTGAATTCCTCTTTGGTGGTTTCCCCCCCTTTTCCATTTTTTGTACACATCCTTTTTTAATCTTAACTCAGTTAAAAGCTCTTTAGATAGCCACCCTGGCTTCTTTAGGCACCTTCCATGTTTCCGTCTCATTGGTATTGCCTGAAGTTGTGCTTTTACTATCTCCCTCTTAACAAACTCCCAGCCATCATGAACTCCCTTTCCTTTTAGTATTACTGTCCATGGGATCTCACCCAGCACTTCCCTAAGTTTTATGAAGTCGGCTTTCTTAAAGTCAAGAAATTGAGTCCTAGTATGCTTGGTTGCTCCTTTCCGCTGTATAGTAAACTTCAGAAGAGCATGATCACTCGTGCCTAATGATCCTTCCACTTCTACCCCACTAACCAGGTCATCAACATTGGTTAGGACCAGATCTAAAATGGCTGTTCCTCTTGTTGCTTCTCCCACTTTCTGGACAATGAAGTTGTCTGCAAGGCCAGTGAGGAATCTGTTTGACCTTATGCTCTTGGCTGAGTTTGACATCCAACAAATATCTGGGTAATTGAAGTCCCCCATTACTACTGTCTCCCTTCCTTTTGCATGCTTGGCCATCTGTTCCAGGAAGGCATCATCTATGTCCTCCGTTTGGCTTGGGGATCTATAGTAAACTCCCACAATGAGGTCACTATTATTCTTCTCTCCCTTAATTTTGACCCAAATGCTCTCACTTTGGCTTTGAGGTTCTAAATCTTGGATCTCTTCACAGGTATACACATCCCTGACATATAACGCCACTCCTCCTCCTTTCTTGTCTGGTCTGTTTCTCTGAAATAGATTGTATCCCTCCATTATTACATTCTAATCGTGGGACTTATCCCACCAGGTTTCAGTGATTCCTATTATGTCATATTTAGTTTGCTGTACCAAGAGCTCAAGCTCATCTTGTTTATTTCCCATGCTTTGCGCATTAGTGTACAGACATTGAAGTGCATTAATCATTCCCCCGTGTCTCTTATTTAAGGATTTTTTCCTCCCACCACTAGGTCTGCGTGCTGTTTGCTCCATTCGGTCTATGACATTTGGATGATCATCTTCATCAATTGATAGACTCCTACCTTCAGGAGCACTGTCTCCCTCCCCCACATTAGTCAGTTTAAAGCCCTCCTGATGTGGTTTCTGAGATTTTTTGCAAAAACATTCCTCCCAACCGTTGTGAGGTGCAGCCCATGGAGAGCTGCATGGATGAGAGATGGGCATATTCGGCCAGTCAGGGGTGAAGAGCTTGCAAGATCCCCTGTACTGAGCAGAAAAGCAAACTCTTTGGCCTCCGAGATCTCTCCCAACTCTCAGCAGCCCTCACTGTGAGCCATACTAGAGGAATTTTGTCCTGCTTTTGCTGAGCTACAACACAGGAGCTCACCCCCAGGTGGCCATGATGTGGTAACCCTGGTGAAGCATTGCAAAGCAACTGAGAAAGCAGAATGATGTTTGCGTGGACAGTCCATTAGAAAGCTGCACTATTATTGCATCGATAGCACATTGCAGAATACGGCCCCCCTCCAGGCAAAAACATCCGTCTGGAGGGACAGTAGCTTTCATTTCGGAGGTTGTGGTTTTACATCTTCCTATTTATTTATTTATTCAAAATTATTTATTTATTTCATAAAATTTATACACTACCAGATGGTAAGAAACATCAAAGCCGTTTACAGAAAGATAAAACCATAAAATCAGGAAAAACCTACAGTACATTAAATACCAGAATAGATCAGAACTCACTCCCAAGGTAAGGGGAAGAGACATGGCTAAGATGGCAGGACAGCTTACTCTATGATGTTAACCCCTTCATGCACTAATTAGACTGAAGCATGTTGGTTATATGAGACTGGTTATCCCACACAACATGCTCTCACGCAACCCATGCCCTCCAACTGAAACCCCATTTCCTGGACAATATCAACATTGTGTTTTGTGCCTGTGAACTGCACTGTGAATATTTTTATTAGAAAAGAAAACAGCCCGGTGTTTCAGCTTCTCAAAGTTGTTTTATTCAGTGTGATGCTAACAGCTTGTCACACCCAAATCCTCCAAAGGAATCTGCCAAAGTGCTTTTCCAGGCAAAAGGGAGCAGAGGGAGAGAAACCAAGAACCTCAAATTCACTAGACCAGGGATGGGGAATTCTGTGGCCCTCTAGATGTTGTTGGATTCCAGCACCCCTGACCGTCAGCCATGCTGACTGAGGCAGAAGGCCATTGGATCTGGCAATATCTGGGAGCCCAAAAGATTCCCTGCCCCCGCGCTACACAAACAACCAGGCACTCAGCTGTGAGGCATGCCTCTTACCGGAGGGAGTGTCACTCCAGAGGCAGCTGTGGCATGAGGGTGCTGGATCATGCCTTTGTGGGCACATCTGAGGATTAATGAGGACCCCCTAGGAAGCGTGCTTGGAGATCTTCCTTATCATGTGGCTCTCTGGCAAAAACACAACAGTACTAACAGCCATATGGAACCACACCTCAAAGCTGGATCAGACTGCCCAGATCCTGTAGCCTACATCAGGAGGAAGTCTGGGGCAGATGGGCCTAGAGTGGGAGTCAGAGCTGCTCTTAGGGCTGCATGTCTGAAGCATGGGCAGAAATCTTTGGGTGTGAGGTTGCATGGGGCTGTCTCTTTGTGTTTTGGTGATGCCCAGCCGCCAGCCAGCCAGAGGCAGGCAGCCAACTGGGTTCAGGGGCAAGCTCCTTTGCAAAGCCAATCTGACTTCACTGAATGCAATGGCAGAGTGACCATTCGGCCCGTGTTCTGCTTCGCTGTGAAATGGCGTGTGTTCCTCAACCCAGAGAACCTCTCGTTCAACGTCAAGCTGGTCTAAGGAAGAAAAGCATAAGAGTTAGTCTTGAATCCCCACACACATGTGCTGAGAGATGCCTGCACACCGCACATGTAAAGCACATCTCCTCCCACCCACACCCAAAAAGTCCTGGGAACAATGGTTTGTTAAGGGTGCTGGGAATCATAGCACTGTGAAAGGAAAACTAAGTTTCTTAGGATTCTTTGGAGGGGGTGGAATGTTGAATACACAGCGGCCACATGGACAGACGGACGGACACACACACACCAGCATAGGTTCAACTTTTAGCACACCTGAACTTTTAACAAAAAGTCTTCAGCCTGATGTCATGCAACCCTTTGGCAGGGGCAACTTATCATTTTATTGATTTTCCATAACAAACAATTAAAAAGGCGGACAATCTTGCAAAGGAGTGTTGCCATTTAAACTGCCGGTGTGACATAGGAACCCGAACAAAGAAAAGGAACAAACTACCCAGAGTCTGCTTCCAATTGCCCTTGTTCTCCACCTCCCTCTATCCTAATCAGCCACAAACACGAGTTCAGATTTGAAAGCCTTGTTATCACCTCATTCTCTTCAATTAGCCAGCTGCTCTGGCAGATGACATCAGTTCCTTCCTGCTCCCAATATTCCTGCTCCTAACCTGGTTAGCCATAGCCCGGAAGCTGAATCTCAGGGGAACGCCTTTGGGCTGGGAAGGGCTCATCTTTTCTGGGCCTCTTCTCCCCCTCAGGAAGGGGTGCTTAGCTCCTGGCCTGTGAAATGCGCGCAAAATGTAAAGATGCCTTCTTTCCACGGAGCCAAGGAAGAAGGGTGGAATTTGTTATACCTCCAAACCTTCCCACGTCAGAGATGCAGGAGTTGTGTCACCTCCAACTTCCTCAGGGATGAAGCAGCTACGAAAAACGAAACATCCCACCTGGGCACAGTTTCTGAGAGAGCAACAGCAGAAGTTCTGTACTTTGAGGGCAGAAGACCCAGACTCTGGCAAGATGAGCATTTGCCCAGTGGATTCTGGCCGGTCCATGAGGGCAGACAGGGGATGGCTGCGGTGGCTGCCAGCCCCTTCCCACTCCATCTCAGATACAGAACACATTGACTCTGCCACTCCTTGGCTCTGGCGCCACCTACTGTTGGCCTCCTTGCCTTCCACCCTACCAGTCCCAATGAGCACCATCCACCCCTGCATTGGTCCAGAGGCGCAGAGCAGTTGTTAGGTTATCTTGCGCCCCGGCAGAACCATCCAGATTGCGCCCCCTAGCCACGGACAAGTTAGCTCTTCTTTCTGCCTCTCCTCCAACCCCCCCCCCCCCATTCAATTCACCCTGGAAGTACAAGTATTGAAAAGTAAAATGTTAGAGGTTTTCCCCCACCCCATAGCAATATAATTTGATTCAGCTAGCTGGTCAGTCTACTTTCGGTTTCATTCCTGGCTCCTTTTTACATTAATACTGCGTCAGAAACCTCCCAAGCAGATATCCGAAGTTCTTTGGCATTTTTCCAGTTGTTAATGAGATGTCTCTTCTAGTCCAGGGGAGTCTTTTGATCTTCTTCCAGGAAACCAAGAGTCGAAAGCCTTGATTTTCCTTTTTTTCTTTTTTTCCAGTCATTTCCACACAGTTAGTAATTATTAGAGTTATTAAAACCTTATTATATCAACAAATGCAAAATTTTTAGACTCACTTGCTTTCCTGGTGACCTTCAGCTTAAACACAAACTGCTTTGGAGTGAGAAAAAAAATCCATCACACTCAAAAAGCCCAGCTGGAGGGACCTGGAAGTGTGCGGGGAAGAGCAATTTTGCAGTGGGTTTGTTGCACAGTAGCACCAAGTTCACTAACTGGCTGATTCAGATTGAATCTCATTCAAAAATAGTGCAATGGTGGACTTCCGGGTTAGCGCGATCGACTAATGGCGGATTCCCTCCGAGCTCCGGAGGGAATCTGCTCAGTAGGGGACGGGTCCTGCCGCGGCGGCGACGCGGGGACCCTTAGAAACCACAGGCGCTGAAGCCTGTGGACCTGGTGACTCGGCGGGCACCATTTGCGCCCCCCGACCCGCGAAGGAGCCTTTCTAAAGGCTTCGGAATGGGGGACAGGGAGCGGCGCGGTGCTGTGAGTCGACTGCTTCCCCTACGGAGTGAAGCCGCATGCCATGGTCGGAGAGCGCTGACTTCTTCCTTTGAACATTTGGACTAAAAGTAACAACCCGTGAGTAATACGGAAATTGGATTTAAAATTTCTTTTTTGGATTTGGCACGATCGGGGAAGGCGCAAAGAGGAAGTCCGTCTCCCCGCCTTGTAAACATCTTAAAGCAAGGACTAGATAACTAAGGTTGAGAGACCACATTCTTCTTAAAAGGATAAAAGTAATTAATTTCACGTTTTGGCAGTATAAATGAATTTGCTGGAGGATAAGAGTTAATTTTGAGAGTGGAACCGTCACCCCCCCCCCCCCCCGGACCTGGGAGCGATCCGTGAGAGAGCCTGGCGAAGAGACATAGAAGATTTTGACAGCTGTCAAACTAGCTGTCAAAGCTCGGGGGAAAAAGAGAACTTGGTTTCTGTTGTCTTTGCTGGTTATATTTGTTACATTCAGGTAATAAATTGTTGAAAATAAGGAGAAAAAGCTAACTTGACTGTTGGATTGGAACTGGAAGGAATACTAAGTAACCAGAATTCCTCTAGAGGGGGCTCTGGGACATTACAAGAATGGCTGTAAGTGGAAAAATACAGATTGAACTGGAGAGGGCTTTCTTTCTCTTGGGAAAGTTACAAGAACAAAATAATGTTTTGGCTACAAATGTCACAACTTTGAATGAAACAGTAAATAAACTTGCTGAATCTGGAAGGGACTTGACTCAAGTCTTTGTATCTGAACAAAAAGTTTTTGTAGCTGAACTAAAAATCTTTGCAGCTGAACAAGAAAAGAAATCTGAGAAATTTGAGAAAGTGGGGAAAGAGATACATGATGATTTGGAGGGAAAGGAAGGAGGAGCTATAATGCCGCAGATGATTAAGGAGAGCCAGAGGCCTGCTAAGATGGACATAAAGGAAAATAAGAATGGGATCATGAAAATCTGGTTTGAATTGAAGAATGAGGAATGGAGAGATCTCCTCATGTGGAGATCTGAAGACCTATGGATTACAAATTTGACTAAAGTGGAAGCTGGAGTTTTTGGGACATTTGGACTTAAAAGAAGTAAGAAACAAGATTTGGGCTACACTTTTAAATATGGAGGTCTGGCTGGAAGAAACATGGAACTTATTGGGACAGAGCTTCTCCGAGATTTGGTGTTTAATACAAAGGACTATCAAAAAAACCGGCAGAGAGGAATTGAGAGAGAATTAAGAGCCTCGGACGTGAGGTCACCAGGCTGACAGCAGATAGACTGATGGACATTTGTTGGGGTTCGAAACCGGGAAAGGCGGGAGTGGGGCTTTGGGAATCCAAAGGGTGTACAATTATACTTTGTTTCTTTGTATTTTGTTTTGCTACTTATATAAAAATGGGGAACTCGTGAAAGGGAATTGGGGTCGACCTTGGAAAAAGATATTAAGAATAAGTACTGACATATAAAGACAGAGGTTTATGTTAAAATTGGTTAACTAAAATGAATTAAATATAATAAGGTAAAATTTGGGGATAAGAACTTGCTGAACTAAAAATTGAACTGGAATACAAGAAGGGGAGGTGTGGGGAAGTCAGGGAAATATGTTATTGAAAGTAAGGAATGCAAATTCTATGTGTGTGTTTTTTTGTTGTTTTTTTTTGTTTTTTCTCTATTTTTTGAAAATTTCAATAAATATCTTTAAAAAAACAAAAACAAAAATAGTGCAATGTGTTACGAAAAAGGAGCAATGCTGCTGAGTTCTCCAGATGGCTGGAAAGCCAAACAGGATGTTGATGTTATGGGACTGTACCGTGGGAACAAGGAACAGTCTATTATGTGCACTGAGCACCGGATGTTAGCTCAGAGTGTCACATGACCCTGTACTGGAAGTACATGGGTGGGGTTATTCTCTCTCTGCTGTTGCTGTTGAAAGAGTGCAGACACGTTTTCTCTGTACTGCTGGAAAGACAGAAATAAAGGCATGTAAATACATTTCTGTCTGTCTCTCTCCCCTCCCTGGGGATGGGGGAGGAAAGGTGTGTTCTTCTCACGTTTGAAGAAGGATCGCCGGGATCTCGCCTTGTCTTGCCGGGAGTCGCTGACGGGGGAGATCAACAAGGAATCCAAGCCGGGCACCTGGAGAGTGGCCAATTCCTCTGACTGATTAAGGCTTGAGATTCCGACAAATGGTAGCATTCGCCGCTGGTTATCTGATCCATGGGAATCAGCATGAGAGGTGAGAGGTTGATGGATCGTGTGCCATCCTCTGCACCAAGAAACAAGATAACGTCTGCATTGCAGCCAGAAGCTAAACAGACGGCTGGACACCAAGAGGGGGTGTTTTCCAAGCATCGGAGCCCCAAAAAGGTATGCTGAATGTCGGGCTGAAAGTGTGAACGCAGAAAGTGGTTCACAGGAGCTGCGTTTGGAAAAACAGTTCTGAGAGCAAAGGCTTGCATACCAGGCATTCTTGTGGTAGATAAAGAAGTAAGGTATGCACAGTTGCTAAGCAACGACAGTCAGTACAGTGGAAAGTTACTGACACGTGGGGCTGGCTCAGTGAGAGCCTGGGAAAGCGAAAAGTTGTTTTGACTTTGAGACAGCTTGCAGATTGCCTGCCTGAGAAAGGCTGTAAACAAACCCAAAAGAGACTTTTGGATTTTACTAGCTCGAGAGTGAGAGCTGAGACTTGGATTCAAAATGAATGCCAAGAAGGGGGGAGCCTTGCCTTACCCGCCTCCCCTGACTAATGACAATTATTCATCTTGGTCTGTAAAGATGAAGGCCCTGCTGCAGGATCAGAGGATTTTTGGGGTGATTGAGAACCCCATCCCTCAAGCACCAACGTGAGGTTGGGAATCACAGAATGTGAAGGCCAGGACGGCTATAATTCTGTGTGTCTCGGATGATCAACTTGTGCATATTCAGGATTTGGAATATGCGCGTGAGATTTGGGAAACGCTGCGTAGAACACATCAGAGGATTGCAGGATCTTCAGCGTTGCTGTATTTTGAGAAGCTGACCAATCTGAGGCTTGCGCCTGATGGAGATGTTCAAGCGCACCTGACGGAAATGAAATATCTGCGCCAACAGATGGTGGAACGCAATTTCCGTCTACAGGAGGAAGTGTTCTGCTTCATGATGATAAACAGCTTAAATCGGACTTACAAAACCGTTGCCAGTCAGCTTGGTTCCCTTCCAGCGAACGATTTGACCGCGGAGAGGGTGTCTGCCGTTGTTTTGAATGAACACGACAGGCTTGCTGCACTGGAGGTGAAGGACAGGGGGAGGGAAGAACGGAGTTCTAATTCCCCCACTGATGTTGCTACGGGAGAGAATGCTGTAGCTTTGAACGTTGTCCGATGTTACAATTGTGGACAGGCTGGGCATCTTCAGCGGAACTGCAAGAAGCCACGCCAGCCGAAAGGAGCTAAGGGCCGCTCAGCAAAGCCTGAGGCAGCAGGCAAAGGTCATACCAAGTCTTCGGTGAAACCTGCAAAGGCCCTGATGGCGAAAGGAACAACGCCAGATGTTGGACACTCTTTTATAATCGATACGGGCTGTACTGTTCATATGTCTCCACACAAACAGCTCTTTTCGACGTTTAAGAAGCAAAGCTTCGCTGTGAAACAAGCCAACGGTCAGGAGCTGGACGCGACCGGGATAGGAACTGTGTATCTTAAGAGTCTGAACCTGACTATACACAATGTTTACTTGGTTCCTGAATTGAAGTTCAATCTGCTGAGTGTTTCGCAGATTGCAAAGAAAGGACTGAAACTGTCCTATGATGCTGAGAGCTGCAAGATCTTCAAAGATGGAGAGTTGTATCTTTCTGCCAGAGAGAAAGATGGACTGTATTTGTTGACTTTTGACCAAAGTGATTACATGGAATGTAATTCTGAGTCTAACTTGATTTCTCTTGCAGGTGTGACCAAAACGAGCGCCAAGAAGGTGGCCAGGGTCGACAGAGCGTTTCAGCGGGTGTATGCTGATGTGATTGGTCCTCTAGAACCATCTAGAGGCAATGCAAGATTTTATCTTGTGTGTGTGGATCATTTCTCTAACTTTGTCTGGATTTATGTGTTAAAAAGGCCACAGGAAGCCTTGGAAAGGTTTCAGGAGTTTTGTGACAAGGTTAAAAATGTGCATGATGCTAACATTGATTGTCTTTTGACAGATGAGAAGCAGATTTTTCTTTTACAGGATTTCCAGAGGTTCCTGCAGAAGAAAGGGATAAGACACAAGGTTGCTGTTTCAGCGGAAGCTTGGAACAGGGGTGTCTGTGTACGGGTGAACAAAGAATTGCAAAAGGGGATGAATGCGCAATTGCTTAGTTCACATCTGCCACATGAGTTCTGGGCGGAGTCGCTCATGTCGTTTTGTTACGCGTGGGTGAGAAAGGTTTCAAAAGAGTTGGGAAGTTCTCCTTTTGAGAAACTGTTCCAGAGAAAACCTTCTGTTGCCCATTTCAAGGTTTTTGGGTCTCATGTGAGGACAGAAGCTCCAGGTGGAGTAAAGAATGCCAGAGGCATTTTTGTGGGATATGAAAAGGGTCTCTACAGAGTAATTTTGTCTGAATCTGGTCAGGTGATTCTCACAAAATTTCTAGAGAGTGCTCCTGAAAAGGAGAGAGTGATAGTACACACATTTCCCACAGAGGACGATTCAGATGATGATGATGATTTCACAGATTACAGTGGTACTGAGAGTGACAGTGATAGCTCAAAGAGCTCAGTTGTCACAGTCATTGAGAGGAAATCTCACACAATGGGTAGACCTTCACAGGTGAAGGATGAACCACTGTTTACTATTGGAACTGGTTCTCCTAAGAGTCCTGAGACTGAACCAGTGAGCAGAGAGGATCAGCACCTCATACGCAGGTCTGAGAGAGTTACAAAGGGTGAACCACCCAAAAGGTACTCAGAAGAGTTTGCTAACTTAGCTGTTGCATGTGTTGCTGTTGTACACAACCGAGGACAGGTTGGAGCTGTGTCTGAGTCAGAGACAAAGACACAACAGAGAGTTGCTAGCCAAGGTAATGCAGATGCACTCATTCCTTGGAAGCCAGACAACCAGAGAGGTACACTGGGGAAACCAGTGGCGGGTAGTTCCAAGGGTGGAACTGAAACAACAGGGGAGTGTTATGTGTATAACAACTGTTTGTTTTCTTCTCTGGATCACGCTTTGCTTGCCGCAACACGCATTGATTCTTTTGGGGGAGGTTGTTACGAAAAAGGAGCAATGCTGCTGAGTTCTCCAGATGGCTGGAAAGCCAAACAGGATGTTGATGTTATGGGACTGTACCGTGGGAACAAGGAACAGTCTATTATGTGCACTGAGCACCGGATGTTAGCTCAGAGTGTCACATGACCCTGTACTGGAAGTACATGGGTGGGGTTATTCTCTCTCTACTGTTGCTGTTGAAAGAGTGCAGACACGTTTTCTCTGTACTGCTGAAAAGACAGAAATAAAGGCATGTAAATACATTTCTGTCTGTCTCTCTCCCCTCCCTGGGGATGGGGGAGGAAAGGTGTGTTCTTCTCACGTTTGAAGAAGGATCGCCGGGATCTCGCCTTGTCTTGCCGGGAGTCGCTGACGGGGGAGATCAACAAGGAATCCAAGCCGGGCACCTGGAGAGTGGCCAATTCCTCTGACTGATTAAGGCTTGAGATTCCGACACAATGGTGTGTATTTTAGCCAGCCATCCGACTGCTGCAACTGTTCCTTGGGTGCCACCACACTGTCCTGTCTGTGTGTTTGGAAGGGAATGGGAGCTATGCTCCTCCCGAGACACTCCACTCCTTCTTCCTTAGCTGTGTTGTTCAACAGCTGAGGCAACCTTCACAGTTCTGGGATGCCGAGAAAGCAAACCAATAGTCACATTCATCTGTACTGGCTCAGTATGACCTATTCTGACAGATGCTGCTTTTCATATTCATGCCCAAGAGCCTTTCCGCTCCAGAGATCTGGGGCAGAACCTGGGATCTGCACACCAAGGCTGGAGTAAGAAAGAACCCTTGCCAGCTGGCCACGTTGGGCGCCTGCCTGGAGAGTGGAACCCGGGGGTTCGAGGGACATCGTGCTGCTCCTGGCAACCCCCACCCAACCTGACGTCCCCCTCCACCTGAATCCCACTTCCCCTGGGACGCACTTCCCATCCTGGAGCGGCTGGGGGGGGTATCACTCCCCACCCCCCCTTTCCAGACCCCATTCTCCTCATTCTTCTTCTTCATGCCCCCTCTTCGCTCCTTCCAGCCTGGTCTCCCTCCCCATGTCCATGGCCTTGGGTGTTTTCCTGAGTGTATCTTCAGAACAACCCTCTGTGAGGGAGGCTAAGCTGGCCCAAGGACTGGCCCAAGGTAGCTCAGCCAAGTTGCCAAGGCCAGCATTTAAGACCGCGCATCCTTTCCCCTCAGATGAGAAAGCCGGGATGAGTCATGCTAGCAGCCTGTGGCCTTGATGGGCTTTGTGGCAGCCCAGCCCAGCTGCTATAGTCCACCTCTGAACCGAGGAAGCGCAACTGGAGAGACAGAGCCCAGCACTTTTCTCACGGGACAGAAGCGCACGACTTCCCCCTCCCACTTGCCGCCCACCCCAGTCTTTCTTCAACAGCTCAGTTTAGTGTGTCAAGAGGCTCATCCCAGGTGGGAATTCGGGTGGCGCTGCTTGCAGAAGGAGAAGCGGCTGGTGCTGGCGGAAACTCCCATTGTTCTTCTCAGGTAGGCCTTCTGGGATCCAGATGTACGTTTTACCAAAAAGTATGGCTTGACTACTGATTTCCCATTTAAAGGATGGGAAAAGACCTAAGTTTGTAGGACAGGTGAAAAAAACCATGAATTACATTTAAAGTTCTGCGAGATGCAAAGGAAAGCTTGTGTTTAAAACTTGTATTTTACAGCTTGTTGCTTGGTGCGGTTAACGGAATGGGGGATATTGAGAAAGAAGAGACTTGGAATTAGAAGGTTAGGATTTAAGGTAAGGTTACCAGATTTTTTTTCAAAGAATCCGGGGACACTTTTTTTTTCAAAAGAGAAAAAAATGTTATTTTTAAAAAATCTTTTTTTAAAAAAATAAGAAGTAATATCTTCTCTTTTTTGTCTCCTCTGTCTTCTTGCCTTCCTCTGCCTTCCTCTCCTCTTGCCTTCCTCTGCACCCCAGCCTGATCTCTTGGAGTGCTATCTGCCGTGGAGTAGGCTTGGGTCGGGCCTGGGCTCGACCCCGTGCCCTTGCCCTCCTGGTGCTCTCCTACCTCTCTTCCTCAGCGACACTAGCATGGCAAGGTCGGGCCTGTCAGCATCGCCCTTGTTTTTTTGTTTTTTTGTTTTGTTTTTTTAAAGATATTTATTGGAGTTTTACAAAAATATGCATTTAAAAGATCATATAAAAAGAAAGAAATACAATAAAAGAAACATAGAAAAATACATAAAGTAAGAAAAAATAAAATAAAAACAAATCCATTTTTGTAACCCTAACTCGTTATCTTATTTCCTTGGCCTCCTCACACCTCCCCTTTTTGTATTCCCATTTAAATAATCAAGTCAGCAAATCCTTACCCTCTTTCGTTTATCTTAACTCTATATCTTAACATATTATAACTCTATATTTTCATCCATTTATCAATTCATTTTTGCATATTCTTATTAACTTTGTTGCTAATGCCACTTATTTTCAGTCCAACATCATTTTAACATTCATTAGTTTTACAGTGTTTCTGAAGATAGTCTTTAAATTTCTTCCAGTCTTCTTCCACCAACTCTTCTCCCAGGTCACGGATTCTGCCAGTCATTTCCGCCAATTCCATATAATCCATCACCTTCATCTGCCACTCTTCCAGGGTGGGTAGCTCTTGTGTCTTCCAATACTTTGCAATAAGTATTCTTGCTGCTGTTGTTGCATACATAAAGAAAGTTCTATCCTTCTTTGGCACCAATTGGCCGACTATACCCAGGAGAAAGGCCTCTGGTTTCTTCAGGAAGGTATATTTAAATACCTTTTTCATTTCATTATATATCATCTCCCAGAAAGCCTTAATCCTTGGGCACGTCCACCAAAGGTGAAAGAATGTACCTTCATTTTCTTTGCATTTCCAACATTTATTATCGGGCAAATGATATATTTTTGCAAGCTTGACTGGGGTTATGTACCACCTGTAAATCATTTTCATAATATTCTCTCTTAAGGCATTACATGCCGTAAATTTCATACCGGTGGTCCACAACTGTTCCCAGTCAGCAAACATAATGTTATGACCAATATCTTGCGCCCATTTAATCATAGCAGATTTAACCGTTTCATCCTGCGTATTCCATTTCAACAGCAAGTTATACATTCTTGAAAGTATCTTAGTTTTGGGGTCTAACAATTCTGTTTCCAATTTTGATTTTTCCACCTGGAAGCCAATTTTTTTATCCAAATTATAGGCCTCTCTTATTTGATAATAATGAAGCCAGTCTCGCACTTTATCTTTTAATTTCTCAAAACTCTGCAATTTCAGTTTATCTCCTTCTTGTTCCAAAATTTCCCAATATTTCGGCCATTTGGCCTCCATATTGAGCTTTTTCTGAGCCTTCGCTTCCATCGGTGACAACCACCTTGGGGTTTTATTTTCCAAGAAGTCTTTATATCTTATCCAGACATTGAACAATGCTTTCCTGACAATATGGTTTTTAAATGCTTTATGTGCTTTAACCTTGTCATACCACAAATATGCATGCCACCCAAAAACATTATTAAAACCTTCTAAGTCCAAAATGTCTGTGTTCTCAAGAAGCAGCCAATCTTTCAACCAGCAGAATGCTGCTGATTCATAGTAAAGTTTAAGGTCCGGCAGGGCAAATCCACCTCTTTCCTTTGCGTCAGTTAGTATTTTAAATTTTATTCTGGGCTTCTTGCCCTGCCAGACAAATCTAGAAATATCTTTCTGCCACTTCTTGAAACAGTCCATCTTGTCCAAAATTTGCAATGACTGAAACAGAAATAACATTTTTGGCAATACATTCATCTTTATAGCTGCAATTCGACCCAACAAGGAAAGCTTCAAATTTGACCATATTTCTAAGTCTTTTTTCACTTCTGTCCAGCATTTCTCATAGTTATCTTTAAATAAGTTTAAGTTCTTAGCAGTCATATTAACCCCCAAGTATTTTACTTTCTTAGCTAATGTCAAACCAGTCTCCTTCTGAAACTTCTCTTTCTCAATCGGTGTTAAGTTTTTCTCAAGAACTTTAGTTTTTGACTTGTTCAGTTTAAATCCTGCCACATGACCAAATTCTTGAATCAGTTCTAACACTCTTTTCGTACTAGATTCTGGCTCCTGTAACGTCAAAACTAAGTCATCTGCAAAAGCCTTCAGTTTGTATTGTTTGGCTCCAACCTGAATACCTTTAATCAGACGGTCCCTTCTAATCATATTTAACAAAACCTCCAGGACCGAAATAAAAAGCAATGGGGAAATTGGGCAGCCTTGTCGTGTCCCTTTCTCTATCTTAAATTCCTCTGTCATCACATTATTGACTATTAGCTTAGCTTTTTGCTCTGAATAAATTGCACTTATACCATTTTCAAACCCTTGGCCCACCCCCATTCCCTGAAGATTTTTCTTCATAAAATTCCAAGAAATATTGTCAAAAGCTTTTTCCGCATCTATAAAAATTAAAACTGCTTTGGTATTGATATTCACTTGCAGCTTCTCCAAAATATTAATTATGTTCCTCGTATTGTCAGACAAATGTCTACCTGGAAGAAAGCCGGCTTGATCTTTATGTATCTCTTCAGTTAATACCTTTTTTAATCTGTTAGCCAAAATATCAGCAAAAATTTTGTAATCCACATTAAGCAGGGATATGGGACGGTAGTTCTTAAGTTGTGTCTTTTCAGACTCAGTTTTCGGTATTAGTGTAATGTAAGCTTCCTTCCACGACTCTGGCACATTTTCCCCCTCCAGAATTTCATTACAAACCTCCTTTAGTGGCTGAATTAACCAATCTTTCAGAGATCTATAGTATTTGGAGGTAAGACTGTCCGGCCCTGGAGATTTGCCCAACTGCATATTCTGAATGGCACCTTCAACCTCCTGTTCTGTAATTTTGTGATTCAACATTATCTTATTTTCTTGAGAGATTTTTTGTAATCCATTTGTTCTTAAAAATTGGTCTATATCAGTCTCTTTCTGTGGCCCTTGTGTATATAGCTGTTTAAAATATCTCTGGAAACACTTTCTAATCTCCAATGGATTCTGTATGTTCTTTCCTTCCACATCCAGATTTGTAATGGTATTTAATTTTTGTCTTTTTTTCATCTGCCAGGCTAGCAGTTTCCCACATTTATTAGCTGATTCAAATATCTTTTGTCTCATCTGCTTAATTTTCCATTCAACTTCCTGATTTATCATTTTCATGTATTTTACTTGATATAATTTTATTTCTCTCAGAATCTCTTGCGACTTTGATTTCGCTCTTAATTTCTTCTCTCCTTTTATTTTTTCCAAGATTTTATCTTTTTTCTCATTTTGTATTCTCTTCTTTAATGCATTCTGTTGAATCAGAAACCCTCTCATAACCGCTTTGCTTGCGTCCCAGATTACTCTTTTTTCAACCGTAGTCTTCAAATTTATCTCAAAATAGTCTCTCAGGATTTTTTGGGCCTTCTTAGTGACCTCTTGATCTCTAAATAAGGTGTCATTCATCCTCCATCTGAAGGAACCGATTGGTGTTAATTTCATCTCCATCTTCACCGCATTGTGGTCGGAGCAGGTTTTTGGGCAAATTTCCGCTTTTCGAATCTTAGGTGCCAGTCCTCTAGTTATCCATATTTGGTCAATTCTTGTCCATGTCATGTTGGCTTCAGAGAAGAATGTTCCCTCTCTTCCAAGGGGGTTCTTGGATCTCCAAATGTCAATCAAGTCCATATTGTCAGTCAGTTCAAAAAAGGTTTTTGGTAGTCTGCCATCTTTAGTTACAACTTGTCTCTGTGACTTATCCATATTTGTAGATACCACTCCATTCATATCTCCCATCAGGATAATATTATAGTCCATGTAGTCAAGCAATGTCTCTTGCAATTTCCTAAAAAATTCAGATTTCCCCTCATTTGGTGCATAAACTCCTACAATCAAAATTTTTTCTCCTTGTGATTGAATTTCAATTGCCACCCATCTTCCTTGTTCATCTTTAAAAACAAATTTCGGTGATAGGCTCTCTTTAGCATAAATAACAACTCCTCTCTTTTTAACCTTGTCCGATGAGATAAACTCTTGACCCAATCTTTTATTAATCAGTACTTTCCTGTGAAGCCTTATCACATGAGTTTCCTGTAAACAAATTAAGTCCAATTGTTCCTTTTTCAGTAAATGAAAGATTTTCTTCCTCTTCTCCAGGGAGTTAAATCCATGAATATTCCAACTTAATAATTGCAGAGACATGATGTAGTTATTCTATTTTCCTCCAACTGCTCCCAAAAGTTCTTCTTGTTCTGACGGTGGTATCACTTCTTTTTGTTTTTCCAATCCCAAAGGTGGTGGTGCTATGTCTAGTACTCCTGCTCTTAAAGCTCTTAATTCTTCTATCACTTCTTTTTGCAGGTCTTCTTTGTGGTCTTTCAAAAAATTTTCCTTATCTTCCAACGATCTTATTTTGAACTTTTTCCCTTTAAAGTTAAAGGATAATCCCTGGGGGAATTCCCACCTGAAAACAATTCTGTTTCTTCTCAGTAGGGTCACAAGATCACCGTAGTTAGATCTAAGGTCCAATAGATGTTTTGGTATATCCTTAAAAATCTCCACTCTCGAGTCGTTTATCTCCAAAGTCTTCTGGAAGTGCGCACTCAGAATTTTATCTCTCTCTTCTTTCGTTCGAAGGGTAACCAGACAGTCTCTCACCCTGTTTTTCCTTCCTCCTCTTCCAAGTCTAAACGCACTCACTATCTTAAAGTCTTTCTCCAACTCCAAATTCCAAAATTTTCCAAATTCCTGCGTAAGATAGTCACTTAAATTATCCTTTTCAAGTTCTGGTACTGCCCTGATCCTTAAATTAATCTGTTTCTCCCTCAGTTCAATCACAGACAGAAGTGACTGATGATCCCCAATCTGTTTACGCATAGGTTTTATTTCTTCCTCTACAGCCACTGCTTTTTCTCTTGCTTCCTCAGCTATTTTTCTATTAGACGCAGATTCTTCCAACAGTTTTTCAATAGATTCTGTATTAGAATTCACCTTCTGTCCCAAATTGTCTATTTTAGTTGATTGTTCCGTAACTTGTTTGCTTAGGCCTTCCAATTTTTCAAAAATTTTATTTAGCACAGAGGTAAAATCCCCTTCTGATGCCATTCCTTTTGGCTCAACTTGTGCAAAGTCTTCCCCCTGTGTCACAGGAGGGCCAGGAACAGATGGTCTGCGTTGCTGGGAAAGGATGGGGGTAGGCCAAGGGTTTGAGAATGGTATAGGTGCAATATACTCTGAACAGAAAGCAAAACTAATTGTAAATAATGTGGTTACAGAAGAGTTCAAGATTGAAAAAGGGACACGTCAGGGGTGCCCTATCTCCCCACTACTTTTTATATCGGTCCTGGAGGTTTTGCTTAATATGATTAGGAGGGACCAGTTGGTTAAAGGGATTCAGGTCGGAGTTAAACAATACAAATTGAGAGCATTTGCAGATGACTTAGTACTTACATTGCAAGAGCCAGAAGCTAGTACGAAAAGAGTTTTGGAAATAATCCAAGAGTTTGGTCAATTGGCAGGATTTAAATTGAATAAGTTAAAGACAAAGGTATTGGAGAAAAATTTAACACAGATTGAAAAAGAAAGGTTTCAGAATGAGACAGGGTTGACCGTGGTTAAAAAAGTGAAATATTTGGGTATAAATATGACAGCTAAGAATGTGAACCTATTTAAAGACAATTATGAAAAAACTTGGACAGAAGTGAAAAAAGATTTGGAGATTTGGTCAAACTTAAAGCTTTCCTTGTTAGGTCGAATTGCAGTTATAAAAATGAATGTATTGCCAAGAATGTTGTTTTTGTTTCAAGCATTGCAAATAATGGAAAAAATGGACTGTTTCAAGAAGTGGCAAAAAGATATATCTAAATTTGTCTGGCAGGGCAAGAAGCCCAGAATTAAATTTAAGATATTAACGGATTCAAAGGAAAGAGGGGGGTTTGCCCTGCCAGATCTTAAACTCTACTATGAAGCGGCAGCTTTCTGCTGGCTGAAAGAATGGCTGCTTCTTGAAAACACAGACATTTTGGATTTGGAAGGTTTTAATAACATTTTTGGGTGGCATGCATATTTGTGGTATGACAAGGTTAAAGCACACAAGGTTAAAGCACACTATTAAATGTTTGGATCAGATATAAAGATTTGTTGGAAAATAAAACTCCAAGGTGGCTGTCGCCAATGGAAGCTAAGGCAGTTAAAAAGTTAAACATGGAGTCGAAGTGGCCAAGATACTGGGAAATTTTGGAAAAGGAAGGGGATAAATTGAGATTGCAGAGTTTTGAAAAATTAAAAGGGAAGGTGAGAGATTGGTTGCACTATCATCAAATAAATGAAGCGTTTAAATTGGACAGTAAAATTGGCTTCCAGGTGGAAAAATCAAAATTGGAGACAGAATTGTTAGAACCCAGTACTAAGAACTTGTCAAAAATGTACAATTTGCTGCTGAAATGGAATACACAAGATGAAACGGTTAAATCAGCTATGATTAAATGGGCTCAGGACATTGGTCATAATATTCTGTTTGCTGATTGGGAAAAGTTGTGGACCACCGGGATGAAATTTACGGCATGTAATGCTCTAAGAGAAAACATTATGAAAATGATATATAGGTGGTACATAACCCCAGTCAAGCTTGCAAAGATTTACCATTTGCCTGATAATAAATGTTGGAAATGTAAAGAAAAGGAGGGTACATTTTTTCACCTTTGGTGGACGTGCCCGAAGATTAAGGCATTCTGGGAAATGATCTATAATGAACTTAAAAAGGTATTTAAATATACTTTCCCTAAGAAACCAGAGGCCTTTCTCTTGGGTATTGTCGGACAGGGGGTGTTAAAGATGGATATAACTTTCTTTTTGTACGCTACAACAGCAGCTAGAATACTTATTGCAAAGTACTGGAAGACACAAGAACTACCCACACTGGAAGAATGGCAGATGAAGGTGATAGACTACATGGGCCTGGCAGAAATGACGAGCAGAATCCGAAACCAGGGAAGAGAAGCAGCGCAAGAAGAATGGAAAAAGTTTAAGGACTATTTAAAGAAATATTACAAAATTAATGAAAGTTAGAATGATGTTGGACTGGAAAGTAAATGGTTACTATTAGCAAGGGTTAAGACAAGGAGAATAAGGAAGATTAGATTAATTTCAAATTAAAATAAGGGAAGATTTGCTGAGTAATTGATAAGAATTTGGAATACAGAAAAGGGAGGCATGAGGAAGTCGGGGAAGAAAGGTACAAGAAATTAAGATATGAAATGGTACATGTTTTTTGTTTTGTTTTTGTTTTTGTCTGTTTATGTATTTGTTATATGTCTGTTGTTGTTATAAAAACCTTTAATAAAAAATTATGTAAGCGGGGAAAAAAAAAAATCCCCTTCTGATGCCATTCCTTTTGGCTCAACTTGTGCAAAGTCTTCCCCCTGTGTCACAGGAGGGCCAGGAACAGATGGTCTGCGTTGCTGGGAAACTGTGCTGGGCTGCTGCACTCTGGCCTTTCCTGAACGTGTTGTTCTATCTGTCATCCCACCTCTGTCTATGCGTCAAGGTCGTTCCCACAGACAGATCTTGCCGTGGAAAATCCCCAAAGTCCAGAGTGGAAAAATCCCCCAGCTGGATGTACAACTTCAGTATTCCTCTAGGGGGATACTGTAGCAGTCATTCAATTTACAATAGTAAAAAAGTCTTTTCCAACTTTCTTAAAACCCCTCAAGAAAAAAGAGAAAAAGCAAGCAAGAGTTTCAAGTCCAGAGAAGACCTTCAACAAGTATCTCCTTTGCAGAGTTAACCATTAAAAAGTTACAATGTCCATAGAAAGTGCAACTCTCAATGCAACAGTTCTAATGCACCTGTCAGTCCGTCCCAGGAGTTAAGCAATTGTCTCTATTTTCCCCAGAAGAAACAAAGTCACTTTCCCCTCTTCCCCCCCCTCTCCACTATCCTGGGGGGGGGGGGGAGTTCTTTCGCTTTAATGTCTGGATTTAGAAGTTTAAAAGCACCGCTCTCCAGGTCTTAGCTTAGAAACGTCTTTGCTTCTTCCAGGAACTGGCACAGTTGTCTGAACTTCTCCACAGTCTTCAGCCTCTCCGGTTCTGAGGAGGTCTGAGTGAGGAAGATGGTCAGCCTTCAAAACATCAGCAAGAGAATTAGGATTTGAATTGAACTGCTTCCACCCTCTCAGCTCACAAGTCCTCAGGCTTCTCCTTGACTGCTTTTCACATAATAAACAACAATGGGAAATAAACTCCATTTAGCTGCATTCAAAGGTGAACTTACATAATTCGCAATTCTTGGAAAAATATGAAGACCAAAACAGCAATCTTTTGAAATTCACACCTCTGAATTTTTCAAGGTTGACCCAGCCAGGTAATGTTCACAAAAAATGCATTTATGAGGGTAAAGCACGTATCAAAATATTTATATGAGAAGGTAGACACCCTAGCATTTGATTCAGAATAATAAATATAACAAACTGATATGGAAAAAGGAGAAATGGGGAGAAGCTGAAATGGGCAGATTTCCCCCTCCCTCCTCAGTCCTGACTTGCTTCTTGAAGTGCTTGTTCCCTCAATAGTAACAATAATGACACTTACAAGGAGGTCTTTGCTTTCCTTGTCCAGGTCTGCTTGATAGGCCAGAATTTCCCCTCTCTCTTTCCTCCAAATCTCCAGGCGGCGACAGATCTCTCCCTGACAAGAAAAGGGAAAACTCAGCTTTGATTGAGACACAAAGAGAGGAGATGAATATTATACTGGCTTCTTGGGTCCAGTGGCCTTGCTATAATAGCAAAATAATTTACTGGAGGAAATAAAAGTACAGAGGTTTTCAACCCTTTTGGGTCCATGGCTCCCTGGACCAACTCCCTTCTTTCTGCGGCACCCCTGTGGCACCTTCTCCTTAGGAGTCCTCCTCTTGGTCTCTGAGCTGCCCCCGCTGCCCCCCAGGGGGCTGGGACTTGCCTGTCCATTCCCAACAGCAAGGGCCCCTCGCCAGTTTGCTTGCTTACTCTGAGGCCGCCTCAGCTCCTGGCAGCCCACACCCCCTGGCCAGCCCCAGAGGCACCATTCTCTGGGGGAGAACAGCTGGGCAAGCCTTGGGGAGGCAGAGATGGCATCCAAGGAGGGAGGGAAGGAAAGAGGGACAGAGGCGAGTGTCTCCCGCAGCACCCCTGACCATCATTCAAGGCACCCCAGCTGCCACAGCACACTGCTTGAAAACCACTGCAGAACTGGGATGGGAAAGGTTTCTAGTCCAACTAACTGTTCTGGAGAAGAGTAAAGGCAGCCATGCTTGCTCCTTTGTCTTCTCCGAGGAGACTTCCAGCCTGACTTCTCATCTTGAGGCCCCAGGGAGAAGTGGGAAGAGGAGGAGGAGGAGGAGGAGGAGGAGGAGGAGGAGGAAGCATCCCTGAAATAAGTGTGCTCCCCACAAGTAGGTGCTTTCACCCCCCCACTCCTAAATCTGCTTCTAACAGATACTTGGGGGGGGGGGCATCCTGCACCATCTGGTCAATTCCTGGTGTTAGGAGAATTAGAAGGTCTAAGATATAAACCCCCTTTGTGGATCACTGCCTTGCCGTGGCGAAGGGGCTTGAATAACTCAGAGAAGCTATGAACTATGCCGAGCAGGGCACCCAAGACTGACAGGTCATAGTGGAAAGTTTTGCCCAAACGTGATCCACCTGGAGGAGGAACTGGCAAGCCACTCCAGTATCCCTGCCAAGAAAACTCCATGGACAAAGACAACAGGCATATAAAAGTTATGACGCTGGAAGATGAGCCCCTCAGGTCGGAAGGCGTCCAGCATGCTACTGAGGAAGAGCGGAGGACAAGTACAAGTAGATTCAGAGCTGATGAAGCAGCTGGGCCAAAGCCGAAAGGTTGCTCAGTTGCGGATATGCCTGGAAGCGAAAGGAAAGTCCAATGCTGTAAAGAAAAATATTGCATAGGAACCTGGAATGTAAGAACCATGAACCTGGGTAAGTTGGAGGTGGTCAAAAAGGAGATGGCAAGAATAAATATTGACATCCTGGGCATCAGTGAACTAAAATGGACGGGAATGGGCGAATTCAGTTCGGATGACCATCATATCTACTACTGTGGGCAAGAATCCCGTAAAAGAAATGGAGTGGCCCTCATAGTCAACAAAAGAGTGGCGAAAGCTGTACTGGGATGCAATCTCAAAAATGATAGAATGATCTCGATACGAATCCAAGGCAGACCTTTTAACATCACAGTAATCCAAGTTTATGCACCAACTACTGGTGCTGAAGAAACTGAAATTGGCCAATTCTATGAAGACTTACAACACCTTATAGAAGTGACACCAAAGAAGGATGTTCTTCTCATTATAGGGGATTGGAATGCTAAAGTAGGGAATCAAGAGATAAAAGGAACAACTGGCAAGTTTGGCCTTGGAGATCAAAACGAAGCAGGGCAAAGGCTAATAGAGTTCTGTCAAGAGAACAAGCTGGTCATCGCAAACACGCTTTCCCAACAACACAAGAGACAACTCTACACATGGACATCACCAGATGGGCAGCATCGAAATCAGATTGATTATATTCTCTGCAGCCAAAGATGGAGAAGCTCAATACAGTCAGCAAAAACAAGACCTGGAGCTGACTGTGGCTCAGATCATAAGCTTCTTATAGCAAAATTCAAGCTTAAACTGAAAAAAGTAGGAAAAACCACTGGGCCGGTAAGATACACCCCTGGTAGTGTGGTTGCTGACCTTGAGCCAGACATCCTGGAGAGTGAAGTCAAATGGGCCTTAGAAAGCACTGCTAATAACAAGGCCAGTGGAAGTGATGGTATTCCAGCTGAACTTTTTAAAAGATGATGCTGTTAAGGTGCTACACTCAATATGCTAGCAAGTTTGGAAAACTCAGCAATGGCCAGAGGATTGGAGAAGATCAGTCTACATCCCAATCCCAAAGAAGGGCAGTGCCAAAGAATGCTCCAACTACCGCACAATTGCACTAATTTCACACGCTAGCAAGGTTATGCTTAAAATTCTACAAGGCAGGCTCAAGCAGTATGTGGACCGAGAACTCCCAAAAGTGCAAGCTGGATTCAGAAGAGGCAGAGGAACCAGAGACCAAATTGCAAACATGCGCTGGATTATGGAGAAAGCTAGAGAGTTCCAGAAAGACATCTACTTCTGCTTCATTGACTATGCAAAAGCCTTTGACTGTGTCAACCACAGCAAACTATGGCAAGTTCTTAAAGAAATGGGAGTGCCTGATCACCTCATCTGTCTCCTGAGAAATCTCTATGTGGGACAAGAAGCTACAGTTAGAACTGGGTATGGAACAACTGATTGGTTCAAAATTGGGAAAGGAGTACGACAAGGCTGTATATTGTCTCCCAGCTTATTTAACTTATATGCAGAATTCATCATGCGAAAGGCTGTGCTGGATGAATCCCAAACCGGAATTAAGATTGCCGGAAGAAATATCAACAACCTCAGATATGCAGATGACACAACCTTGATGGGAGGAAGTGAGGAGGAATTAAAGAACCTTTTAATGAGGGTGAAAGAGGAGAGCACAAAATATGGTCTGAAACTCAACATCAAAAAAACGAAGATCATGGCCACTGGGCCCATCACCTTCTGGCAAATAGAAGGGGGGGAAGAAATGGAGGCAGTGAGAGATTTGACTTACTTGGGTTCCATGATCACTGCAGATGGTGACAGCAGCCACGAAATTAAAAGACGCCTGCTTCTTGGGAGAAAAGCAATGACAAACCTAGACAGCATCTTAAAAAGTAGAGACATCACCTTGCCAACAAAGGTCCGTATAGTTAAAGCCATGGTTATGGAAGTGAGAGCTGGACCATAAAGAAGGCTGATTGCCGAAGAATTGATGCTTTTGAATTCTGGTGCTGGAGGAGACTCTTGAGAGTTCCATGGACTGCAAGAAGACCAAACCTATCCATTCTTAAGGAAATCAGCCCTCAGTGCTCACTGGAAGGACAGATCCTGAATCTGAAGCTCCTATACTTTGGCCACCTCACGAGAAGAGAAGACTCCCTGGAAAAGATGTTGGGGGCTCCTACTCCTTTTAACATTTTTAACTTTTTAACTTTTAACTTTTTAACCTTTTAACCTTCTTCTTATCAAAGTTTGGCAACCTGGGGTTTTATATCAGAGAACGTGTGATGTTGGCGCTGTAAATTAGATCTAACGAAGTCGAACAGCTTAACAGCGGCCGCCCAGCCTATTTCAAGGACTCGTAACTCTAAACAATTTAATTAATCTTCTGAACTTTTTCCGAACTGACTCTGACTCAGGTTTTGACTCGCTGTTTTAAATGAACTAAGGGAGGTGAAGCTGTGTTGCAGGAGTGTTCCGTTTGTGCTTGCCTCTGCCCTCCTGGCTTGTGGGTCCAACTGTGCTGTGTGCCTGCTCTGTCCTCCCAGCTATGGGTCCGGCTGCCCTGCATGCTAGCGGTGCTCCTGGACTGAGACAGACTGGTTGAGTACTCGGCATGGAGCCTGGGTCAAGATATATTACTCTGCAGAGGACTCAATTGAAAGGCACCTAGGGAAGCCAGAGAGGGAGGCTCCACCCTCAAGACGCCAGAGACTCTTAAGCCACAGGGCTGGCAGCTGGTTGTAGCAGAGGAGAGGTATCATCCTGTGGCCCCAAGGACACCAGCTGTGGGGAAACAAGAGGACTCCTGATGCCAAGAGGAACACCTTCTTTGCCACTACAAGTGCTAGATCAACAGCAGGAGGAGGGCCCCCTGAGACCATCGGGCATGGCATTGTCATCAAACAGGCATTTACTGAGCCTGCCCCACCTTCCTTTGCCCATCCCCTGATGTCACCTGGTTGTTCAGGTTGGCAGATTCAGAGATCATTTGAGCAGACTTGAGCTGGCACGTGATGCTACAAGTACTTCATCTGCTACAAGAACTTTTTTTTTCTTTCCTTTTTCCCCTCCCACCTTTCTTTGCCATTTGTTTTAGTTTTTATAGTTCATTTTTTCGTGATAATATTTAAGCTCCTTGCTTACTGTTAGGTGTTTGATTGTTGTTCTTTTGCTATTTAAGTGTTTTTTCTTTCCTTAATGTATGTTATATGGTAGTTTTGTTTAGTGGTGGAATGTTTTGGGGTTTATTTTTTAATTTTTAATTTAATTAATTGGTTTGTTTGATATTATAATAGTAGACTGACATAGAATATAATAGTTCCATACAATCAGAGAGGTAGCTGATGTTTAGTTGGTCTGTTCTACTCGACTAATTAGAGTTATCGAGTTGCTGATACTATAAGCAGAACAACTAGGCTGGGAAAGAATAACATCAATTGCCATCAATGGAGGCTAGTATTAGGCTTGGGATTGCTACCGTGGAGAGGCGAGGGAGGTATGGAGGTGGGGGCAGATGTTATAGGCGAAGGGGATTGAGATACGGATATGCTCATACCCCTTCCAATCTGCGCCCCATCCCGAGGGACGAGGGTAGGGTGAGCAAGGATTACTCACCTCCGTCACTGGTGTTGTGCAATGCCAGGTCTATAGGCAACAAAACCGCCACCCTGCGAGATTTCTTTACCTCGCAGGGGGTCGACCTGGCTTGTGTGACGGAGACCTGGGTGCACAAAGGGGAAACAGTTACCTTACGAGAGATGGCGCCCCCGGGTTTCTCCGTCCTCCACCAGTCGCGGACTGTGGGCCGGGGGGGAGGGGTGGCATTACTAATCCGGGAAGATTGTTCTTTCAGGGCTCTACCATCGCCATCGATCCCCGGCATTGAATGTGTTGGCCTAGTGTGGGGCTCCGAGGAGAGCTTGGCTGTCTGGCTGGTGTACCGGCCACCTAGCACACCAGCAGCCACCCTGTCAAGCCTACTGGAGGCGGTGGCCGGCTGGGCCTTGGAGTTCCCTAATCTATTGGTATTGGGGGACTTCAACATCCATGCTGATGCCACTCCCATGCTGATGCCACAGGCTCTGGACCTGGTGTCTTCCATGGCGACACTAGGGCTCTCCCAGTTTGTTTCGGGCCCCACACATCAAGCAGGCCACACACTGGATTTGATCTTTGGCGTAGGTATAGATGTGATCATGCCTCCTTCGATGAAGGTGCCATGGTCTGATCACTGCGCTCTGAAAGCCAGGATTGACTTTCCACCCCCACCCTGCTTCGGTGGCGAGCCGATTTGGGCTCGCCCGCAGAGGCTGATGGACCCTGATAGATTCCGCCAAGCCTTGTGGGACCTTGCTCCCCCTGGCTCCCATCTGGTGGAACGCTCTGTCACAAGAGACTAGGGCCCTGCGGGACTTGACATCTTTCCACAGGGCCTGCAAGACAGAGCTGTTCCACCAGGCCTTTGGTCAGGGCACAGCCTGACTCCCTCCTTTGGCAATCTTCTCAGAATCTCTAGCCCAATGGTTGCCATCAATTTGACTTGAATTAATTTTATAATGAATGATTTTAGAACGTTGTACTATTTTATTATTGTTAGCCGCCCTGAGCCCGGCTCCGGCTGGGGAGGGTGGGATATAAATAAAAATTATTATTATTATTATTATTATTATTATTATTATTATTATTATTATTTAGAAGCATGTTGAAATCTGCAGATGGCACAAAGTTCAGCGGCAGTAAATCAGAAAGAGGGGCAGTCCTTAAACAGCTGAAGAGAATGGGATAAACCTCAACTGAGCATCCAAGTATTAACATCCTGACGGTAAGGACCTTACCCAACCCTAGTCACATGTAAACACCATTTTAAAGTATGGTTTGATGAGCTAAAAGATGAATAGGAGTACCCATTCAGAAGCACATCATATTGGAAACAATGCAGTTCAGTACTAACACTCAGATATGCACCAGCTTTATTCCCAGTTCGTGATCCAGCAAGAGACAAACATACAAGAGCTGATTTACATGTATTTTTCTTCTTTGCTGGATTGGGGCATAAGCACTGAGCCCTATCTTTGTTCTTACCTTTATTCAAACGATTCAAGGCTTCTTCAATGGAAAGTCGGTCATCTTCTGTCTCTTCTGGTTTGTTTACTACCAGTAGCCAGCAAAGCTTGTTCTGGCACCTTAGAATTCTCGTGTCTCTTCATAACAGTTTGGGGAATTAAAAATTGGTTTGTTCTGGGGGCGCTGAAGCTGTGTTCTGGGTTGAAAACCCAGTGAGACCACTGGGCCATCGAGTTCTGTATGGTCTGCCATAGCCAGCAGCTGCTCTCCAGGATTTCAGAGAGCAGGTTTTCAGAGCTCTTTTTCCCATGAATGGATTGAAACTGCCGCTTTTTGCATCATGTGCCTCTCCCAGTGGGCCACCCAGAGCCATTTCCTGTATAGCGTTCTACATCCCATGTAGTCCTGCTTCTTCCAGCTCAATTCAGTTCATTCTGCAACTGTGCAAGTTAGGCCGCATCTGCTTTATGCATTCAAAGCACCATCATGCCCCTTGACATTCTAACAGTTGCATCTTTGTATTCAATCCCTTCAGCACCTTGGACAGCAGTCTCTCAAGGCTCAGCCACAGGTACCTGGTGCCCCATGCTTCCTAGGCCCAGGTCCGTGCTTTAAAGGCACTGTGTCCAAGTGTTTTGTTGTCCCAGGGCTGTCTAATTTTGACTCATTTTCAGCATCCCTTTCCAGGGCAGCTTTATTTATTTCATGTCTTTAAGGAGTCCTCTGTGCGTGGCAAAGGCTTGTTGCTGGGACAATAGGAGGCTGCCTTATACTGAGTCCCACTATGGCTCTATCTAGCTCAGTCTTGTCCACAATGGATGGCAAAAACTCTCCAGGGTTTCAGACAGAGGACATTCTACCTGGAGATACAACAGATTGAACCTGAGAGCTTCTGCATGTAAGCAGGTGCTTTACCACTAAGCTATGGCCCTTCTCCCATTGCTTCTGCCCTGAATGAACTGCAAGCCTGTCCTACAGTCCTCCCAAAACTCTCTTTTGTGGCTACACTCTGCAGGAGGTAATTGGTTGCAGAAGTTGAGCTGTCTGCAAAAGTGACTGAATCAGTGAGAAGGCTGATCTGTAATGAAACGCTGACTTTCAGGCATCTCTTGAAGACCTTTTTTATGCCAACAGGTCTGTGCTATCATTTAAACATTTCTTGAGCACCCAGACATTTTAATTTTTTTGACTGATTTTAATGTCCACCGTCCACCCGCTTTTGTACATTGCCGTATTTTATGACATGCCCTAGCTTTTGAGAAGCCTTTCGCTCAAACCAGTTAGACATGACATGAATTAGTTGTTTTATCCACCCGGCATGTATGGAACAGACCCTGACGAATCAAATGACAATGCATAATTAATCCCCCAGCTGAACTGAACAAGGAGCAGCAGCTGGGGTAGAACATGCAAACAAGAAATTATTAGTTCAAGGTACAGAAGCCCCAGAACACCCCAGCCACATGGAGTTAAGAATAGCAATTCCAGATTAAATGGCTTGCATCTGAGACATTTGTTCCTTCCTTTTTTCCAAGACAGGTGATGTTCCTACGAATACATTGGAAATTTTGAAAGGACTGTGGGCATTTTTCCTCTGCAGCTGAAGATTCAAAGCTATCTGAAGAAGGGATATAATCTGATGATAATTTTAGGCTGCCGGGGGTGGGGCAAAATCTGAGGATGGGGGAAATGATATCACTGGCAGTCACATGGGAGGCTGCTGAAAATGCACATGGAGAAACAATGGGTCCTTGTACTGAGGGGACTGTATGACCTGCAGGAGGAAGCCAGTTGTTGAAATGGAACATAGATCTGAGAAAGAGCTTAGAGGGAGATTTCAACATCCAGCTGGAGCCATCAATGGCAATTCGTCACTAGTTCAGAGTTGGGGACTCTTTTTCAGACTTAAGGGCCATATTCTCCTCTGGGAAGCCTTCCAGGGGCCGTGTGCCTGTGGTGGGAGGGGCCACAGGTGAAAGTGGGTGGAGTGATGAATGTAAACTTTGCTTTCCTAAGGGAGGCTGGTTTCTACACACATTCAACTCTCCACTCTCTGTCCTTCATGACTCAAGGGTGCGAGGGGAGGGGTAGTACCTCTGGGGGGCACGTTGTGCTCCTTCTGGGGTAGTTTGTCCACCTTTGGTCACTACAGCTCACACCTGCAGCTCTTAGAAACTGTCAGCCTGCAACAGCAGCCACACCCCAGGAACGGCTTCAACTGGCGGGCTAACCAGGTGAGGGGAGTTGATAGGTCTCAAACCCTCAGTGAGTTAGGGGCTTCCCCTGCATGCAAAGCTAGTGCCGGGTACTGGCTAGAGGAGGAGGAGTGGCGGGAGGCTACAGCCAGGGGACCCCCCCCCCCAGGGAATCATCAAAGTGGGAAGGCTCTGAGCCAGGAGACTGCTGGTGGGATGCAGGAGACAGGTCAGAAAAAGAAGAAGAAGGGGGAGCAGATGGCTTGGAGGCTAAAGAAGCAACAGGTTTAAGTGAGACTGAGGCAGCTGAGGAGGAGGAGGAGGTGGTGGAGGCTGAGGCTGCAACAGATCCCCAGGCACCTGCCATGTTCACTGTTCCCTTCTCCCCTCCTCCTCTGTCACCAGGAACAAGGGAGGCATTACATGGAGCAGAACAAAAGGCACAGAGAGCCCCTCCACGACTGTTGGGCAGTCAGCCAACTGGGGAGGAGCCTTAGGCTAGGGATGCCATATTTCTAAAAGTAGAAACCAAGACACCCCGAAAGCTGTGGAGCTATTTTTAGGAAGACCCCCAAATTGTTGAGCATCTTAAAGGAAGACCCAGAAGCTGTTGATGTATGATAGTCCTACCTTAGGAGGAGGCTAAGATCCTCCGTTCTGGCAACTGGGGCTAGTCCTCCCTGTGGAGTTTCTCTGTCGGGTTTTGTCTCTCTGAAGAAAGAGTCCACCTTACTGCTCATCTCTGAGTTTTGATGCTGAACTGCAGCTGAATCAGCCCTGACAGCCAGGCTCTGGACAATTGAGCAGATGAGACCACAAGGGGGTCCAACAGTCAAGAAGGGGGTTTCTGCCCGTGCTGTAGAGGGAAATGAAGAGCAGTGGGGCTCATCCACCTGGGCAGGTAGCTCATTTAAGAGAAGGAAGTCCCTGATCCTAAACCTTATTGATCCATTTAGCCCAGTATTGCCCACTTCCACCCTGAGTGGCAGAAGCTCTCCAAGGTCTTGGGCAGAGAAAGGCTCCTACCTATATTGAGCTTCTAACTGCAGGTGCTAGGGACTGCACCTGGGACCTTCTGCATGCAATGCAGGTGCTGACACACTGAGGCTATGGCGCCGCCACAAAACCTTCAGTTATGGGCAGGAGGCACTACTCAGCATCATTATATCCCACCCTTCCTCCCAAAGGAGTCCAGGGCAGCAAACCCCACAACAGTTAAACAACCAAAACATCCAAAAACAGTTCCTACACAGAAGCAGACTCCGAAAAATCTCTACTTAGAAGGCTTCTTGAAAGAGGAAGAGGAAGTAGGCATTGAAAAGATAGCAGAGAAGGGACCCCCGATAAGATGGTACCTGCAGGAAGCCGTCATCTGCAGAGCAGATCCATCAATTGGGTATATAAGGAGGGTATATATAGGCTTCTGGTCGATCGCGGAAGCGGGCGCAAGCGGGATTCATCTCTCCGGAGAGAATCCGGCTTTCCAGAGGGAAAGGGGGGATTGCTAGGGTGCTGCAACCCCCCAAAATACTCCTGGAGGGAGATCCAGGGGTCCGGATCCCGGCAGAGTGGTTTTTGCGGTCTCTCCGTCGTCAGGTAACCTCTTTTGAGGTGAAGAGAACGGCGAGATTGAGATGCTGGCACCGCGGGACGCCATTTTCTGCCCTCGGAAAGCGCAACCCCAGGCTTGCATGTCTCAGTGATTGATTCTCAAATACTAAGAAACCCGAATTTAATTGGAAATACCTATCAGGATAAGAAGATTTGGAGTGATTCGGAAGCAGCGAGGTTCAGAAAGGAGGTCAGCCTCGTCTGGAGTCTAATTTATATGCGAAGACTACCCACAGAGCGGAAGGAACAGTGAGTTACCTCAAACGGGAATTTTTTTTAATAAAAAATTTATAACTGACATTTACTTAATTAAAGAACGTGGATTGGAGTTGGGAAGGGGTAAAAATCCTGAGTAAGAACGTTTTATTTGTCTTTTTGGTGGACCTCTGAGATCGCGGGAAGAGGAAACTTCTAAGTAACTTTTTACTTTCGATTTTAAAAGAACTGCGCAGTCAAATTGTTTGGAAGCCTTCCTTTGTTGTTTTGGGCTCTTTTTTTAGTTTTTGTTTTGTGCCAAAGCAGTGGTATGAAGAAGCGAGAAATTAAAATAGACTGAACTGTTATTTCTGTTAAGTTGGCTAATTTATATTGGAAAATAAGGAGCAGAGGGAAGATATTTACCCACCCACCCACCCACCCCTTGCTTCTGTCTTTTTAGGACACTGAAAGAACAGAGAGTATCACCATTCCCTTTCTTTTTTTGTCTTTCCTCTTTTGTTGCTCTCTCTTTTTGAGATGCCAAATTTCTTTTTGGGACATTAGACTATTTTTATAAAATAAAAATTTTCTGTTCCCTCTCCTCTCTATCCATCTCTGCTGATCCTTCATTTCTTATAATTGTTTTGCTTTGGTTTGGTTTGAGCTTAGCTGCTCTTTGAGATCTGTAACTCTCTCTTTGCCTCTGTTAACCCTTCCCTCACCCCCTCATAATTTAAATTGAATATCTCTTCTTTGATATACTGTATATTTTTAAATTTAACCTTTAAGATATCCCTCTGTCATCTGCTTTATTCTCTGAGTTGGCTTTATAATTCTGAGTTCCTAGTTGTCTACCTTATCACTCCTTTAATTTTCTATTATTTATGGTATTATTTTATTCTCCTTCCTTGATGGATTATAATTGTATCGGTTGGATTAGCCAAACAAGTGGCAAGAAAAATTAACCCTTCATTTTTTTGGATGTTATAAATTTCGATTGAGGATTAGCCAAGCAAGTGGCAAGAAAATTTAACTTTTAAAATATTGGATGCTATAACTGGGATTGAGAATTATTAAGAAAATGTCCAATTCACAGAAAAAGGGAGGTGAAGGGGCGACACCTGGAGAAAGAAGAGGATCTAAATAATAATAATAATAATAATAATAATAATAATAATAATAATAATAATAATAATTTATTATATGTACCCCAGCCACTCTGGGCGGCTTCCACAGAAACCAAAAATGCACTAAAATTGTTGGGATACTGCCAGGGAGACAAAGGCCATCATGACTCCATGTCGCCTCCGGACGATCCATCGATCTCCCGTAGATACAGTATCAGTCAATTAGCGACACGAGCCTCAGAAATAACATGCCACATTCCAAGGCTGGTGCACGCTCTTTCAGCAGAGTTCGCACAACGAAAGATGCACTCAGGAGAGCATTATTTACAGCTTTATTCAGTGTTGATCAGAACAAAGAAAAAACATGACTGCCTGCTTCGATGTTCAGGCACAGAGAGAGAAAACAACAGCTATATAACAAAAGAGAAACATCCTGTGAACAGGAAATACGCAGGCTGTGACACAACAACCTGCTCCCCTTTTAAGGTGGAACGGAAATATCCTAAAAAAAATATCACACATTAAAAACTTCCCTGAACAGGGCTGCCTTAAGATGTCTTCTGAATGTCAGGTAGTTGTTTGCTTTGACATCTGATGGGAGGGCGTTCCACAGGGCGGGCGCCACTACCGAGAAGGCCCTCTGCCTGGTTCTCTGTAGCTTTGCTTCTCACAATGAGGGAACCGCCAGAAGGCCCTCGGCGCTGGACCTCAGCGTCCGGGCAGAACGATGGGGTTGGAGACGCTCCTTCAGGTATACTGGGCCGAGGCCGTTTAGGGCTTTAAAGGTCAACACCAGCACTTTGAATTGTGCTCGGAAACGTACTGGGAGCCAATGTAGGTCTTTCAAGACCGGTGTTATGTGGTCTCGGTGGCCGCCCCCAGTCACCAGTCTAGCTGCCGCATTCTGGATTAGTTGTAACTTCCGGGTCACCTTCAAAGGTAGCCCCACGTAGAGCGCATTGCAGTAGTCCAAGCGGGAGATAACTAGAGCATGCACCACTCTGGCGAGACAGTCCGCGGGCAGGTAGGGTCTCAGCCTGCATACCAGGTGGAGTTGGTAGACAGCTGCCCTGGATACAGAATTGACCTGTGCCTCCATGGACAGCTGTGAGTCCAAAATGACTCCCAGGCTGTGCACCTGGTCCTTCAGGGGCACAGTTACCCCATTCAGGACCAGGGAGTCCTCCACACCAGCCCGCCCCCTGTCCCCCAAAAACAGTACTTCTGTCTTGTCAGGATTCAACCTCAATCCATTAGCCGCCATCCATCCTCCAACCGCCTCCAGGACCTTCACCGCGTTCAGGACCTTCACCGCCTTCACTGGTTCTGATTTGAAAGAGAGGTAGAGCTGGGTATCATCTGCCTATTGATGGACACCCAGTCCAAACCCCCTGATGATCTCTCCCAGCGGCTTCATATAGATGTTAAAAAGCATGGGGGAGAGAACGGAACCCTGAGGTACCCCACAAGTGAGAGCCCAGGGGTCTGAACACTCATCCCCCACCACCACTTTCTGAACACGGCCCAGGAGGAAGGAGCGAAACCACTGTATAACAGTGCCCCCAGCTACCAGCCCCAATAGACGGTCCAGAAGGATGTTATGGTCGATTGTATCAAAGGCCGCTGAGAGATCCAGCAGAACTAGGAAACAGCTCTCACCTTTGTCCCTAGCTCGCCAGAGATCATCAACCAGCGTGACCAAGGCAGTTTCAGTCCCATGGTGAGGCCTGAATCCCGATTGGAAGGGATCCAAATGGTCCGCATCCTCCAGGCGTGCCTGGAGTTGTTCAGCAACCACTCGCTCAATCACCTTGCCCAAGAATGGAAGATTTGAGACTGGGCGATAGTTGGCCATACTGGCTGGGTCTAAAGATGTTTTTTAAAGAAGCGGTTTAATGACAGCCTCTTTCAGCGGATCTGGGAATGTTCCCTCACAGAGGGAAGCATTCACCACCCCGCAGAGCCCACCGCCCAGCCCTTCCCGGTTTGCCTTTATTAGCAAGGATGGGCAAGGATCAAGGAGACAGGTGGTTGTTTTCACGCGTCCAAGCAGCCTGTCCACATCCTCGGGGGTAACGGATTGAAATTGATTCCATGCAACTTGACCAGACAGGGCTCTAGCACTCTCCCGCCCCAGCCCTGCTCCCACGGTGGTGTCTAGCTCCTTCTGAATATGAGTGATTTTATCTGCAAAAAACTTTGCAAAATCGTTGCAGGAGATCTTGCGGTCTTTAAAAGGCCCCGATGTAGCAGGTGGTTCCGCTAAATTGCGGTCCACCTGAAAGAGTCTCCTGCTACTATTTTCTGCAGATGCAATAGAGGCGGTGAAGAATGTCTTCTTCGCCGTCGCTATCGCCACTTGGTAGGCTCGACGTTGAGCTCTAACCTGTGTCCGGCCAGATTCGGAATGAGTTTTCTGCCACCAACACTCTAGCCGTCTCAGCGATTGTTTCATCGCCCTCAGCTCCGAAGAAAACCACGGGGTTGTCCTGGCTCCATGCAATCGGAGAGGGCGCTTCGGAGCCAGACAGTCAATAGCCCTGGTTAACTCCGCATTCCAGCGGGCCACCAGGGAATCAGCTGAAAGGCCATCAACATGGGATAAAGCATCCCCTACCACTCTCTGGAAACCATTTGGATCCATTAAGTGGCGGGGGCGGACCATCCGAATTGGTCCCACCTCCCTGCAGAGGGGAAGGGTCGCGGAGAAGTCCAGTTGCACCAGGAAGTGATCTGACCATGGCACTTCTTTTGTTTCACTTTTACTTAGTGTCAGATCACCCACGTCACTAGAGGTGAACACCAGGTCTAAGGCATGTCCATGACTATGAGTTGGGCCAAACTTATTCAGGGACAGCCCCATGGAGGCCATGCTTTCCACGAAGTCCCGAGCGGCCTCTTGTAAGGTCGTGTCGGCATGGATGTTAAAATCCCCTAGGACAACCAAACTAGGTGTCTCCAGGAGAACATCCGCCACGACCTGAAGCAGCTCGGACAGGGAATCTTTGGTGCAGCTGAGAGGTTGGTACACCAAAAGGAATCCTGTACTGCCCCTATTGCCCAACTTCCAGAATATGCACTCAGAAAACTGGGTCTTCCCAGTAGAATGCCTGATGCAAGCTAGTGACTTCCTAAAAATCATTGCAACCCCCCCTCCCTGCCCACATGACCTGGGTTGCTATGCGTAAGAGAAACCTGGTGGGCAAGCAGCGGCAAGGACAGGCCCATCTGCTTCCTCCAACCAGGTCTCTGGCACACATGCCAGGTCAAATCCTCCATCCACAATCAGGTCGTGGATGGCAGTGGCTTTATTCATCATTGACCTGGCATTACACAGCAGCACTTTCAGGTCAGGTGGGTTTCCCCTGTTGATTCCAGTATCCATCCGGTCAGGGCCAGACCCGGAGGCAGGGATAGTCTTCAAACAATGACTAAACCTGCCTCCTCGGTAATGACATGGTCTGGTCTTAGCGTAACTCCTCCTCTTGCCCATGATCACCGAGATCGGATGTCCCAGTGCTTCCCCCCCTGTGGAACTTGTCCCAGCCATCGTGTTGACTGGGGCCCCACTCCCAGGCAGCCCTGATCCCGCCCCTTAAAAACAAAACACAAACTATACAGAACCAATAAAACAAGAGACGGAATCAAAAGGAGATATAGTAAAGATATTTGCAGAGATAAAGAGAGACATTAAGCAAAGTGCGAAAAACTTAGAGACAAGGTTGGAACAGATGGACAAAAAAATTGATATGACAGTTAATGAATTGAAAGGACAAATGAAGGAGATGACAAAGAGAACACAGAGTCTAGAAGAGGGAATGAAAAGAACAAAATTAGAGATGAGGGAGGTTAAGAGGGAGGAGGAGAAGATGAGAGCCGAAGTTTCAGAAATTAATAAGACGCAAGAAGGTATATGGGATGCGATTGCTATGAATGATTTGAGGCAAAGAGGGGGGAATTTAAGGTTGAGATCGGTACCTGAGGTACAAGGGGAGAACATAAGGGAGAAATTGACATCAGAAATTGCACAGTGGTTAGGTATGGAAGTGGAAGATGTGATGAAAACAATTCAAAGTGTATTTCGGATTAAGACAAGATCTGTTAAAGCAAAGAAATTTCCAGGCGATTGTCTAATCATTTTTAAAGACAGAGAAATGAAGAATTTGATATTACAGAAAAATAGAGAAAAAAGATTGATAATTGATGGAAATTCTATAATCATCTTTAAAGACATTCCACTTCGCTTGTTGAAAAAACGAGATCCTTACAAGCCATTGACACAAACTTTGAGAAAAAACCAAATTGAATTTAAATGGGAATTCCCAGAAGGGATTTCCTTTTTTCATAAAGGGAAAAAGTTTAAACTTACAAACCCAGATGAAACACAGAAGTTTATGAGAAGATACAAGGAATTGGGAAGAGAAGAAGAAGCAGCTGGAGCTGGAGCGGGAGCAGGATTTGGGGGCCCGGCGGGAGCGGATGGAGGGGAGAGGGATTCGAAGGAGGAATTAGGAGACAGAGAGGAAGAAGAACAGGAAGAAGAAGAAGAAGAGGAACAGGAAAAAGAAGAAGAAGAAGAACAGGTTTAAGACTTTAACTTATTTGATTTGCAAAAAAAGAACACAAGATGGCGCTGAAACTATGGACTTGGAATATTAATGGGATCAACGATAAAAAAACGCAATAAAATTGAATATTATCTGAAGAGGAAGAATTTGGACATTATTTGTTTACAAGAGACTCATGTGGCGAGAAGACATAGAAAGGTATTAATTAATAAGAAATTAGGAAACGAATTTATTTCATCAGACAGAAGCAAGAAGAGAGGGGTGGTGTTGTATATAAAAAACAAATTGGAAGCTCAGCAGATTTTCAAAGATGAAGAAGGTAGGGTTATGGCAGTTCAAGTCAAATGGCAAGGTGAAAAATTGATAATAGTCGGGATCTACGCACCTAATGGAAATAAAACTGATTTCTACAAAGAATTGGAGGAAAAGTTACTTGAATTTATGGACCAGAAAATTATAATAATGGGTGATATGAATGGAGTGGTGTCAATGGAAAGGGATAGACTAAGAGCAAGTGGGAAAGTTAAAGAAGGGAAACTACCTAAGACTTTTTTTTCAGTGATTGAGAATTGTAATTTGGTAGATATCTGGAGATTAAAACACACATTAGAAAAACAATTCACTTATCACTCAGAAGCAAATCAGTCAATGTCAAGAATCGATCAGGTTTGGATTTCTAGTGAATTAACACCAAGAATTTCTAGAACTGAAATACAGCCAAAGGTAATGTCGGATCATAATGCAATAAAGTGTGTTATAAAAGGAATAGAAGAAAAATCCTTTCAATGGAGAATGAATGAGAGTCTTTTGGATGATCAGAAAATAATAGAAAAGGTACGTAAGAACTTAACAGACTATTTTGTGAACAACTGTAATAAGGGTACGGAAATTAGTACGGTATGGGATGCCAGCAAAGCGGTGATGCGGGGTTTTTTTATTCAGCAAAATACGATTAAAAACAAATTTAGAGGAAAAGGGAGGAAATAAATTTTAAAACAAATAATGGAAAATGAGAAGAATTTAACTGAAAAACCAAATAATTCGAAAATAAAGCAAAATATTAAAATATTACAAACTCAATTTGCAATGATAATAAATAAAGAAGTAGAATGGAATATTAAAAGAATGAGACAGAAAAAAATTCAATTTGCAAACAAGTCTGGAAAATGGCTGGCATGGCAAATTAAAAAAAGAAAGGAACAGAATACAATTAACAAAATTATAGTGGATGGGAAAGAAACAGATAATCCGAAAGAAATTAGAAAAGGGTTCGTAGATTTTTATAGACATTTATATAAAAGAACTGAGGAAAAGTGATATTTAAAAAATAGAAGAATTCCTGAGGAAAAAGGAGGTGCAAAAAATCCCGACTGATAAAAAAGACAGACTGAATGACCCAATTGAAACAGAGGAGATCAAAGAAGCTATAAAAGAATTGAAAAGTGGAAAGACACCAGGACCGGATGGATTCACTGCAAGATACTATAAAGAAATGAAACACATCCTTTCTGTGCCAATGAAACGAGTTATGAATAATATATTAAAGAAGGGAGAATTACCTGAAACATGGAAAGAAGCATATGTTACATTTATTCCGAAGCAAGACTCTGATTTAATGCAAGTAAAGAATTATCGGCCAGTTTCGTTGTTGAATAATGATTATAAATTATTTGCAAGCATATTAGCGAGCAGGATGAAAAAAATACTGAAAGAAATTATACATAAAGATCAGGCAGGTTTTCTTCCTGGCAGACAGATGAAAGATAACATAAGGAACATAGTTAATATTAATCAATATCTGACAGCCAGGAATGAAAAACAAGCAATGGACCCCAAGGTGGTTGTCACCAATGGAAGCGAAAGCCCAGAAAAAGCTCAATATGGAGGCCAAATGGCCGAAATATTGGGAAATTTTGGAACAAGAAGGAGACAGACTGAAATTGCAGAGCTTTGAGAAACTAAAAAATAAAGTGCAGGACTGGCTTCATTATTTTCAGATAATGGAGGCTTATAATTTGGACAAGAAAATTGGCTTCCAGGTGGAAAAATCTAAATTAGAAACAGAAGTGCTAGAACCCAAAACTAAGATCATGTCAAAAATGTATAACTTGCTGCTGAAATGGAATACACAGGATGAAACGGTTAAGTCAGCTATGATTAAATGGGCACAAGATGTTGGACATAACATTATGTTTGCTGACTGGGAACAGTTGTGGACCACCGGTATGAAATTTACGGCATGTAATGCCCTAAGAGAGAATATTATGAAAATGATATACAGGTGGTACATGACACCAGTCAAGCTCGCAAAAATATATCATTTGCCTGATAATAAATGTTGGAAATGTAAGGAGGTTGAAGGTACATTCTTTCACCTTTGGTGGACGTGCCCAAAGATTAAGGCTTTCTGGGAGATGATATATAATGAAATGAAAAAGGTATTTAAGTATACCTTCTTGAAGAAGCCAGAGGCCTTTCTCTTGGGCATAGTCGGCCATTTGGTGCCAAAGAAGGATAGAACTTTTTTTATGTATGCTACAACGGCAGCAAGAATACTTATAGCAAAGCACTGGAAGACGCAAGATCTACCCACTCTGGAAGAATGGCAGATGAAGTTGATTGACTGTATGGGACTGGCAGAAATGACTGGCAGAATCCGCGACCAGGGAGAAGAGTCGGCAGAAGAAGATTGGAAGAAATTTAAGGACTATTTACAGAAACATTGCAAAATTAATGAACTTTGAAAGATGCTGGATTGAATTTATGTGGTCTCTAGCTGTTATGGCAAAAAGAATTGGTATAAATATTGTTTAAGTTACAAAATTTAAGAAGTTGATTGGAAAATAAGGTGTTAGTTAAATGGAATGTTAAGAGATTAGGATTTGCTGGATAAACAATTTGAACTAGAAAACAAGAAGGGGAGGTATGAGGAAGTCAAGGAAATATGCTATTGAAAATTGATATTGAAATTGATTTGTTTTTAATATTTTTTTCCTTCTTTTTCTTTTTTGTTTGTATAAAATTGAAAACTCTAATAAATATTTATAAAAAAGAAAAGAAAAACAAGCAATGTTAATTTTTGTGGATGCGGAAAAGGCCTTTGATAATATATCTTGGGAATTTATGCTTAAAAATTTGGAATTGATGGACATGGGTCAATCCTTCCTAAATGGTTTAAGAGCTATATATACTGAGCAGAAAGCAAAAATGATTGTAAATAATATAACAACAGACAATATTGTAATTGCTAAAGGCACAAGACAAGGATGCCCCCTTTCTCCACTATTATTCATACAGGTACTGGAAGTACTTCTAAAATCGATAAGGAAAAATGAGTTGATAAAGAGTGTTACAGTCGGCCGGAATGAATATAAGGTAAAAGCCTTTGCTAATGACTTGGTATTAACAATTGAAGAACCATCAATAAGTATTAAGGAAGTAATAGAGGAGATAGAAAAGTTCGGTCAAGTGGCAGGTTTTAAATTGAACAAAAGGAAGACTAAGATATTGGTTAAAAATATGGAACAGGAACTGGTTAAAACATTGCAACAACAGATAGGTATAGAAGTGTTTTAAAAAATTAAATATTTAGGAATTTGGTTAACTCCCCAAAATATTGATCTGTTTCAAAATAATTATACACCAATGTGGAATAGTGTGAAAAGAGACTTAGAGGAAGGTTGAAATTACCATTCTGGGGAAGGATATCAGCAATAAAGATGAACGTGCTACCAAAGATGTTATTTCTGTTTCAGACAATTCCAATAATCAAAGGGGCAGCAATATTTAAAGAGTGGCAGAAGATAATTTCAAGATATATCTGGCAGGGTAAGAAGCCGAGAATACAATATAAGTTATTAACAGATGCTAAGGAAAGAGGAGGCTTCGCCCTGCCAGACTTGAAATTATATTATGAAGCATCGTGCCTCTGTTGGTTGAAGGAGTGGATGAAATTGGAAAATACAGAACTGTTGGATTTAGAAGGTCATGATAATAGATTTGGTTGGCACGCATATTTATGGTATGATAAGGAAAAGATCCATAAAGGATTTGGAAATCACATACTTCGAAGATCTCTTATTGAAATCTGGGATAGGTATAAAAACCTATTGGAACAAAAAACACCACATTGGTTGTCTCCATTAGAAATGATGTGTGTAAAAAAGGTCAATATGAGTGGGAAGTGGATAACATATGGGTAATTGGCAATTAAAGAAGGAGGAAAATGGAAATTGAAACCATATGAAGAAGTGAAAGAGTATGTTAATGATTGGTTACATTATTATCAAGTTAATGAAGTGTTTAAACAAGATATCAAAGAAAATGGTTTCTGTGAAAAAGAATCGAGGTTTCAACAAGAAATATTGAATAATGACTTTAAAATTCTGTCTAAAATGTATAAGTTACTGCTTGAATGGCACTTGAAAGATGAGGAGGTAAAATCAGTTATGATTCATTGGGCAAAAGACTTAGGATATAATATTCAGTTAAGTGATTGGGTCAAACTATGGAAAGAGGGTTTGAGATTTACTGCATGTAAAGCATTAAAAGAAAATGTGATGAAGATGATGTATAGATGGTACATCACACCAGTTAAGTTAGCAAAAATGTATAAAGTTAGTAATAAATGTTAGAAATGCAAAGAAAAAGAAGGAACATTTCATCATATGTAGTGGGAATGTAAAAAGGTGAAATGTTTCTGGGAGATGATATATAATGAGCTGAAAAAAATGTTGAAATACACTTTTATTAAAAAACCAGAAGCAATTTTTTTAGGCATTGTTGGAAATGATATAAACAGGAAAGATTGTAAGTTGTTTTTATATGCAGTAACAGCAGCAAGAATATTATTGGCCCAAAAATGGAAGCAAGAAGAACTACCAACATTAGAAGAATGGAGGATGAAATTGATGGACTACGCAGAATTAGACAAGCTAACAGGAAGGATCCGAGACCGTTGGGACCAGAGGTTTACCGAAGACTGGACTAAATTTACTGAGTATCTGAAAAGTATTTGTGATGATCAGATTACGTTTGTATGACTACAAGAAGTTCTGTGAGGAGTAACTTAAGAAATATTGTAAAAATGGAAAGGGAAAAAACGATTTGTTAGAAAATGTAAAGGCAATATTAAGTTAAGAATTGCAGGAGAAATAATCAAGACGGAAGACTATCAGAGATGCTGAAGGAAGTCCAAATAAGGATATATGTATAATAATTTGTGTGGTATGTCTTTAAAATTTTTGTATGCTAAAAATTAATTTAAAAAATAATAATTATATATATATATATATATATATATATATATATATATATATGGTGATAGGATTTTTCAGGTGCCTTGGCCTCAACCAATACCTCGAACTATCAATTAACCTCCTCAGTCTCCTTTATGCTTTTGATGAAATAGGCTATGCCTGCACAAGTTTTTGTTATGTTGTCCTAAAATGCCACTACTCTTTTGTCTCTTCCTTCTGAAGGATCCCGGTGAACAAGCAAAAAGCCCTTGAAACACACACAAACAAACAAGAGAACAAAACAAGACAGGGCTGTGCACTACAAACCATCCCAAAATAAACCTCCATTCCCCATCAATCAACATTGGGCAAAAAGCTATAGAACACAAAGCTAAATGCACCTAAAAACTGGTTTTGAAATAGCCTTGGTCTTGCCTAGTCCCTCAGCCTTGTGAGTTTGGGAGTTAGTCTGCAAGGATTAAAGATCTAATGGAGGATTTCATTGTTGAATTAGCCAAGCAAGGGTCATAGTTGCCACCTATGTACCTTGTGGTTGCTCTGTGCCAGAGGGCAAATGAGGGTGGGCCTCCTCCCTCGCCTGGCTGGGAATGAGAAAGGAAAAGGTCAGAGTTGTGTGAGAGTGCTGGGCTGGAAGTTGGCAGAAGTCACAGAGAGAGAGCCATGCCTGCTTTCTTTTTGATTTGAAGGCTGTAACTGGAAGAAGCAAGACCTTCTGGGGCGTTAATGCTGAGAGCCTCTCCATCTTAGGCTCAGGATGTATATGTGTGTGAATAAACCATATATCATAAAGACACCATGGTCTCCGCTGAGCCTCATTCCAAGGAAACTTGCTCTAACAACCTCACTAATGCAGCCCCTTCAGTCCTTTATTCTAGTCCCCCTTTCCATGCTGTACCATACAAGGCTTTGCCAGTATTTTCAGGGTCATCTTTCACCACAATTTAGGGTTGCCATATGTCTGGGGAAACCCGGACATGTCCTCTTTTTGGGGACCAACATGCCTATCTGGGCGATTTTTTAAATTTTAAAGGAAATGTCCAGGTTGAGGGGGAGTTGTTGGGGTCTCGGGCTCAGGTGGCTCAGGATTGGGCTGCTCTGCCCATCATGGCCCCTGCCAGCCTGAGCTGGGGAAAGGGGCATGGCAGTGGCGACCCCACACACCTCTGGAGGGATGAAAAACTTATCGCATTCCACTTTCTCTACACTATGCGTGTACCCCTGACCGTGTCCTCCTTTACTCATTTCCCTCCTAAACTAGAAAGCCCCCAATGTTTTAGCTTCTCATCTGGGAGTTGCTCCAGTCCCTTGATAATTTTGGTTGCCCTCTGCTGAACATTCCTGCCCCCCAACCCCCCCCAAGCTCTGCCTTCAACTGCAAACGTGGCAGACAACACCTTCCCTGCTGTTGCACTGCCAAAAAAGTTCAGTTTTACTTTTAAGGACAGGAAATTCTCCTGCAGGCCATCTGTGCTAAAGAGAGGGTGCAGATATAACTCTCCTTGTTTTGGACCACCCAATTTGCATAAAAATAAGACAAGATTAAAAGTGTTGAGTTTTCCCCACCCCATGGAAAAGGAGCAAATGAAAAATCCTCTCCTGAGCTGTGGCTGCGACTTCCTGAGCATGAGAGATGAAAAGGGCCTGTATGGATTTGGCAAAGTCAGCATTCACAGTTCGAGAATCACACTTGGCCCATGACCAAGGGTGTCAAAAAATAGCAAAAGCCAAACTTTTGGCTCAGAGTTGAAATGCTGACGTTCCTCTTCTCTATGGCCTGCTGGTCAGCGGATGCCTTGACAAAGACCTGGTTGTCTAACTTTAGAGCTTTTGCCTACACCTGCTGTTCTGGGCTATGAAACAACAGCAGCAATTCAGCCCTTGGCTCACTGCAAATCATGTGTGCAAACACAGAACCTGGCTTTGGGCTGCTTTGCCTCTGACTTACTTTGCAACATCCTCTCCCTCCAGAGGAATCTTGCTTTGAACAAAAGTAACCCACAGTGGAGGATCAACTTCACTTTATAAGCCCTGCCCCCCCCACTCCACCCCACATATGGGGGAAATAATACTGTTATAACTGACCTCTCCTGAGGATCCCTTGCTGTTATTCTGTGAGGTCCAAAGCTTTTCGTGACTCCACCAAACCCCAAACAATGTGGTCCTTAAAATATATATGCCTGCACCCACTTTTACACTTCAGTGGTACTTACTTTGACATGTTGACCATGAATCAGTGTGGCCCTCAGCCTGAAATGGGATTAGCTATCGCTGGTCTGCCCCTTAACTCAGAAGTTACTGGATCCACATTTCAAAGCCTGCCTTAAGATAGTAAAGCTTATTTTTCTACAGCTGAGGTGGGGGATCTGTGTCCCTCCAGATTTTGCTGGTCTCCAATGCTCATCACCATCATGACCAATGGTCTGGGATTATAGGATCTGGAGTCCAGAAACACCTGGAGGGCCTGAGCTTGAAATTAGGAGTGTCAGTTTTTCACTGTGGGCCTGTGACATTCTGAACAAAGGGACAGTCTCTGCAAGAGCGCTCCAATTCTGAAATGAAAAATATGGCATGTCAAACAATAGCTTGGGATCACACATCCTCTCTGGAAGTCCTAAACCCAGATGTGTGGGAGCTGCTTGGGCTTACTCACTGATCAGAGAAAGGAGTTCTGGGAACATCCTTATTTTAAAAAAGCATTCCCTTCTTTTCCTTTTTTAATTTATGCAAGTGGGGTCTGAAACAAAACGTTGCAACTTGGCAAGTACTTATGCCCAAGGCCAGCCTAAGACATTTTGCTGCCTGAGGGGGCAAGGCACGTGACAGCTCTCTTCTCCCACAGAAGCAGCCTAGTCAGGAGGAAGAGCTGAGGGGAATACTTTGCTGATAAATCTCATGGTAGTAATGTGCCTAGATAATTAACATTTTCTGTACAAGTATGAAATTGGTATTGTTTAAACAGTTGAACAAAAATATGTATTTCCTAATAACATCAACTCCGATTTGGACCTATTTATAGTATATCCTGAGATTTTGCCAAGACATCTATATTTTGTATTATCCTCCAGACATGCCTGGAGTTGTTCAGTGACCACCCGCCCAGGAATGGAAAGTTTGAGACTGGACAATAATTGGACATAATGGCCAGGTCCAAATATGTCTTTTTAATAAGCAGTTTAGCATTCACTTCTTAAAGGGGGTCCGAGAAGACTCCCTCACAGAGGGAAGCATTCACTAGCCCACTGACCCTATTTCTCAGCCATGTCTGGTTCCCTTTTATAGCTAGGATGGGCGAGGATCAAGGAGACAGGTGGTAGGTTTCACTCGTTCAAGTCTGTCCACATCCTCAGAGGCAACAGGTTGTAATGGATCCCATCCAACTTGACTAGACCCAGTGGCGTAGTGGGCTGCGGGGGCACAGGGGCAATTGCCCCAGGCACAAAATTGTTAGAGGTGCACAATTTCAGCACCTGGTGCTGCCTCAATACAGCTGCACGCTTCCATCACTTGGGTCCGATGACAACGGCTTGTCCATGCGAACAGGTAAGTGACCTCTCCAGACAATGGGATGGCTCTTCTTTTCTTATCTCTGTGGCTGTGATCCCCTGGGTGATGTGGATGCCATTAGGCAGTCGAATGCGCATGCATACTCCGTCTGTTTCCCTCCCTCCTACCCCCCCCTCCACATGGCCACGAGAACTGGCAAGCCATACTATGTCTCTGACTAGCCAGAGCTCTGGCACCCTCCTAACTTGGTGGAGTCTACCTCTTTCCAAACCTGAGCAATTTTATCTGCAAAAAAACTCATGACAGGAGTCATTACAGGAGATCTTGGACTCTATCTCAGACCCTGATGGCAAAGGTGGTTCTGTTAGACTATGAACCACCTGAAAGAGTCTCCTGGTACTGTTTTCACCAACAGATCCAGCAACAATGGTCCTCCTCACCGTCGCTATCGCCACTTGGTAGGCTTGACGTTGAGCTCTATTTTTTTTTTTAAAAAAAAGATATTTATTAGAGTTTTACAAAAAACAAAGATTAACAGAATAAAAGAAAAACCAAGAAAAAGAAAAATTTAAAAATACATAAAGAAGAAAAAATAGAAAAATACAAAAAACAAATCCCTTTTTTGATGTTTTTAAGCTCATTTGCTTGTTTCCTTGACCTCCTCACACCTCCCCTTTTTGCATTCCCATTTACATAATCAATTCAGCAAATCCTTACCCTCTATCATTTATCTTAGCTCTATATCCTAACATATTATGACTCTATCTTTTCATCCATTTATCAATTCATTTTTGCATATTCTTATTAACTTTTGTTGCTGAATACCACTTATTGCCAATCCGAACATAATTTTAACATTCATTAATTTTACAATATTTCTGAAGATAGTCTTTAAATTTCTTCCAGTCTTCCTCCACCACCTCTTCTCCCAAGTCTCGGATTCTGCCAGTCATTTCCGTTGACGTTGAGCTCTAACCCGTGTTTGGTCTCATTGAAATGGGTTTTTCACCACCAGCACTTTAGCTGTCTCAGTAATTGTTTCATCACCCTCAGCTCCAGGGGTAGAACCACAGGGTCATCCAAGTGCCATGTAATTGGAGAGGGTGCTTTTTAAGGTTTGTGGAGCAGCACACTCTTATTGCCCACCAGCAAATGTGCTTTCCATGTGTTTGGCCACCATCTATCAGGTCTCTCCAGATGAATTTGCTATTAGAAGGAGGCATGTGAAGCCATATTCCTGGAAAGAGATTCTGGAGACAAGCACTCGACCCAATTTTAGCATTTGATTCTGTGAGAGGCGCCCAGTGCTTGGTCTTACTAGCTGCAGCTTAACTTTAACTATGTTTACAGCAGAGGAGCAAGTCCTGGAGGGCCGGCTTCCTATTCTGCCTCTATGATTGAGTTGGCATTGATGAGGAAAATTCCGGGGTGTGAGGCTACTCAACAGCCCAGTTCGTCGGGCAGAGCCAACAGGTACTTGCGGTCAGAAATGAAGGAGATTCCAGCCACAAATTGGAGCAAAACAGCGGTCAGTAGACCAAGATCTTTTTTTGTTGCGCAACAGGTTCCCACAGGAGTAAGAACCCCAAACATGGGGTGACATTGACTTTTAAAACTTCCCACGGTCACCCAGAATACATTGCGTACAGAGTCATCATCATCAAACCTTTATTGCATTAGCATACAGCCATAGCAGGTGTCAGAGCTGCCCAAGGTCCCAGCTCACAAAGGACCAACGCTGCTTCGTTGTTAAGTACAAAAGTCTTTATTGAAGTTCAGTTTCACTTCCAGAGCCGCAGCCCGCAGCTCTACGTCTCACTGTCAGACCGCTGATGATCCCTCTGAATCTCCTCCCCCTGTACACCAGTTTAAGACCCTCGCCTTGCTCCACCTTTTCCGCTGCTCTTTCCTCCTCTGGGTCCGCCTGCCCGCCGGGGTCTCGCCCTTTCTAGCCTCTTCTGACGCTGATTCCCCTGAGCCTTCTCCCTCCCTCCGGCGGGCTTTAGGAGCTGGTTCCCCATCCGGGTCTCCTGCTGTCCCCCGCGCCTGCACATTTGAACTTGGCGCGCGCGCCCAGCCAGCAGCTTTCCTCCTGATCGTTTCACTGCTGCTGTCACTGCTTCCCCCTTCGGGGGGGCTAGCTGCAACTGACCTCCCCTCCATTCCCCCACTCTCCGATGGAGGCGTGGTCAGCCCTGACTCACCTCCTCTGCCGGCTGGAGGGGACGCTGGCCCTGACACATGTGACTCTTCCCCCCCACTACGCTCTGGTGGGGAAACTGGTCCCGATCCCCCACTGCTGCTTTGGGGTTCCCCTCTGGCTCCTTGTTTCTGGTGCGTCCCCTCTGGGACCCCCCTTGCTCTGACCATCGGCGCCCCCTTCTGGGAATCTTCTGATTCGCTGGAGAAGCTCATGGAATCTCTCAGGCCACTGTCATACTCCCCTACGCTTCCCTCGGATTCTTCCCCTTCGCTCTCCAATTCCTCTCTCCCCAGTGCTCCTGCTCCTGATTCCCTGACAGCAGGATAAGACAAAAAATGCTAGAGAGAAGCAACCTAACAAGATTCAAATGATATTACTGGCATTGTGACATTTAAATTACCCTAAAACAATAATGTAAAAATTTAGTTGCCAGCGCCGGGAATCTAAAATGCAGATGTATATAAAACATATAATGGCCCCAAAATAGGCTCGGCACATTAGGTTAAAAAGGTAATACAAAGAATTAAAACAGGTCCAGGTCTGGGACACACTACCCAGTCAGTGTAGCCCTGAGTTTCAAAGCCTGCACTATAAAGATTGCCACCCCACGTGAAATTTGGGGATTTGCATCCACAAGAAGCGATTTCAAACAGTCTTCCTTAGATGTGATGGTGGGCGGGATCAAGAGGAGGAGCTTAGTTCTTATTAGCTCATAAATAGGGCAGTAGAAAAAGAAATGTATGAAGTCCTCTACTTCATTCATTGTGCATGGACATAGACGCTGAGTAATGGGGGTCTTAAAGTAAATCCCCTGCAAGAAGGCCGTGGGTATAGAATGGAAACGGGCCATGGTAAACGCTCTTCTCAAATTGGGCTCCGTCAAGTCTATCAAGTAGTTGGCCAGTGATCTTACCACTTTCACTTTAGGGAGCCACTTGGAGAGGCGAGCTGTGGTGGACTGTGCCCGGTCCATGGCCTCGTCTCTTGTAAGAATCCAGGCCCGGATATTACGATGGTCCCAAGATGACAGCGTGTCAAGATCTGGGAGGGAGTAGCGTGCCGTGATAATCTCCATGGACTTGGACCATTTGTTGTTATGAGCACAAGTTAAAAAGGCTTGCCTGACTAGTAGGGAGCCTGGGGCTTTGATTAATTTACAATAAAAACTAATTATTCTAATGTGGGCTCTCGCAACAATAGAGGGGAGGCCCAGTTCTGTTCTTAACTGTGCAGCAACCGAGCCCTTGGGGAGGCCCAGTAACTTTCGTGCAAAAGAGTTTTGTAGAATCTCGAGCCGTTGTAGTGTTTTTAAATTCCACCCCCAGATTTCAACCCCATACAGTAACATCGGGAGGACTTTGCTGATAAATGCTTTTCTGATTGGAGGAACCAACTGGCCGCCTTTTGCATAGAAGAATTTCTCCAAGGCTTTGATGGTTCTACGGGCAGCCAGGATGGTCATATTTAGGTGAGCTGACCAACTAAGCCCATGCTGAAAAGTGATGCCCAAATACTTGAATGCTGAACAATATTCAATAGAGTGGCCCTCAAATTTCCAGAATGGCTTCCGAGTTTTCGTGCCAAAAATAAGAATTTTGGTTTTGGCGAAATTGATTTTGAGGGAGTTGGTATCACAATATGTCATGAGCCCTCTGAGCATGTTGTTTAAGCCCTGCTTGGTTAAAGACAGTATCACCATGTCGTCCGCATAGAGTAATATGGGGATCTTGCGCTGTTGTAATGAGGGGGCAGATTGGTTTAGGGCCTTCATGGTTGTAACGATGTCATTAATGTAGAAATTAAATAGAAAAGGGGCCAAGAGGCAGCCCTGTTTGACCCCTTTATTCAGAGGGAAGGAATCAGAAAGAGCTCCCAGAGGGCCAAATTTTACTCTGGCCGATATGTCATTATGAATTTCCATAAGAAGGTGGAGGAGTCTCTTATCTATGTTGGTGTAACTAAGCTTCTGCCATAGCCTATCTCTAGGGATGGAGTCAAAAGCGGAGGTCAAGTCCACAAAAGCCGCGTGTAGTTTGCAGTTGAACCTGTTTAGGTATTTATCAATCAATGTAAATAGAACAAGACATTGGCCAGATGTACTATGACCTTTACGGAAGCCAGCCTGTTCCGGATGGAATACCTTTGTTTCTTCTGCCCACTCGATTAATTACTCTAACAAGAATCTAGAGTAAACCTTGTATGATATGTCCAGCAGGCTAATAGGTCGATAGTTACGCGGATCTTGTGGGTCCCCCTTTTTATGTATTGGGATGACTATGCTCTGTTTCCAGTTAGGTGGAATCTTAAGAGTAGCATTAATAGTGGTAAAGAGAGATGCTAAAATAGGGGCCCACCACGTCTGGTTCGATATAAATACCTCAGGTGGTATCATATCCTCCTCCGGGGATTTATCCCCTGATAGCATGCTAATTAGTTGTAAACATCTCTCTGGGGAAACTGGTTCCCAGGTGGGCAAGGCAGATGCTGGAAGAGAAGAGACTACGTTTACTTCAGGATCAGGGGCGGAATACAGCTGAGCAAAGTGAGAGTGCCAACTGGCTGCTGTGATATTATTAATGATGAATGAGTGGGGTCTTAAACCTGCATTAATTAAATTCCAGAATTTCTTGTCGTCACGGGTTTTAATGGCCACTGACAGGGCCGTCCAGCGTTCTTTCGCAAAGAGCAATTTCTTATGTTGAAGCAACTTCTTGTAGTATAAACGGAATTGGGCTAACTCCCTGATTTTGCTCTGGGAGCTGTCTGATTTCATATCAGACTGAAGAAATCTAAGCCAACTTCTGCACTGTTTGCATTCTTGGTCGAACCAAGTTTGATTCTTCCAGGTTAGAATCGCATGGGGAGATTTCGTGAGTGAAGGAAGCAAGTAGGCTAGAATTTGCTGGGAAGTTGAGAAATGATTCACATTCGTTGTTAACAGCTGAGCTTTCAAGGCTAGGATCTCAGGGGAATTTAGGAGGACTTTTATGTCTTGCTCCAGATAGATATCCCACTTCTTACGTTCGGGGGCTAAGATCAGTGGGTCCTGGAGGTGGAATGAGCTGGGAAGCCCCAGCTGTGTGGGGGGGAAAGAGATGGCGATTGGAAGGTGGTCACTTTCGGTTCTGTTGAACACATTGAAACAATATGCCTTATCATTAAATGCCGAGGAGGACCAGATGTAGTCTATAACGCTTGCCCCTCTCGAACCTAGAAAAGTATAGAATCCCCCGGACCAGTCTTTGGGAGTGCCATGCAAGCTGTGCAGCCCGCAGTTTATGGTAAGCTCCAGTAGTATGATGCCAGCCCTATTGATGGTCTTATCATGTGAATTCCACGTAGGAAACCACTCCTCCTCTATGAATAATTGCGACTTATGGGTGAATGAGCTTATGTCTGCTCCGATTCTGGCATTAAAGTCCCCCATTATAAAGATCTCTGACTTTGGAAATTCAGCCACCGATTTATCGAGGATTCCCCACCCGGACTCTTTGCTGCTAAGCATTGAAAGGAGAATGGAGCTTGGATTTTCTTCACTTTTGTTCTCCTTTCTGCTCCGGTGTCCTCTTGACTGAGAATTGTAAGTAAGCAACGAACTCTACCAATTTTTTTACTTACCACTCCCCTGCCTCCTACAATACTCTCTAAGGTGCATTAAGATATTTCCAATTACTGCGGATATTTTTCCTTATCTCCACTATGGGTCATAGCAAGCGGCCAAGGGACCTGGACGAGGCAATTCCTCCCCCGAGGCCCAAACAGTCCAAGATTGATTCTTTCTTTTTTAACTGTAGCAGAAATAACGAGGAAGATAGCTACACGGTTGAAACTTACAATCGTTTTAATCCTTTAATTGACCTCGCAGCCGACATAGAAGTGGAGGGGGTGAACTCGAAGGCAACGAATAATGCTAAGGATAATGACAAAGAAGTGAGAGCCACCTCGAAGGGGGAGCCCGAGTCGGCCCTGGGCATGGGATTCGATCATTTCCAATTAATAACCAGGACCCTGCGCTGCATCTTTAAGAGCATAAATGGGATCTCCATGCAGGTGAATAACCTTCACCAAAAGCTTGAGGCCCATTTGTTGGAGCTGCAGCACAACCTCACTCTGCCTCCGAGGGATTTAAAGAGACAGAGGTGTACCTCCCCTGTTAGACATGAAAGTGGCTCTGGTGGTCACTTATTAAAAGCTCAATTGGACTCTCAATCTCTGATCCTACAAGCAAACAAAATATGCCTAACTATACGCAGCAGTGACCCCAGGTCCCCAAGGTGGAATAACTCGAGAGATATCAAAGATCATCTAAGGCAACTCCTTCACATTTGGCCTCCGCTAATAGATCTTAGTTCAGTGAAACTTTTGAACTACTACCATCGGTTCCAAAAAGTACTGCTCTCCTTCCAGTCACCAAAAATTCCTTCCATACTGGTTAGGCGTAAAGCGTTTTTGGCCACCTGGGGCATCTTTCCAACGAGAGTTTTTCATGACACCAGGATCAAACCTTTTTTCCGTAACATCATACAAAAAGGTATCCGCTCACCAGACTGGAGCGACATAGTCTTGAAACTCAAGCTGCCACCCCGGGAACCTCACCCTCCCTCTCAGCCCAAGCTACCTGGTTTATCTACTCCAGCAACAGAGAAGCATGACCAAAGCGGGCCCAGCCTTCTGGCTGCTTTAGAGGAGAGGGACCTTATCTCATCCTATGGTGAGCTGCCATTAGAAGAACAGCAGGAAGTTATAAATAGGCTTGATATACTCAAGCAGCAACTTATACATGTACTTCAAGAGAAAAAAATCTCCTCAAAATCTGGTCATAGTAACCTACTAAATCAAAGGAACGCAGTCATGAAGGGGCTAACACCTCAGAAATCCCTGCCAAATATTGGGACTCCATTAACGGATGATATGGCAGTCTGCCTGGCAGAAGCTCCTCATACTCCGTCGCAACGCAGTCTCCCTTCACCTCTACTAATAGATCTGCGTACAGAGTCACTGACACATCACTACTACCTCAATAAAGCGTCGCAAAAGGGGAGGGTTACACAGGGATTATCAAGATTAACATAGGCCAGCGGTAGGCAACCTAAGGCCCGGGGGCCGGATGTGGCCCAATCGCCTTCTCAGTCCAGCCAGCGGACAGTCCAGGAATCAGTGTGTTTTAACATGAGTAGAATGTGTCCTCTTACTCAAAACACATCTCTGGGTTATTTGTGGGGCATAGGAATCCGTTCATTATTTTTTTCAAAATATAGTCCGGCCCACCACATGCTCTTGTGGGATGTGAAACACAACAGCAGTCAAGTACAACATTCCTAGAGTGAACATGTTTACACATGGGGAGGAATGTTTGTCCAGCCAGCAGGTAAACTTCCTGTTTCCTTCTGGGCTGGGAAAACTTCCTCTACATGTGACTAAAGGTGGGTGTGGCCTCACCTGTGCAGGTAACGACAAAAGCACAGGGCAGGGCAGCCATCTCTCTCTCTTTCACCACATGCATGGAAGAAGCAACATCTGCTTAGCCAAAGATGCCCTCTTGGCTTCCAGCCAAGAGAGGACAAAGGGACTGTCTTCATATGGAATACTTTCCAAGTGTATGTTACTTTTCTAAGCTAAGTCTGCCTTCTGGGATCCGATTGTGAACAGAATGTGAGTAAACTCTTTTTAGACTTTTGTAGAAGACTGTGTTGTGTCTTATCTTTTATGAAGGAATAAGGGGAAAATACCAGAACAGTTATTATAGAGGCTTTAGCGAGCCTGAGCAAACGCATCCACTGCAAATTTTAGAAGAAGGGAATGTTACTTTGCTAAATTGTGGAACTTGTTAACACAAGTTGGATAAGGATATAATCAGACAATATATCCTCTCCTGCATCCCTGAGCATTCCCACAGGTCTGAGGGACGGTGGACCAGCCCACAGCTGGAAAAGGTTGCTGACCCCTGACATAGGCAAACATGTCCAGACTTTTCACTCAGTACAAGCTTAACACAGGCAAACATGTCCAAGCACCTCTTAAGTACAGTTAAAGGGACCCCTGACCATTAGGTCCAGTTGTGACCGACTCTGGGGTTGCGACGCTCATCTCACTTTATTGGCCGAGGGAGCCGGCATGCAGCTTCCGGGTCATGTGGCCAGCATGACTAAACCGCTTCTGGCGAACCAGAGCTGCGCACGGAAACACCGTTTACCTTCCCATCGGAGCAGTACCTATTTATCTACTTGCACTTTGACGTGCTTTCGAACTGCTAGGTTGGCAAGAGCAGGGACCGAGCAACAGGAGCTCAGTCCGTCGCGGGGATTCCAACCGCCGACTTTCTGATCGGCAAGCCCTAGGTTCTGTGGTTTAGACCACAGCACCACCCGCGTCCCTCCTGCACATCCATACCCTGGCGCAAGTCTGGTGATGGGCTCTTGGTTTCTTTGGCCAGCTAACTGCTCAGTAATTGTCACCTTTGAGCACTTCCCTGGGTGGGGGGGGGGGGCGGGGTGTACACGTGTCCTCACGCTTGAGGGATTATGGCGGGAGATAGAGGGGGAAAGAGTCCTTTCCTTAAGGGCAAGAATGGTGTTGGAATGGAGGAAATTGATGCAGGGGGTTGATTTTCTAAGATTTTATGAAGTTAGGGGCTTTTCCTAAGCTGGCAGTCCATAAGGGAAGTGGTTTGACATATTTCTTGCAACAAAGGATCAATTTTTGCAATAGAAACCAGTTAATGGGGTTTTAATGGACTGAGTCCATTGTTCTCTCAGCAGGCGGCCATTCAGGAGCTCAGTCAAGCTTGCAAAGCTCCGCTGCTCTGCAGAACGGAAACAGGCAGTGGTACAAGGAAGATTCTGTCCACTAGAGGCCGCTATCCGCTAAACGCTATTGGCTAGCTGTCAAAATCCGATGCTTTTGATTGGTCTATACGCAGTAGTATGTAAATACAGAGTTCATTCCCAAGTCCCCATTCATATTGATATGGTTTTATACCAGAAAGAGGGAAGCAGGGTCTTTTATTAATTAAAAAAAATGTGGTGCTTGGTGCGACAGGGGAGGGAAAGGGCTTTCTCGAGCTCATTGTCTCGCGCCCTAGGTATGTGGAGGGGTTTCTGGGGAAGGCGAGATCCGTAGCGAATTTCCCCCTCGGAAATTCCGTATAGCATATTCGTTAAAAAGAAAAAGAAAAAAGGAGGGGGGAGAGAAAAGACTGAAAGGGAAGAAAGGTTTCCTCTGTTCCCCTCCACTCTTCCAAAATAATTCCAAGCTGAGGTGCAGAGCTCTTTCCTCCCTTGTGACCTCCCCACCCTCCTCCTCCTCCTCCTCCTCCCTTCCACATAACTGGCTGTGTCACCTTGCCTGCAAATCATACCTCCCTTTGAACTGAAGCAGATTTCCATCCCTGTTTGTGCCAATTCTGGAGTCTAAAAGCTGAGGACATAAATCAGCCCAAGGAAAATGACACCCTTCCTACCCACGCAAAAATGCAACTTTAATTGGTCTGTTTGCTACTGGACGTGGTCGCCAAGTTTGGCAAAAGGGCTTTGTTTTTTTCTTTTGTTTTAAGAAGTGAAGCAATAACTCATTTGCTTGCTAGTGTGGGAGTCTGCAATTCTTGGTGTTCCAGGGCTTTTTGCAAGTTGGAGTTGCCTCCAGTCCACCCCGGATGTAAGAACAGTCCTTCTGGATTAGACCAATGGATGATCTAGTCCAGCACCTTGTTCCCCATAGTTGCCCAGCAGAGGCTCACAACAAGCCCATAAGCAGGACCTGAGTGCAATGGCCCTCTCTCACTCATATTCCCAAGCAGGGCCGGACCTCTGATGAGCCAGAGTGAGGCAGCTGCCTCAGGCGGCTGATGCTGAGGTGAGGGGATTGAGCTTGTGAGTGCCCTGTGGCCTGTCCTGTACCCCTACGTTAGCTGACTGCTCTCAAGTGCAGTGAAAGCTCCTGTCCTTTCCAAAGTACTTGGAATAAGATTCAACAGTCAATCCAATTGGCTTCGGTACAAGCAAGTTTTTTGGGTGTTTTACTGTTTTTGACGTTTTAATTTGCTGGGAGCGCCCAGAATGGCTGGGGCAACCCAGTCTGATGGACAGCATATAAATATCAACATTGAATTTGTCTTATTTCCTTTCAAAGCCATTAAAGTTGTTACTTTTTGTTGGCTATTTGCCATTTAGTTGTGCTGCAGAAAGTTTGTTGAGGAGACCACGCATTACAAGGAACTCAAAAATAACTTTAACACTAAAAATAACAACAAGCATGACCCAACCACCAACCCATCCCCCAGGGTACTGAGAGCGCTAGGTGCTGCTCTTTATATACTATACCCAATTGCTGACACAGCTTAATTAACACAACTTAACAGCACCTGCTATACTCCTTCACAGCTGTAAAACTGGGTCACATTATTTGCTCTGGCCCTTAAAGACATACAGATCTTGTGGAACAATAATGAACCTTCAAATTTAAAGAGACCATTCAACACTTTTCAGTACCTATGGGTGCAGTGGCATCTGGACCATGGAACTCTCAGTTGGTGACTTGTGGGAGTCAGTCTGCAGTTCACCACACCTCAACCAGTGGGATGTATCACCAGAGATTACAGAACCCCAGCCGAGTCTTCAGAGATGTCCAGCTCTCAGCAGAACAGCTTCTTCCAGAGCAGTGGCAGAGCAAGGTGGGGGAGGTCCACACTGGGTGTCATCCTGGGGGGGGGGGGCATTCATTGTAGGCTTGGGAAGCTGGGAGTCGTGGGTGGGCAGCATGTTGTTGCCCCGCGCTCCCGGCTGGTGTTGAATGGTCACTTAAAAATGTGAAGGTTCATTATTGCTTCACAAGTTGTGTATGTCTTTAAGGGCCAGGGCAAATAACGAGACCCAGTCTTACAGCTGTGAAACACAGCAGGTGCTGCTGAGTTGTGTTAATCAAGCTGTGTCAGCAATTGGGTATAGTATATAAGGAGCAGCACCTAGCTCTCCCTTTACCCTGGGGGATGGGTTGGTGGTTGGGTCTGGTTTGTTGTTGATGTATTTAGTGTATAAGGAGTTTTTGTTTTTGTTATTAAAACCTTGTTTAAGTTATTTTTGAGTCCCTTTTTAATGCATGGTCTCCCCAGCAAGCTCTCTGTAGCTCTGTTGTTGTTTAGTCGTTTAGTCGTGTCCGACTCTTCATGACCCCATGGACCAGAGCACGCCAGGCACTCCTGTCTTCCACTGCCTCCCGCAGTTCGGTCAGACTCATGTTTGTAGCTTCCCCCTGTTTGTATTTCAAATATTGGATTTGGCCATCCAAGAGGCGGGAAGAAAAGAAGAATTTAAATATACAAATTTTATGTTTTGTTTCTCCTTTAAGTGTTACAAAAACACCACTGCATCAATTAATTTGGTTGGATAAGCTTCGAGCGCCCCCTGGTGGATTTTCATTGTTATAGGCATCAAGTCATATATTCGGTGACCATTTGTTTAACTCCCCCTGGTGGACAGATTTAGTGGTATAATTTAAACTGTTTTAGTTTTAAAATGGCGCATTCACAAAAGAAAGGAGAAGGTACACCAGTAGAAAGGAAAGGTTCTAGACAAGAATCTGATCTTAAGGGAGATTTAATAAAGATGTTTACTGAACTTAAATCTGAGCTTAAATCAGAAATACATAAAAGTGAGGAAAATATTGAGACAAAATTGGAACAAGTGGATAAAAAAATAGATGTGACGGTGGAAAAAATAGATGAAACTATTAATGAAATTAAGGGTCAAATGAAAGATATGGGGGAAAGGACACAAAATCTGGAAGAGGGGGCTAAAAAGACTAAAATGGAGATTAAAGAATTGAAGAAGGGGGAGGAAAAAATTAAAGCAGAGGTGTTAGAAGTCAACAAAGCTCAAGAAGAACTGTGGGATGCTATTGCAATGAATGAACTGAGACAGAGGGAGACTAATCTGAGATTCAGATTGGTCCCAGAAACACAAGGAGAAGAAATAAAGGAGAAACTGATTAAAGAAATTGCTATTTGGATGGAGATGCAAGAAGAAGATGTGGCAAAGACAGTACATAATGCTTTTAGAATTAAAGTAAGAACAAATAAAGCGAAGAAATTCCCAGGAGATTGTTTGGTAATATTTAAAGATAGAGAAATGAGAAATTTAATTTTGCAAAAGAACAGGGAGAAAAGATTGAATATTGGTGGGAATAACATAATCATCTTTAAAGATGTCCCACTTTGCTTGTTGAAAAAACACAATACCAACAGTTGGTGCAAGCTCTCAGGAAAAACAATATTGAATTTAGATGGGAGTTCCCAGAGGGACTATCGTTTGCCTACAAAGGGAAAAGACACAGAATAATAAGACCGGATGAATTGGATAAATTTCTGAGAAGGTATAAAGAACTGGGAAGTGAGGAAACTGCACCAATGGGGGCAGGAGCTGAAAGAGAGGATTCGCAAGACTCGGAGGAGGAGAAGGTGGAGGAAGAGGAAGAAGAGGGAAAAATAAATTAAAGACTATTATTAAAAATTAATCAGAAGACATTATGGCGCTGAAATTATGGACCTGGAATGTCAATGGGATAAATGAGGGGGGGGGGAAGGAATAAAATTCAACAATATTTGAAAAAACAAAATTTGGATATTATTTGTTTACAAGAGACTCATGTGATGAGGAAACATAGAAAAATTTTGATAAATAAAAAACTAGGGAATGAATTTATCTCATCGGACAAAACTAAAAAAAGAGGTGTGGTTCTATATATAAAAAACAAAATAGAAGCTCATCAGATTTTTAAAGATGAAGAAGGCAGAATCGTGGCAGTACAAGTCAAATGGCAAGGTGAAAAAATAATAATCGTCGGAGTGTATGCACCTAATGAAAACAAAATGGACTTTTTTAGAGATCTAGAAGAGAAACTATTTGAATATTTTGATCAAAAGATTATAATAATGGGTGATATGAATGCAGTGGTTTCAATGGAGATGGACAGATTAAGAGCAACAGGAAAATCAAAAGAAGGGGTCCAGCTGCAGCAGGCGCAGCTACAACTTTATCTATGGATTCAGTGACACAGGCACTAGTTAAAATAAATGAGGCTCTGGAAGCGCTCACTAAGCAGAGCACAGAAAACTCCAAACAGCTGAAAGAATTGTCAACAAAATTGGACTTAAATACAGAGTCAATAAACAAATTGGTTCAAGAAAATGAGACAACTAGAAAGATCGCTGAAGAGGCAAAAACTTCTGCAGAAGAGGCAAAAACTTCTGCAGAAACTACACAGGAAAAGTTAGTACCAGTCTGCAAAAAGCTGGAAGAACATGATGCGGCCCTGTCTTTATTGGAACTACAGAAGAAAAACAGGAATTTGAGATTGAGACTGATCCCAGAAAGTGAAAAGGATAATTTGATAGATTTTCTTACAAAAGAGTTTCTGGAATTTTGGCAGGACAATTTGAAAGAAGAGGAATTCAAGATAGTAACTGCTTTTAGACTGGGCAGGAGACAAAACAGAAAGAGCCCAAGAGACTGTTTGATAACTTTGAGATCTCAGGAGGAGAGAGATAAGATACTAAACTTACACTTTCAAAGAGCTCTTGAGATTGAAGATTCCCGTGTGCAGATTTTCAAAGACATTCCTAAATATATTTTGGAAGTGAGGGCTCATTACAAGGACTTGGTCACTCTGCTAAGAAAGAATAACATACTATTCAGATGGGAGTTTCCACAAGGCCTGTCTTTTAATTATAAAGGGAAGAAAATTAAAATAAAAACAGTGCAAGATAAAGAACAATTTTTGGAAAGGAACGAGGAGGACCTTTTGAAGGAAACGGCAGAACCTACAGATCTAGCAGAAGTACCAGACATCTCAAACTTATCTTTTGGGCTTAAAACACCAACAGGAGAAGACTTGCTTGGAGCAGTTGGGGGAACAATTAAGTAAATAACAAGATGTCTCTGCAATTTCTAAGTTGGAACTGTAATGGACTGAATCTTCCTAGGAAAAGGCGTGAGGTTTTTCATATTCTAAAAAAAGAACAATTGGACTTGATTTGTTTACAAGAAACCCACGTGACCAGAGTACACCGAAAATTACTTATTAATAAAAGACTAGGACAGGAATTCATTTCATCGGACAAAGTGAAGAAAAGAGGAGTGGTGATCTATGCAAAGGAAAAGTTGGCCCCTAAATTAATTTTTAAAGATGAACAAGGAAGGTATTTGGCAATTGAAATTCAAGTTCAAGGAGAAAAATTACTGATAATAGGAATTTATGCACCAAATGAAGGGAAGTCAGAATTTTTAAAGAAATTGCATGAGACATTAATGGACTATTTGGATTACAATGTAATTATGATGGGAGATATGAATGGAGTGGTCTCTACAAACATGGATAAAGCACAAAGACAGGTGGTCTCCAAGGATGGGAGACTACCAAAGACTTTTTTCGAAATGACAGACAATATGAACCTGATTGACATTTGGAGAACAAGGAACCCTCTTGAGAGGGAGGGAACTTTCTTTTCCGAAGCAAAAATGACTTGGACCAGAATTGACCAAATATGGGTAACTAGTGGGATGGCACCAAAGATAAAGAAAGTGGAAATCTGCCCAAAGACTTGCTCCGACCATAACGCTGTAAAGATGGAGATAAACCTAACAACAGCTGGCTCCTTTAGATGGAGGATGAATGACTCCCTGTTTAGAGATGAAGAGGTGTATAAAAAGGCCCAGAAAGTTGTAAAGGATTACTTTGAGATAAATCTGAGAACAGAAGTGGAAAAAAGAGTAATCTGGGACGCAAGCAAAGCCGTCATGCGAGGATTTCTAATACAACAGAATGCTATAAAAAGGAAGAGACAGAATGAGAAGAAGGATACGATTTTGGAAAAGATAAAAGAAGGAGAAAAAAAATTGAGATCTAAACCAAAGTCACATGAAATTTTGAGAGAAATTAAGTTTTACCAGAGACAATATATGGAACTAATGAATCAAGAGATAGAATGGAAAATAAAACAAATGAGACAAAAGACATTTGAATCGGCAGACAAATGTGGGAAACTTCTGGCATGGCAATTGAAGAAGAGACAAAAACAGAATACGGTTACAAATCTAGAAGTTGAAGGAAAGAACATCTATAAACCAAATGAGATTAGAAACTGTTTTCAGAGTTATTTCAGGAGACTTTATGCACAAGGGACGGTGAATGAAAAGGAAATAGAAGAATTCCTAAAAAAATATGGATTACAAAAAATTTCTGAACAAAGTAAAGTGATTTTGAACCAGAAGATAACTGATCAAGAAATTGAGGGAGCCATTCAAAATATGCAATTGGGAAAATCTCCAGGACCTGATGGATTGACCTCCAGATATTACAAAGCTTTGAAAGAATGGCTTATACAACCGTTGAAGGAGGTCTGTAACGAAATTTTAGAGGGGAAGAAGGCACCTGAATCGTGGAAAGAAGCGTACATTACACTTATACCAAAATCAGAGACTGAGAAGAACCAGATTAAGAACTACCGCCCTATATCATTACTCAATGTGGATTACAAATTTTTTGCAGACATTTTGGCAAAAAGATTGAAAAGAGTTTTGGTGGGAGAGATTCATAAAGACCAGGCGGGCTTTCTTCCAGGAAGACATCTATCAGACAATGTGAGAAATATAATAGATATTATGGAATTACTAGAAGCTAATATTAATACCAAGGCAGTATTAATATTTGTGGATGCGGAGAAAGCCTTTGACAATATTTCTTGGAGTTTTATGAAAAAGAATCTTCAAGGGATGGGGGTAGGCCAAGGTTTTGAGAATGGTATAGGTGCAATTTATTCTGAACAAAAAGCAAAATTGATTGTAAATAATGTGGTTACTGAAGAATTTGCTATTGAAAAAGGGACACGACAGGGGTGCCCAATATCCCCATTACTTTTTATATCTGTCTTGGAGGTTTTATTAAACATGATCAGAGGGGACCAGCTGGTTAAAGGGATTCAGGTCGGAGCTAAACAATATAAATTGAGAGCGTTTGCAGATGATCTAGTATTAACTTTACAAGAGCCAGACACTAGTACGAGAAGAGTTTTAGAGCTAATACAAATATTTGGTCAAGTAGCAGGTTTTAAGTTGAACAAACAGAAAACGAAAGTACTGGACAAAAATCTAACAGTTGCTGAAAGAGAGAAGTTCCAGAGTGAAACTGGTTTAATGGTAGCAAAGAAGGTGAAATACCTGGGGATTAATTTGACATCTAAGAATGTGAACTTATTTAAAGATAATTATGAGAAATGTTGGACAGAAGTTAAGAAAGATTTAGAAATATGGTCAAATTTGAGACTTTCCTTGTTAGGCCGAATTGCTGTTATTAAGATGAATGTTTTGCCGAGAATGTTGTTTTTGTTTCAAACATTGCAGATTGTGGATAAAATGGATTGTTTCAAGAAGTGGCAAAAAGACATATCTAGATTTGTCTGGCAGGGCAAAAAGCCCAGAATAAAATTTAAGATATTAACTGATGCAAAAGAAAGAGGGGGGTTTGCCCTGCCGGACCTAAAATTGTATTATGAATCAGCGGCTTTTTGCTGGCTGAAAAACTGGCTGCTTCTTGAAAACACAGACATTTTGGATTTGGAAGGATTCAATAACAGATTTGGCTGGCATGCATATATATGGTATGACAAGGTTAAAATCCACCAAGGTTTCAAAAACCATATTGTTAGGAAAGCATTATATAATGTTTGGATTCGGTATAAAGATTTGTTGGAAAACAAAACCCCTAGGTGGTTGTCACCAATGGAAGCTAAGGAAGTGAAAAAACTTAATATGGAATCCAAATGGCCAAAATATTGGGAAATTATAGAACATGAGGAGGGAAAAGTGAAATTGCAGAGTTATGAGAAATTGAAGTCTAAAGTAAGAGACTGGCTTCATTATTACCAGATAAATGAAGTTTTCAAACAGGACAGGAAAATTGGCTTCCAGGTGGAGAGGTCAAAATTAGAAACAGAACTCTTGGAACCCAATACTAAGAATTTGTCAAGAATGTATAACTTGCTGTTGAAATGGAATACACAGGACGAGACGGTTAAATCAGCTATGATTAAATGGGCACAAGACATTGGTCATGACATTATGTTTGCTGACTGGGAACAGTTATGGACTACCAGTATAAAGTTTACGGCATGTAATGCCTTAAGAGAGAACATCATGAAAATGATTTATCGGTGGTACATGACCCCAGTCAAGCTTGCAAAAATCTATCACACGCCCAATAATAAATGCTGGAAATGTAAGGAAACTGAAGGTACTTTCTACCACCTTTGGTGGACGTGCCCAAGGATCAAGACTTTCTGGGAAATGATCTATAATGAAATTAAGAAGGTACTTAAGTGTACTTTTCATAAGAAACCAGAGGCCTTCCTCCTGGGCATGGTAGGCCAATTGGTGTCAAGGAAAGATAGGATGTTTTTTATGTATGCTACAACAGCAGCAAGAGTTCTTTTAGCAAAGTATTGGAAGACACAAGAACTACCCACGCTGGAAGAGTGGCAGACGAAGGTGATTGACTATATGGGACTGGCTGAGATGACTGGCAGAATCCGTGACCAAGGGAAAGAGACGGTGGAAGAAGATTGGAAGAAATTTAAAGTTTATCTTAAGAACTGTTGTAAAATTAATGAGTGCTAAAATGTCATGGGTAATGTAAAACAGAATTGCAGTGACAAGTAATTGGATAAGAGGAAAAAGATTAGAAATTGTATCACAAGTATTGAAATTAGGGGTTGCTGGGAAAATTTAAAACAGGGATGCAGAAAAGGGAGGTATGGGGAAGTCGTTGAAACAGGGCTTAAGAAAGAGAGGTTAAGAAATTATATGTGTTTACATGTTTGTTTGTTAATGTGTTATGTTGTGAATTGTTAGTTGTTTTGTGTGTTAATATATGTTGTAAAACCAATAAAAATTTATTATAAAAAAAAAAGAAAATCAAAAGAAGGGATATTACCAAAGACTTTCTTTTCGATGGTAGAGAACTGCAATTTAATTGATATTTGGAGATTGAAACACCCATTGGAAAAGCAGTTTACCTACCAATCAGAAGCAAATCAATCAATGTCAAGAATCGATCAGATATGGATAACAAATGACCTTACAACAAGAATCTTAAAGATCGAAATACAACCTAAGGTGCTTTCGGACCATAACCCAATAAAATGTACCTTAAAAGGATTTGAAGAAAAATCTTTCCGGTGGAGAATAAATGAGAACCTTTTTGATGATCAAAAAATAGTAGAGAATGAGCAAAAGTATATGAGGGACTATTTTTTAAACAACATGAATCAAGGAACAAAAACATGTATAGTCTGGGATGCTGGTAAAGCAGTTATGAGAGGTTTTTTTATACAACAGAACGCAATCAAAACCAAGTATAGAGAAAAAGGGGAAAAAGAAATCTTAAAACAAATTATGGAAAATGAGAAGAAACTTATTGACAGACCTAATGATAAAAAATTGAAACTTAATATAAAAACACTGCAAGCGCAATTCTCTATGATAATAAACAAGGAAGTGGAATGGAACATCAAAAGGATGAGACAAAAAAAATTTGAATATGCAAATAAATCTGGGAAATTATTAGCGTGGCAGATTAAAAAAAGGAAAGAACAAAATATGGTACATAAGACTGTGGTTGAAGACAAAGAGATGGAAGACCCGAAAGGAATAAGGAAAGGATTTGTGGACTTTTACAGACAATTATATAAGAAGAAGGAGAAAGATAACTTAAAGGAAATAGAAAAATATCTAAAAGAGAAAGGGGTGCAGAAGATTCCGACAAAAGAGAAAAGTAAATTAAATGAGAGGATAGAAATAGAAGAAATAAGAAATGCAATTAAAGAATTAAAAAGTGGAAAGACTCCAGGACCGGATGGATTCAGTGCAAGATTTTATAAAGAAATGAAGGACATCCTAGTTGTACCACTGAGAGAAGTAATGAATGATATATTAACGAAAAGAGAAATACCAGAAACTTGGAAAGAAGCATATATTACTTTAATACCCAAGCAAGACTCAGACTTATCTCAAGTTAAGAATTATAGGCCGATCTCGCTTCTAAATAATGATTACAAACTGTTTGCTAATATATTAGCAAATAGGATGAAAAAAGTGTTGAAGGGTTTGATACATGAAGATCAGGCAGGTTTTCTTCCTGGCAGACAAATGAAAGATAACATTAGGAATGTAATCAATATTTTGGAGTATTTGAATGCCAGGAATGATATGCAAGCTATGTTGATATTTGTGGATGCGGAAAAGGCCTTTGATAACATTTCTTGGGAATTTATGTTAAAAAACTTTGAAATGATGGATATAGGACAAGAATTTATGAATGGTATTAGGGCAATATATAAAGACCAAAGAGCAAAATTAATAGTTAAGAATGTGGTAACAGAAAATATAAAAATAACCAAAGGTACGAGACAGGGGTGTCCGCTCTCACCATTGTTATTTATCACGCTCCTGGAAGTCTTTTTAAGAGCAATAAGAGGCAATGAACAGATAAGAGGGATAACAGTAGGAAGTAAACAATATAAAGTTAAGGCCTTTGCTGATGACTTGGTATTAACTTTGAAAAATTCGACAAACACTGTAACAGAAGTTTTGAATGAAATAGAGCAGTTTGGCCAACGGGCGGGATTTATTTTGAATAAGAAAAAGACAAAAATGATTAGTAAAAATATGGATCAAGAAACTATTGACAAAGTGCAGCAACAACTAGAAATAGAAGTGGTAAAGAAAGTTAAATATTTAGGAGTTTGGCTAACCCCCAGAAGTATTGATCTGTATCAGAATAACTATATACCAACTTGGAGTAAGATTAAAAAAGACTTAGAGGTGTGGGGAAGAATGAAATTCTCATTTTGGGGAAGAATTGCAATAATAAAAATGAACGTGCTACCAAAGATGCTATTCCTATTTCAAACTGTTCCAGTAATCAGGGGGGCAGCTATCTTTAAAAATTGGCAAAGAGAAATTTCAAGGTTTATATGGCAGGGTAAGAAGCCGAGAATAAAGTTTAAGCTATTGACTGATGTGAAAGAAAGAGGAGGCTTCACTCTGCCAGACCTGAAATTATATTATGAAGCATCTTGCCTTGTTGGGTTGAAATAACGACAGACAGGTAGCGAGTGTCATCTGGGAGGCATCTCTCGAGCAAGTCTCGGGGAGTCCCTTTTATTGAATATTACAGCATTGCCACATATGTGCTTATTGCTGATTGGTTAACACAAGTACAAAGCAAAGATTACATTAATCACCAGTGGATTAAAGGCTGGGAAAGGGTGCACAGAATTACACAGGCATGAAGACCTCCTAATTAAACTTTTGCTAGTGATTGATATAGCATTCATCCGTAGATGTGGTCAACTATGCATTAAGAACAAGTCAGATACAATGTTTTCCTGAACTCAATGTGAGCTGAACTGGTGAGTGAATGTCTTAGTACTGTTTGTGCAGTATTGTGTGCAGGAGCGAAACTTAAGAGCAAGACTTTCCCAAACATGTCACAGTCGTGTATAGGATTATTGCATCCAGCATCCCAGCATCTCCCCCTTTCTTTATTTATTTAATGGTGAGTGGGACAAAAGTACTTCGGGATACGTGGTTTGCCAGCGCATGCCCAAAATAATTCCGCCCACCGATGTTGTTATGTGAGTTCAGGGTGAATGGGACAAAAAATACCTCGGGATACGTGGTTTGCCAGCGCATGCCCAAGATAATTCTGCCCACATCTCCCCTAATGTTTACTGTTGGTGCTGCCATTTTGCAAAGTAGGCAGCAATAATTTTATTGGGTGGCTGAGGAGGAGAAAAACACTGAGACCAAAGGCGTATGAGACCAGGGATGCACTGGATGAAACAACATAGCAAAATTAATATACATATTATGATAATAACATATTGAAAAAGATTGCGAAGCCAATTCATATTTGGTAACCAGCCGGTGAGCCACTGGGTAAACGAATCCCAGAGGCCAGAAAGTCCAACGTCCTGTTTGATGTGATGTGTGAGATTTCGCAAATGAGAAATTTGTGCTTGAATAGCTTTGGAATTGTCCGTAATATTAAAACAACACATGCCATCCATTTGTTCACAACCATAATGATGAAGCATTAGCAAATAATCTATTGCAGCGCGATTCTGTAAGAGTCCGTGACGCAATTCACTCTGTTCTTTACTCAAAAGGTGAAGAGCTTGTGAAGTAGAATTCAAGGCTTTTGCTGCGGAGCAAGCTAAAGAGTTAATATTCCTGCTATTCCGTACAGCCAATCCAGGGACTCCTAAAAGAGAGACGGCTAGAGAAATATATTCAGATCTGCTAGGGAGAGAAACAGAATCATCACAATCATTAGTCAATTCCACAGAGCGTCGATATCGAGAGTGGGATAAATGATGCTTCTTGGGTAATATGATAGACAAACGGCTTAAGCAGCAAGGTGTACCGTGGCTAATATTTGCTGGAATATAATTGAATGTGTAGCCTGGACACGACCAGAACCAGCCTTCAGGCAGCTCTGTATATTTATATACGTAGGAAATATTTACATAATCAGAGCAGTTGAAATTATCCTTGCCCATTGTCACACAGTTGGGCTTTGTGCAATTGACCATACAGGCGCAAGTGATATTAAAAGAGGCCACGTATGGGGTCAACAAATCAATGGCTAGAGATGGGCGTCGGCGAACTTGGTTACCCCAGTTATGGTAACCAGAATAACCAAGGGTGCGAAGAGAATCATTTTGGGGTAAGGATGAATAAAACCAGGTATCATTTTGCAAATCAAGAGGGTCATGGCAAACAGGGATAAGGCAAGACCCAAGGATTTCACCTATTGATACCTGCTGAGTTAGGCAAAAGGATGAAACATTGAGGGTTTTTGCAAAAGATTCCCACACATTAATTGGTGTGGAATCACCGCTATTAGGAGCGGAAGCAGAAAGGGGCAAAAACAACACACTGAAAATGAGCACTATCATGGAATTTATATTAAAGCACGAAATGAGACACAGAAGCAAATTTCCATTTCCCACTTTTCTTTTCTTTTTTTTTTTTTTTTGACGAAGATGGGGGTATTATCCACCAGGGTCTCTGCATTGTTTGGCAAAATGACCTGGGCGCTTGCAGTTGAAGCAATTGCCTGTTGGCTTATTGCCAGCTTGGATGGCACCGGCAAGCAAAGACATCGCATGATTCTGGCTTCCAATTTCTGCACAGGTTTGAATCATATCGGCCAGGTCATATTTAGGGCGATGTATAACTGACTGCAATGCCTTTTTGCAGTCGGTGTTTGCATTTTCAAAAGCCAATTTTTTCATCAATTCATTTTGGGCTGTAGTGTTATCAACCTGCCTAGTGACTGATTCTTTCAATCTATCTATAAATTGATGGTAGGGTTCCGAATGTTGTTGCTTAATATTAACAAAGGAGCTCAGTGGTTGCCCTGAAACAGGGACTTTCCGAAAGGCGCGTTGCACACAGGTCGCGGTGCGACTAAAATGCAAAGGTGTTAATTGCGCCTGTGCTGGTATAGTATCATACAGACCAGCACCAAAGAGTTGAGCGGCTGAATGCTGTGGATCAGCCAGAGCTGCTGCGCTATGCTTAAATTCACTTTCAAAAACTACATATTGCGCTGGAGATAAAAGCATGCGCATTAAATCTTTCCAATCTTGGGGTAGCATTGTGTAACCGCTTGCTATCCCCTCCAGCATCCCTATCACATAGGAGGATTTTAAACCAGAATCAGCAATGGCTCTCCTTAGTTCCCTCATGACAGAATAAGGAAGTGCCTCGTACAACACCTGTTGTTGAGCAGTTCCTGGGTTGGTATAGGAGATAGGGAAAGCAGATGGCATTTCCCCAGCCCATTCAGACTCTTCCTCTAAGGACAGGAGCCCTTTCTGCCTAGCTAAAGAAAGCGCGGCGCGCACAGCTCCTGTAGAAGAGCACGCAGGGGCTGGGGCAGGCGAAGGAGGGATGGGGGGGGTGGATGTGGGCTGAGGTGTAGGGAGGGGCTGGCAAGGTTGCAATGGAGGTAAAATCTTGGGGTAAGGTGGGGGATTGTCTGCAACTGACAAAAGAGCAGGTGCCGTCGGAGATGCCTGAGGTCCTAATCTAGCGACGGCGTCTGCACACTTCTGCCAAGTAAGCAGACAATGAATCGGAGCCCTCGGTTCTGTGAAAAGAGTTTTTCCGATCTTTTGCCAAGTTTCTACCTCCAAAGAACCAGCCTCTGGATAAGAAGGGCATTGGCAAGCAATCTCACATAGCAATTGTTCAATTTCTTTTAAAGAAATATGAACACCCGCCACCCGCTGTCTAACGAGATAGAGTAGCTCCTTGGCATGCTCTTTTTGGAATTTAGTCAATTCCCCCCCCATACTCACGAAGTAGCGCGCTGAGACTTTTCCAGTCGAGTGAAGTACAGGGGTTTGGCTGCGTGAGGGATCTGGCACGTCGGGGTCACCAGATGTTGGGTTGAAATAACGACAGACAGGTAGCGAGTGTCATCTGGGAGGCATCTCTCGAGCAAGTCTCGGGGAGTCCCTTTTATTGAATATTACAGCATTGCCACATATGTGCTTATTGCTGATTGGTTAACACAAGTACAAAGCAAAGATTACATTAATCACCAGTGGATTAAAGGCTGGGAAAGGGTGCACAGAATTACACAGGCATGAAGACCTCCTAATTAAACTTTTGCTAGTGATTGATATAGCATTCATCCGTAGATGTGGTCAACTATGCATTAAGAACAAGTCAGATACAATGTTTTCCTGAACTCAATGTGAGCTGAACTGGTGAGTGAATGTCTTAGTACTGTTTGTGCAGTATTGTGTGCAGGAGCGAAACTTAAGAGCAAGACTTTCCCAAACATGTCACAGTCGTGTATAGGATTATTGCATCCAGCATCCCAGCATTGCCTCTGCTGGTTGAAGGAATGGGTGAAATTAGAAAATACTGATTTGCTAGATTTAGAAGGTTTTGACAATAGATTTGGGTGGCATGCTTATTTATGGTATGATAAAAAGCGAGTACATAAAGGTTTCGAAAACCGCACCATAAGAAGGTCTTTGATAGAGGTTTGGGAAAGGTATAAAAACCTGCTGGAAGCAAAAACTCCGCATTGGTTGTCACCATTAGAGGCGTTGAGTGTGAAAAAAATCAACATGAAAGGGGGATGGGCAACATATCAGAATTTAATAACAAAAACAGAAGGTAAATGGAAGTTGAAGTCGTTTGAGGTAGTTAAGGAATATATTAATGATTGGCTGCATTACTTTCAAATCAATGAAACGTTTAAAAAAGATCTGAGATTAAGAGGCTTTGAGGACAAAGAGTCGAAATTCCAGAAAGAAATATTAAATAGTGATTTTAAAGTTTTGGCTAAAATGTATAAGATATTATTAGAATGGCATACAAAGGATGAAGAGGTAAAATCGGTTATGATTGACTGGGCCAAAGATTTTGGATATACCGTATTTTTCGCCCTATAGGACGCACTTTTTCCCCTCCAAAAATGAAGGGGAAATGTGTGTGCGACCTATGGGGCGAATGCAGGCTTTCGCTGAAGCCTGGAGAGCAAGGGGGGGGTCGTTGCGCACCGACCCCTCTCGCTCTCCAGGCTTCAGGAAGCTACCCGCTAGCCGTGGGAGACCCAGCTCTCCCACTGCTAGCGGAGACCTTGCCGGCAGTCAGAAGCTTGGGGCGCGCTGAGCTCCTCACGCCCCAAGCTTCAGGATTAGCGCAGCGCTCCGCTAGCCGTGGGAGAGCCGCGCGAAGTTGCACGGCTTTCCCAAGGCTAGCGGAGACCTTGCTGGCACCCAGAAGCTTGGGGCGCGCTGAGCTCCGCACGCCCCAAGCTTCGGGATTAGCGCAGCGCTTCGCTAGCCTTGGGAGAGCCGCACGAAGTTGTGCGGCTTTCCCAAGGCTAGCGGAAACCTTGCCGGCAGTCAGACGCTTGGGGCGCGCTGAGCTCCGCACGCCCCAAACTTCAGGATTAGCGCAGCGCTCCGCTAGCCGTGGGAGAGCCGCGCGAAGTTGCACGGCTTTCCCAAGGCTAGCGGAGACCTTGCTGGCACCCAGAAGCTTGGGGCGCGCTGAGCTCCGCACGCCCCAAGCTTCGGGATTAGCGCAGCGCTTCGCTAGCCTTGGGAGAGCCGCACGAAGTTGTGCGGCTTTCCCAAGGCTAGCGGAAACCTTGCCGGCAGTCAGACGCTTGGGGCGCGCTGAGCTCCGCACGCCCCAAACTTCAGGATTAGCGCAGCGCTCCGCTAGCCGTGGGAGAGCCGCGCGAAGTTGCACGGCTTTCCCAAGGCTAGCGGAGACCTTGCTGGCACCCAGAAGCTTGGGGCGCGCTGAGCTCCGCACGCCCCAAACTTCGGGATTAGCGCAGCGCTCCGCTAGCCGTGGGAGAGCCGCGCGAAGTTGCACGGCTTTCCCAAGGCTAGCGGAGACCTTGCTGGCACCCAGAAGCTTGGGGCGCGCTGAGCTCCGCACGCCCCAAACTTCGGGATTAGCGCAGCGCTCCGCTAGCCGTGGGAGAGCCGCGCGAAGTTGCACGGCTTTCCCAAGGCTAGCGGAGACCTTGCTGGCACCCAGAAGCTTGGGGCGCGCTGAGCTCCGCACGCCCCAAACTTCGGGATTAGCGCAGAGCACCTGGGGGGGGGAATAATTTTTCCCCCCTTTATTTCCCCCCCAAAAAACTAGGTGTGTCTGATGGGCCGGTGCGTCCTATGGGGTGAAAAATACGGTAACATACAGATGGGGGATTGGGAGAAATTATGGAAAGAAGGTTTAAGATTCACTGCATGTACAACAATAAAAGAAAATGTGATGAAAATGATGTATCGATGGTATGTAACACCAGTAAAGTTAGCAAGGATGTATAAAGGATGTAACAAATGTTGGAAATGTAAAGAAAAAGAGGGTACATTTTATCATATGTGGTGGGAATGTAAGAAAGTAAGAGGCTTTTGGGAAATGATATATAATGAATTGAAGAAAATGTTTAAATACACTTTTGTTAAGAAACCAGAAGCGTTCCTACTTGGTATTACAGGGAATGAGATAAATAAGAAAGAAAGGAAGTTATTTTTATATGCAGTGACTGCAGCAAGAATACTGATGGCACAGAAATGGAAGCAAGAGGAGTTACCTACACTAGACGAATGGAGAATGAAGATGACGGATTATGCAGAACTTGATAGACTGACGGGAAGGATCCAAAATCGACGAGATCAGAGATTTATAGAAGATTGGGAAAAGTTTACAGAGTATATGCATAAATTAAGTGATAATCAAATAACGCTTGTAAGTTTTAATGAAGCTCTGTAAGAAGAAATGTTAGAAAGTGAGCAAAATAAGACTTAATTTATAAAAATAATGGAAGTAAGGTTTTAGAAATGTGTAAGAAATTAAGAAGGGAAGGAGTATCAGTCAAGTTGAGGGAAGTCAAAAAGAGAATGGATATAAAAAAGATGTATGAATTGTATAAATTTTGTATTGGAAAAATTGAATAAAAATAATTCCAAAAAAAAAGAGGTCTGTTCCTCTTAATGCAGCTTCAGTGCATGCATTATTAATCGGCTTTTGTCTCACCTTTGCTGAGGGTCTTAGTGTGCTTTACAGAGCCCCCTGGAGGAGGCAGGTGTAATAACTATTCAGTGGTATGAATACACTGATTGATTGAATTGATACTAATTAATATCTTTTTCGTCAGGCGTTGACCCAAACGTGAATTTATAACCATTAATAGCATATTGGCATTTGATAACAATTATTGAATTGATTTGAGATATTATTATTCGGAAGGCGCTTTAATGTGATATATAGACAGTTGATATATAGACAGTTGATGATAAATTGATTTAATAAATAATTGAATATATAATTAAATAAATATTAATAATAATTAGCAACAATAATAAAACTGTGAATAAATAAATAAATAGAAATTAATTAATTAATAAATTTAATAAAGTAGAATAATAAAATAAATAATAACTATTAATAAATAAACAATAATAGTAAGAATAAAATAATTAATAATAAATAGATAAATAAATAAAAATAAATAAATTAAAAATAAATAAAATATTAAAATAAATATTTTTTTCAATAAATAAATAAATTAAATTAAAAAATAAATAACTTAAATAATAATAATAATAATAATAATAATAATAATAATAATAATAACAACAACAACAACTCCACCCAATAAATAGCAACCACACTTTTATTAGTGCACAGCACAGCTCATGGCTCCCAAGAAGAAGCGCGCGGCAGAAGCAGCACGCAATGCGACTGGTAACCCATCTCAGGCGCAATGTGGAATGAATAACCAAAAGCCCATTTCGCATTTTCTCAATGACTTTAGATCATTCATAGATGATTATGAGCAACGTTTTCCTGATCGGAACCCCAGCCCACCCCCATCTCCTGACGCAATCGCGGATAGCCTACCCTATTCACAGGTTGTTCCAGAGAGCCCGCCTCCTTCACAGCGGGATGACCTTCCCGGCACCTCTGCCACCCTCTTTAATGACTCTCAACTGATAAGCACCCGAGGCAGGGCAGAGCCAGTCCAGACTAGGTCCCAGTCACATTCCGCAGCATCCACTCCACGGGGGCGGAGTGGGAAGGCTGCATCTAAGTCGTTTCGTGCTAATAACTCTGTCGCTTCTAGTTCATCTAGTCATTCGCAGAATAAGCAGCCCAGAGTCCAGCTCCCGGAATCGGGCACATCATCCAGGGCTGAGGAGGAGCAGCAGCAGTTGGAGGAGGAGCCCCGTACAGTGGCAGAGGATAAGCCTTCCGGCAAGAGACGTGAGAAGAAGAAGCACATTTGCAAGAAAAGCAAGTCGAGGAAAGATGACACGGACGAAGAGACAGGTAGCTCTTCCGAGTATGATAGCGATGCCTCCCTGGGTTCCTACTGGGGTAGAGGAGAGGAGATCTCTGGTCTCCCTGACTGGGCTCTCTCCAGGAGGGCCAATTCCCATCATAAAAAGTTTGGGGGAATCCAGGAGTGGAAGGATGGGGCTGTAGTCAAAGAATCAACTACTTCGACCTATTCAACTTCAGATGTCATCCCGGGGGATCATCTCTCCCCTAAATTGCGGGCAAAAATTTTAAATGGGGAATTTGTAGACATGTTTAAATTGGTTCCTCCCGCAGAGGAGTTGGGGAGGGGTGAAAAGAGGCCTTCCTATGGGAAACGAAAAAGCAAGTACCCCTCAGTCCCAAGGACATTCGACAACTGGCTAGATGGTTTTCAGGCTTATATGGGGACAATTGTGGCTGCCTATCCAAAACGAGCGGACCACTTGGTGGCTTACCTGTCGCACATCCATACGGCATACGCCCTTTCCGGGGAGGCCGCCGCCATTAGCTATGATAAGAAGTTCCGCAGGAAGGCCTCTAGGATTCCGTTAGCGCGCTGGGATCAAATTGAAAATGGCATCTGGTCGGTAGCTGTGGGTCCGTATGTCGAGAAGAAGCAGGTTGATTCTTATCGTTCGGCCAGGGCTGACCTACGGAGGGACATTAAGCGGAAGGTATGTTGGGAGTTTAACAAAGGGTCATGCCAAAGGCACTCTTGCAAATACGCTCATGAATGCGAGAGATGCGCCAGGGCTCACCCAGTTGCAGCTTGTTTTAAGGGAGGAAAGCAGCCCTTTCGTGGAGGCCGGGGGTTCCACCACTCCAGTTCCAGGGGAGCCCCAGCAGCTGAAAACAGAAGATAAGGTAGTTCTGGAGCTAGCCTTTTCCCCGATCAAGCTCGCTCCTCTCCGCGACCTTCTATCCTTTTACTCGGACAAAAATGCAGCTTACTATCTTTGGGAGGGATTTTCCAGTGGGTTTCGAATTCCAGTAGCAGGTTCTTTAATAGCAAAGGATTCCCCTAATCAAAAGTCTGTTAGGGAGAGGCCAGAGGTAGCAGAGAGGAAGATAGCTAAGGAAGTAGGCGCAGGGATGGTAGCAGGCCCATTTAATAGCCCACCTATCCGGAACTTGCACATCTCACCTTTAGGCATCGTCCCCAAAAAGACCCCTGGAGAATTCAGGCTTATCCACAATCTCTCTTATCCAAAAGGCGGCTCTGTAAATGATGCCATTCCACCAGAGTTATGCTCGGTTAAATATGCCACCTTCGGCCAGGCGGTAAAACTTATTAGGGGTTTCGGTCACGGAGCACTGCTAGCAAAGTGAGATATAGAATCGGCCTTTCACCTTTTGCCGGTTCACCCTAATGACTTTTGGTTGCTGGGTTTCAAATTCCAAGGGAAGTATTACGTTGATAAGGCTATGCCAATGGGCTGTTCAGTAGCGTGTTCAGCTTTCGAAACATTCGGCACATTTTTGGATTGGGCCTTGCGTTTTAGAACAAATTCTTCCGGGGTGACGCACTATCTTGATGACTTTCTTCTCGTGGGGAAGTCCGATACCAGGGAATGTGCCTCCCTTCTTGGTGCATTTTCAGCCTTAGCTCAGGACCTGGGTGTTCCCTTAGCAGCTGATAAAACTGAGGGCCCGACCACACGACTCACCTACTTGGGCGTGGAACTGGATACAATTGCCCAATCATCCCGCTTACCTAAGGAAAAAATAGACGCCCTTCTGGAAATAATCCGTAAAACCCTCATGTTAAAAAAGGTCACTCTTAGACAGATACAATCCCTGTTAGGTCATTTTAACTTCGCCTGCAGAGTAGTTTCCCCGGGATGCCCCTTCTGCTCCTGCCTGGCCACGCTTTCAGCCGGTCTCAAGCATCTGCACCACAGGGTCAGACTTCCTAAGTCAGTTAAGGCTGATCTAGAGATCTGGATAACATTTTTGAATCACTACAATGGAGTATCTTTATGGCAGGAAGTCCTTAACTTGTCCTCAGATTTCCAGGTTCAATCAGACGCGGCAGGGTCCCTGGGCTTTGGCTTGTTCTTTAGAGGTCAGTGGTGCGCTCAGCAGTGGCCAGCGGGATGGCAGGGCAAGGCTATCACGCAGGATCTCACTTTCCTTGAGTTTTTTTCCCATAGTAGTGGCCGTGCATATTTGGATGGAGGAGTTCCGGAATCGCCGGGTGTGCTTCAGAACTGATAACCAGGCGGTGGTGAACATACTGGCTAGGCAGTCATCTCGTTCCGAGAGGGTGTTGTCCCTCCTATGGTCGTTTGTCCTCCGGTGCCTTGAGTATAACATAATTTTTTCGGCCAAATTTATACCGGGGGTCAATAACGATATAGCGGATGCCTTGTCTCGTTTCCAGATGCCTCGCTTCCGATTGCTAGCACCTTGAGCTCAACTGTTGCCCAAACCCTTTCCGGAGCACCTGTGGAACCTTGGAGACACAAAGTGATTAAGGGAGTATTAGCGTCTGTCGCACCTTCCACCCTCAGATCTTACAAGAAAGTGTGGTGCGATTTCATGGGTTTCAGGTCAGGGATATCGGGGCTTTCGCCTAACGTGCCACCCTCCACTGATGACGTTCTGCAATACCTCTCCCACCTTGATGATTTGGGCCGGGCCTCCAAAACTTTAAAGATACACGTAGCCGCCATCAGCTTCTTTTGTAAAGCCATGTTTTCCTCTGACCCGTGCAGTGACTTCCTGATCCGCAGAGCTATTGAAGGTTGAGGTAGGCTGCAACCCCCTAGAGCCGAGGGCCGTAAGCCAGTTTCTTACGGGTTGCTCTCTCAAATACGCATAAAGCTTAGGTCGATCTGCTGGACCAAGTTTGAGGCCCGCCTCTTTTCCGCGGCATATGCTATCTCCTTTTTTGGCGCGTTTAGGTTTGGCGAGGTAGTAGCCGAGGTTACCGCAAGTGGCTCAACGCGCAGCCTCCTCATGGAGGACATGCAAATGTCCAAAGCTAGCACGACGGTGCGGATACGTCAATCTAAAACCGATCAGGCTGGGAAGGGTTCCCTTGTTAAACTGACAGCTTCTGCGCAGCAGGGCCCATGCCCGGTCAAGGACACCAGGCAGTACCTTTACCTCAGACCGCCAGGTCCTGGCCCACTCCTGGTTCACGAGGATGGGTCACGATTGATGAGGCACCAATTCACAAGGGTACTCCGCAAAGCTATAGACGCCTGTGGTTTATCCTCCCAGGATTACGCAGCACACTCGTTCAGGATCGGCGCCGCCACAACAGCTGCCCGCTTGGGCCTGCCGGCAGATAGGATTAAAGAAATGGGTCGCTGGAAATCCGATGCTTATAAAGGCTACATTCGTTAGCATGCGCTGAACTTCGCTACATTATCTCCACTTACCCGTCCTTTCTTTCTTTTATCCTTAGACGTCTTCAGAAAGAGTGTTTGGATCTGCGGCCACAGTATAGTTCATTGGGCCCACGTATGGTCAGCTAGCTGCGGCCTCACCCCTAATCTCGGGTTGCCATCTGGAATGCGAGTTTCCTGGTTTTCAAGGCGAGGCATGCGTTGAGAGGAACTCATGCCATTGCTGAGAGAAAAAGTTGCCGCGTTTGGCCCCTTGACATCATTATCCCTCAACTGGGGGAGAATGACCTCGTTAGCAGAAGAAGTGCGGACTTGTTCTGGAACATAAAAAGAGACTTGGATGAGCTTGCTGCCTTGTGTCCCGGAACAATGGTGTTCTGGTCCTCCTTCCTAAAGAGAATAGTTTGGCGCGGTGCGCAGAACACTATGGCCATAGAAAAATCCAGGAAACTCTTAAATCGTGCAGTAGTCCGCTGGGTGCGCTTTATGAATGGCCGAGTCATTTCTCGTGACTGTATCCAGATTGGCGATCAGGCCTTGTTCCGGAATGATGGGGTTCATCTTTCAGATCGGGGGAACGATATTTGGTTAGGTAGCATCATCAGCAGTATCAGGGATTGGTTACAGCTGTGAGGGTATTGGCGGCGAGCCTTTTGGGCTCGGGTGGCGGTTAGGCATTGGAATGTGTTTGTGGTGTGTGAAAGGGCTAGGTGTGGCCATCGCCTACGCCTTCAATTTTTGGGTATTCCGTTAAAGGAATCCGGCGGTCGTGGATCCTGTCCGCTGCCTGTGTGGCGGGGGGCCATGGCACGACCCTCGGTGACATCAGGGGAGAGCTTATAGTTGGATTAGCATCAACAGGCTCCACCTACTGGTGAATAAACCCCCCTTTTAGACTCACCCCTGTCCGAGTGGGTGGAGTCAAGTGACGTGATCCAATGCCTAAGCCAATACCTTTTCACTTGCTGTAATCAATAAAGTTGTGGCCTTTTTCTTGCCCGTTAACCTTATATTACGTGTCCGTGTGTCTTCATTCCACTAAGCGGGGATTGGGTCCTCGAACCACAATATTGTAGTACTCCAATAAGTTGGCAAGCCACTCTATTTTTGTCAGTACAATACCACTTTTCCAATTTTTCGCAATCAATAGCCTTGCGGCTACTGTTGCGTATAAATATAAGGTCTTGTCTTCTTCCTTTAGGCTTCCTGGTACTATTCCCAATAGAAAACCTTCTGGTGTTTTCCTAAATGAATATCTGAACATTTTTTTCATTTCATTATATATTGTTTCCCAAAATTGTTTGATGTTTAAACAATTCCACCATATATGTATCATAGTACCTTTTCCAGTGTTGCATCGCCAGCAGACATCGCTACAATTTTTATTCATTTTGGCTATTCTTTCGGGTGTTAAATACCATCTATGTTGTATTTTGAGGTAATTTTCTTTCAATATATAACACATAGTGAATTTCATATCTTCTTTCCACAATTTTCCCCATTGTTCAAACATCATATTTTCCCCAATATCTTGCGCCCATTTAATCATTGATGCTTTGACCAATTCATCCTTTGTTTCCCACTCTAAAATCAGATTATACAATTTAGATATATTTTTTTATTTTTCTTGTATTAAGTATTTATTGAATTTTGATATTTCTTTTTCAAATCCTAACTTTTTGTCTTTCGCTAATCTATACTTAATTTGAATATATTGGAACCAATCACTAATATGAGCTTTAATTTCTGTATAATCCTTTAATTCCAATTCTCCGTTTTCTTCCTTTAATACAATTTTATAGGTAGCCCAATTTTCTTTCATATTTAATTTTTTCACTGCGACAATTTCTGCCGGCAATGCCCACCAAGGAGTTTTTGGTTCTAGGAGTCTTTTATATTTCTCCCATATTTTATATATAGACTTTCTGACTATATGCCCTAGGAAGCCTTTATGTACTTTGACTTTTTCATCTATTAGATAGGCATGCCATCCAAATCTCATCTCTACTCCCTCTAAGTCCAATACATCCGAGTCATCTAATTTGATCCATTCTTTTAGCCAGGTCAGACCCACCGCATCATGATATAACTCCATGTCAGGGAAGCCAAATCCTCCTCTCTCCTTTTTATCTATCATTATTTTGTGTTTTATTCTTGGTTTTTCCCCTGACCACACGAATTTAGCCAAATCTCTTTTCCAATTATTAAAACATTTATCTCCTCCTAGTATTGGGATACTTTGAAATAAAAACATCATCCTTGGTAATATGTTCATCTTTATTACCTATATTTTCCCCAGTAAGGAAAGATTTAATTTCCCCCATACTTGCAAATCATTTTTTATTTCATTCCATGTTTTCCCATAGTTCTCATTACTTAAATCTATAGTGTTTGTTGTTAAATTTATTCCAAGATACCTTATTTTCTTTTTAATTTCCAATCCTGTAATTTCTTGTAATTTCACTTTATCTTTTTCTTCCATATTTTTCACTAGTATTTTGGTTTCCCCATAGTTTAATTTGAATCCTGCTAATCTGCCATATTCGTTTATACAGTCCAATATTCTAGATGTACATTGTAGGGGATTTTCTGTTGTGATCATAACATCATCTGCAAAGGCTCTTAACTTGTATCTTTTTTCACCAACTGCTATTCCTCTTATTTGGTTGTCCTGCCTTATTTTCTTTAATAGAACCTCTAATACTATTATAAATAACATTGGGGATAGGGGGCATCCTTGTCTTGTACCTTTAAAGATATTGATTTCTTCTCCAAACGCTCCATTAATAATAATTTTTGCTTTCTGTTGGTTATATATTGCATTTATACCTTTTTGGAATTTTTCACCTAGACACAATTCTTTTAATAGTTTTTTCATAAAGTCCCATGAGATTTTATCGAAAGCCTTCTCCGCATCGATTGAAATCAGGGCTGGATTGTTAATTTTTCTTGATTTTACCTCTGTGGTGTTTTTTTTGTTTTTTGTTTTGGTAAACCACTTTGCAGGCTTTTTAAAATAAAATTTATTAAATAAAGAAGCAATACATAGAACTAATAATAGAAATATAAAGGGAAATATATATTCCCCCCCCCCCATTTTCTTTATTTTTCCTTCTCCTCCTCCTCCTGCTGCTCCTCCTCCTCCTCGTGTTCCTCACCTGAAGGAAAAGCCAAAGAACCACCATTAAAATTGGTGCCTGGTATGTGCAACCATATGCTGTATTTTTATTCTTTTTGGCAAGAAAATGGGCACACAAGGAGGCAGCAAACCTTTGTGCCCTTCAGAGGCACATGCGCAGTCTGCTACTGGCCTCTGGTCTCCTGCGCATGGGGTGGGGGTGGGGGGAGGCCACCCCTTCCACGCAGCGAAGGCGACCCTGGCATGGCTGCCAGCTCCCCACAAAGGCGCACTGAACTGTGCTCCAGACTGTGGTGGGACTCCCCTAAGCCCCAGCCAACATGGCCAGCGCTCATCATGGATGATGGGACTTGAAACCCAACATCATTGGGAGGGAGGGCCATGTGAAGACAGGATTCTCAAAAATATCTCTGGCTTGCGGCTCCTGGAGTGTTGCTGGGAACGGCTGGAGTTTCTCTTCAAGATCCTGGAGCTTCACACACAATGCTTGAGTTTCCTTAAATACTGTTTCAGCTGCATGCCACACCTCAGCCAAAAGAGCTGCTATCACTCAGAAAAAGAAGGGAGCATCTGTGCATGTCATTCCGGTCAAATTGCACTGAAGTGGGACTTGTTCATCTGAGCTCCACAGGCTGTTTTTTTTTTATTGTTTGACTGGGGTTGTTTGTTGGTATTTCTTTAATTTGGGGCAAGGCCTTTTTATGTGCCCTTTCAATCCCCAAGAGCCAGCACTGTAAATCAGTTTTAAGGGAGTCTTACAACCACAGCTGCCGCCACCCCACAACATCATCAGCAGTTACACATACAGGCTTTTAAAACTTATTTAATATCTTTTTTAAAAAGTTAACCTTGTAATTCCTAAATCATTTTAAACACTTTTAAATACTTTTTAAAATTCTGCTTTTTAACATTTATGTAAATGATGCAATAAAGGAACCCAAATGTTCAGATATTTCCCTGTTTCAGTTTTATCCCATAATGTATCCATTTTGCTACATGCCAACGATACGGTATTGTTAGCACATACGCAAGTGGGAATGAGGTGATTACTAAAGAACTTTGGGAGACTGTGTCATAACAAAGATTTGAATACAAATTATTCCAAGACAAAAGCCGTAGTATTGGGGGCACAGCCCAGGAAGCAGAAATGGCTCCTAAATGGACAAGCCATTGAACAAGCCAGGCATTTCAACTACAGTGGTACCTCATGAGCAGAATGCAACCCGCGTCTGCGCGTGTGCGGGTCGCGATTTGCCACTTCTGCGCATGCACGTGACATCATTCTGAGCGTCTGCACATGCGCAAGCAGCGAAACCTGGAAGTAACCCGTTCCGTTACTTCGGGGTCGCCGCGGGACACAACCTGAAAAGACGTAACCTGAACCGAGCGTAACAAGAGGTATGACTGTATTTGAGGATTTGCTTCTCTGATAGGAGTACTGGGTCACATCAGATGACAGCCTCGGCCTTGAAGGCATCAAGATCTGCCCGTCGGGCATTTGAGCTCCAAAGAACATTCACAAACCGGAACACTCACTTCCGGATTTGTGGCGTTTGGGAGCCAAAACATTTGAGTCGCAAGGCGTTTGGGATCCAAGGTACGACTGTATTGGTAAGGCACCCCCACAGGTAACATGGGGGGGGGGAGGAGAACAATAGAAGGGGATCGGGAGAGACAGGGAAGGCACAGAGGCACTGGTTGATGAAGTTGGGAATGAGCAGACAGTGCTATTGCTGAGAAGGAGCACCACCCCAGGGTGCTAAATAGCTCTTTCCCTAGCCTGCAGGTGCCATGCAACGCAGGAAGTAAATCTGGGGACATTAATTAAATACGGGGACATTCCGGGGACCAATTTCTGCCGGGGACAGATTGCTGGATCCGGGGACTGTCCTGGCAACTGGGGACACCTGGTAAGCCTACTTCTGGCCTTAACTGAGCAGCAAGTGCAGCTTGTCCTGGATCACCGTGGATCCCTTCAGCTGCCATCAAGCTCCCAGGTGTGGATCTGTTGTCCTGACCTGAATACAAAAGAAGTGAATTTACATCTCCATTCCAACACGAAACAAAAGCCCAGAGCCTGGTTTCATGCTCCCCCTCATCTGGAATATGGTCACTTCCAGCCCCCTCCCAGCCCAAGGATCTCCTTGTAGAGGACTGCTTGTATGACAGAGAGGTTTTCTGTGGAGTGCTGCCTCCCTCTGCTGGTGCAAGCTGTTTCTCCAGCAGAAAAATGCTTCCTGGTAGATTGGAAGTGGCCACCCCTCTTTCCCTAACCCATTCCATATGCATCCTGACCCCAACTATCAGGATTTGCCATCTGGCCTAACTCTACAGTGCTGCTGATACACAAGATAGGCAATAGCCTGCCACTCACTAACCTAACTGCAGCCTTGCAGGAAAAGAATATAAGAGCAGCCAGATATTTTGTAGTCCAGCCTATTCACATAAGCAGACCAGTCCCCTGCAGCTCACACCCTCCTACTCAAAACCAAGTCAGCTCACCGCCATAAACTGGGCATCTTTCTCCCGCTTCACTTCTGAGATATTTCAGGGCAGGCCGGATTAAAATCGGCTCACATTCCTGGCAAGGCTGTTTTCGTCCACTGAGTTTGTTCTATGAGACACATGAGCCAAATAGCCAAGGAGACAGTGTTATAGCTATCTGTAATTCATACACTTTAAAATGAAAGGATTTCAGGGGCAGATGCTCTTTTTCTACATGGAGGGTGGGGGTTTCCAAAGGAGCACTATTCAGACCTGCATTAATGGCCTATGAGAAATGGGCTCGTAGCCGTGTGACAACTGCACATCATGCTGATGTGTTAAGGGCTGATGTTCCACTCCCAGGTAGAAGAGCTCATTGGCATTATTTTAGGCTCTGTGTCAACTGACTTTGTGACATGATGGGGGGGTTATTATTTTTAGAGTATTTACTTGCGACCTGTTATGTGGGAATCTCAAGGTACTTTACAACTAGGTCAGAAAATATGCAAACATTGAAATGCAGCAGAATAAGTTTATTTCAGGGTTATTTCACTGTGTTGCGTGTTTTTTGGGTGTGCATACATATTCACAAAAAAATGCAAAAGGAAGTGAAATAAACCGAAAAAAAGAAAAGCATGTGTTTTGTGGTTGAATATGTATAGGAAGAAGACAAACTTCCTTTGGGCTTATTTCACTTCGTTTTCTATTTTTGGGGAGTGCATGCATATTCACTAAAAAAAATGCAAAACGAAGTGAAATAAACAGATGAAACAAAGAGAAATGATTCTTTGAGTGTGCGGTGTCAAAGAAAACCAAGATGAAGACATATTTACAAAATTGACAAAGGCAATAGCAGAATGGCTGGGGGTCCAAGAACAAGAGATGATATTGGACATTGAAAAAATATTTAGAATAAAGGTGGACAAAACCAAAACAAGGAAAGGACCTGGAGACTGCTTGATGTTTTTAAATTCAAGACTGCTTACAGAAAAACTGCTATTGAAAGGCAGGACAGATCCACTCTGTATAGAAGGGAGGCAGGTAGAATTTATGAGAGAAATTCCAACACGCCTGTTGAGGCGGAGAGACAATTATAGATTCATGACATCAGCGCTAAAGAAAAACAAAATAAGGTTCAAATGGGAATTCCCAGAGGGACTGTCATTTACATATAAAGACAGGAGGAGATCCTTCAGATCAGTAGAAGATACAAAAATCTTCTGGAGGAAGTACTGGGAGGAATTGGGAGGAGAAAAACTGGTAGAGTGAAGCAAGAAGGACAAGACCAAAACTTTTATTTCCTTTTCAACGTGACCTTAGGACAATAGCATAGTCTGGACTATAACTACATAATAACAGTAAAGTTGTGAGTATTTTAAACAAATAAAGGATTATGAGACTGAAATGTATTTCATGGAGTATTAATAGATTAAGCAGTAAATTTCGGAGAAATCGATTAGAATGTATATTAAAGAAGAAAAAATGGAATGTCATATGTATACAAGAAACACATATATCCAAAACTCATGTAAGGGTGTTAAAAAATACGAGACTAGGACAGGAATATATAGCATCTGCAATGGAAAGAAAGAGGGGAGTGGTCATCTATGTAAATACAATGTTGAAATCCCAAATGTTATTCCAAGATGATGAAGGTAGAGTACTTGGGGTAGAAATACAAACAAAAGAAGGAAAAATCATAGTGGTGGGAATATATGCTCCGAATAGCAAAAAGGATGAATTTTTTAGAAAATTGGAAGAGAGATTATGAGATTATGTGGATGAAAATATAGTAATTATGGGAGATTTTAATGGAGTAACATCGATAGAAATGGACAGAACGCAAAGAGAGAAAACGTCAAGTTCAGGTAGATTACCACTCTCCTTTTTCCACTTAACTGAGAATTTTAATTTATATGATGCCTGGAGAACAAAAAACCCAAGTGTTAAAGATATAACCCATTACTCGGAGGCAAAAAAATCTGGGGGACGAATCGACGCAATATGGCTAACAAAAAAGCTGATGTTAAGTTTAGAAAAAGCAGAAATACTAAACAGATCGATATCAGATCATAATCCGGTATCGGTAATGTGAGGGGTGAGGGTGCTGATAAGCTAGTAAAGCAACACTCCGGGCTCTGCGCCATCTCTTCACAAGATTTATTGTTCAGCTTCAAAGCTGTTTACGAGATATTAAACACATACATCCATACTCAGCTATCCAGATGAGTCATCTGACTTTCGTCTATCACGCTGCCAACAAGCCCATTCTCGGAAATGATGTTTCCTTTTCATTTTGCCCTGTGAATGGCTGGGTCCTGCTTTAGGCTCCCCCCTGCCAGTTTCCCCTTCTGACGAGGAAGAGACACTGCTGAATGCTGGCTTGGGCTCTCTATATTTGTCTTCCTCCCTCGTGGTTTCCCCTGCAGCCTCCAATTCCCTGACAGGTAATAATGAAATTTCAAAATCATACTAAGGGAAGGTGGAGAATGAACGAGGAGGTATGGAGAGACGATCAAAGGGTTAAAAGGGCAAAGGAAATATTGAAAGAATTTTATGAAATAAATGAAAATCAGGATACAGATAAAAAAATGATTTGGGAAGCGAGCAAAGCCTATATGAGAGGGTTTGTAATACAACAAATGGGAAAGATAAGGAGAAATAAAGATAATAATATTATGGAAATAAATAAACAAAAAGAGAGAAAGAAAAAGACCTAGTGAAAAACCCAAAGAATGAAGATATCCTCCAACAAATAAAGAATTTACAAGCCCACCTATCAAATTTAATAAATAGGGAAGTAGAGAAAAAAATTATATGGACGAAACAAAGATATTTTGAACAGGCAAATAAACCGGGTAGGATGCTGGCATGGTTTATCAAAGAAAGACAGGTAAAAAGAGTAATAAATAGAATTATTGACGAAGAAAAGGAAATCATTGACCCAAAACAAATTAAAGAAAGTTTTATAAAATATTACAAAAATTTATATAAAGTAGAATTAAAAGAGGAAAAGAAAATTCAAAAATATCTATCAGAAAATAGACTACCAGATATAGAAGAAGAAGAATATGCAATATTAAATTCAAATATTGAACTTGAAGAGATTAAAAAAGTGATTAAAAATATGAAGGAGGGGAAATCGCCTGGACCAGACAGGATTTTTACCAGCCAGACAAATAAAGGACAACACTAGAATAATTATAGACTTAATAGAATATGCCGAAATGAATCCAAGTAAAGAAATTTCAATGCTTTTAGTAGACGCTGAAAAGGCATTTGACAGTGTCTCTTGGAAATTTATGATCAAAACATGTGAAAGCTTAAATTTAGGTAAAAGATTTATGAATGGAATTCAAGCAATCTACAAAAAACAAACAGCTAAATTAATCCTAAACAATGAAATTACAGAAGAATTCGACATCGAGAGAGGGACGTGACAGGGATGTCCTTTATCCCCACTCCTATTTATAACAATATTAGAAACTCTATTAATAGCTCTGAGAAAGGATGAAGAAATAAAGGGCATATGTCTTGGGACACAGTGTTATAAAGTAAGAGCATTTGCAGAAGATGTGATCATTACAACCGAAACACCAAAAGAAAGTATAAATAAAGCATTGGTAAGAATGAAAGAATTTGGTGAAGTAGCAGGATTCAAATTGAAGAAAGATAAATCGAAATTGATAACTAAAAATATAGGCGAGAAAGGAAAAAAGGAATTAGAAGAAATAACAGGACTAAAAATAGAAAATAAAGTGAACTACTTAGGGATATGGATTACAAATAAAAATACAAATTTATTTAAGGATAATTATATTAAAAAATGGAAAGAAATTAAAGGAAGTATGGATAAATGGGGAAAATTAAAACTATCATTAGGAGGAAGAATATCTATGATTAAAATGATGATACTCCCCAAAATTCTATTTTTATTCCAAACGATTCCAATTGTAATAGGAACTAAATATTTTATAAGCTGGCAAAGAGACGTTGCAAATTTTATATGGCAGGGGGGAAAAGCAAGGATAAAATCAGAAGTAATGATGGGCCCAAAAGAAAGTGGAGGATTCGCAGTGCCAGATTTAAGGAAGTATTTTGAGGCAGCGTGTTGGTGCTGGATAAAAAAATGGATATTATTAAATGATAATGAAGTCCTAACATTAGAGGGCTGGGACAAAATATATGGATGGCATGGCTACTTATTCTATGATAAAAAAGAACAACACAAAAAATTTACAAACCACATAGTAAGAAAGGCTCTATTGGATGTCTGGGAAAGAACAAAAGGAAAAATTATTGAGAAAACTCCCCAATGGGTTTCGCCAGTGGAAGCAACTACAATATTAAAGAGTAATGTAAAAGAGACTTGGCCAACATATAGGGAAATATTAGAGGAAGCAGATGGAAATATTAAATTAAAAACTTATGAACAATTACAAACATTTAGAATAAATTGGTTACAATATTATCAATTAAAAGCAACTTATGAAAAAGACATAAAAAGGGGGGGGGATTTGAAAATAAAACCTCAAAATCAGAAGAGGAAATACTACAGAGCTATCAAAAAATACTTGCAAAAATGTATAGACTATTAACGAAAACCACCCTAGAACAAGAGACGAAAGGGGAAAACATGTTAAAATGGGAGCACGATTTGGGATATGAGATAGATCTGGAAAGATGGAAAACTTTTTGGGAGGAAAATATAAATTTTACTGCTTGTGATTTATTAAGGGGGAATTTCAGAAAAATGCACCACAGATGGTATCTAACCCCTGACAGATTGTCAAAAATTAATAAAAGGAACAACGACAAATGTTGGAAATGTAACAGAACAAAAGGTATGTTATATCACATGTGGTGAACTTGCTGTGAGGGATGTGTTTGCTGCCTAGCTAGTTAGGAGATAACATTCCAGGCATCGAGCCACTTCTGTCCGGTAGATTTATTACTGCAAAATCCAAGCCCACGCCGGAGCTCCAAAACAACACCTCCGTGTTGCTCAGTCAGTTGCCGCTTCTAAATTTTTGTGACGTGGCTTTCTAAACCAGCATGCCCAGCGAGACAGGGAACGCCTCTTATCTCCTCTCTTCTGGGAATAGCTAGTTCCTGGAACAGACTGGCCACTCCCTATTTCAGTCTCCGATTCAGAGGACTGGCTGGAAAAGTGCTGTTTGGGCTCTCGGTAAGTGTTTCCATGCCCCCCCCCCGTCTCTGTCTGCCTCCCTTTCCCTGACACTTGCCCAAAGATTAAAATCTTTTGGGACATAATCCATGACGAAATAAAAAAATTGATAAGGACATCACATTAAAAAAAAGGCAGAGGCATATTTATTAGGAATCTTAGATAAAGATATCCCCAAAGAGAAAATTGACTTATTGCTATACACGACAACAGCAGCAAGAATTTTGATTGCTAGCTATTGGAAAGAGGAAAGCATCCCAACAAAAAGAGAATGGTTGGGGAAACTTTGCGAGTACCTGGAATTAGCAAAATTGACAGATATAATAAGGAGAAAATCCAAAACTGTGGTTATGAAGCAATGGGAGTGTTTAAATGATTATTTACAAAACCAGGGCTCAACTACAAAAATCTGGTTGTGTTTAGAATAATCTTGTGCGTAATATAAAAAATACAAAGTGAGACATTAAGGAAACCCAAAGGGAAAATATGAAGAACAGAGGCTCTGAAGAACGGATTATTAAAAATGCGTGAGGTAAATGGTGGAAGTAGTTTTTTTCTTTTCTTTTTTCTGTTTTTTCTTTTTTTTTCAAAAGAAACTAAGGTAGATAAGGACAAGACGAAATTATACAATTGAATGTAAATATAGATGGGAAATGGCTATGTATTGTGAGTGCTTATCTACTTTTAAAAAAATTCATATATGATCTGTTCTTTTACTTTTTTATTCTCTCTTTGTTCCCTTTTTCTTTATTCTGATATCTTACATTTCATTTCATTGTGCTATCATGAATAGCATTTTATAGAGGTATAAATAACTGTAAATATGAAAAGAGACAAAATATTCTCTAATTCCTTTTCCTTGGATAGATCTATTTGGTTTTCTCTTTTGTATTTTCTTTTGTTGTGAATATGTATGTATTTTAACTTGTATTGAATAAAAATTTATTAAATAAAAAAAACAAACAAAAGAAAAGAAAAGAAAAGAAAAGCATGTGTTTTGTTGTTGTTATTTAGTCGTTTAGTCGTGCCCGACTCTTCGTGACCCCATGGAGCAGAGCACGCCAGGCAGTCCTGTCTTCCACTGCCTCCCGCAGTTTGGTCAAACTCATGCTGCTAGCTTCGAGAACACTGTCCAACCATCTCGTCCTCTGTCGTCCCCTTCTCCTTGTGCCCTCCATCTTTCCCAACATCAGGGTCTTTTCCAGGAAGTCTTCTCTTCTCATGAGGTGGCCAAAGCACTAGAGCCTCAGCTTCACGATCTGTCCTTCCAGTGAGCACTCAGGGCTGATTTCCTTAAGCATGTGTTGTCGGAACTCCGCTTGGCCAAGCCAATAAGGCCTCAACTTCCTCCGAGCTGAGCCTTTGAAATCGCCTCCGACGTGTTTAATGGCCTGAGCCTTTGATAAGGCCTCAAGCACATTCTATCCAGCAGGGTTCCCAGCACAGGGAAGAGATGAGAGGTTTGGCTACATTGTAACGAGTTTTATTTCTAAACTACGCAGAACAGAAAAGATATCCTCTATCTATGAAAGCAGAGAGCAACTGAACAATGGAACAAAAGAAACGGGAAACCACTAACATCACATCCCGTCTCCCTTTCCCATGAGACTGCAGGGTCTCTGGAATGTAAACAGAGTCCTGTGACTCGCAGCAGCTGCTCAGTGAGAAACAGAAACTAACATCCTCCCCCTTTCTGTGAACACCACTGGGCAGCGTGTCAGTACAATCTCAGTACAAAACCAATTTCTGTACGTAGGTACAGTGTTGATCCTTCGGAACAACCTTAGACAATACATCAGCAGGAATTTCATTACCTGGCATGTAGGACACTGTTACGAGTCCTTTCTGAACACATTCCCTAGCATGTTGCAGCTTCAATTGCAAGTGCTTTGTGCTTTGCTTACAACCTTCAGAAGTCAGCAAAGCCAAACATGCTTTGTTGTCCTGATAAACCTGGATTGGACATTTGACAGGAATTCTCATGTCTTTACACAATTGTAACAACCATTCACAACCCACAAGTGAATAAGACAGCGCACTCAGTTCAGCTTCACAAGAACTTAAGCTTACTGTTGTTTGCTTCTTGCACGACCAATCAAATAGACCCTGATTATACATGTAGCAAACTCCAGACGTACTTTTCCTGTCTGTAGTGTCACTTCCAAAACTCGCATCAGCAAATATTTCAAGACCTCCAGACTTCTGATTGTTAAATCTCAGTCTGTAGTGCATAGTACCTTTCAAATAGTGTGCTATGCGTTTCAGAGCTTTCCAATCCTTAACAGTAGGATTGTTGACTTGTCTGCTTAGCAAATTCATGCTAACTGCAATGTCAGGTCTTGAACATTTGGCAATGAAGTTTAGTTTGCCTAGCACACTTCTGTACAGTGTAGTGTCAGAAAATGCTTCTTCAGTGTCATCTACCTGATAGCCTGTTGTCATTGGTGTGTCTACAGGGTTAGCATCCATCAGGTTTAGTTTGGTTAACACATCAGCAATTTTCTGTGACTGGTGTACTAGAATATTACCATCTTGGTCTCTCTCTATTTCCAGAGATAGGTAGTTGGTTACCTCACCAAGATCTTTCATGTCAAAGTGTTCCTTCAGTTGAGCTAGGGTGCTATGGTACATTTTGATATCCTTCCAAAAGAAAAGAATATCATCAACATAAAACAAGCAATACAGCTTCTTTTGCCCTTCCTCTTTGACAAATACACATGGATCAGCTTTACCTTGCTGAAAACCTAGAGAAAATAACACTTCAGTGAGTTTAGAGTGGCAGAACTGTGCACTTTGCTTGAGACCATATAGGTGTCAGTATATGGAAACATCACCGCTGCAGACAGCCAGATTGTTGACACCACATAATGCGCTTATCTGTGGGAAAGAATTTCCCAGGACGTTCACAGGCTGGATAAGTCTTTGTGAAGAGTGTAACTTGAAACCTTCTGTGTGCACATGTTCAGGAAGTTTGTCAGACTTGCTGGAAGAACTGAACTGAAAGGACGTGTTTTTCTCTAGTGCTGTAATGTCAGAAATAAACATCATGTAAATAGATTTCTGACTTATTTTCTTTCCCCTGCGGAAGCAGGAGGAGGGGTTGTGCATTTTACCCACTCTTGGGAAAATGTCGCCTATCAAAATCTCCCTGGTCTGTCCGAGATATCAGCCAGAGGAGGTTACCGGTAAGCAAGCTCTGAGAACAGTGAGAGGGGCCAGCCTCTATGGAGGGGGCTTGCAAACCAACAATAGGGACTTCTTCAGAGAACAAACAAATCCCTGTTTTACCTGTACGCCATCAGGTGGAAGCATGTAAAGTGATTCACCTAAGGTTCCATACAAAAATGCTGTATTCACATTGTGATGAGAAACGTGTAGATTCTCTTCTGCAGCAGGTTTGAGCATAAGCCTAGTGCTCTCATATCTCACGGTGGGTCAGCAGGTCTCGTGATAGTCTTCTCCTGGTACCTGTGAAAAACCTCTGGCTACCAATCTGGCTTTGTGTCTGACTATCTTGCCATTCTGATCTGTCTTTGCTTTGAAAACCCATTTGCTGTCAAGCAGTTTCATCCCTGGAACTGTCGGAACTAGCTCCCATGTTTTGTTCCCCTCTAAGGAATCAAGCTCACCCTTCATGGTGGTTAACCATGGCTCAGCATCCTTTGAATTCAAAGCCTGGATCTCTTGGAAGCTCAAATACCTTCTTGGAGCTATTAACAGCAGTTACAGCTTTCGCTGCTTTAGCAAATTCATCAGCAAATCTCTTTGGAGGTCTTCCTTTCGTGGCTCTTTCAGACCTGCGAATTAGACGTAGGTCTTCAACGCTCTCCTCTTCTTTCTTAGGAGAAAAGTGGCCTATAGTGAACAATGGTTCCTCCAATTCTTGATCACAGCCTTCAGAGGGTCGCAGAGAGGCCTTAGCACTCTTGAAATCCTCTGAATCACCTGATTCAGTTTCGGATTCAGAATCAGAACCTTCATCAGTGGGTGTGGGGTTTTGCTGCTCTTTATCCTCAGACTCTTCCGTGTCATCAGGATAACATTGGAAAATTCCCACATTCTCCCCCCACTTGGCATTGTACTCAACACTTCTAGTGAGCCTGACTGTGTTAGTGTCAGTCATCATTACTCTGCAAGAACCTTTCTGATAGCCTAGAAAGATACCATGCAAACCACATTTGCCTAACTTGGAGCTTTGTGGTGTGTGAACCCACATGTCAGAACCAAAAATTCTCATGTGCTTGATGTATGGTTTCTTGCCAACATCTTTTCATAGGGGGTACAACCAATCGGTGAAGATAATCTGTGATTACACGTATAAACAAAACAGCTGAGCGATTCTGCCCAATAACTCTCTGGAAGATTGGCATCATGCAGCAAGGTTTTCAAGCCTTGAAGCAATGTTTGGCTTGCCCTTTCACAAAGTCCATTCATGCAAGGAGATCGTGGACTTGACATGTCATGTTGAATTCCTTTTTCAGTCAGAAAACCTTCAAACTGCTGAGAAGTGAATTCTCCCCCTCGATCTGTAAACAAACATTTCACCTGTTTACCATGCACATTTTTCAACCAAGCACAGAATTCCTTGAACCTAGGAAACACTTCTGATTTCTGCTTGAGATTGAACACATGAATATACCTGGAAAATGAATCAATAAGAACCATGAAGTACCTGGCTCCACCCAAAGAGGGTGTTAGTGGACCAATGAGATCAGCATGCACTACCTGGTATGGTTCTGTAGCTTGTCTACTAGACACCTTACCTTTTGCAGCCATTTTGACCTTGTTCACTGTGCATGCCTTACACTTCATGTGGTACCTGCAGGGTTTAATAGTCATACCTTCAACTAAGGCAGGCATTTTGGAAACTGCCTCGAAGTGTAAATGACCAAATTTCCTGTGATAGTCATGAATACATCCTGCATGCAAAACCTTGTTAGTATCTGCAACACAAGAAGTTTCATCCTGCACAACATCAACAGAATCATCATAATGCAATACAAACAAATGATCAATATAATCAGCATGCAATACAAAGTCATATTTCTTGGTGATGGTGCACTTCCTCTTCTTGAAGGAAACGTCTATGTCCTGTTCAGTCAGCTGCGAGACACTCAGTAGGTTGTGTGCAGCATCTGGAACAAAAAGAATGTTGCGTATAGAAGCATCCAAGCTGTGAAGAACAACCGTTCCATAGCCTTGACTGGAGATCGTGTGGTCATCCGCTTGGTGAATCACACCTTCCTGAGGAGTAAAGGAAACGAACAGGTGTTTGTCCCGACAAACGTGTCTGGTCGCTCCTGAGTCGACGATGAAGAAAGATCTAGATGTCTTCTGGACCTTTGGAGTGAAGCGTGAGACCATTGCCTTGTGTTGCGGTGTCCCGGACTTCTGACCTTTGCCTTTGTCTTTTCCACACGTTGAGCTTTTGCTGCGCTGCGCTGCTCTGTTGCCTTGGCCTTGGGATGTTTACACTCCCTTTTCACGTGGCCTAGACATCCACATGAGTAGCATTTCACTGCCTTCAAAGCTTTGGCGCCATCTAGTGGTTCCACTGCATTCTGGGATGACGTCTGTGAGGACTCCCCCTTAGTGATGCAGCTAGCACTACGCCGATCCGCTTCATTTAACACCACAGCAGTAACATGCGCTACCGTTAGCCGAGCAGTAGGCAAAACAGCAAGCTGGCTGGCAATCACTTCCCAACTTGAACCCAAAGAATGTAGTATCATGAAGGAATACACAGCCTCTGGAAAGGTGATTCCACGCTGTTGCAACTCATGACTAAGATTCTGCATTTCCATGAGGTGGGCATGTACGTCTGCTCCTTCAACAAGTGCCATATCATGCAACTTGGCATAAAAGAACAAAGAAGCGCCCGCTTCTGTTCTCAAATGTGACTCTTGGAGACTGTGCCACATCTCTCTGGCTGAGGCCTTGTCACGCAAAAGACATAACTCTTCAGGAGACACAATAAGCATCAGAGTTCCCCTTGCTTTGGAATCCTTAGCCTTCCATTCATCGGTCGTTGGAGCTGGGGGGCGTCTGTTATCACATTATACAGACCCTCTTTTCGTAGCAGAGCCTCTGCATACTGCACCCAGTTTTGATAATTCCCTTTTCCAAGCTTTGGAAATCCAAGAACCTCTGTTACTCTTGGACTGGCCATGTCTGTGTCTTTTAAAGCAAGCTGCGTCTCTCTACCAGCTGCATTCCAAAAACACACTTTCGCTTTCTCCTGAGCTTTGGCTAGAAGTTCAAAGTCCACCCCTTAATGCCATTAATTAGGGACTAGCAGGCTTCCTGGGGCAAGAGCACATACCTCTCATCAATCTTCTTGACACGCAGAGAAGATAAGCTGCATTCCGTTCTTCTGCCGTTCTTCTGGGCCCATAACCAAAAATATCGGGATCTCCGCTCGGCCAAGCTGATAAAGCTCATTTTCTTCCCGAGCCTTTGAAATCGCCTCCCGACGTGTTTAACGACCTTGAGCTTTTGATGAGGCTCCAAGGCACGTCCTCCCAGCAGAGCATCAAAACAGCACGCGGAAGTGATGAGATGTATGGCTACATTGTAAAGAGTTTTATTTCTAAACTATGCAGAACAGAAAAGACATCCTCTCTCTATGAAAGCAGAGAGCAACTGAATAAAGGATCAAAGGAAACAGGAAACCACTAACGTCACATCCTGTCTCCTCTCCCGTGAGACTTCCAGTAGTATGGAATCCCTGGAATGTAAACAGAGTCCTGTGACTCGCAGCAGCTGCTCAGTGAGAAACAGAAACTAACACTTCATGCCTCTCCCCATCCTAGGTCATCTTATATGCCATGTAAAACTCACTTCCAGGTTATTTCAGGGGCTACCCAAGCCCTCTTTGTTTTGTTTTTAACTGTGAGAAGTCCATTTCCATCCAAGTGGGTCCTTTTATTACATTAAGAATTTGGAGTTTGAGTTTTCATCATCCCTCCTCACCCTTTTTGCCTTTTGTGTCACATACATCCGAGGGCAGGGGCTGTATTGTTTTTTTCTTGATTTGTTGGCCACTCTGGAAGTTTTTTTCAGCTGAACAGCAGGGTAAAAGCACTTTGGATAAAATGAATGATAAAATAATGCCAGCCAAGGGACTTCTTGGCAGAGGAAGTTGAACTCACCATAGGGGGATGCTTATCCCAGAATCATAGAATTAGAAGGGACCTAGAGGGTCATTTAGTCCAACCCCCTGCAATGCAGGAATCACAGCAGCTACTTTAGCTTTCCCTCCATGTGGTTCCCCCTGCAGATCCTGGCTCCGTCCCCCTGATCATTGAGATGCTGGGAGACGTGTATTAATACATGCCCATCCTTCAGGACTGGTGGCATGCAGATGGGTATGCCAGCAGCGCTTTGCTCGGTTGCCATCTGAGCTGGCATCTCTTGGGGAAAAGCTGCAGTCCTACCAAGTACAGAGCACAGTCTGGCTGGATGACGGAGAGGTGTTCCTGCAGAAGCCGAAGCAGAGGCCTGAGTAGAGATATGCTGCACTATTGAACCTAAGATAAGCCTGCTAGATCAGGTCAATGGCCCACCTGGTCCAGCAACCGGCTCTCATAGTACCATGTGCACCTAGACGCCTGTGGGAAACCAGGGAGCAGAACATGAGCACCAGAGCCCTCTCCCTCCCCTCCTGTGGTTTCCAGGAACTGGTTTTCAGGAGCATGGCTGCCCCCAACTGTGGAGGGCAGAGCACAGCCATAGTGGCTAGTAGCCATTGACAGCCCTCTGCTCCTTCTCCTCCACCTCCTCCTCCTCCTCTTCCTCCTCCAGGAATTGGTCCAATCCTCTTTTAAAGGCATCCATGTTGGTGGTCATCAGAGTTACATAGCTTAACTCTCTATGCTGCAAGAAGAAGGGCTTTCCTTTTATCTGTCCTGAATCTTCCATCATTCAGCTTCACTGGATGACCACAAGTTCCAGTGTGATGAGAGGAGAAAAATTTTTCTCTCTCCACTTTCTCCTGGCCATGCATAATTTTTATAAAAATCCTATCATGTAACCCTTCTTTGCTTTTTCTCTAAAACTAAAAAGTCCCAAATATGGCAACCTTTATTCATACAGAAATCGCGCCATCCCATAGATCATTTGGGTTGCCCTTTTCTGAACTTTTCCCAACTCTACAACATGCTTTTTGATGTGAGGCAACCAGAACTGTTTTAAATGTTGGGTCCTTGGTCACATCCCCATCTCTCTCCCCCACCCCCAGGAAACATCTCCGCACCAATCCTGGTATTCAAGAACAAAACAGACGCAAAGTGTGTGAAGGTACTAGCCGACTTCCCAGAGATGCCCGCCGTGAGTGCTTGTGCCCATGTCCAGTGGGACCCTGAGGCTGTGGAGAGCTCCACTGTTTTCTCCTATGCCGTCCCGGCTTTCATCAATGAGTTCCAGTTGCGTGGCTTCATCGACAAGGATGGCTTCATCAGGTTTGCCATCATCCTCCATGGGCACCACTCCCCGTACCTGCCTGTTTTTTGTGCTGATGGGCAGTGGCACCACTTCTGTGTCACATGGCAGCATCAGAATGGGGCATGGGCCATCCACGCTGACAGGAAGGAGAAGGCCTCAGCCACAGGGCTTTCAGCTTCCCATGCCGTGGATGGCCACAGGATGTTCATTATCGGGCAAGATCAGGACTCCCTGGGTGGGGCCTTCAAAGAGAAAGAGTCCTTCAGCGGGAACCTCACTGGTTTGCATGACTGGCGGAGGGTCCTCAGCAGGGAGAAGATGGAGAAAGTGCACTCCTGCATCCCTATTCAAGAGAGCCTCGTGTTTGCCTGGAGCAGCGACATCCTCGAGGTGGAAGCGAGCATCCAGCAGGCCACAGTGCAGCTAACCTGCCCAGGTAAAGCGCTGTCGGGTTGTGACTGCACCAGCTGTCTGAATCTGGTCTGTGATGAGCTGGCTGATTTGCATGTCCCTGTTTTCAGTCGGTGTGGTCTGGTTATATGCCTATATTGGATGGGGGCAGGGGAGGAAGCTGCCCCAGGACAGGGGTGGGGATCCCTGTGGCCTGCAGACCATGGCCAGTGATGATGGGAGTTGTAGTCCCAACTGAAGGGCCACAGGTTCTCCTTCCTTGTTTAGGAGGCATCTTGGGCTGGAAGGACTTTGAACTCTCTTGGGTCTCCATTGCAAAATGGGCTTGTTGAGATAGGTAGGTAGATACCTGCTGGGGTCTTCTTTCTCCAAGGGTTGAAGATGTCCATGGCGATCAGGTTGTGTGACTCAGCTACCTGCAAGTACACAAATGACAGAGTGTATTTCGAATAAACTGTGTGGAGCAGGAGCAGATGGCGGGGAGGGGCGATGGCTGCGACCTGACTCCTGACGACTGAGTCAACGCCACTTACCTGGAGGCAGTGGGGGAGGGGTGGGGCAGCAGGGAGATGGGGCAAATGCATCAACAGGAGAGCTGGGTGGAAGTAAGATGCTTTATAAGGACCTAGTAGCAGTGAGTGCCTGGCGCTGCCTGGGAGTTTTTAGGGAATAAAAAAATTGCAATTTTAAAACTAAAAATAGCATAATTCGTGATTTTGGACCCATGACACCAAAATTGGGTAAACTCATGCCAAAGTCACGTTTTGGTCTGACATCTTGATTCAAAACGGCACCTAGAATCCAAGAGTCTGCCAACTCCACCCTCAGGGAAACCCCTGCCGAATTTTGTGATGATGCTTCAAGGGGTATCCCAACCTATAGAAAACAAACAATTTCCCAAAACATCGAGTAGACGGAGGGTGTTGTTCTTGTCGGCTGGGACCATCGGCTGGGTGAGGACTGCAGGGCCTGCTCCCTCCCAGGGCCTTTTCCAACTGGCCCAGGGGGCGTGGCCCAGGCCCTCTCTCCCAGCTATAAAGGGACTCCTGCTGCGGGGAAGCCTTGGACCATCGGCTGGGTGAGGTCTGCAGGGCCTGCTCCCTTCCAGGGCCTTCTCCAACTGGCCCAGGGGGCGTGGCCCAGGAACAAACTTTTGGAACAAACTTTTGGGGAAGTGTGGGAAGTGTTCTGCCATTGCTTCCCTGTTCCAGGTGGTTAATGTGCTTTAAAATTAAGCAAACAGTCTGTGAGCACCTAGAAAGGAATGCTGTGATCACCAATAGTCAGCATGGATTTCTGAAAAATAAGTCATGTCAGACTAACCTCATCTCGTTTTTTGACAGAATTACAAGCCTGGTAGATGAAGGGAACGCAGTGGATGTAGCCTACCTTGATTTCAGCAAGGCATTTGACAAGGTGCCCCATGATATTCTTGTAAAGAAGCTGGTAAAATGCGGTCTTGACTATGCTACCACTCAGTGGATTTGTAACTGGCTGACTGACCGAACCCAAAGGGTGCTCATCAATGGTTCCTCTTCATCCTGGAGAAGAGTGACTAGTGGGGTGCCACAGGGTTCTGTCTTGGGCCCGGTCTTATTCAACATCTTTATCAACGACTTGGATGATGGACTCAAGGGCATCCTGATCAAATTTGCAGATGACACCAAACTGGGAGGGGTGGCTAACACCCCAGAGGACAGGATCACACTTCAAAACGACCTTGACAGATTAGAGAACTGGGCCAAAACAAACAAGATGAATTTTAACAGGGAGAAATGTAAAGTATTGCACTTGGGCAAAAAAAATGAGAGGCACAAAAACAAAATGGGTGACACCTCGCTTGAGAGCAGTACATGTGAAAAGGATCTAGGAGTCTTGGTTGACCACAAACTTGACATGAGCCAACAGTGTGACGCGGCAGCTAAAAAAGCCAATGCAATTCTGGGCTGCATCAATAGGAGTATAGCATCTAGATCAAGGGAAGTAATAGTGCCACTGTATTCTGCTCTGGTCAGACCTCACCTGGAGTACTGTGTCCAGTTCTGGGCACCCCAGTTCAAGAAGGACACTGACAAACTGGAACGTGTCCAGAGGAGGGCAACCAAAATGGTCAAAGGCCTGGAAACGATGCCTTATGAGGAACGGCTAAGGGAGCTGGGCATGTTTAGCCTGGAGAAGAGGAGGTTAAGGGGTGATATGATAGCCATGTTCAAATATATAAAAGGATGTCACATAGAGGAGGGAGAAAGGTTGTTTTCTGCTGCTCCAGAGAAGCGGACACGGAGCAATGGATCCAAACTACAAGAAAGAAGATTCCACCTAAACATTAGGAAGAACTTCCTGACAGTAAGAGCTGTTCGACAGTGGAATTTGCTGCCAAGGAGTGTGGTGGAGTCTCCTTCTTTGGAGGTCTTTAAGCAGAGGCTTGACAACCATATGTCAGGAGTGCTCTGATGGTGTTTCCTGCTTGGCAGGGGGTTGGACTTGATGGCCCTTGTGGTCTCTTCCAACTCTATGATTCTATGATTCTATGAAAATGTCCTCAAGCAGTCGGTGGCAATTTAAATTTTTATTCCTTTTTTTTCTTTTTTTCTTTGTTGGGGGTGGGTGGGTGGGATGGATAGTTGGTTGGGGATTAATTTTAGTATAATTGTTCTGTTCCTTTTTTGTTGTTGTTGTTTTATTGGTTCTGTATAGTTTGTGTTTTGTTTTAAGGGGCGGGATCAGGGCTGCCTGGGAGTGGGGTCCCAGCCAACACGATGGCTGGGACGAGTTCCACAGGGGCGGAAGCACTGGGACATCCGATCTCGGTGATCATGGGCAAGAGGAGGAGTTACGCTAAGACCAGACCATGTCATTACCGAGGAGGCAGGTTTAGTCGTTGTTTGAAGACTATCCCTGCCTCCGGGTCTGGCCTTGACCGGATGGATACTGGAATCAACAGGGGAAACCCACATGACCTGAAAGTGTTGCTGTGCAATGCCAGGTCAATGATGAATAAAACCACTGCCATCCACGACTTGATTGTGGATGGAGGATTTGACCTGGCATGTGTGGCAGAGACCTGGTTGGAGGAAGCAGATGGGCCTGTCCTTGCCGCTGCTTGCCCACCAGGTTTCTCTTACGCACAGCAACCCAGGTCATGTGGGCGGGGAGGTGGGGTTGCAGTGATTTTTAGAAAGTCACTAGCTTGCACCTGGCGTCCTACTGGGAAGATCCAGTTCTCTGAGTGCATGTTCTGGAAGTTGGGCAATAGGGGCAGTACAGGATTCCTATTGGTGTACCAACCTCCCCGCTGCACCAAGGATTCCCTGTCCGAGCTGCTTCAGGTCGTGACGGATTTTCTCCTGGAGACACCTAGTTTGGTTGTCCTAGGGGATTTTAACATCCATGCCGACACGACCTTACAAGGGGCTGCTCGGGACTTCGTGGAAAGCATGGCCTCCATGGGGCTGTCCCTGAATAAGTTTGGCCCAACTCATAGTCATGGACATGCCTTAGACCTGGTGTTCACCTCTAGTGACGTGGGTGATCTGACACTAAGTAAAAGTGAAACAAAAGAAGTGCCATGGTCAGATCACTTCCTGGTGCAACTGGACTTCCGCCCCCGCCACTTAATGGATCGAAATGGTTTCCAGAGAGTGGTAGGGGATGCTTTATCCCATGTTGGTGGCCTTTCAGCTGATTCCCTGGTGGCCGGCTGGAATGCGGAGTTAACCAGGGCTATTGACTGTCTGGCTCCGAAGCGCCCTCTCCGATTGCATGGAGCCCGGACAGCCCCGTGGTTTTCTTCGGAGCTGAGGGAGATGAAACAATCGCTGAGACGGCTAGAGCGTCGGTGGCAGAAAACTCACTCTGAATCTGACCGGACACAGGTTAGAGCTCAACGTCGAGCCTACCAAGTGGCGATAGCGACGGCGAAGAAGACATTCTTCACCGCCTCTAATGCATCTGCAGAAAATAGTAGCAGGAGACTCTTTGAGGTGGTTCGCAATTTAACGGAACCACCTTTACCACCGGGGCCTTGTAAAGACCGCAAGATCTCCTGCAACGATTTTGCAAAGTTTTTTGCAGATAAAATCATTCATATTCGGAAGGAGCTAGACACCACCGTGGGAGCAGGGCTGGGGCGGGAGATTGCTAGAGCTCTGTCTGGTCAAGTTGCATGGAATCAATTTCAATCCGTTACCCCCGAGGATGTGGACAGGCTGCTTGGACGCGTGAAACCAACTACCTGTCTCCTTGATCCTTGCCCATCCTGGCTAATAAAAGCAAGCCGGGAAGGGCTGGGCGATGGGCTCTGCGGGGTGGTGAATGCTTCCCTCTGCGAGGGAACATTCCCAGATCTGCTGAAAGAGGCGGTCATTAAACCGCTTCTTAAAAAAAACATCTTTAGACCCGGCCAGTATGGCCAACTATCGCCCAGTCTCAAATCTTCCATTTTTGGGCAAGGTGATTGAGCGTGTGGTTGCTGAACAACTCCAGGCACGCCTGGAGGATGCGGACCATTTGGATCCCTTCCAATCGGGATTCAGGCCTCACCATGGGACTGAAACTGCCTTGGTTGCGCTGGTTGATGATCTCCGGCGAGCTAGGGACAAAGGTGAGAGTTGTTTCCTGGCTCTGCTGGATCTCTCAGCGGCCTTTGATACAATCGACCATAACATCCTTCTGGACCGTCTAGAGGGGCTGGGAGCTGGGGGCACTGTTATACAGTGGTTTCGCTCCTTCCTCCTGGGCCGTGTTCAGAAAGTGGTGGTGGGGGATGAGTGTTCAGACCCCTGGGCCCTCAATTGTGGGGTGCCTCAGGGTTCCGTCCTCTCCCCCATGCTTTTTAACATCTATATGAAGCCGCTGGGAGAGATCATCAGGGGGTTTGGACTGGGTGTCCATCAATAGGCAGATGACACCCAGCTCTACCTCTCTTTCAAATCAGAACCAGTGAAGGCGGTGAAGGTCCTGTGTGAGTGCCTGGAGGCGGTTGGAGCATGGATGGCGGCTAATGGATTGAAGTTGAATCCTGACAAGACAGAAGTACTGTTTTTGGGGGACAGGGGGCGTGCTGGTGTGGAGGACTCCCTGGTCCTGAATAGGGTAACCGTGCCCCTGAAGGACCAGGTGTGCAGCCTGGGAGTCATTTTGGACTCACAGCTGTCCATGGAGGCACAGGTCAATTCTGTATCCAGGGCAGCTGTCTACCAACTCCACCTGGTACGCAGGCTGAGACCCTACCTGCCCGCGGACTGTCTCGCCAGAGTGGTGCATGCTCTAGTTATCTTCCGCTTGGACTACTGCAATGTGCTCTACGTGGGGCTACCTTTGAAGGTGACTCGGAAACTACAACTAATCCAGAATGCGGCAGCTAGACTGGTGACTGGGGGTGGCCGCCGAGACCACATAACACCGGTCTTGAAAGACCTACATTGGCTCCCAGTACGTTTCCGAGCACAATTCAAAGTGTCGGTGCTGACCTTTAAAGCCCTAAATGGCCTCGGTCCAGTATATCTGAAAGAGCGTCTCCACCCCCATCGTTCTGCCCGGACGCTGAGGTCCAGCGCCGAGGGCCTTCTGGCGGTTCCCTCATTGCGAGAAGCAAAGCTACAGGGAACCAGGCAGAGGGCCTTCTCGGTAGTGGCGCCCGCCCTGTGGAACGCCCTCCCATCAGATGTCAAAGCGATAAATAACTACCTGACATTCAGAAGACATCTTAAGGCAGCCCTGTTCAGGGAAGTTTTTAATCTGTGATATTTTACTGTATTTTTGGTTTCTATGGAAGCCGCCCAGAGTGGCTGGGGAAACCCAGCCAGATGGGCGGGGTACAAATATTATTGTTGTTGTTGTTGTTGTTGTTGTTGTTGTTGTTGTTGTTGTTTGTTTGTTTGTTGTTGTTTGTTGTTGTTCTTTTCCAGGGCCTGTGGAGGAATGTCATATGTTTCAGGTCATGCAGGGAAGCCTTGCTTATGCCCCCTGCCTGCAGCTGCTTCCTTTTGTCTGCCACTACAAAAAAGGTATGGCAGTTTTGACTATCCTTATCTCCAGACTCAAACTGTGGCAACTGTTATTTTAAGCCCAAGGTCCCCATTTCTTTGTGCCAGCAATTGGTGGGTCAGAGCAACAGGGAAGTGGGTGGAGCAACAGGAGTGACTCTTACTTTGTTCAGTATGGTCCCATCTGCACGGTGCATTAAAAGCACTCCCCCCCAAAAAAAGAAGAATAATGGGAACTGTAGTCCACTGAGACCTTTTAACATCACAGTAATCCAAGTTTATGCACCAACCACTGGTGCTGAAGAAACTGAAATTGACCCATTCTATGACCATCATATCTACTACTGTGGGCAAGAATCCCGTAAAAGAAATGGAGTGGCCCTCATAGTCAGCAAAAGAGTGGCGAAAGCTGTACTGGGATGCAATCTCAAAAATGATAGAATGATCTCGATACGAATCCAAGGCAGACCTTTTAACATCACAGTAATCCAAGTTTATGCACCAACTACTGGTGCTGAAGAAACTGAAATTGACCAATTCTATGAAGACTTACAACACCTTATAGAAGTGACACCAAAGAAGGATGTTCTTCTCATTATAGGGGATTGGAATGCTAAAGTAGGGAATCAAGAGATAAAAGGAACAACTGGCAAGTTTGGCCTTGGAGATCAAAACGAAGCAGGGCAAAGGCTCAGAGTTCTGTCAAGAGAACAAGCTGGTCATCACAAACACGCTTTTCCAACAACACAAGAGACGACTCTACACATGGACATCACCAGATGGGCAGCATCAAAATCAGATTGATTATATTTTCTGCAGCCAAAGATGGAGAAGCTCTATACAGTCAGCAAAAACAAGACCTGGAGCTGACTGTGGCTCAGATCATCTGCTTCTTATAGCAAAATTCAAGCTTAAACTGAAGAAAGTAGGAAAAACCACTGGGCCGGTAAGATACAATCTAAATCAAATCCCTTATGAATCATAGTGGAAGTGAGAAACAGGTTTAAGGATTTAGATTTGGTGGACAGAGTGCCTGAAGAACTATGGATGGAGGCTCGTAACATTATACAGGAGGCAGCAACGAAAACCATCCCAATGAAAAGGAAATGCAAGAAAGCAAAGTGGCTGTCCAACAAGGCCTTACAAATAGCAGGGGAGAGAAGGCAAGCAAAATGTGAGGGAAATAGTGAAAGATACAGGAAACTGAATGCAGATTTCCAAAGAATAGCAAGGAGAGACAAGAAGGCCTTCTTAAACGAGCAATGCAAAGAAATAGAGGGAAACAATAGAATGGGAAAAACCAGAGATCTGTTCAAGAAAATTGGAGATATGAAAGGAACATTTCGTACAAAGATTACCATAACAAAGGACAAAAGTGGTAAGGACCTAACAGAAGCAGAAGACATCAAGAAGAGGTGGCAAGAATACACAGAGGAATCTCGGAATCTTCAAAGCCATATCAGTCAGAGGAATTGGCCACTCTCCAGGTGCCCGGCTTGATTCCCTGTTGATCCCCCCCGTCAGCGACTCCCGGCAAGACAAGGCGAGATCTCTATCGGCCGATCCTTCTTCAAACGTGAGAAGAACACAACCACTCCTCCCCTCTTCCCTGCCATCCCCAGGGAGGGGAAAGAGACAGACAGAAATGTCTTTACATGCCTTTATTTCTGTCTTTCCAGCAGTGCAGAAAAGAACATGTCTGCACTCCTCAGCAGCCACAGCAGAGAGGGAATAACTCCACCCATGTACTTCTGGTACAGGGTCATGTGACACTCTGAGCTAACATCCGGTGCTCAGTGCACATAATAGACTGTTCCTTGTTCCCACGGTACAGTCCCATAACATCAACATCCTGTTTGGCTTTCCAGCCATCTGGAGCACTCAGCAGCATTGCTCCTTTTTCGTAACAGAGGAATTGTACCAGAAAGATATGGGTGTCTCGTACTCCCCTGGTAGTGTGGTTGCTGACCTTGAGCCAGACATCCTGGAAAGTGAAGTCCAATGGGCCTTAGAAAGCACTGCTAATAACAAGGCCAGTGGAAGTGATGATATTCCAGCTGAACTATTTAAAATTTTAAAAGATGATGCTGTTAAGGTGCTACACTCAATTTGCCAGCAAATTTGGAAAACTCAGAAGTGGCCAGAGGATTGGAGAAGATCAGTCTACATCCCAATCCCAAAGAAGGGCAGTGCCAAAGAATGCTCCAACTACTGCACAATTGTACTCATTTTACACGCTAGCAAGGTTATGCTTAAAATTCTACAAGGCAGGCTTAAGCAGTATGTGGACCGAGAACTCCCAGAAGTGCAAGCTGGATTTCGAAGGGGCAGAGGAACCAGAGACCAAATTGCAAACATGCGCTAGATTATGGAGAAAGCTAGAGAGTTCCAGAAAGACATCTACTTCTGCTTCATTGATTATGCAAAAGCCTTTGACTGTGTCGACCACAGCAAACTATGGCAAGTTCTTAAAGAAATGGGAGTGCCTGATCACCTCATCTGTCTCCTGAGAAATCTCTATGTGGGACAAGAAGCTACAGTTAGAAATGGATATGGAACAACTGATTGGTTCAAAATTGGGAAAGGAGTACAACAAGGCTGTATATTGTCTCCCTGCTTATTTAACTTATATGCAGAATTCATCATGTGAAAGGCTGGGCTGGATGAATCCCAAGCCGGAATTAAGATTGCCGGAAGAAATATCAACAACCTCAGATACGCAGATGACACAACCTTGATGGCAGAAAGTGAGGAGGAACTAAAGAACCTTTTAATGAAGGTGAAAGGGGAGAGCACAAAATATGGTCTGAAGCTCAACATCAAAATAACAAAGATCATGGCCACTGGGCCCATCACCTTCTGGCAAATAGAAGGGGAAGAAATGGAGGCAGTGAGAGATTTGACTTACTTGGGTTCCATGATCACTGCAGATGGTGACAGCAGCCACGAAATTAAAAGACGCCTGCTTCTTGGGAGAAAAGCAATGACAAACCTAGACAGCATCTTAAAAAGCAGAGACATCACCTTGCCAACAAAGGTCTGTATAGTTAAAGCGATAGTTTTCCCAGTAGTGATGTATGGAAGTGAGAGCTGGACCATAAAGAAGGCTGGTCGCCGAAGAATGGATGCTTTTGAATTCTGGTGCTGGAGGAGACTCTTGAGAGTCCCATGGACTGCAAGAAGATCAAACCTATCCATTTTTAAGGAAATCAGCCCTGAGTGCTCACTGGAAGGACAGATCGTGAAGCTGAGGCTCCAATACTTTGGCCACCTCATGAGAAGAGAAGACTCCCTGGAAAAGACCCTGATGTTGGGAAAGATGGAGGGCACAAGGAGAAGGGGACAACAGAGAATGAGATGGTTGGACAGTGTTCTCGAAGCTAGCAGCATGAGTTTGACCAAACTGCGGGAGGCAGTGGAAGACAGGAGTGCCTGGCGTGCTCTGGTCCATGGGGTCACAAAGAGTCGGGCACGACTAAACGGCTAAACAACAACAACAAGTCCACTGAGAGTTCTGAGAGTTGTCAAGAGACCTCTATTCCTCTCACAAAGCTACAATTACCAGAGTGGTTCACCCCCTCTTCCCATTAATTAAAACACAAGCCACTTTTTATTAATGGAAATGTTTATTTGATAATGATAATAGAATATTTATTTATTTAAATGCTCATATTCCTCAATCTCATGCCAAAGTGCCACAAGGCTGGGAGCGAGGGATCAGATTCCACTTCCTCTGGAAGAGAGTTCCAAGGTTTTGGAGCCATCCCTGGGAAGGCCCTGTCATGCCTTGTTCAGCAAGGAAACTGCACCTCTGAAGCAGGTCTTCATCACTGGGTTGGTTTCCAGGGGAGAAGGGTACTTCTGGTATCCCCAGTTGTTGGATCAGCCTGGATTTGTGGTCAGAGTGTCAGACTGGGGCCTAGAGAGACACCGGTTCAACTCCCCCCTTGACCACAAAGTGCTCTGGGTGACTTTGGGCCAGTTGCTCTCTTTTGACCTTGTCTACCTTGCAGGGCTGTGGAAAGAATTAATCTTCCTCTTATTAAAATTTATATGCCATCCTGCACCTGAAGATCACAGGGCAGTTTACAACATGAAAATACAACATGAAAACACAAATTACATAGCATAATAGCAAAACAACACCACCCCTCCCCCACTATCACACTTAAAAGCCGTAGATGGCTTAATCAGCCAAAGCCCTAGTTGAAGAGGAATGTTTTTGCCTGGCTCCATGAAATGGGTGAGGTACTAACTTTGTAAACCACCTTCCACAACCTTCCATTTGCATGTCTGCTGTTTCCCCCTCAGATCTTGAAGAAAACACAGTCAAAACCTGTCCCACAGCTCATAGCTCAGGTTAATGCATGAGCGAATGCGACAGTGGTGAGTCTAAAGCATTGGCTTCAGCCCTTCAACCCTGAGGGCTTCCACCTGTGGTCCAGCATCACTGTGTTGCTGGCCAGGCCTCATGGGCCCTGGAGCCTTTTCTCAGTGCCCCCAAGTGTTTCCTGGGTGAGTCTGTGGGGAAGTTGATTTCTGGGAGAATTTGGGGTGGTACAGGTTGCAGGGGGTTGGACTTGAAGATCCGTGGGGTCCCTTCCAGCTTCACAGTTCTGTAATTTCTGTAAGAAGCTGCCAGACCCCAGAGCCATCTAGCTGAGCAGGATGATTTCTGGCAGGGGCCATTCGTAGCTCTAGCTGGAGCTGCCGATGGGGAGTGGGATTGAATCTGGAACCTTCCTCACTCAAAGCCAATGCTCTTCCACTGAGCCACAGCTCTGGGGACACGTGACAAGTGTCTAGCCTTGTCTCAGGAGACCCACGGTGGGCAAAGCTTCTTAAAGTCTAGTTGTGGGGCACAGACATCTATTGACACATCTTCTCATCTCAGCTCTCCACATTGCCCCTCTGTACCCCCCCACTCCCGGATTTATGGCTTCCCTACACACTTTCCCCTAAAATGCCTTCAGCTTGTGCACTGCTCCCAACCCAAAGTTCCCATATAACAGATTTTGGAACAACTGCTACTAAAAATACTTCAAAAATGGCTTTGTGCAGATCAGACACATCTGGGTGGATTTTTCCAAAAGGGGAGGCACACACACACCTTCACCCACCCTGCCCCCATTTAGTCCCCCTTCTCTAACCTGCGGGTCTTGTTTCTGGCTACAGATTCCCGAGAGTATCTTCCAGGCAGAAGCCCGAGGCGTGGACCTTTCAGTAGCCGCTGGTTACCTAGGGGTGGTGGAGACGGTCCTGACGGACGCTGAGCCGACATCTCTGGATGCAGCTGCTCTTCTGGGCATCTTGCAACTGCTGAAGGAGGTCTCAGACATGGATGCCAACGAGCTGGAGGAACTGGCAACGCTGGAGCAGCTGGGGCAGCACTACGTGGCAATTGCCGGGGCAATCCTGGAGGAGCAGAACGCTGAGGAGTGGTCCAAAATAAAGCCGGTAAAATATGGCTTCCTAGAAGTAAGGGGCGGGCGTGGGGGGTGGGTCTGGTGAGCCCCAGTGTTTGAGGCAGGAAATCCAGAAAGCTAAAGCAGTCCTGATGGTCCACCATCCCTTTCTGTCCTTGAGAGTATGTGGCCAGACCAGGACCCATGGGAGACCCTAGGGCCATGAAGCTGACAGAGGTGACCTTGGAAGGCAATGCAGGCCTCTTAGTCCCACTGACCTCACAGGGCGGTTGTTCGGGGGTTAAACACGGAGGGGATACCTTGAGCTCCTTGATGGTTTTTTTGGCAGGGCGGGGGGAGGTGAGATAGAAACACAATAAATAAAGAAACACTAGATGGTTGTCCGGCCTCTGCTGGAAGATTTTCAGGAAGGTAGAAATATATAAGGAAATAAATATCCCTGGGTACACACCTTAATTAAATGAGTTGCATCACACCTATGCTCACAGCAGTTAGACTTCTGGTAAAAATCTAAGTTATCAATCCCACTGTCTGCTGTGGCAGAATTTTACGCAACTAAATATGTACTTTATTACATGATTTACTACATTATTCCACAACATCCATTTCAATGCAAAGAAAACACAATTCGGTTTGGAAGGGCAGTTCATAGAATCAAAGGACTGCAGAGTTGGAAGGGATCCTCAGGGTCATCTAGTCCAAACCCCTGCAATGCAGGAATCCCAATTGGTTCCATATCATTGGCAAGCTGAACACAACAAAGGTGAAGACCAATCATATTCATTGATTTCTGTTCCAGACATGGGGCAAATAAGCAAACTCTGCTTCCGTTTCCATCAGGATTGTCTGATGTCTCATACCACCTCCCTCTGTGTGACTGGCTCCATTGTCAAACTCTCCCTACTATCAAGAAGCTTCCCTAATCTTTGACCAAAATCTACCCTCCAGTAACTTAAGCAGCAGAGAAGTCATAGAATCATACAGTTGGAAGGGACCCCCAAGGGCCATTTCGTTCCAACCCCCTGCAATGTATTAAGCAGCCTTTGCTCTCTTCAATGGGGCAGCCCCTCAGAGATGCTATTATGTGCTGGCCCCCCAGTCTGCAGGAGGAGGGCCAGGGAAACCCTTGGGCAACGTCGGATGATGATGATGATGATAAGGTTTGGGCAGCTGCTCCTGTGCTCCTCAGATCCTTGATGGACCCATGACAGTTGTGGAAAACATGGACAAGATGGTTTCCAGCCTCCATCAGCTCCTGAGTACAGAGAGGCCAAAGTCACCATCTGGTGTAAGAATGTTGGTGAGTAGCAGCAAGGCTCTGGGGTGCGAGGGGGAGGAAGAGCCTGGGGAATTGTTAAAGCAAATTTGATGCCAGAAATTCAGTAGGAAAGGAATTGAAAGTAAACCTGCAAATATCCTAATGCTGTTACACAAATTTGTGGTGCATCTCCCACAGTACTGTGTAGAGTACTCACCTCAAAAAGGATACTGCAGGGCTGGAAAAGGTTCAGAAAATGCAGCCAAAATGATCTGGGGGATGGAGGGGCTCCCCTATGAATGAAGGCTTGCAAAATTTGGGGCTTTTTAGCTTTGCGAATGTGGGATTGTTGTGGATAGAAGGAGAGGACAGATTGATTAAATATTGTCCTCCCTCCCTGACACTAATGAGTCAGTAGCACATTCCCCAGTATATAGCAGGAAGCTAGTTGGTAGATTCGTTTGAATCTCTTTACTTCAGCAAACCAGGGTTTGATCCTGGTAAATTCCCCTTTTATCCCTCTTATCATTACTTTTAAAGAAGACACAACAGTCTTCTTTAAAAGTAATGATAAGTGTTGAATGGTTTCTTTAAATGTAAAGGTTCATCATTGTTTCACCCGATGTGTATGTCTTTAAGGGGCCAGAGCAAGGGCCAGAGCAAAATAACGAGACCCAGCTTTACAGCTGTGAAACATAGCAGGTGCTGCTGAGTTGTATTGATTAAGCTGTGTCAGCAATTGGGTGTAGTATATAAGGAGCAGCACCTAGTTCTCCCATAACTCTGGGGGATGGGTTGGTGGTTGGGTCTGGTTTGTTGTTGATGTATTTAGTGTATAAGGAGTTTTTGTTTTTGTAATTAAAACCTTGTTTAAGTTATTTTTTGAGTCCCTTTTTAATGCATGGTCTCCCCAGCAAGCTCTCTGCAGCGCTACCATACTGCAAAAAGCCAACATCTTTGGTTATGGGCCCAGCTGCTGAGTGGATGACTGCATATTTTTGGACTCTGAGAAAGGTTTGAAAACTCGTTCTCCTGTTGGCGTAGTTCTGTGGGTCTGGAAGAGTTCCAGAATGGTTGACCGGGTTCCTGAAGCTGAGAAGGCTCTGGTCTTCCCACAGCTGACAGATGAGAACTATAGTTTATGGTCTTTTCGGGTGGAGGTGCTTTTGACCTCTAGAGAAGTGTGGACCTGTGTAACTGATGACCCTCCTGACCCTGTAACTAATGCTTGGTCAAAAGGAGATGCGAAAGCCAGGGCAATAATTAATTTGGCAGTCAGCAACCAGCAAGTAGTCTATATAAGGAATAAGAAAACTGCCAAAGAAATGTGGGACAGTCTTGCAGCAGTGCATGTTAGAAAAGAGTCAGCGTCTGCATTGACGTTTTTCAAGCAGTTGTACCAGACGAAGTTGCAGCCTGGTGGTGATTTTGCAGCACACTTGAGACGTCTGGAGGCAATACGCGGTGAATTGATTCGAAGGGACATGGAGATACCTGATATTCAGTATGTTTTTATCATCCTTTGTTCCCTTAATGAGGACTTTGATGGTGTAGCTAGCCAGATATCTGCCATTCCACCAGCACAATTAACTGTGGAAGGGGTAACGGCAAGATTAATGGGTGAGTTGGATAGGAGGGAGGCTTGTGCGATAAGCACTCCTATTTCCAGAAAGAATGAGGAACACCATATGCAAACTTGTGGTGACACAACTGTATTTAAAGCTGCCAAGCGTTGTTGGTTCTGCAATAAGCAAGGACATTTTGCAAAGGACTGCAGATCCAAAAGAAAGCAAAGTACTCCCAAGTCCGTTTCTGTTCGTCAGTCACGATTGTCAGCCCAGAAGCCAACATCGTATCGTAAAGACAGAAACGAGCTGCAAGCTTTTCACGCTCGGACAACAGATCGTAAAAGAATTAAAGGTGCCAAGTGGAATTCTTTTATTGTGGACTCAGGAGCTTCTCAGCATATTTGCAACGATCGAAGTCTGTTTATTTCTTTCGAAGAGGAAATTGGTAATGTACATTTAGCCAATTCACAGGTCTTGCAGTCGCTTGGCAGGGGTACTGTTAAACTTGACTCTTTAAACATTACAATAGCGAACTGCATTTACTGCCCGTCAGTGGACAATTTATTGTCAGTAAGGTGCTTTGCTCGTCAAGGCATAACTGAGAGTTTCTTAAAGTCAATGTGTGAGTTTTTTGATGGAAACAAACGTCTATTATATGCCCGGGACTCTGATGGTTTATATAGACTGTATTTTCGCACCTACTCACAATCGCCTATAAATTGCAGAGCAGCACAGTCAAGCCAGGGGTTGAGGAATGTCAGGCCACATTCCGGGTGTGTCCATGAGGCACACCGACTTCTAGGGCATCTGAATTTTGCTGATGTAATTAAGACAAAGAATATTGTAAATGGCCTCAACTTAAAACCATGTAAATTCTTTATGCAATGTCTATCCTGTTGCAAGAATAAGATTAAGGTTGCACGCAAGGGTAGGTGCTCAGATAGGAAAGTAACTGAGCCATTTGAGCGTGTACATTGTGATTTAGTTTGGCCACTCCCACCATCATTAGGAGGTTCTAAATACTGGCTTACCTTGATAGACCAATATAGTAGATATTGTTGGACTTATGCAATAGCTGAGAAGTCCCAAGCATTTGAGAAGTACAAAGCTTTTTGTAGCTGGGTAAAAACGCACTTTAACAAACCTATTAAGAACCAGTTTTCTGACCGGGGCGGGGAATTTGTTTTTGAGGTTTTTGAGAATTTCCTGGAAGCGCAGGGGACTACTCATGAGTTATCTTGCCTCCGAAGTCCCTGGCAAAATGGGCTTGTTGAAGTTGTGCAGCGTGACCTGCAGGCAGGGGTTAAAACTTATCTGCATGATGCTAATCTTCCCAAAGATTTTTGGGCTGAAGCGCTCCATGCCTTTTGCCATGTTAGAAATCACAGTTATCATTCTGGTTTAGATGTCACCCCCTATGAGAAGTTGTTTAAAAAACGCCCTAATCTGAAATACCTACGCATTTGGGGTTCAGATGTAATTATGCATTATCCTGCTAAGCAGAAATTGGGTGAGCGTAGTGTTCAGGGGAAATTAATGGGCTACCAGCAGGGGGCGTACAGAATTTACATACCAGCAACTGGCAAATTTCATATTACCAGAAGCATGATACAAACTGTAAATTGGAATGGAGTTGCTGTTTTCCAAGATACTAACGGTATGGATGATACTGAGGAAGAAGAGGAAGAAGCAGCAGCAGCAGCAGGAAATGGTGCTTCTGAATTAATGGAAAAAGACAAAAAGCCTGTTGAATCTGGTAATTTGCTTGATGATTTAAAATCACAGGCACCCGAGGGGAGGTTAGATTCTTTTGAGTTTTCTGACCGTGAGCTTAGCCTACAGACATCTCTTCAGCCTGACAATGATGATTTACAACCTGAAACTAGTAGTTCACTTAGTCCCATTAAGTCTGAGGAGTCTGACTCTCCTTCCGGACTGAGACGTTCAGATAGAAAGAGGCAGAAGCCACAACGTTTTGCAGATGAACATTTTAATACTGTGTATGCCAATAAGGCGGTTTTTGAGCCAAAAAGCTACAATGATGTTCAGAATTTACCTAAACACCAAGCTGTAAATTGGTATAAAGCTATGAATGCTGAGATAGCTTCTTTAAAAGAGCATAACACTTGGTCTCTTGTACCACAAACCCCAGATATGAGACTTATTGATTCAAAATGGGTTTATAGAGTGAAAATGAATGACAAAAATGAAGTTGTAAGGTACAAGGCTAGATTAGTTGCTAGGGGTTTTCAACAAATTCCAGGCGAAGATTATGATTTGTGTTATTCACCAAGTGTAAAATATGAAACAGTTAAGCTTTTGTTAAAAGATGCATCACAACGTGGACATTCTGTTTACCACCTAGATATAAAAACTAAATATTTGTTTGCAGATTTAAAGGAACAGATTTTAATGCGGGTTCCTGAAGGCATAGACTTTGAAGCTTTGGTATGCAAATTAAATAAATCCCTTTATGGCCTGCACCAAAGTGGAAGGAATTGGCACCAAACTTTAGCAAAAGAATTGCTGGATATTGGTTTTTCACAAGGAAAGGCAGACAATTGTGTGTTTATAAAGAAAAGGGCAAACTCTAACAAAAATATGTGTCTATGTAGATGACGTGTTACTTTCTACAAAAACTAAACAGGAATATGAACAGGTAGTTTCTCTTCCGATAGATTTATTGCTTTATTGTTTGGCGCCCAGCCACGCTTCCCCTGCAGGCCTCTGCAGCTTCTGTTTACTCAGTGTGGCTTTGGAGCAGTCGTAAAGCAATTAGCAGAATTACACAGCGTCTGTGTGTCGAAAGGGCAGTAAATAAGTCCAGATGTTTCTTCTATCCTAATATCTCTTTATTGGGGACAAAATAGCGTATTTACAAACTCCAACTTCCATCTGATTCAAGCTGCATTTTCTCTGCGTCCTTCTCTCTCAGCTTCCAGTGACGCATCAACCTGCTTTCGCTTTTCACTCAGCTCACAGCATTCCAAGCTGCTTTTGTCACATCCTGGCGTACTTCCCTTGTACGCGCCTCCTCTCAGGCTTGAGGCACAGAAGGTTAACCCTTCACTACACCCAACACCCCCTCTTGTCTTGCACCTGAGGGGAGAAGCGACCCTTGGTCGTCCCAGACCTTCGCAAAACTCACCATGTCTTTGGAAGGAGAGTGGCTTCGTGAACCCATCAGCTAGGTTCTTGGCAGAGGGACAATACTTCAGCGCAACTAATCCCTCCTGAACACTCTGGCACACATTCTGAAAGCGAATGTCTAGGTGTTTAGTTCTAGCCTTGAACTGATCTGACTCTGCCAAACGCAGGCGTGGTTGATTGTCCTCGAAAACACGTATCGGTTGACAATCCACTTCGCAGAGTTCCTGCACTAAGCAAGCATAGAACTCTACTTCTCTGCACACCTCTGAAAGAGCACTAAACTCAGCCTCAGTGGATGAGAGTGCTATAAGACTTTGCTTCTTGGACCTCCATCCAACTACTGAGTTCCCAAACTTCACCACTAGGCCAGACACAGACTTGCGATCCTCAAGATTAGCCCAATCCGAGTCCACAAAGCAAGTCAGTTTGACTTCTCCTTATGCTGGCAACCTAAGACAAAAGACTCTGGTTTCCTGCAAATACCTCAGAACTCTCTTGATGCCATTCCAGGCTTGCACACTAGGGTTTGAAGCTTCCCTGCTGAGCAGATTGACAGCAAACGCTATATCAGGTCTGCTCCACTGGGACAAGTACAACAAACTCCCTAGGGCTGACTGAAACACTTCAGTATTTTCGAACGCAGCGCGTTCTACTTGCTGGATGTCCTTCACAAAACTAGTTTCTATAGGACTTTTCACTCCTGCACAATCTTTTTTTTTTTTTTGAATAATCTTTATTAAAGTTTCAAAGAAATTACAAAAATAGAAAAAAAGATAAAAAAAACAAAAAATACAAAAAGCAGAAAAATAGAAAACAATTAAAAACAAATCAGTCTTTCCATGTCTTATCTTTCATTTGCTTGTTTCCCTGACCTCCTCACACCTCCCTTTTTTGTATTCTAGTTCAGTAGTTGTTTCAGCAAGTCCTTACCCTTTTTGCTTTTATCTTAATATTTTATCTTAATATATTGTAACTTTACATTTTCACCTGTTAACAATCCATTTTTACATACCCCTTTATAACATTATTGCTAAAACCACATAACTTCATTCCAGCATCCCTCTAACATTCCTTAATTTTACAATGTTTCTGTAAATAGTCTTTAAATTTCTTCCAATCTTCTTCTACCAACTCTTCTCCCTGGTCTCGGATTCTGCCAGTCATTTCCGCCAGTTCCATGTAGTCAATCAACTTCATCTGCCATTCTTCCAGAGTGGGTAAATCTTGCGTCTTCCAGTACTTTGCGATGAGTATTCTTGCTGCTGTTGTTGCATACATAAAGAAAGTTCTATCCTTCTTTGGCACCAATTGGCCGACCATGCCCAGGAGAAAGGCCTCTGGTTTCTTCAGGAAGGTATATTTAAATACCTTTTTCATTTCATTATAGATCATCTCCCAGAAAGCCTTAATCCTTGGGCACGTCCACCAAAGGTGAAAGAATGTACCTTCATTTTCTTTACATTTCCAACACTTATTATCGGGCAAATGGTATATTTTTGCAAGCTTGACTGGTGTCATGTACCACCTGTATATCATTTTCATAATATTCTCTCTTAAGGCATTACATGCCGTAAATTTCATACCTGTGGTCCATAACTGTTCCCAGTCAGTGAATATAATGTTATGTCCAACATCTTGTGCCCATTTTATCATAACAGATTTCACTATTTCATCCTGAGTATTCCATTTCAACAGCAAGTTATACATTCTTGATAATATCTTAGTTTTGGGATCTAACAGTTCTGTTTCCAATTTTGATTTTTCCACCTGGAAGCCAACTTTCTTGTCCAGATTGTAAGCCTCCCTTATTTGATAATAATGAAGCCAATCTCGCACTTTATCTTTTAGTTTCTCAAAGCTCTGCAATTTCAATTTATCTCCTTCTTGTTCCAGAATCTCCCAATATTTCGGCCATTTGGCCTCCATATTGAGCTTTTTCTGAGCCTTCGCTTCCATCAGTGACAACCACCTTGGGGTTTTACTTTCAAGTAGATCTTTATATCTTATCCAGACATTAAACAGTGCTTTCCTGACAATATGGTTTTTAAATGCTTTATGTGCTTTGACCTCATCGTACCACAAATATGCATGCCACCCAAATACATTATTAAAACCTTCTAGATCCAAAATGTCTGTGTTCTCAAGAAGCAGCCATTCTTTCAGCCAGCAAAATGCGGCTGATTCATAGTAAAGTTTAAGGTCTGGCAGGGCGAATCCACCTCTTTCTTTAGCATCAGTTAGTATTTAAATTTTATTCTGGGCTTCTTGCCCTGCCAGACAAATCTAGAAATATCTCTCTGCCACTTCTTGAAACAGTCCATTTTATCCAAAATTTGCAATGATTGAAACAGAAACAACATTCTTGGCAATACATTCATTTTTATAGCGGCAATACGGCCTAGCAAGGAAAGCTTCAAGTTTGACCATATTTCTAAATCCTTTTTCACTTCTGACCAACATTTTTCATAGTTATCTTTAAATAAATTCACATTCTTAGCAGTCATATTAACCCCCAGGTATTTTACTTTCTATTGGGACGCGGGTGGCGCTGTGGGTAAAACCTCAGTGCCTAGGACTTGCTGATCGTATGGTCGGCGGTTCGAATCCCCGCGGCGGGGTGAGCTCCCGTCTTTCGGTCCCAGCTCCTGCCCACCTAGCAGTTTGAAAGCACGCCTAAGTGCAAGTAGATAAATAGGTACCGCTTTATAGCGGGAAGGTAAATGGCGTTTCTGTGCGCTGCGCTGGTGCTGGCTCGCCAGAGCAGCTTCGTCATGCTGGCCACGTGACCCGGAAGTGTCTCCGGACAGCGCTGGCCCCCGGCCTCTTAAGTGAGATGGGCGCACAACCCTAGAGTCGGACACGACTGGCTCGTACTGGCAGGGGTACCTTTACCCTTTACCTTATTTTACTTTCTTAACCAGCGTTAAACCTGTCTCCTTCTGAAACCTCTCTTTCTCAATCGCAGTTAGATTTTTCTCTAAAACCTTGGTTTTAAATTTGTTCAACTTAAATCCTGCAACCTGACCAAATTCTTGAATCAGTTCAAGTACTCTTTTGGTACTAGATTCTGGCTCCTGTAATGTCAATACTACATCGTCTGCAAATGCTTTCAATTTGTACTGTTTGGCTCCGACTTGTATACCTTTAACCAGTTGGTCCCTTCTGATCATATTTAGGAGATGTGTTCCTCTAGGGGGACACAGTATCAGTCTATAGTTGTTATGTTCCAAAGTAGCACTTTAAGACCCCCACTTCAAGCAGAGAAACAAAAGTAAAAGTCAGTTTCAATTTCTGATACTTTTCAGTTACTTCATTTCTTTCTAAGATCAGGAGAAAACAGCCAAAAACAATGTATCTCCCTTGCAGAGCTAGCTGTCAAAAGTTACTCTGTTCACAAACAGTGCGCTTTCAAGAACGGCAATCTTATTGTCCATTGGCAGCCCGTTCCCAGGTTTTGAGCAGTAGATCTTTATTTCCTTCCCTCTCTCTTGCAGGTAAACATAGTTCAAATCTCTCCCCCCTCTTCTCCTGCATCAAAGGGGGGTATCACTTATTTGGGTGTTGGGGTTTTAGTCCTTTCAAATCAGTTTTCCCAGGCTTTAGCTTACAGCTTCTTTGCTTTAGTCTATTTACAAAAGCGGAAGGCAGACTTCCTGTTTATACCTTCCCGCTTCGGTGCCAAATTTAAAGTCCTTTTTTTTTCTTGCCTTTTCCAATTAATCCTACTCACGGGTAGTTGCTTTTAGAGTCGAATTGTCTCAGGAAGAAGTCAGCGCTCTCCGGCAACAGCTATGCGGCTTCGCTCCATGGAGGTAGCAGTCTGCTCTCAGCACCGCGCCACTCGCCCGCTTCGCTCCGGAGCCCGTAGTCGGGTCCCCTTGCAAATTGGGGGGGCGCGAAAGGTGCCCGCCAAGCCCCACGTTCACAGGCTTCACCCCGCCTGTGATTTAAGAAGGGTCTCCACTTCGCCATAGCGGTTCGACCCGATTTCCACGGAGCGGGTCCCTCCAGCTCAGAGGGATTCCGCCATTGCCGATGGCGCTAAACCCGGAAGTCTTCACTCCTGCACAATCACTTATCCTCATTTTCCGAAGCAATTGCTCGATTTTGCCTTTCTGGCTGAGCAAGAAGCTTCCATCCTGTGCATGCTCAACACTGACACCTAGATAGGTTTTGACAGCACCAAGCTGTTTAAGCTTGAACCGTTTGCCTAGCTCTTTGGCAAACTTCTCTGCCTGTTCATCCGTCTCTGAAAAGAATAACAAGTCATCAACCCAAATCTGCAAATACTCTTGTGTTGCACCTGAACCTCTCAAAGAAAAGCAACTATCAGCAACACTTCTCCTGAAACCTAGCTCTTCTACGGCTTCATTCAGGCACATGTTCCAGTTTCTGGCAGATTGCACAAATCCATCTATGGATTACGTCAATCTCCACACAACATCCTGCCTCAAATTCTCAAACCCCGGAGGAGGAATCATGTATAGCTCCTCCTGGAGATCTGAGTTTAGGTAGGCAACATCCACATCAAAGTGGTTTACCTTCCAGCCTCTCTGTGCTGCACAAGCTAAAAGCGTTCTCAGAGTCTCCGCTCGTGACGTTGGCGAATACACCTCCGTGAAGTGTATTCCCCTTCTCTGAGTGAATCCTCGAGCAACTAACCTGGCTTTATACTGTGGCTCTCCAGTGTCAGTGGGTTTCAAGCGGTAAACCCACCTGCAACTCACAGCCTTCTTGCCCGGTGGCAACTCTGTGAGTGAGAACACACCTAGATCTTTCATGGACTTCATCTCTTTGTCCATTGCCCTGTGCCACTTACCTGCTTCTTCCTCAGGTAAACTCTGAATATCCTCGAAGGATTCAGGTTCACATCTGGCTGAACCTACCCAGACGCTTGAAGCGTCGTACCGATCAGGAGGCCTCCTTGTCCTCGCTGATCTCCTCAGTGTGAATCCTGGTGACCCTGCTGCTTCACTGGGTCCAGCTAAATCATCCTCAACTTCAGTGTCTTCCCCCTCTGACCTGCTGCGCCTCTTGGGCCTTACAGCCGGTCCAGCAGGTGAAGAAGGCTCACTCTTTGGCTCAAACTTGACACTTGCCTGAGGAGGTGTTCTAGGTTCCCCCCTCTGAGGGATCCTGAGCTGTCCCTGCCTTGGACTCTGTCCCTGTGGTGGACCTTGTTGCTCTGGACCGTGGTTCCCAGCAACAAGTTCCTCTTCCTCCTCAACGTCTGAGTCATAGAACGGCTGTGGAATCACATCTGGATTAGCGTGCAGCCGTTTCCAACTGGCTTGCTCACAGAACTCAGCGCTATTGCTGATAACCAACCTAGACTGGTTTCCACTTGGGTACGCAAACCGCCAGGCCTTTGAGCCAGGCTCATACCCTACAAAAATCATTCTTTTAGATCCTGGCTCACCTTTCTTGCGTAGAGCCTTTGGAATAAGCACCCAGGCCTCACAACCAAACACACGAAGGTAGTGTACCTTAGGCTTCTTTCCATGCAGTAAGAAATACGGCGTATTTCCTACACTAGAGTTGTACACTCTGTTCTGCATATGAACTACGTAGCGCCAGGCCTCAGACCAATATTTCTGGGGTAGCCCTGCGTCCCACAGGATCGCAGACACAGCTTCCTCCACCGTCCTGTGCTTTCTCTCTGCGACCCCATTCTGTTGCGGAGAGTAAGGAGCGGTCAATCGGTGGCTAATCCCCTTCTCCCTAAAGAAATCCTGTAAAGCAGAACCAGTGAACTCGGAACCTCTATCACTTTGAAAGCCACGAACTTTGGTGGAAAAGGTTACCTCAACTGCGGTGATCCAATCCCTGATCATTTTAGCCGCCCCCCCTTTAGTTTTCAGGGCAAAGGTCCAAGCAGACCTCGAGAAATCATCAACCAGAAGCAGAGAATACTTTGATCCACCCAGTGACTCAACTGACATGGGTCCACACAAATCTGCATGAATTAATTCAAAAGGTTGTGTGGTCTGTCTCTCTGACTTTGGATAGGAGCATGTCACAATTTTTGCCTGTTTACATGCATTGCAATCTAAAAATTTGTCACAAACATTAAATTTGCACCCTTGTGTCAGCTCTGGTGCTTTCTGAAGATATCTCCAATTCAAATGGGCGAAGCGTCGGTGCCAAATATGTGAACAATCATGGTGGGGCGCCACATTCACACATTGCCCCTTCGCATCTTCGGTATCATCCTCTCCTGTGGAAAAAGGCACATTTACAGCAAACAAATTGCCTTTAGACTGCACTGTGTACACGTGTTTCCCATTCTTGGAAAACTCACATTTTGTACCTGCAAAAGAGACATGAAAACCATCAGCGAGTAGATCATGCACACTTAATAAACAGTTAGTTAAACCGGGCACTGCAAAAGCTTTGACTTCATGCTTAAGAAAAGGACAGAAGAAAAAGCCTGTCTCTGTTAGTCTTTTCCTGCTTCCATCCGCAATCGTCACAAATTTCTCAGTTTTTACTGTCCTGCAATTTTTTGAAAGACTGCTAGATGGCACTAGCGTGTTGGTGGCTCCACTGTCGATTATTACAATGAGAAAGTCTTGTTGTTGACATTCCTGGGTCGCCACGGCAACAATTTCCTCACTGCCCCCCTCCTTGGGGCTTCGGCAGATGTCCTCTCTGGTTGTCACGGCAGCAGACTCCCCCCAGCAGGAAGACTTGCCCACGACCTTCACAGCTTCCGTAGATGCAACTCTCTCAGTTGCCATGGAGACTGGACTTGTCTCGGCGTTCCCACACAACTCCACAGCTCTTATCTGTCTTTGCTGCAGGTGGCCGGCCTTGGAGCCTCCAGCACGGCTAGGCTTCAGCTCTTGGCGTAAACAACTCTTGGCAGCTTTTGGAGAAAGAGGCGTCTCTGAGCTTTCACTGCTCACTGCCCCCCCCACTACTCACGGGGGCCCCAGGACGTTTTCCTGCACCCCCTCTGGTGGGTAAAGGGCTCCCAACACTTGGCCTCTCTCCAGGATCCTCACACAGACACGCTGCAGCATCCATACAGCTTCCTAGGCTCAGCAAAAGCACCAGCAGCATTGCCAGCAACAGCAACAGTCCCTTCGCCCCCCCCCGTGGGGACTCCCAGCTCCTCCCAGCTGTGTGTCGGCTCTCAAGAATGTGGCCGGTGCCATCTTGCCTCTCTTTCCTTGGGGCAGCCACGTCTCGGCCCTTGCTTCCCACCCCAGCTCCACAAGCTTCTCGGAGTGCTAGCCAAGCGGCCTCTGGCCTTTTTGCACCCAGGACAACTGGCGCCAGATGAGCACCCACATTTTCTGCCAAAAAAGCAAGCACACGCTTCTCCACTTCACTTTGCTCTGCAGCCCTCTTAGCCTCTGCTTTCCCAGCTGCGTTCTGTGGGGGCTGTACTACGCTCCAAAGCTGCTCCCCCACCAGCAAAAGCTCCACTTGAAAGCTCCACTGCAGCCAATTTTGACTGTTCAGTTTTTGACATGGCAGTTTAAACTCAAAGCCATGTCCATGGGGCTGAGCCATTGCCTCCCTTCTGTTGGCCTTTCCAAAAGTACTCACTCAGCAGCCAAACCGGGCACTCCGGACGACGTGGCTCTCAGCTCCCTCTCCGTCAGCCTCCTCCGATCTGCCTTCTGCTCTCTTTGAAGCCTTGGCAGTCGATCAAGCTGATGTTCAGTCTTTTAAAGTCTTCCAAACCCTTTCTCACACTCTTGGCGTTGATCCATAACCTCTTCCAATAGATTTATTGCTTTATTGTTTGGCACCCAGCCACGCTTCCCCTGCAGGCCTCTGCAGCTTCTGTTTACTCAGTGTGGCTTTGGAGCGGTCGTAAAGCAATTAGCAGAATTACACAGCGTCTGTGTGTCGAAAGGGCAGTAAATAAGTCCAGACGTTTCTTCTATCCTAATATCTCTTTATTGGGGACAAAATAGCGTATTTACAAACTCCAACTTCCATCTGATTCAAGCTGCATTTTCTCTGCGTCCTTCTCTCTCAGCTTGCAGCGACGCAACAACCTGCTTTCGCTTTTCACTCAGCTCACAGCATTCCAAGCTGCTTTCGTCACATCCTGGCGTACTTCCCTTGTACACACCTCCTCTCAGGCTTGAGGCACAGAAGGTTAACCCTTCACTACACCCAACAGTTTCACAGTTACAGAAGAAATTTGATGTGGTGGAATTAGGCATAGCTAAAAATTACTTATCCATGCAAATTGAGAAAGGCAAAAATGGATCTTTTCTGGTTCATCAAACTGCAAAAATTGATGATCTTGTTGAAATGCTATGTTTAGAAAATGCAAATGGGAAGGAAACACCTATGGTGTGTGGTTTCACCTTTACAGGTGAAGATAAGCCATTTCCTAACAAAACCTTGTATCGTTCTGCTATAGGCAAGCTAAATTTCATTCAAAGAATCTCAAGACCAGATATAACTTATGCTTTTCACTTTCTGGCAAAATTTGTGGAAAAGCCCACTACACAATGTTTCTCTGCTTCTAAGAGAGTGGTAATGTACCTTAAACATACCAAACATTATAGGTTGCAGTTTACATCCAGTATTGACAAAGGTTTTGAAATTTTCTGCGATGCATCTCATGCAGTGGACCAAAATAATTGCAGGGGTGTGTCTGGTATGGTGTTTTGTTATAACGGTTGTCCATTTGAATGGAAGTCCCAGACACAAACCATTATTTGTCTCTCCACAACAGAGAGTGAATTATGTGCATGCGTTCAGGCCACTCATGATGTAGAATGGTATCTGCAAGTATTTGCAGACCTACAGATGCAAGTAACACTACCAGTAAAAGTTTACCTTGATTCCCAGAGCGGACTCGCTATCCTGTGTTCAGAGACCAATACGCAACACACTAGAGTCTTAAGATTACGTTTACAGTTTGTAAAGAAACTAATTGCTGACGAAATGATTGTATTTCAATATGTTCCAGGTGACAATCAAATTGCAGACATTTTTACTAAAGCACTTCCAAAGGTTACACATGAAAGACATGTACAAAATATGCTTTATGTTTTTGTTCCACAATGATGAACCGCAGGGAAAACGTTGAATGGTTTCTTTAAATGTAAAGGTTCATCATTGTTTCACCCGATGTGTATGTCTTTAAGGGGCCAGAGCAAGGGCCAGAGCAAAATAGCGAGACCCAGCTTTACAGCTGTGAAACATAGCAGGTGCTGCTTAGTTGTATTGATTAAGCTGTGTCAGCAATTGGGTGTAGTATATAAGGAGCAGCACCTAGTTCTCCCATAACTCTGGGGGATGGGTTGGTGGTTGGGTCTGGTTTGTTGTTGATGTATTTAGTGTATAAGGAGTTTTTGTTTTTGTAATTAAAACCTTGTTTAAGTTATTTTTGAGTCCCTTTTTAATGCATGGTCTCCCCAGCAAGCTCTCTGCAGCGCTACCGTACTGTAAAAAGCCAACAATAAGAAGTTTACTTACATGCTGTTCACAGTAGGTTCCCTGAAGGCAGGCTTTTAGCTTGGAGTTACAGAAAAGAATGTGGGGTTTTGAGCCCATGTGCTGCTGGCTGAGATCCAGCAAACAGCAGAATACATCAAGAGAACAGCATCAAGAGAAAATGGTCAAGGACTTCCGGTCTGCTGCGGAGGACAATGGCGGTGTGCTAAGTGTCGCCCGCAACATGGAGCCAGCAGAAAGGCTTGGAGGGCAGTGCTAGAGCTCAGCGCACCCCCAAACCCCCCCCCACAGGAGAGTGGGGACCTGAGGGCTCCAGCAGAGTGGAAAATCTCACACACACCCCGATTGTCTCCCGGCCGCTGCTGTGTGTGCGGGAGGGAAGGGGAAGAGGCTTGAGTTCGCTCTTGGCACCAACACAGCCTGCTGCGAAAGCTACAATCCGTCACCAGAAGCAGCAGATCTTCCAATTAGAGGTAAAAGTCAAATAAAACATTTTGAACTTTGAATTAGAGCTTAAAAATTTAATTTGGTGAAATGGAAGCAAAACAGGAAGTCAGCTTCCGATTTCTGTGGACGAGCTCTGCAAAGGGAACTTTTTTTGTGAATGGGACTCAGACACAGCCCGACAGCAAAGGAGAGTTGTAACATTTAACTCTGACTTGGTGGATGGTTACATTCTAACGGATTTATACATTAACTGTATTCAGTTACCTATTGGGATACAAAGTTAAAAAGCTACTGACAGCTGGAGGAATCTGAACAGTCTTTTAAAAATTGGTGGCGCTGAAGAGGAAAAGGGGAAAGAAAGAAAGCCTGCAGGGGACTCTCAGCACATCTGGGGGGTAACCCCAGAAAGTGGAAAGAGCCTGGAACAGCTTCCAAAGCATCTTTGATACTACGAAAGACTGAAAGAGCCCACCAAGAAAGATGTGTTAACTGAAACCCCAGCACGTCTGTGAACTGAATAACAAGACAAATGCCATGGGATTACAAATAAGAAATAAAATGGAAATAAAACTTCTGGAACTATTGCAAGCCACCACTGTTTGAGATACTTCTGCTGCTCTGGTGAGTGCTGGGTCGACCGCTCCCTCTTCTGCTAACTCCATCTGGCCTAGGGGGCGGAGCCTGCACTCATCACCACAGCTTGAGGGCCTCCATCAAGGCCTCCGGGACACTGCTGCTGCTGCCGCCGCTGCTGCTCTGGTGAGGGCTGGGGCCTAGGGGGCGGGGCCTGTACTCACCACCAGTTTAGAGGCCTGCACAGCTCCCTGCAGCAAATGACAAAATGGTTTTAAATGTTTTAAGTGCTTTTAATTTGCTGCACCTTAAATGGTGGTTGTTGTTTTTATAATATTTTATAATTTTATTTCTACTTGGGGTTGGATAAGTATTTAGTCAGGGTGGGGAGTAGTTTAATTTTAGCACTATTGTTTCTTGCTTTGCTCCTATGTTTATTATTCTGTTAAGTTATTGTATAGTTTGTATTTTGCCTTTTAAGGGGACGGGTCATGGCTGCCTGGGAGTGGGCCTCAGCCAATAGAATGGCTGGGGCAGGTTTCACAGGGGGGAATGTATTGGGACACCCGATCTCAGTGATCACGGTCAGGAGGAGGAGTTACGCTAAGACCAGACCATGTCATTACCGAGGAGGCGGGTTTAGTCGTTATTTAAGGACTATCCCTGCCTCCAGGTCTGGTCCTGACCGGAAGGATACTGGAATCAGCAAGGGAAGTTCCGGTTTGACTCGCGGACAGCGAGGAAGTGCGGAAAACCCTGTCAGGGTTTTCCAGGGCAACATGGGGGCTTGGGGGAGTCGCAAAGGCACTGCGCACCCCAAAAATCTCAAGGGGGAGACCCTTGAGGGACAGGCTACCCAGCAGCGGCGGAGCGGTTTCGCTATCTTTTTGGGGTGGTTTTCGGAAGAACTTGAGGACGACACTGCAAGCGCAAACGGGAAAGCACCGACCCTGTGTTGCGATGCCTCTAGCTTCCCCTGAGAAGCGCGACGAATCTCCATAGACATAAGAATGAAATCCTTGGTGACAGTGGAATATTTTCATCTTAAAAGTCTGGAAAGCATACCAAGTGAATTTCGGATGTTTAAAGATTGAAAGCAGGGAATTCATCCCGGTTGAGGAAAAAAGATGGCGCAGAAAACATAGTCGCAAGAACAAGAAAGGAAGTGACTTTTCGCCTATCTGAGTGAGTACAAAACTGTCCACGGCAACTTTTGCTGCGGCAGATAGACTCAGTATATACAAAGTAGCTAATAAGGGACTGATTAGAGACTTTGAATACCTTTAGTGCTGGGAATACAAAAAAGTTAAAAAGTAACCACGTGCATTTGTTTGAGAAGAGTTGAAGTTAAGAAGATTGCGAAAGGATCGGGGAAGGCTTTAAGAAGAAGTAAAATGAATGAATGAAAGAAAGCTTGTTTTCTCCTGCTTTGGTGACTAAAAAGAGATAAAGGACGGGGGATAGACAAAGAATGTTAAAGAATGTTAAAGGACATTAAAGAGATAAAGGAAAGAGGTATATAAAGAACGTTAAAGTTAAAGGTCAGTTTCAAGTCCCTGCCTACTTCCCGTCATATCAATTGAACAAGCGACCATCTTACTCCTCCCTCATATTAGCTGCACTAGAAACTTCTGCCAACTTTCTTAAACAACGTTAAAGTACCTGGGGAACATCACAGAACTTTGAACTACACTTCCCTCCTTTTTGGGGGGGGGGGGTTCTCTAAACCTCTTTACAATCGCTGAAGCAATAGAGAACAGATTGCCTTCGAAGGAGGAGGACATTTGAAATGGACTGAGCTGGAAAGTGAGGGAAGAACCTAGATTTTGACCCCAACGGCTAAGACTGGAAATTGTATTCACTCGACTTCCGGTCGGCGCCAGCGCCTAATGGCCGCCTCCTGCTGAGCTCCGCTCAGGGAGGCTGCTTCACGAGTTCGGGTCTGACCGCTACGGCGAAGCGGGGACCCCTAAAATCTCAGGCGCGGAAGCCTGAGAGCAAGGAGGCTCGGTGGGCACCTTAAGCGCCCCCCTTACTGCAACGGAGTCTTTTTAAAGGCTCCGGAGCGGCATCGGGGAGCGCGGTGCTGAGAGCCGCTACCCAGCCCGTGGAGTGAAGCCGCGTCGCCATTGACGGAGAGCGCCGATTCCTTCCTGACATTTGGAATTTAAATTGGACTACCGTGAGTAAGATTGAACAACAAATTTAAAAGGAAATAATTAAAAATTGGCTGAAAACGGAGAAGGCAAAAAATAAGGAAGTCTGCCTTCCTCGGACTGCATGTAATCAAAGCAACGAAACAGGAAGCTGCAATTTAACAGAAAGCAGCTTTAAATTTGACGGACTCAGACATTGGACTCAAATCCCCCCCTTAGCGGCAGGGGCAGGAGGGGGGAAGATTTGTGATCTGTTTTACCTGCATGAAAGAAGCTTAGAAGGGGAAAGTTCAGCCGTTTTAAACCCTTGGGGAGGACTGCTTGGAAAGTGAGTTACCGGGACTGAGAACTGTCACCAGAGATTTGCTACAAAGTTGGTGCTTTGCCTTGGATAATAACTAAAGACCCTATTTGCTACAAGTTTGGCACTTTGGAAAGATACAATTTGACATTTTGGGAAATATTGGACAATTGGTTGCTACTTTTGTTTACCTCTGAAGGGAACTTTTGTTTCTTTGTATTTGGAACTTTGAGCTGCTCCCTCTAGAGGCTGCAGGAAAATAGCCATTATTTTTTACTGTAAGGAACAGATTTGTGGAATTCCCCAGCTGAAAGTAATTCTCGTGGGAACGACCTTGGGATATGAGTGGTCCAACAGAGGAGAGAATAACAAGGGCTAAGAGCAAAGTTGAACAGAAGAGAAGAGGCTCAATTGTAAATCCAACTGCAGCTGCTTCAACTCCCTCCATGGATACAGTAACAATAACAAAGGCATTAGTCAAAATAAATGAAACTCTGGAAGTGCTAACAAAGCAGAGCACTGAAAATTCTAAACAGTTGAATGAATTATCAACAAAATTGGACTTGAATACAGAGACTATAAATAAATTAGTTCAAGAAAATGAGATAACTAGAAAGATCGCAGAGGAGGCAAAAACTTCTGCAGGAAACACACAGGAAAAGATAGTACCAGTCTGTAAAAAGCTGGAAGAACATGATGCTGCCCTGTCTTTATTGGAATTACAGAGGAAAAGTAGAAATTTGAGATTAAGATTGATTCCAGAAAATGAAAGGGACAATTTGATAGACTATCTTACAAAAGAATTTCTGGACTTTTGGCAGGACAGCTTGAAAGAGGAGGAATTTAAGATAACAACTGCTTTCAGACTGGGAAGGAGACAGAACAGAAAGAGCACAAGAGATTGCCTGATAACTCTGAGATCTCAGGAGGAGAGAGACAAGATATTGAATTTACATTTCCAAACAGCCCTTGAGATTGAAGATTCTCGTGTGCAGATCTTTAAAGATATCCCTAAATATATTTTGGAAGCGAGGACCTATTACAAGGATTTGGTCACTCTATTGAGAAAGAACAACATACCATTCAGATGGGAGTTTCCACAAGGCCTGTCTTTCAATTACAAAGGAAAGAAAATTAAGATAAAAACAGTGCAAGATAAAGAACAGTTCTTGACAAGGAACGAGGAGGACCTTTTGAAGGAAACGGTGGAACCTACGGACCTAGAAGATTTACCAGACATTTCAAATCTATCCTTTGGAGCTAAAAAACTAACAGAAGAAGATCTGCTTGGAGCTGCTGGAGGGGTAACTAAATAAATAACAAGATGTCTCTGCAATTTCTAAGTTGGAATTGTAATGGTCTCAATCTTCCTAGAAAGAGACGAGAGGTTTTTCATATTTTAAAAAAAGAACAATTGGACTTGATTTGTTTACAAGAAACCCATGTGACTAGAGTACATCGAAAACTACTTATTAACAAAAGATTAGGACAAGAATTTATTTCATCGGACAAAGTGAAGAAAAGAGGAGTGGTGATTTACGCAAAGGAAAAGTTGGCCCCTAAATTAATATTTAAAGATGAACAAGGAAGGTATTTGGCAATTGAAATTCAAGTTCAAGGAGAAAAATTATTGATAATAGGAGTTTATGCACCGAATGAAGGGAAGTCAGAATTTTTAAAGAAATTGCATGAGACATTAATGGACTTTTTGGATTACAATGTAATTTTAATGGGAGACATGAATGGAGTGGTTTCTACAAATATGGACAAAGCACAAAAACAGGTGATCTCCAAGGATGGGAGATTACCTAAGACCTTTTTTGAAATGACTGACAATATGAACCTGATTGACATCTGGAGAACAAGGAACCCTCTTGAGAGAGAGGGAACTTTCTTCTCTGAAGCAAAAATGACATGGACTAGAATTGACCAAATATGGGTAACTAGTGGGATGGCATCAAAGATTAAGAAAGTGGAAATCTGCCCAAAGACTTGCTCCGACCATAATGCTGTAAAGATGGAGATGAACCCAACAACAGCTGGCTCCTTTAGATGGAGGATGAATGACTCCCTATTCAGAGACGAAGAGGTCTATAAAAAGGCCCAGAAAGTGGTAAAGGACTACTTTGAGATAAATCTGAGAACAGAAGTGGAAAAAAGAGTAATTTGGGACGCAAGTAAAGCCGTCATGCGAGGATTTTTAATACAACAGAACGCCATAAAAAGAAAGAGACAGAATGAGAAGAAGGACAAGATCTTGGAAAAGATAAAAGAAGGAGAAAAAAGATTGAGATCTAAACCAAAGTCACATGAAATCTTGAGAGAAATCAAGTTTTACCAGAGACAATATATGGAACTGATGAATCAAGAGATAGAATGGAAAATTAAACAAATGAGACAAAAGACATTTGAATCGGCAGATAAATGTGGGAAACTTTTGGCATGGCAATTGAAGAAGAGACAAAAACAGAATACGGTTACAAATTTAGAAGTGGAAGGAAAGAACATTTATAAACCAAATGAGATTAGAAACTGTTTTCAGAGTTATTTCAGGAGACTTTATGCACAAGGGCCGGTGAATGAAAAAGAAATAGAAGAATTTCTTAAAAAATACGGATTACAAAAAATTTCTGAACAAAGCAAAGTGACTTTGAACCAGAAGATAACTGATCAAGAAATTGAGGGAGCCATTCAAAATATGCAATTGGGAAAATCTCCAGGACCTGATGGACTGACCTCCAGATATTATAAAGCTTTGAAAGAATGGCTTATACAACCGTTGAAGGAGGTCTGTAACGAAATCTTAGAGGGGAAGAAGGCACCTGAATCGTGGAAAGAAGCGTACATTACACTTATACCAAAATCAGAGACTGAGAAGAACCAGATTAAGAACTACCGCCCTATATCATTACTTAATGTGGATTACAAAATTTTTGCAGACATTTTGGCAAAAAGATTGAAGAGAGTTTTGGTGGGGGAGATTCATAAAGACCAAGCGGGCTTTCTTCCAGGAAGACATTTGTCAGACAATGTGAGAAACATAATAGATATTATGGAGTTGCTGGAAGTTAATATTAATACTAAGGCAGTATTAATATTTGTGGATGCGGAGAAAGCCTTTGACAATATTTCTTGGAGTTTTATGAAAAAAAATCTCCAAGGGATGGGGGTAGGCCAAGGTTTTGAGAATGGTATAGGTGCAATTTACTCTGAACAAAAAGCAAAACTGATTGTAAATAATGTAGTAACAGAAGAATTTGCTATTGAAAAAGGGACACGACAGGGGTGCCCAATATCCCCATTACTCTTTATATCTGTCTTGGAGGTTTTATTAAATATGATCAGAGGGGACCAGCTGGTTAAAGGGATTCAGGTCGGAGCTAAACAATATAAACTGAGAGCGTTTGCAGATGATCTAGTACTAACTTTACAAGAGCCAGACACTAGTACGAGAAGAGTTTTAGAGCTAATACAAGTATTTGGTCAAGTAGCAGGATTTAAGTTGAACAAACAGAAAACGAAAGTATTGGATAAAAATCTAACAGTGGTTGAAAGAGAGAGGTTTCAGAGTGAAACTGGCTTAATGGTAGCAAAGAAGGTGAAATACCTGGGGATTAATTTGACATCTAAGAATGTGAATTTATTTAAAGACAACTATGAGAAATGTTGGTCAGAAGTTAAGAAAGATTTAGAAGTATGGTCAAATTTGAGACTTTCCTTGTTAGGCCGAATCGCTGTTATTAAGATGAATGTCTTGCCGAGAATGTTGTTTTTGTTTCAAACATTGCAGATTTTGGATAAAATGGATTGTTTCAAGAGGTGGCAAAAAGATATATCTAGATTTGTCTGGCAGGGCAAAAAGCCCAGAATAAAATTTAAGATACTAACTGATGCAAAAGAAAGAGGGGGGTTTGCCCTGCCGGACTTAAAGTTGTATTATGAATCAGCGGCTTTCTGCTGGCTGAAAAGTTGGCTGCTTCTTGAAAACACAGACATTTTGGATTTGGAAGGGTTCAATAACAGATTTGGCTGGCATGCATATATATGGTATGACAAGGTTAAAACTCATCAAGGTTTCAAAAACCATATTGTTAGGAAAGCATTATATAATGTTTGGATTCGGTACAAAGATTTGTTGGAAAACAAAACCCCCAGGTGGTTGTCACCAATGGAAGCTAAGGAAGTGAAAAAACTTAATATGGAATCCAAATGGCCAAAATATTGGGAAATTATAGAACATGAGGAGGGAAAAGTGAAATTGCAGAGCTATGAGAAATTGAAGTCAAAAGTAAGAGACTGGCTTCATTACTATCAGATAAATGAAGTTTTTAAATTGGACAGGAAAATTGGCTTCCAGGTGGAGAGGTCGAAATTAGAAACAGAGCTTTTGGAACCCAGTACTAAGAATTTGTCAAGAATGTATAACTTGCTGTTGAAATGGAATACACAGGATGAGACTGTTAAATCAGCTATGATTAAATGGGCACAAGACATTGGACATGATATCATGTTTGCTGACTGGGAACAGTTATGGACCACCGGTATAAAGTTCACGGCATGTAATGCCTTAAGAGAGAACATTATGAAAATGATATATAGGTGGTACATGACCCCAGTCAAGCTTGCAAAAATTTATCATACGCCCAATAATAAATGTTGGAAATGTAAGGAAACTGAAGGTACTTTCTACCACCTTTGGTGGACGTGCCCAAGGATCAAGGTCTTCTGGGAAATGATTTATAATGAAATGAAAAAGGTGCTTAAATGCACATTTGTGAAGAAACCAGAAGCCTTCCTCCTGGGCATGGTAGGCCAATTGGTGTCAAGGAAAGATAGGACGTTTTTTATGTACGCTACAACAGCAGCAAGAGTACTTTTAGCAAAATATTGGAAGACACAAGAACTACCCACACTGGAAGAATGGCAGACCAAGGTGATCGACTATATGGGACTGGCGGAGATGACTGGCAGAATCCGTGACCAAGGGAAAGAGACGGTGGAAGAAGACTGGAAGAAATTTAAAGTTTATCTTAAGAATTGTTGTAAAATTAATGAATGTTAAAATGTCTTGGGTAATGCAAAATAGAATTGCAGTGACAAACAATTGGATATGGAAAAAAGATTTAAAGAAAGTGCTATAAGAAATTGAAATTAGGGGTTGCTGGAATGATTTAAAACAGGGATGCAGAAAGGGGAGGTATGGGGAAGTCGCTGAAAGAAGGTTTTAGGAAAGAAAGGTCAAGAAATTATACGTGTTTATATGTTTGTTTGTTTATGTATTGTGTTGTATTGTCTTTTAATATGTGTTGAAAAACCAATAAAAAATTTATATATAAAAAAAAGGAAATTGTATTCACTCTTCTCCCTTCTTTTTATCCCATATTGAAGTCCCCTCTCCCACCACAATTTAAACTCCCTTCCCTATCTTTGACTATGTAAGGCTGAATGGACTGTGGATATATTTGATTTTGGCCACTGAGGTCATTTGGTTATTTTGACATCTAATTTGAATTTTTTTGGACCTGGTGGGACAAATAATCTTGGAAGACCCTATACCTGAGTTGGATTAAGCCGACAAGTGGCGGAAGATTCCAGAATTGATTAGGACTAACTGAAAATTATTTTTTGTATGCAAAAAACTCTTTTTTCCTTTTCTTTGTCTTTCTGAAAAAAATCACACAAATAGGATTATATCTCGATTAGGCTTAAGTTACCTGGGTTTTATTAGGGAAATATTTGGATTAAAAAAGTATAAATACTATATAAGGCAATAGACATTTTTACATTAGTAGATACGTATCGGACTCAAAGAGGAAATTATTGAAATAATCTGTATTTGAATGGTGACTATCATTTAGATTGGATTGTGCCTCTTCTATGTATTATGTGTAATAGAGGTATCACTTGGATTGAAAACTAAGGGGGCAGGATATCAGGAGTCATAAGATTTAGATAGAGTAAGAGAGAGATTTTGCGCCCTCTAAGGGAGAGATTAGGTAATAAAACTGACAATTTGGGTAAATTTACACAAAATGTTGGGGGAAAATGGAAAAAAGCAGGAGGGAAAGCATCTCGACAAGAAGAAATTAAAGGCTTAGATATCTTGTGGGTAAAGATTAAGGAGGAATTTAAACAGAGTGAGATACATATGAAAAATAAATTAGGAGAGGTGCAGGAGAGGATAGACAAAAAAATAGAAGGAGCCGTAGGAGAACTTTCTAGTAAGATTCAAGATTTGACAGGTCAAAATCAATTGAAGAAACAAATAAGAAAATTCAAAAGGAGATGAAAGAACAAAAGAAAGAGACAGAAAAAATAAAGGAGGAAATAAGAGAATGGAATAATAGGCAATATCAACTGTCGGACAATCTAGCTATGGTAGAAATGCGAGAAAAACAGCTTAATTTAAAATTCAGAGGAGTGGGAGAAGAAGCAAATGAGAATGTGAAAGAAAAAATGATTAGAGAGCTAGCTAAATGGCTAGAACTGAAAGAGGAAGAGGTAGCCTGCACGGTAAAAAGGGCATTTAGAATAAGAAGGAAAACTCAACAAGCTAAATTGAAAAAAAATTTGGAGACTGTTTAGTGGTTTTCAATTCAATTGAGATGAAAAATATGATTTTAAGAACGAGCTACCAAAAAAAATTAATAATTGAAGGAAGGCCAATTGTTATTTTTGAAGAAATTCCAATTAAGCTCCTGCGCAAAAGGGACGGATATAGACAAATAGTAAGTGTATTGAAAAGGAATGCTATATCTTATAGATGGGAATTTCCAGAAGGGATTACTTTCTATTACAAGGATAAGAGATTTAGATTGATGGACACTCAAGAAGTGGAAAAATTTCTGAGAAGATATGAGAAGGTACTTGGAAAAGTGGAAGAAAGATTTGAAGAAAGAGAGAGAAGTACAGAGGAGAGAAAGAGAAGGAGAGAGAAGAAAAAAGAAAAAGAGAAGAAAGGGAAAGAAGAAGAGGAGGAAGAGGAAGAAGAGGAGGAAGAAGGCGCAATGGGAGGAGAAGAAGAGGAAGAGGAAGAAACTACAAGGAATAGAACAACTAGAATATAAGCCTGAGAACTTGAGTAGAGTGGACTTGAAATACCACCACTCCGACCCTGGAACGGGCTGCTAGCAGGACTGACGTGTATTGGAATGTTCATTGACAGCGATTATAACGTTCACTGACAGCTAGCTAAATAAGAGAAATACATTGTTTCTACTGTCTCCGTCTGCTTTTAAAAAGGAGTAAAAGTAACTGAAAATTGAAACTAACTTTGGATTGTTTGAAACTGTGTTTAAAAGAGGACACTATTGACTAATATAAATAGAAACTGTTTCCCCCTAGTGGAAGCCTTTGAAACTGTTACAAGAGCTGGGCTAGGGGAATTTCCAGATGTAAGATAAAAACTGTGGGACTGACCTTGAATTCTTTAAGTGTTATGGCAGATGGAAAGGAAAAAACAGACCAGTCAATTCCTGGAAAAAACACTAAGGTCTGGGAAGACTTGGCAGCAATTTAGGAGAGCCTCTACACCAGGTCCCCCTGCTTCTGCTGCTGCTGCACCAGCACATTCTAAATCAAGAGGAATGTCAACAGAAGAGGCCTTAGCGGTTGCATTAAGTAAGATAAATGATTCATTGGAACAGCTTAGTAAGAAAGTGGATGTTGCAACTACTAAAATTGATTTAAATACAGAAAGTATAAATGATCTGGGACAAAAGGTAAATACCAATACAGAAACTATCCAGAAATTGATACAGGAATCTACTTTGATACGGCAGACCGCGGAGGAAGCCAGGGAAAAAGCCGTTGCTGCTGAATGTAAAGTAACACAACTGGAGAAAGAGAAACTCCCAGCCCTACAGAGGCAACTTGATGACCATAAGTTGACGCTTGCTATGATTGAATTCAAAGAAAAACAGACGAATCTGAGGAACAGAGCCTTACCTGAATTGGAGAAGGAAAGTTTGATAGACTTTCTCACGCAGGAACTTGCTAACTTTTGGGACTTGGACTTGGGTCGAGAAGAGCTTAGAATTGTGAGGGCCTTCAGACTTGGAAGAGGAGGGAAAAAAGAGAAGAATAGAATAAGAGATTGCTTGATCACCCTTCGAACCAAAGAAGAGAGAGACAGAATATTGGGTTGGCACTACCAGAAGAACTTAGAAGTACAACAGTCAAGAGTGGAAATTTTTTAAGACGTCCCGAAATACCTCTTGGATCTTAGGCCCAACTACGGAGATTTGGTTGCCCTGCTGAGAAGGAATAAAATCTTTTGTTGTCACCAATGGAAGCGAAGGTGCAGAAAAAGCTCAATATGGAGGCCAAATGGCCGAAATATTGGGAAATTCTGGAACAAGATGGATATATGGAACTGGCGGAAATGACTGGCAGAATCAGAGACCAGGGAGAAGAGTCGGTGGAAGAAGACTGGAAAAAGTTTAAAGACTATTTACAGAAATATTGTAAAATTAATGAATGTTAGAAAAATGTTGGAATGAAGTTATATGGCTTTAGTAGAAATGTTATAAGGAACTAAGTACAAATAGATTATTTGTGTATTAAAGGGAAAAATAAGGTTAGAATATGTTAAGATAATTACAGGACAGAAAACAGAGGAAGATGGAAAGGAATTGCTGAAACAATTAACTGAAGTGGAATACAAAAAGGGAGGTGCGAGGAGGTCATTGAAACAAGTGAATGAAAGATAAGATATGGAAATTGTTTGCTGTGTTTTAAATTGTTTTTGTTTTGTTTTGTTGGTTTAATGTCCTAGTGTTAGTGTTATGTAGTGTTTTTGTTTTTGTATTGTATTGTATTGTTTTGTTTAACTTTTTTTCTTTTGTAGTGTTTAAATTGCTGGGAAAGTAATAAATATCATTTTTTTAAAAAGAGAACTTGTGTAGAGTGAATAAAAAAACACAATAATGACTTTAAATTTTTTATCTTGGAATGTGAACGGTCTAAATGACAAATCTAAAAGGAATAAAATTTCGAAGGTTTTGATGAAAAAGAATTTTGATGTGATATGTTGTCAGGAAACACATGTAGCTAAAAAACATAAACATATTTTGATAAATAAAAGGTTGGGGGTTGAATTTATTAATTCAGATGCAAACAAAAAAAGAGGGGTAGTGATATATGCTAAAGAAAAATGGGACCCTAAATTAACATGCAAAGATGAGGAAGGAAGAATTTTGGGAATACAAATTAACCATCAGGGAGAAAAATTCAATGTGGTAACTGTCTACGCTCCAAACACGAATAAAGCAGAATTTTTCAAAAAAACTGGAACAAATATTATTAGATTTAGAGAATCACAAACTGATTTTACTCGGAGACTTAAACCAGAATTAGATAGAAGTGCAAAAAGGAAAAAATTGAGCCAAGGGAAATTACCAAGATCGTTTAATAATCTCGAAGCAAACTTAGACTTGATAGATATCTGGAGACATAAAAACCTGCCGATAAAATAATTTACATACTTTTCAGAGCCGCACCAGAGCTGGGGCAGAATAGATCAGATATGGGTTTCAAGAGAACTATCAACAAGAGTTGAAAAATGTGAAATACAACCTAGAACCCTTTCTGATCATAATTCAATAATTCTGGAAATTAAGTGTGGAATTCAGGGTGTGTATAGATGGAGAATGAATGAATATTTATTTGAAAGTGATAATACGATTGAGAAGGCCAAAATTACCTTGAAAGATTATTTTGATTTAAACCTTAATAAAGAGACAAATATTGATATAGTTTGGGATGCCAGCAAGGCGGTGCTAAGAGGCTTTTTAATTCAACAAAATAGCCATAGGAAAAAAATAAGAGAACAAAAGAAAGAAGGAATCCTTGCCCAATTAAGAGAATGTGAGAAAAAATTAATAACAAATCCTAGCGACAAACAGAATAAACAAACATCCAAATTGCTACAACTACAATACTCAATGTTAATAAACTAAGAAGTGGAATGGAGAATTAAGTCAATGAAACGAAAAATTTTTGAATCAGCAAATAAAACGGGGAAATTATTGGCGTGGCAATTATGAAAAAGGAAAAAACAAAATGTGATAAACAAGATAAAAATAGAAGAACGACTTGTGGAGGACTCAAATGAAATAAAGAAAAACTTCCTCAAGTTTTATGAAAAAATATACAAAAGAAAAGAAGACATAATAGAAATAGGAAAATATCTTTTTTATATAAGATATTTATTAGAGTTTTCCATTTTATACAAACAAAGGGAAAAAAATTAAGAAGAAAAAATAATATAAAAACATAAATTTCCTAACTTATTTTTCAATAACATATTTCCCTGACCTCCTCATGCCTCCCCTTCTTGTATTCCAGTTCAAATTGTTCATCCAGCAAATCCTTATCTCATAGCATTACAGCTAAAGACCCCTTATTTTCTATCCATCTTCTTAAATTATTGTAACTTAAACTTTTACTTATATACAAAGAAAAAAGAACTATTTTTTCATATTCTTTTGTACCATTACAGCTAGTAACCACTTAATTTCAATCCAACATCACTCAATATTCCTTAATATTACAGTATTTTTGTAAATAGTCCTTAAATTTCTTCCATTCTTCTTCTGCCGACTCTTCTCCCTGGTCACGGATTCTGCCAGTCAATTCTGCCAATCCCATAAAGTCAATCAACTTCGTCTGCCATTCTTCCAGAGTGGGTAGATCTTGCGTCTTCCAATACTTTGTGATGAGTATTCTTGCTGCTGTTGTAGCATACATAAAGAAAGTTCTATCCTTTTTTAACACCAATTGGCCGACCATGCCCAAGAGAAAGGCCTCTGGTTTCTTCACGAAGGTATATTTAAATACCTTTTTCAATTCATTATAAATCATTTCCCAGAAAGCCTTAATCCTAGGGCACGTCCACCAAAGGTGAAAAAATGTACCTTCATTTTCTTTACATTTCCAACATTTATTATCGGGCAAATGGTAATTTTTTGCAAGCTTGACTGGGGTCATGTACCACCTATATATCATTTTCATAATATTTTCTCTTAGGGCATTGCATGCCGTAAATTTCATGCCTGTGGTCCACAACTGTTCCCAGTCAGCAAACATAATGTTATGTCCAACATCTTGTGCCCATTTAATCATAGCAGATTTAACCGTTTCATCCTGAGTATTCCATTTCAACAGCAAGTTATACATTCTTGATAGTATCTTAGTTTTGGGTTCTAACAGTTCTGTTTCAAGTTTGGATTTTTCCACCTGGAAGCCAATTTTCTTGTCCAAATTATAAGCCTCCATTATCTGAAAGTAATGAAGCCAGTCTCGCACTTTATCTTTTAGTTTCTCAAAACTCTGCAATTTCAATTTGTCACCTTCTTGTTCCAAAATCTCCCAATATTTTGGCCATTTGGCCTCCATACTGAGCTTTTTCTGAGCCTTCGCTTCCATCGGTGATAACCACCTTGGGGTTTTATTTTCAAGTAAATCTTTATATCTTGTCCAGACATTAAACAATGCTCTTCTGACAATATGATTTTTAAATGCTTTATGAGCTTTAACCTTGTCATACCACAAATATGCATGCCACCCAAAAACGTTGTTAAAACCCTCCAAATCCAAAATGTCTGTGTTCTCAAGAAGTAGCCAATCTTTCAACCAGCAGAACGCTGCTGATTCATAATAAAGTTTAAAGTCTGGCAGGGCAAATCCACCCCTTTCTTTTACATCAGTTAATATCTTAAATTTTATTCTTGGCTTCTTGCCCTGCCAGACAAATTTAGAAATGTCTTTCTGCCACTTCTTGAAACAGTCCATCTTGTCCACAATTTGCAATGTTTGAAACAAAAACAACATTCTAGGCAATACATTCATCTTTATAGCTGCAATTCGACCCAACAAGGAAAGCTTCAAATTTGTCCAAATTTCTAAGTCTTTTTTCACTTCCGCCCAACATTTTTCATAATTATCTTTAAATAAATTCCCATTTTTTGCTGTCATATTAATCCCCAAGTATTTCACTTTCTTCACAACAGTTAGACCTGTTTCATTCTGAATCTTCCCTCTTTCAATCGGTGTTAAGTTTTTCTCTAAAACCTTAGTTTTTGACTTATTCAATTTAAATCCTGCCACTTGGCCAAATTCTTGAATTAGTTCTAAAACTCTTTTGGTACTAGATTCTGGCTCCTGTAACGTCAAAACTAGATCATCTGCAAATGCTCTCAGTTTATACTGTTTAGCTCCAACCTGTATACCTTTAACCAACCGGTCCCTTCTAATCATGTTCAGCAGGACCTCCAGGACCGAAATGAAGAGCAATGGGGAAATTGGGCATCCCTGTCGTGTCCCTTTCTCTATCTTAAATTGTTCCGTAACCACATTATTTACAATTAATTTAGCCTTTTGTTCAGAATATATTGCACCAATACCATTCTCAAAACCTTGGCCTACCCCTATACCCTGTAAGTTCTTTTTCATAAAGCTCCAAGAAATATTGTCAAAAGCTTTCTCCGCGTCCACAAATATCAGAACTGCTTTAGTGTTTATGTTCACTTCTAGTTTTTCCAAAATATCAATTACGTTCCTCAAATTATCAGACAAATGTCTTCCCGGGAGAAAGCCCGCTTGGTCCTTATGAATCTCTTCCATCAATACTTTTTTCAATCTCTTGGCCAAAATGTCAGCAAAAATTTTGTAATCCACATTTAGTAAGGATATCGGATGGTAGTTCTTAAGTTGAGTCTTTTCAGTTTCCGTTTTCGGTATTAGTGTGATATAGGCCTCTTTCCACAATTCTGGTGCCCTTTTCCCTTCCAAAATCTCATTGCAGACTTCCTTCAAAGGTTGTAGTAGCTACTCTTTCAGGGATCTATAGTATCTGGAAGTCAGCCCATCCGGTCCTGGAGACTTGCCTAATTGCATATTTTGAATGGCACCTTCTATCTCCTGGTCTGATATTTTACAATTCAGCATTAGTTTACTTTCTTGTGAGATTTTTTGTAATCCATTTGTTTTCAAAAAACAGTCAATATCCATTTCATTTTGTGGCCCTTGTGCATATAGTTGTTTGAAGTACTTCTGAAAGCAATTTCTAATCTCATTTGGATTATGTATATCTTTTCCTTCTACTTCCAAATTTGTGATGGTATTTAATTTTTGTCTTTTTTTCAGTTGCCAAGCCAGTAATTTCCCACATTTGTTCGCTGATTCAAATGTCTTCTGTCTCATTTGTTTAATTTTCCATTCTATTTCCTGGTTCATCAATTCCATATATTGTACTTGATAAAGTTTTATTTCTCTCAAAATCTCCTGCGACTTTGGCTTTGCTCTCAATTTTTTCTCCCCTTCTTTTATTTTCTCCAGAATTTTATCTTTTTTCTCATTTCGACTTCTCTTCTTTATTGCATTCTGTTGTATCAAGAACCCTCTCATCACAGCTTTACTTGCATCCCAGATTACTCTTTTTTCAACATTTGTTGACGTATTTATCTCGAAATAGTCTTTCAGAGTTTTTTGGGCCTTCCTGTGTACTTCTTCATCTCTAAGTAGGGCGTCATTCATCCTCCATCTAAAGGTGCCGGTTGTTATTTGCTTCATCTCCATCTTTACAGCATTATGGTCAGAGCAAGTTTTAGGGCAGATTTCCACTTTTTTATCTTTGGTGCCATTCCTCTAGTAATCCAAATTTGGTCAATTCTAGTCCATGTCATCTTAGCTTCAGAGAAGAAGGTTCCCTCTCTCTCCAGGGGGTTCTTAGTTCTCCAAATGTCAATCAAATCCATATTGTCAGTCATTTCAAAAAAAGTTTTTGGTAGTCTACCATCTTTAGTGACTACCTGTTTTTGTGCCTTATCCATATTTGTAGATACAACTCCATTCATATCCCCCATCAGGATTATATTATAGTCTATATAGTCCAAAAGTACCTCGTGCAACTTCTTAAAAAATTCAGCTTTCCCCTCATTCGGTGCATACACCCCTACAATCAGAAATTTCTCTCCTTGAAATTGAATTTCAATAGCCAAATATCTTCCTTGTTCATCTTTAAAAATTAATTTCGGTGAAAATTTCTCTTTTGCGTATATCACCACTCCTCTCTTTTTGACCTTGTCAGACGAAATAAATTCTTGTCCCAATCTCTTATTGATAAGTATTTTCCTGTGTAGCCTCATTACATGTGTTTCCTGAAGACAAATCAAGTCCAATTGTTCCTTTCTTAATATATGAAAGACACCTTTTCTCTTTCGAGGGGAATTAAGTCCATTACAATTCCAACTTAGAAGTTGCAAAGCCATGATGAGTTATTTAATTTTCCCTCCGACTGCACCAAGTTGTTGTTCTTCTTCTGTCGGTGGTGTGTCTTTCCCTAGGCCAGGAAGTCCATATGATAGATTTGCAATGTCTGAAATTCCTATTCCTGATGCGGTTGGTTCCTCTCCAGATTCCACTTCCTTCTGTAAGTCCTCCTCGTGGTCTTTCAAAAAGTTGTCTTTATCATTTACTGTCCTTATTCTTATTTTTCTTCCTTTATATTTAAAAGATAGACCTTGGGGAAATTCCCACCTGAAAAGTATTTTGTTTCTTCTCAGTAAAACAACAAGATCTCTGTAGTAGGCCCTTACATCCAGAATATATTTAGGTATGTCCTTAAAGATCTCCACAGATGAATCTCCAATTTCCAAAGTTCTTTGATAGTGCAGATTCAAAATTTTGTCTCTTTCTTCTTTTGTTCTTAAGGTAATCAAACAGTCTCTTGCCTTGTTCTTTCTTTGTCTTCTACCAAGCCTAAATGCACTCACTATCTTAAATTCTTCCTTCCCCAGGTCCTGTTGCCAAAAATCTACGAATTCCTTTGTAAGGAAGTCATAGAATCATAGAATCATAGAATCATAGAGTTGGAAGAGACCACAAGGGCCATCGAGTCCAACCCCCTGCCAAGCAGGAAACACCATCAGAGCACTCCTGACATATGGTTGTCAAGCCTCTGCTTAAAGACCTCCAAAGAAGGAGACTCCACCACACTCCTTGGCAGCAGTCTGCCAAATTATCTTTCTCACTTTCAGGTATTGCTCTGAGTCTTAAATTCCTCTCTTTTCCTTGTAATTCAATCATAGACAGTGTCAAATCATGATCCTCAAGTTTCTTATATACTGGTGGTATCTTCTCTTGGACGGCAGTTGCAATTTCCTTAGCTTCCTCAGCTAACTTCCTAGTCGAGGCCGATTCCTCCAATAACTTTTCTATGGACTGTGTGTTAGAATTCACCTTCTTTCCCAGTTCATTAATACTTGTAGTGTTCAAATCAATTTTTGCTAAGGCCTCAGCTACTTGTTTATTTGTCTCTGCAACCTGTTTGTTTGTCTCTGCAACCTGTTTGTTTGTCTCTGCAACCTGTTTAGCTAAATTCTCCAAAGATGCATTTATTTTACCAAGTGCCTGGGCCAACAAGTCTTCAGATGTCATAGCTTTTGGCTTAACTTATAAAGCAGCAGCACCTGCTGTGCCTGCTGCTCCAGATGTTGAAGCCCTTCTCTGTTGTGTAATATCTGTCTTGTATTGTCTTCCAGACCTACTGTTTTTTTCCTGTCCATCTGCCATAACACTCTCATGCACAACCCAAGGTCAGTCACATGCCTGGAAAGATTTGTTTTGAAGAGGAATTTTCCACAACTTAGTTACTTATTGGCTTAGTTGTTATTGCAACAAAGTCTCCTCTAGGGGGACACACTTCCAACTTCACTTTGTAACTTTTCAAACAAATAATCCTTATAAGTCTCCAATATCTCTTAAAAGTCACACTTTCAATGTCCTTAAAAGTTACTTTCAATAGCAGTACTGGAGGCACTGTATCTTTCTTTCAGAGTTAAGTCAAAATTCTTTACCCTTAAAGTGTTGACAGTTCATCCCGGTAGTCAGCTTCCCTGTCATAGGCAGTCCGTTCCCAGGTTTTAAAGGCAGCAGATAAACCTTTTATCCTTTTTTTTTCCTTGCAGGAATAAATATTGCTCAATTTCACCCCTCTGTCCCTGCAAACAGAGGGGGGATCGCCTTTTTGGTGCTGGATTTTAAGCCTTTAATAACCTCTTCCAGAGTTGTAGCTTTACAGTCTCTTTGCTTTGATCTATTTACAAGAACGGAAAGGCAGACTTCCTGTTTATACCTTTCCCGTTTCGGCCGAATTTGTTGTAAATTTCCTCCAAATATTTACTTAATCCTACTCACGGGTAGTTGTTTTAGCTTCCAATTGCCCAGAAAGAAATCAGCGCTCTCCGGCTATGGCTTGCGGCTTCACTCCGCGAAGAGGGTAGACAGCTCTCAGCTCCGCGCCACACCCCCCCATTCCGTTCCGGAGCCTTTAAAAAGGCTCTTTCGCAGCGGGGGGGGGGGAATAGGAAAATATCTAGAAGACAACAGAATAACATCCATAACGGAGGAAGAGAAAACCCAATTGAACAAGTCCATAAAAATAGATGAAGTCCAAGAGGCAATAAAGAGAATGAAACCAGGGAAAGCACTGGGCCCAGATGGATTATTGGCCAAATATTATAAAGTTCTGGAGGAACACCTAGCCCCGGTGCTATGTGATGTAATGAATAACATCCTACAAGGGGGAAAGATACCGGATTCCTGGAAAGAAGCACACATCACGTTGATACCAAAACCGGACTCAGATAAATTGAATATAAAAAATTATAGACCGATATCGCTTCTTAATAATGATTACAAAATATTTGCTGATATAATGGCAAACAGACTCTAGAAATATCTAAAAAATTCAATACATATAGATCAAGCTGGATTTCTTCCTAATAGACAATTAAGACAATGTAAGGCACATAATAAATATCATCGAATATCTGGAAAAAAAGAATGAAATCCCTGCGGCATTAATTTTTATCGATGCAGAAAAAGCGTTCGATAATGTATCCTGGCAGTTCCTATTAAAATGTATGGAGACAGCAGGGATAGAAGGTAATTTCATGGAGGGAATTAAAGCAATCTATTCAAGCTAAAGAGCCAAACTGATTATTAATAATAATTTAACAGGTTCATTTGTGATCTCAAAGGGCATGAGACAGGTTTGCCCCCTGTCACCGCTTTTGTTTATAATGGTATTAGAAGTAATTGCAAACAAGATAAGAAAAACACCAGAGATACGAGGAATCAAAATTGGGGTAAAAGAATTTAAATTGAAAGCATACGCTGATGATTTGGTAATAACGTTAGAGGACCCAAAAAAAAGTGTTGATAAAGTTTTGGTATTACTAGAGGAATTTGGGAAAGTATCTGGTTTCAGGTTGAACAAAACCAAAACTAAAATGATGGTTAAGAATATGGGAGAAGACTTAAGGAGGCAGTTAGAAATTCAATCTGGAATAAAAGAGGTAAAAAAGGTAAAATATCTGGGAATTTGGTTAACTATGAAAAATATAAATTTAATGGCCGATAATTACATAAACACCCGGAAGGAAATTCAAAAGGAATTGGATACTTGGAACAGGATAAAGCTTTCCTGGTCAGGTAGAATGGCAGCAATTAAGATGTGTTTACTTCCAAAACTATTGTTTTTATTTCAAAATGTTCCGGTGATCAGAGGAAGTTCAATATTTAAAAATTGGCAAAAAATTCTCTCAAAATTTATTTGGCAAAGTAAAAGACCGAGAATTAGATTTAAATTATAACGGATCGAAAAGATAGAGGAGGATTTGCGGTCCCAAATTTGAGATTGTATTATGAAGCCTTGTGCCTTTGCTGGATTAAAGAGTGGATTGTCTTAAAAAACACAGATTTGCTGGACTTAGAAGGCTTTGACATAAGATTCGGCTGGCATGCATATCTTTGGCAGAATAAGGAAAAGGTGCACAAAGGCTTCTCAAATCATATTATCAGAGGATCATTGTTAGAGGTGTGGGAAAAGAATAGAAAATTGTTGGAAAAAAAACACTCCTTGGTGGCTATCGCCTATTGATATTTTAACTATTAAAAAAATAAATATAGAAGGTGAGAGATGGACATATGAAGATCTCATGGAATGAACAGAAAAAGGTTGGAAAATCAGAGCATATGAAGAGTTAAAAAACAAACTAACAGGTTGGTTGCAGTTTCATCAAATCAATGCTCTATGGAAAGAAGATAAAAAGACTGGGATGAATGAGAAAAAAATCTAGATTTCAGGTAGAAATATTAGAAAGTAAAACGAAACTCCTATCCAAAATGTATAACCAGTTATTAGAATGGGACACTAAAGATGAGGAGATTAAGGAAGTTATGGTAAAATGGGCGATAGACTTTGGATATAATTTGGACTATGATAGCTGGACGAGGCTGTGGAATAAAGGTATGAAATTCACAGCCTGTACTACCCTTAGAGAAAATATGGAAAAGATGATGTACCATTGGTACATCACCCCTGTGAAATTAGAAAAAATGTTTAAGACTGGAGATAAAAGATGCTGGAAATGCAAAACCAAGGAAGGAAGTTTCTACCATATGTGGTGGAAGTGTGAAGAAGTTAAAAAATTTTGGGAACTTATATACAACGAATTGAAAAAAATATTTAAATACACCTTTGTTAAAAAACCCGAAGCCTTCCTTCTGGGAATGATCGGAGACGAGATTAAGAAAGAGGACCAGACAATGTTTCAATATGCAACTGTAGCTGCCAGGATCCTGATAGCACAAAATTGGAAAACCCCAAACATCCCAACTGTTAAAGATTGGCAAATTAAATTATTTGAATATTTAGAATTGGCAAAAATGACGCAGAATATCAGACAGCAAAAAGGTACAAAGTTTATTGATGATTGGACTAAATTTATAACATACATGGAAGCAAATTCTAGAGATCTAAAAATCACAGTAGGTTTAACATAATCCTTGCGATGTGTAGATGCTATAAAATGAAAACTGCAGAATGGAATTATTATCTTACATAATCCAAAACCGAGATGGAGGGTTGACTGGGGGAACTTTCCACTGCTAACTTTGGGGACTTTCCATTGCAAGGCTTGGCTGTGGGAACTGACCTTGACAGAAGATAAAGGGGAATGACTGAACAAAGAGCAACAAGATCTAAGGTCAGAGTGCAACAGCCCACTTTAGTCTCCCAGCAACGCAGAGCATCTGTGCCTGGCCTCCCTGTGACTCAGGAGGAAGACTCAGGGCAAATTGAGATAAAAGGAATGGCCTCAGAAGGGGAATTTACATCTGTATTGAATAAAATATATGAGAAATTGGAAGGCCTAAGCAAACAGGTAGCAGACCAGTCAACTGAAATTAAAGGGAACACAGCTAGTATCAACTCAAATACAAAAGCTATAGAAAAACTGTTGGAGGAATCTGCGACTACCAGGAAAATAGCTGAGGAAGCAAAAGAAAAAGCTGTGGCTGTGGAGGAAGAAATCAAACCTATGCGTAAACAGATTGGGGACCATCAGGCCTTATTGTCCATGGTCGAATTGAGAGAGAGACAGACAAACCTGAGGATCAGGGCGGTGCCAGAACTTGAGAAAGATAACTTGAGTGACTATCTTTCACAGGAATTTGTGAAATTTTGGAATCTGGAGCTGGAAAAAGATTTTAAGATAGTGAGCGCCTTTAGACTTGGAAGAGGAGGGAGGAAAAACAGGGTGAGAGACTGTTTGGTGACCCTCCGTTCGAAAGAGGAACGAGATAAAATATTGGGTGCTCACTTCCAGAAGACCTTAGAGATTAATGAGTCCAGAGTGGAGATTTTTAAGGATATACCGAAACATCTTTTGGATTTGAGAACTAACTACGGAGACTTGGTGGCCTTGCTGAGAAGGAATTCTATTGTTTTCAGATGGGAGTTCCCCCAGGGACTGTCCTTTACATTTAAAGGAAAAAAGTTTAGAATTAGATCAGTGGAAGATAAGGAAAAATTTCTGAGAGACTTTGAAGAAGATTTACAAAAAGAAGCGACAGATGTGCTAAAAGCCTTGAGACCAGGAGTAGACACAGCACTACCACCTTCGGGACTTGACAAATCGAAAAAGAAGATACCACCGCAAGAACTTGACGAGCTTTTGGGAGCGGCCGGAGGAAACTAAAATAATTACATCATGTCTCTGCAATTATTAAGTTGGAATATTCACGGTTTTAACTCTCCGGAGAAGAGGAGGAAAGTCTTTCATATATTGAAAAAGGAACAATTGGATTTAATTTGCTTGCAGGAAACCCATGTGGTAAGGCTCCATAGAAAAGTTCTTATTAATAAAAGACTGGGCCAAGAATTTATCTCATCGGACAAAGTTAAAAAGAGAGGAGTTGTTATTTACGCCAAAGAGAGCCTATCACCAAAATTTGTTTTTAAAGATGAACAAGGAAGATTTGTTGCAATTGAGATCCAACTACAAGGTGAAAAATATTTGATCGTAGGAGTATATGCACCAAATGAGGGGAAATCTGAATTTTTTAAGAAATTGCATGAGACATTGTTGGATTATCTGGACTATAACATCATTATGATGGGAGATATGAATGGGGTGGTATCTACAAACATGGATAAGTCGCAGAGACAGGTGGTAACTAAAGACGGCAGACTACCAAAAACCTTTTTTGAACTAGTTGACAATATGGACCTTACTGATATTTGGAGAACTAAGAACCCCCTCGGAAGAGAGGGAACATTCTTCTCTGAAGCCAATATGACATGGACAAGAATTGATCAAATATGGATAACTAGAGGACTGGCACCTAAGATACGAAAAGTGGAAATTTGTCCAAAAACTTGCTCCGACCACAATGCAGTGAAGATGGAGATGAAACTAATGCCAATCGGTTCTTTTAGATGGAGGATGAATGACACCCTGTTCAGAGACCAGGAGGTGACTAAGAAGGCCCAAAAAACTTTGAGAGACTATTTCGAGATAAATTTGAACACTATGGTTGAAAAAAGAACAATCTGGGACGCAGGCAAAGCGGTCATGAGAGGGTTTTTGATCCAACAGAATGCAATAAAGAAGAGAACTCAAAATGAGAAAAAAGATAAAATTTTGGAAAAAATAAAAGAAGGAGAGAAGAGACTAAGAACGAAACCAAAATCTCAAGAGATTCTGAGAGAAATTAAGTTATATCAAGTACAATATATGAAAATGATAAACCAGGAAGTGGAATGGAAAATTAAGCAGATGAGACAAAAGTCTTTTGAATCGGCTAACAAATGTGGGAAACTGCTAGCATGGCAGATGAAGAAAAGACAGAAATTAAATACTATTACAAATTTGGAGGTAAATGGAAAGATCATACAGAATCCACTGGAAATTAGAAACTGCTTCCAGAGATATTTTAAACAACTCTACACACAAGGGCCACAGAAAGAGGTCGAGTTAGACCAATTCCTGAGGAAAAATGGATTACAAAAAATTTCTCAAGAAAAAAAGACAATGTTGAGTGACAAAATTACAGAACAGGAAGTGGAGGGTGCCATTCAGAATATGCAGTTGGGTAAATCTCCAGGACCAGACGGCTTAACCTCCAAATATTATAGAGTTTTGAAAGATTGGTTAATTCGGCCACTAATGGAGGTGTGCAATGAGATATTAGAGGGGGGAAAGGCGCCGGAGTCGTGGCAGGAAGCCTACATTACACTTATACCGAAAACTGAGTCTGAAAAGACGCAACTTAAGAACTACCGCCCCATATCCCTACTTAATGTGGATTACAAAATATTTGCTGACATTTTGGCTAATAGGTTAAAAAAAGTACTATTGGAAGAGATTCATAAGGACCAAGCTGGCTTTCGCCCGGGTAGACACTTGTCGGACAATACGAGGAACATAATTAACATTTTGGAGAAGTTGCAAGTGAATATAAATACTAAAGCAGTTTTAATTTTTATAGATGCGGAGAAAGCCTTTGACAACATTTCTTGGAGTTTTATGAAGAAAAATCTTCAGGGGATGGGGGTGGGCCAAGGGTTTGAAAATGGTATAAGTGCAATTTATTCAGAACAAAAGGCTAAATTAATTGTTAATAATGTGGTGACAGAGGGATTTAAGATAGAGAAAGGTACACGACAAGGCTGCCCAATTTCCCCATTGTTGTTTATTTCAGTCCTGGAGGTACTATTGAACATGATTAGAAGGGACCGTTTGATTAAAGGCATTCAGGTCGGAGCTAAGCAATATAAATTGAAAGCATTTGCAGATGACTTAGTTTTAACACTACAGGAGCCAGAATCTAGTTCGAAAAGAGTTTTGGAAGTGATTCAAGAATTTGGGGAGATGGCTGGTTTTAAGTTGAACAAGTCAAAAACTAAAGTTCTTGAGAAAAATTTAACACCGATTGAGAAAGAAAGGTTTCAGAAGGAGACAGGCCTAACAATAGTAAAGAAAGTTAAATATTTGGGGGTCAACATGACTGCTAAGAACTTAAACTTATTTAAAGATAACTATGAGAAATGTTGGTCAGAAGTGAAGAAAGATTTAGAGATATGGTCAAACCTGAAGCTTTCCTTGTTGGGCAGAATTGCGGCTATAAAGATGAATGTATTGCCAAAGATGTTATTTTTGTTTCAATCTTTGCAAATTTTGGACAAGATGGACTGTTTCAAGAAGTGGCAGAGAGATATCTCTAGATTTGTCTGGCAGGGCAAGAAGCCCAGAATAAAATTTAAAATATTAACTGATGCTAAAGAAAGAGGTGGATTTGCCCTGCCAGACCTGAAACTTTATTATGAATCGGCCGCATTTTGTTGGCTGAAAGAATGGCTGCTTCTTGAAAACACAGACATTTTGGATTTAGAAGGTTTTAATAACGTTTTTGGGTGGCATGCATATTTGTGGTACGACAAGGTTAAAGCTCATAAAGCATTTAAAAACCATATTGTCAGGAAAGCATTGTTTAATGTCTGGCTAAGATATAAAGACTTACTGGAGAATAAAACCCCAAGGTGGTTGTCACCAATGGAAGCAAAGGCACTGAAAAAGTCCAATATGGAGGCCAAATGGCCGAAATATTGGGAAATATTGGAACAAGAAGGAGATAAATTGAAATTGCAGAGTTTTGAGAAATTAAAAGACAAGGTGCGAGATTGGTTGCACTATTTTCAAATAAGAGAGGCTTATAATTTGGACAAAAAAATAGGTTTCCAGGTGGAAACTGAATTGCTAGAACCCAAAACTAAAACACTTTCAAGAATGTATAACTTGCTGCTAAAATGGAACACGCAGGATGAAACAGTTAAATCTGCTATGATTAAATGGGCACAAGATGTTGGTCATAACATCATGTTTGCTGACTGGGAAAAGTTGTGGACCACAGGTATGAAATTTACGGCATGTAATGCCCTAAGAGAGAATATTATGAAAATGATATACAGGTGGTACATGACACCAGTCAAGCTTGCAAAAATCTATCATTTGCCCGACAATAAATGTTGGAAGTGTAAAGAAAGTGAAGGAACATTCTTTCACCTTTGGTGGACATGCCCAAAGATTAAGGCTTTCTGGGAGATGATTTATAACGAAATGAAAAAAATATTTAAATATACATTCCTTAAGAAGCCAGAGGCCTTTCTCTTGGGCATGGTCGGCCAATTGGTGCCAAAGAAGGATAGAACTTTCTTTATGTATGCAACAACAGCAGCAAGAATTCTCATTGCAAAGTATTGGAAGACACAAGAGCTACCCACCTTGGAAGAGTGGCAGATGAAGCTGATGGACTATATGGAATTAGCGGAAATGACTGGCAGAATTCGAGACCTGGGAGAAGAGTTGGTGGAAGAAGACTGGAAGAAATTTAAAGACTATCTTCAGAAACACTATAAAATTAATGAATGTTAAAATTATGCTTGGATTGGTAATAAGTGGTAATTAGTGACAAAAGTTAATAAGATTATGTAAAATAGGTATTGATAAATGGTTAAAAATATCGACGTAAAATATGTTATGGTATACAGCTAAAATATTTGAAAAAGGGCAAGAATTTGCTGAATTAAGTATGTAAACGGGAATACAAAAGGGGGGAGGTGTGAGGAGGTCAAGAACATAAGCATATGAATTTGAGGATACTGGGAAAAATGGATTTGTTTTATTTCTTTTTCTAAATTTAGCTTTTTTAATTAGCTGTTGTTTTTCTTTTGTGTATTTTTTTGTGTTTTCTCTTTTGTAATGTTCACTTTTATCTATGGCTTTTTGTTTTGTGAACTTTTATTTTTCTCTTTTGTAAAACTTTAATAAAAATTTATTTAAAAAAAAACAAAACCGAGATGGAGGGAAGTCAATTATTATTTGTCATTAATTATTGTCTGTTTTTGGTCTGTGTGTTTTTCTGTTTTGGTAGTTGTTTTCTTTTTCTTTGTTTTCTTTGTTTATTCTTTGTTTGGTTATTGAAAATTACCGTATTTTTCGCCCTATAAGACACACTTTTCCCCCTCCAAAAATGAAGGGGAAATGTGTGTGCATCTTATGGGGCGAATGCAGGCTCCTTGGCTTCAGCGATAGCAACGCGAAGCCTCCAAAGCCTACGCTCCGGAGGCTTCGCGTTGCTTCTGCTGAAGCCAGGAGAGTCTGCTCTTTGAGGTTGGTGGTGGGGGAAAGCAACGCTTCCCCCATCGCCAGCCCCAGAGGATGGGTGGCAGCGGGAAGGCACGCGACGCCTTCCTGCTACTCTCCAACCTGGCTTGGAGGCTGGCGGTGGGGGAAAGCAGCGCTTCCCCCATCACCAGCCCCAGAGGATGGGGGGCAGCGGGAAGGCACGCGACGCCTTCCTGCTACTCTCCAACCTGGCTTGGAGGCTGGCGGTGGGGGAAAGTAGCGCTTCCCCCATCGCCAGCCCCAGAGGATGGGGGGCAGCGGGAAGGCGCACGACGCCTTCCTGCTACTCTCCAACCCGGCTTGGAGGCTGGCGGTGGGGGAAAGCAGGCTTTTCCCCAAGGAGGGAGAAGGGATTGACTGGCACAGTCCGTCCCTTCTCCCTCCTGTGGGCTTTTTCGGGAGATGGGGGAATTCCCCCACCTCCCGCAAAAGCAGGCAAAAGCCGTGCGCTCTTTAAAGCGGCTGCGTGGCTTCTGCTGGCTTTTCTAGGAGGTGGGGGAATTCCCCCACCTCGTAGAAAAGCCCGTAGGAGCCGCACAGCCTTTAAAGAGCGCGCCGCTCTTGGGGGCTTTTCCCCAAGGAGGGAGAAGGGACTGACTGGCCGTTTCAGTCCCTTCTCCCTCCTGGTCGAAAAGCCCACAGGAGTCGTGCCCGGCTCCTGTGGGCTTGTGCGGAAGGTGGGGGAATTCCGCCACCTCCTGCAAAAGCAGGAAGAAGGTCTTGGAGTAGCGCACAGGCTGCGTGCAGCCTGTCCGCTGCTCCCAGAGCTGCGGGGGGGAAATCATATTTTTTTCCTTGATTTCCCCCCCTGAAAACTAGGTGCGTCCTATGGGCCAGTGCGTCCTATAGGGCGAAAAATACGGTAATAAAAAGCATATTTATTTATTTTTTTAAAAAGGGGGAATCAGCAAGGGAAACCCACATGACCTGAAAGTGTTGCTGTGCAATGCCAGGTCAATGATTCATAAGACCACTGCCATCCATGACTTGATCATGGATGGAGGACTTGACCTGGCATGTGTGCCAGAGACCTGGTTGGATGAAGCAGATGGGCCTGTCCTTGCCGCTGCTTGCCCACCGGGTTTCTCTTACGCACAGCAACCCAGGCGGGGAGGGGGGGTTGCAGTGATTTTTAGGAAGTCATTAGTTTGCACCAGGCGTCCTATTGGGAAGACCCAGTTCTCTGACTGCATGTTCTGGAAGTTGGGCAATAGAGGTAGTACAGGATTCCTATTGGTGTACCAACCTCCCCGCTGCACCAAGGATTCCCTGCCCGAGTTGCTTCAGGTCATGGCGGATATGCTCCTGGAGACACCTAGCTTGGTTGTCCTGGGGCATTTTAACATCCATGCCGACACGACCTTACAAGGAGCCGCTCAGGACTTTGTGGAAAGCATGGCCTCCATGGGGCTATCCCTGAATAAGTTTGGCCCAACTCATAGCCGCGGACATGCCTTAGACTTGGTGTTTACCTCTACGGATGTTGGTGATCTGACATTAACTAAAAGCGAAACAAAAGAAGTGCCATGGTCAGATCACTTCCTGGTGCAACTGGACTTCTCCGCGACCTTTCCCCTCTGCAGGGAGGTGGGACCGATTCGGATGGTCCGCCCCCCCCCCACTCAATGGATCCAATTGGCTTCCAGATAGTGGTAGGGGATGTTTTATCCCAAGTTGATGGCCTTTCAGCTGATTCCCTGGTGGCCGGCTGGAATGCGGAGTTAACCAGGGCTATTGACTGTCTGGCTCCGAAGCGCCCTCTCCGATTGCATGGAGCCCGGACAGCCCCGTGGTTTTCCCTGGAGCTGAGGGCGATGAAACAATCGTTGAGATGGCTAGAGCGCCGGTGGCGGAAAACTCATACTGAATCAGACCGGACACGGGCTAGAGCTCAACGTCGAGCCTACGAAGTGGCAATGGCGACGGCGAAGAGGGCCTTCTTCGCCACCTCCATTGCATCTGCAGAAAACAGCAGCAGGAGACTTTTTCAGGTGGTTCGCAATCTATCGGAACCGCCTGCACCACCGGGGCCTGGTAGGGACCCCAAGATCTCCTGCAATGCTTTTGCAAAGTTTTTTGCAGATAAAGTCGCTCAGATTCAGAGGGAGGTAGACTCCACCGTGGGAGCAGGGCCAGGGCGGGAGAGTGCTGGAGTTCTGTCTAGTCCTGTTACATGGGAACAATTCCAATCTGTTACCTCCGAGGATGTGGACAGGCTGCTTGGACAAGTGAAACCGACCTCCTGTCTCCTTGATCCTTGCCCATCCTGGCTGATAAAAGTGAGCCGGGAAGGTCTGGGCGATGGGCTCTGCGGGGTGGTGAATGCTTCCCTCTGTGAGGGAGCCTTCCCAGACCCACTGAAAGAGGCAGTCATTAAACCGCTTCTTAAAAAAACATCTTTAGACCCAGCCAATTTGGCCAACTATCGCCCAGTCTCAAATTTACCATTCTTGGGCAAGGTGATTGAGTGGGTGGTTGCCAAACAACTCCAAGCATGCCTGGAGGATGTGGACCATTTGGATCCCTTCCAATCAGGATTCAGGCCTCACCATGGGACTGAAACTGCCTTGGTCGCGCTGGTTGATGATCTCCGGCGGGCTAGGGACAAAGGTGAGAAGTGTTTCCTAGTTCTGCTGGATCTCTCAGCGGCCTTTGACACCATCGACCATAACATCCTTCTGGACCATCTAGAGGGGCTGAGAGCTGGGGGCACTGTTATACGGTGGTTCCGCTCCTTTCTCCTGGGCCGTGTCCAGAAAGTGGTGGTGGGGGATGCGTGTTCAGACCCCTGGGCTCTCACTTGTGGGGTGCCTCAGGGTCCCGTCCTCTCCCCCATGCTTTTTAATATCTATATGAAGCCGCTGGGAGAGATCATCAGGGGGTTTGGGCTGGGTGTTCATCAGTATGCAGATGACACCCAGCTCTACCTCTCCTTTAAATCAGAACCAGTGAAGGCGGTGAAGGTCCTGTGTGAGTGTCTGGAGGCGGTTGGAGGATGGATGGCGGTTAACAGATTGAGTTGAATCCTGACAAGACAGAAGTACTGTTTTTGGGGGACAGGGGGTGGGCGGGTGTGGGGGACTCCCTGGTCCTGAATGGGGTAACCGTGCCCCTGAAGGACCAGGTGCACAGCCTGGGAATCATTTTGGACTCACAGCTGTCCATGGAGGCACAGGTCAATTCTGTGTCCAGGGCAGCTGTCTACCAGCTCCATGTGGTACGCAGGCTAAAACCCTACCTGCCCGCAGACTGTCTTGCCAGAGTGGTGCATGCTCTGGTTATCTCCCGCTTGGACTACTGCAACGCGCTCTACGTGGGGCTACCTTTGAAGGTGACTCGGAAACTGCAATTAATCCAGAATGCGGCAGCTAGAATGGTGACGGGGAGTGGCCGCCGGGACCACATAACACCGGTTCTGAGAGATCTGCATTGGCTCCCAGTACGTTTCTGAGCACAATTCAAAGTGTTGGTGCTGACCTTTAAAGCCCTAAATGGCCTCGGTCCTGTATACCTGAAGGAGCCTCTCCACCCCCATCGTTCAGCCCAGACACTGAGATCCAGCGCCGAGGGCCTTCTGGCGGTTCCCGCATTGCGAGAAGTAAGGTTACAGGGAACCAGGCAGAGGGCCTTCTCGGTAGTGGCGCCTGCCCTGTGGAACGCCCTCCCATCAGATGTCAAGGCAATAAACAACTATTTTACTTTTAAAAGACAACTGAAGGCAGCCCTCTTTAGGTAAGTTTTTAATGTCTGATGCTGTACTGTTTTTAATATTCAGTTGGAAGCTGCCCAGAGTGGCTGGGGAAACCCAGCCAGATGGGCGGGGTATAAATAATAAATTATTATTATTATTATACTCATAAGTAGATAAGTGCAAATCAAAGAACAACTTCCTCCCCCCCCCCTTTTTTAAAGACATAAACTTGAAATTGAACTTGCCGAACATTTTTATTTTTTCCTTTCCTCTGCTTCCTGGATTTTTAAATTACTTTATTAATTCTCTTTTTTTATTTTTCACCCTTTCAATTGTATATTTTATGTTTTCTGCTCCATTGGATGGTTTTATTTCTTTTTGCCTTTTTTTCTCTTTTTGTTATATAACTATGATATATAGTGGTGGGGAGGGAGAAGGCAGACAAAAGGGAAAGAGAAACTAGAAAGAATCTGGGAGGGGGGAGTCAGTCTCACAGTTGGATAGACTCAGGACCTGCAGGTGTGACCTTGAACAACTCATACAACACTGGGAACCAACTGATAAGAGATGTCAGGCAAGGAGGGAGCAACAACTAGGAAAGCGGCAGCTGCGGTGGCTGCTAGATGGGCTAGTGTACAAATTGGGGACATTGGAGATAAAGGAGAGAGAGAGCAGACAGATCTCTTTGCATTGCAACTCTCGGAATTCAGGAAAGAAATGATCCAATCAGTGCAAGAATTTACACAACAGGTTCACAGTGACATGGAAAAATCCAATCAATCACTGAACAAGTGCTCTGAGACATTGAAAATTTGAATAGAGTCCTGAAAGAGCAATTTGGGATACTGGGAGATAAGGTTAATAATTTGGAAACAAAAGTAGACAAATTAGAAAAAATTAAAGACGAGGTAGGAGAATTGAGAGAGGAACAAAAAGGGATGATGGGAACTGTAGAAGGGGTTCAAGGGAAGCAGAATGAATTGGAAGATCAGGTTCTTCTTCTGCAACTAAGGGAAAGAGACAGAACACTACGAATCAGAGGTTTGCCAGAATCTGATTCAGAGCCAAATTTGGGGACATATGTTACACAGACGATTTCAGAATGGATGGGGGAAAGCAAAGACTGGCTGGATGGGCTAGCAGAGAGCTGTTTTAGAATTAGATCACACCAAAGTTGAGAACGGAGGCAGCCAGAATATGTTTTATTAACATTAGTAACATAAAGAGTGAAGGATGCAATCCTTCAGAATAGTTTTGAAAAAGATCTCGTGGTTGCCGGGCAGAAAGTAGACATTTTTGGAAAGATCCCACTGAAATTGAGACTCAGAAGAACAAAATATAGGTTTTTAACAGCAGCACTCAGGAGAGCCGACATTAGAGACAAATGGGAATTTCCAGAGGGTATCTCTTTCACATACATGAAAAGGAGATATAGATTAACATCAGAATTCCAGGCAAGAGAGTTCCTTGAGAAAAATAGGAGAGACTTAGATCCCAAACAAGATTGGGGGGATCCCCGAGCTGAACAAAAGGAAGCTTTGGAACGGTTAGCATTGGAAGATGGTAACACCAGAAAAAAACAGATATTGTAACTGACTCTGACAATGGCCAATCTTAAAATACTGAGTTGGAATGTGAATGGTTTAAATTGTAAAGCCAAACGTCTTCGGATTGAGCATATAAAAGCAAAACAGAAATTAGACATAATCTGCCTCCAAGAGACACGCATTGCAAAAAAACATAAAAGGGTCTTAATTAACAAAAAATTAGGTATGGACCTCATCAGATAAAACAAAAAAGAGAGGAGCTGTTTTTTACATAAATCCTGCACTTGAACCCAAATTGATTCAGAAGGATGAAAAAGGTAGAATCTTAATAATACAAGTCAAAATCCAGGGAGAGAAAGTGATACTGGTTGGCATCTATGCACCAAATGACAAAAAAGCAATCTTCTTCAAAAAAATCAGAAACAGAACTACTTGAATTTGCAGATCAAAAAATGATCTTAATGGGAGACTTAAATGGAGTTCTATCTTTAGATAAAGATAGATCAGCCAAGAAAAGAGAGACTAAGGAAGGCAAATTACCAAAGACTTTTTTTTATATGACTCAAAATATGGAGAATAAGACATATGTTTGACAAAGAGTTCACTTATTACAGCCATGTACATGATAGCAGCTCGAGAACAGATTCTTTGTGGATTTCCAAAGAATTGGAAATAAGAGTCAAAAAAATCGAAATTAATCCCAGAACCTTTTCAGATCATAATTTCTTGATTATGGAAAAAGAAAGTCAAATCTCATTCAGATGGAGATTAAATGATGATTTATTAGATGATCAAAAATTTATAGAAAAAACAAAAAAGGTCCTGACTGATTATTTTGAAATAAACAATCAAGGACAAACAAAATTACAGACGGTCTGGGACGCAAATAAGGCGGTAATGAGAGGACCCTTTATGCAACAAAATTCATATAAAAGGAAACTGAGAGAGAAAAGGAAAAAAGAAATTTTAGAGGAAATCACTGAAAAGGAGAAACAGCTGTCACATAAGGCAAACAAAGAAGCTGTGAAGCAGATAATAAAAACTTTACAAACCCAATATTCAATGATAATTAATGAGGAAATTAGTTGAAAAATAAAAAGAGTAAAACAAAAACACTTTGAGCATGCAAACAAACCAGGAAAATAGTTAGCCTGGTAGCCTGGCAGCTAAAAAAAAAAGTGAACAAAGGAACTCCATAAATAGAATTAATTTAAATGGAAAGATCACAGATAAGTTGAAGGAAATAAGAGAAGGATTTGTTAAATATTTTTCAGAGTTGTATAGACAAGGGAAAGAAAAAACATTCAAGATAGAAGTAGTAATATGCCATATATGAAAGAGGAACAAAGGAACATTCTTAACTCCCAGATAACAGTGCAATAATTTTTAGAGGTAATAAAAGGCTCCAAAAATGGCAAGTCACCAGGCCCGGATGGTCTTACGGCAAAATATTATAAAAAACTAAGCGAACAGTTAGTGAACCCATTGAAAGATGTCATGAATGAAATACTGAATACAGATGAAATTCCAGAAACATGGAAAGAGGCCTATATTACAGTAATTCCAAAACAAGACGCAGATTTGCTGCAAATTAAAAATTACAGGCCTATTTCTTTGTTAAATAATGATTACAAATTGTTTGCAAATATATTAGCCAATAGATTAAAAAATATACTAAATGAGTATATACATCAAGATCAGCCATGGTTTCTACCAGGTAGACAAATGAAGGAGAATATAAGGAATATTCTGAATATAATAGAATACCTAGAGGCCAAAAATGAAAAGAAAGCGGCAATGATGAAAGAGACTGAAAAAGCCTTTGACAATGTTTCTTGGAAATTCATGACAACGTTGTTAGAACAAATTAAACGTGGCTCTAAATTTCTAAAAGGAATAGCAGCAATTTATTCAAAACAAAAAGCAAAATTAATTATTAACCAGGTGATAACGGATGACTGTAAGATTCAAAAAGGAACTAGACAAGGATGTCCATTATCACCATTATTGTTCATCCTGGTACTGGAAGTACTTGCCAGAAATATAAGAGCAGACAAAGAGATTACAGGTGTAAAAACTGGGGAAAGTGAGTTTAAACTAAAAGCATATGGAGATGATTTAGTGATAACAGTGGAAGAGCCCAAAATTTCACTCCCTAAAGTAATAGAAAAGATTCAGAAATTTGGGGAAGTGGCAGGATTTAAGTTAAATAGGAACAAAACCAAATTATTAGTTAAAAACCTGAAGGAAGAGGAAAAAATGGAGCTAGAACAAAATATTGAGAATGAAGTCCATAAAAAAGGTTAAGTATTTAGGGATATGGTTAACATCAAGAAATATAAATCTATTTAAAAATAATTATGAAAAAAATCTGTCTTGAGGTAAAAAGAAATTTAGAAATATGGAACAGAATGAATCTCTCATTGTCAGGTAAAATAGCAGCGATCAAAATGAACGTGTTGCCAAAAATGTTATTTCTTTTTCAATAATAATAATAATAAAAAATTTTATTTATATCCTGCCCTCCCCAGCCGAAGCCGGGCTCAGGGCGGCTAACAACAATCAAATAATCAACAATCAAATAAACCAACATTCTAAAAATATTTCATTATAAAAATTAATTAAAATCAAGTTGATGGCAACCATTAAGCAAAATTCTGTGCAGGTTGCCAGAGGAGGGAGTCAGGCTGCGCCCTGACCAAAGGCCTGGTGGAACAACTCTGTCTTGCAGGCCCTGTGGAAAGATGTCAGGTCCCGCAGGGCCCTAGTCTCTTGTGACAGAGCGTTCCACCAGATTGGAGCCACAGCCGAGAAGGCCCTGGCTCTAGTTGAGGCCAGCCTAACCTCTCTGAGGCCTGGGACCTTCAGGATGTTTTTATTTGCAGACCATAGGTTTCTTTGTGGGGCATACCAGGAGAGGCGGTCCCGTAGGTACGAGGGTCCTAGGCCGTATAGGGCTTTAAAGGTTAAAACCAGCACCTTAAACCTGATCCTGTACTCCACCGGGAGCCAGTGCAGCTGATATAGTACCGGATGAATGTGGTCTCGCAGCGAAGACCCCATAAGGAGTCTCGCCGCGGCATTCTGCACCCGCTGGAGTTTCTGGGTCAGTCTCAAGGGCAGCCCCACGTAGAGCGAGTTACAATAATCCAGTCTGGAGGTGACCGTCGCATGGATCACAGTGGCTAGGTCAGGGCGAGAGAGATAAGGGGCCAACTGCTTAGCTTGGCAGAGATGAAAAAATGCCGCCTTTGTTATAGCTGTAATCTGCGCCTCCATAGAGAGGGAGGTATCGAAGATTACACCCAAACTCTTAACGGACGGTGCTGGCACTAATTGCACCCCCGCAAGAGATGGGAGTTGCCCCCTCAATCCCATATCGTCCCGTCCCAGCCACAGGACCTCTGTCTTCGAAGGATTTAACTTCAACCGGCTCCCACGTAACCATCCAGCCACAGCTTCCAGACATCTGGTCAGTGTGTCTGGGGCCGAGTCAGGATGGCCATCCATCAACAGATAGAGTTGGGTGTCATCGGCATACTGATGGCAACCCAGCCCAAAACTCCGAACAAGCTGGGCGAGGGGGCGCATAAAGATGTTAAAAAGCATCGGGGAGAGAATCGCACCCTGAGGCACTCCACACACCAAGGAGTGGCGTGATGACAATTCCCCCCCAAGCGCCACCCTCTGTCCCCGACCAGAGAGAAACGAGCGCAGCCATTGGAGGACTGTGCCCTGGATCCCCACGTCGGCAAGGCGGTGGCCTAGGAGTTCGTGATCGACCATGTCGAAGGCTGCTGACAGGTCTAGAAGAATCAACAGCCCTGACCCGCCTCGATCCAGCTGCCTGCGGAGATCATCTGTTAGGGCGACCAGAGCCGTCTCGGTCCCATGACCAGCGCGGAAGCCGGACTGGAATGGATCGAGAGCCGATGTTTCATCCAGAAACCTACCAAGCTGTTCAGCAACCGCTCTCTCAATCACCTTACCCAGGAATGGAAGATTCGAAACCGGGCGGTAATTGGATAGATCTAAGGGATCTAATGATGTTTTCTTTAAGAGCGGACGCACCACTGCCTTCTTCAGTTCCCCTGGGAATATCCCGGTGCCAAGGGACAAATTGATGATATCCCCCAAGGGGGCCCGCACCTCATCTGGACACGCTCTAATCAGCCATGACGGGCATGGGTCAAGAGGACAGGTGGTGGGCTTTCCAGCTCGGAGGAGTCTGTCCACATCGGCTGGAGATATCCGGTCAAAGTGGTCCAATACTGGACCCGAGGACAGTCGAGGGGCCTCCAGTTCCTTTATTGTATCCAAATTGGCAGGAAGGTCATGGCGGAGCAACAAGACCTTCTCCGCAAAAAAGCTCGCAAATGCCTCACAGCTGTGTGTCAGATTGTTATTTAAATTTGGCTGTCCTTCAAGGGACGTTAAAGACCTAATTATACTAAATAATTGCGCCGGGCGAGAGCTAGCGGATGCAATGGAGGCCGAGAAGTAAGACTTCTTAGTGGCCTTCACTGCCATCTCATAGGTTTTCATAAAAACCCTATAAGATGTTCTTGAGGCTCCGTCACGGGCACCCCGCCATACTCGCTCTAGCCGTCTGAGATCCCGCTTCATTTTCCGAAGCTCCTCAGTAAACCAGGGAGCCCGGTTTCTGTGGGGTCGCAGAGGGCGCTTAGGTGCGATCTCATCGATGGCTGCCAGGAGCTGGGTATTCCAGCCCTTAACAAGCTCAGTCAATGAGTCGCCAGGGGGAGCAAGGTCCCGCAAGGCTTGACGGAATCTATCAGGGTCCATCAGCCTCTGCGGGCGAGCCCAAATCGGCTTGCCACCTAAGCAGGGTGGGGGTGGAAAGTCAATCCTGGCTTTCAGAGCGTAGTGATCAGACCATGGCATCTTCATCAAAGGAGACATGATCACATCTATACCTACGCCAAAGATCAAATCCAGCGTGTGGCCTGCTTGATGTGTGGGGCCCGAAACAAGCTGGGAGAGCCCTAGTGTTGCCATGGAAGACACCAGGTCCAGAGCCTGTGAGGAGGGAGTGGCATCAGCATGGATGTTGAAGTCCCCCAATACCAATAGGTTAGGGAACTCCAAGGCCCAGCCAGCCACCGCCTCCAGCAGGCCTGACAGGGTGGCTGCTGGTGCGCTAGGTGGCCGGTACACCAGCCAGACAGCCAAGCTCACCTTGGAGCCCCACACTAGGCCAACACATTCAATGCCGGGGATCGATGGCGATGGTAGAGTCCTGAAAGGACAATCTTCCCAGATTAATGCCACCCCTCCCCCCCGGCCCACAGTCCGTGACTGGTGGAGGACGGAGAAACCCGGGGGCGCCATCTTTCGTAAGGTAACAGTTTCCCCTTCGCGCACCCAGGTCTCCGTCACACAAGCCAGATCGACCCCCTGCGAGGTAAAGAAATCTCGCAGGGTGGCGGTTTTGTTGCCTATAGACCTGGCATTGCACAACACCAGTGAAGGAGGTGAGTAATCCTTGCTCACCCTACCCTCGTCCCTCGGGATGGGGCGCAGATTGGAAGGGGTACGAGCATATCCGTATCTCGATCCCCTTCGCCTATAACATCTGCCCCCACCGCCATACCTCCCTCGCCCCTCCACGGTAGCAATCCCAAGCCTCATACTTGCCTCCATTTACAAAATAGAAAAACAAAACAACCAAAAACAATTATACCCAAACAAAACCAATCCCCACCCAACTCAATATCCAACCCCAAACCAAAACAAAACGGAACAAAACAAAAATACATAGATAAAAACCACCATTCACGGTGGTACAACAGAGTAAACAGTAAAAACACCTTTAAAACACCTTAAAATATATAAAAACATCTTTAACATTTGCTGCAGCAGCACCAGTGTCCTTAAAGCTGTCACAGAGGTGAGCCTGGGCCCCGCCCCCTAGGCCAGATGGAATTAGCCTGAGGAGGGAGCAGCCTTCCCCCACACTCACGGTGCAGCAGCAGCGATGTCCCAATGCCTCAATGAGGCCTCTTAAAGCCGTGGCGAAGGTGAGCCTGGGCCCCACCCCCTAGGCCAGATGGAGTTAGCCTGAGGAGGGAGCGGCCTTCCCCCACACTCACGGTGCAGCAGCAGCGATGTCCCAGTGCCTCAATGAGGCCTCTTAAAGCCGTGGCGAAGGTGAGCCTGGGCCCCGCCCCCTAGGCCAGATGGAATTAGCCTGAGGAGGGAGCGGCCTTCCCCCACACTCACGGTGCAGCAGCAGCGATGTCCCAATGCCTCAATGAGGCCTCTTAAAGCCGTGGCGAAGGTGAGCCTGGGCCCCGCCCCCTAGGCCAGATGGAATTAGCCTGAGGAGGGAGCGGCCTTCCCCCACACTCATGGTGCAGCAATCAACCCCAGTAATCCTGAAAGATGAATGTTTTAAAAAATGGCAGAAAGAGATTTCAAAATTTATCAGGGGGTGGGGTGGGGGCAAAAGGCCAAGGATAAAATATAAAATACTTACAGACATAAAAGATAGAGGCAGGTTTGCCCTCCCAGATTTTAAATTGTATTATGAATCTGCTTGTTTGGTATGGATCAGGGACTGGATGAGGTTGGAAAAGCAAGAAGCATTAGAACTGGAAGGACATGATAACAGATTTGGCTGGCATGCATATCTATGGTATGGGAAAGGAAAGGTACACAGAAGTTTCTACAACCATATAATTAGGAAATCAATGAGAGTATGGGAGAGATACAAAGACTTGTTAGAACAAAAGACTCCTTGGTGGCTTTCACCACGTGAAGCGTTACTGCTCAAACCACTTGGAAAGAAAGGAAAATGGCTTGCATATGCTGACCTGTTAAAGGATCAAGATGGAAAATGGAAATTAAGAAATTATGATGCGATAAAAGATCATTTTCAGAGTTGGTTGCACTATCGACAATAACATTTGTTGATAAACCAGAGAGAGGAGCTGAGGGAAGTCTGGGGGGGAGGGGAGTTACTTTATGGGGAGAGAGAGGGGGCAAATAGGGGGGATTAAGGATGATATGTTTTTTGATAAAATGTCTTGTTGAAATTCCTAATAAAAAATATTTAAAATAAAAAAAGAGAAAATGGTCAAGAGAGAGAGATGGCTGTGTGACCCTTTTACAGGGTCTGCCAGGGTCACACCCATCTACCTCGTCACACGCAGGGGGAGGATGCTTCAGACCAGGTGTGACAGGAAGTCCTCCTGGCTGGAGTAATAGTGATAATAATAATAATAATAATAATAATAATAATAATAATAATAATAATAATAATTTATTTATACCCCGCCCATCTGGCTGGGTTTCCCCAGCCACTCTGGGCGGCTTCCAACAAAATATTAAAATACAGTAATGCATCAAACATTAAAAGCTTCCCTAAACAGGGCTGCCTTCAGATGTCTTCTAAAAGTCTGGTAGTTGTTGTTCTCTTTGACATCTGGTGGGAGGGCGTCTCACAGGGTGGGCGCCACTACCGAGAAGGCCCTCTGCCTGGTTCCCTGTAACTTGGCTTCTCACAGTGAACCGCCAGAAGGACCTCGGCGCTGGACCTCAGCGTCCGGGCAGAACGATGGGGGTGGAGACACTCCTTCAGATATACTGGACCGAGGCCGTTTAGGGCTTTCAAGGTCAGCACCAACATTTTGAATTGTGCTCGGAAACGTACTGAGAGCCAATCTAGGTCTTTCAAGACCGGTGTTATATGGTCTTGGCGGCCACTCCCAGTCACCAGTCTGGCTGCCGCGTTCTGGATTAGTTGTAGTTTCTGGGTCACCTTCAAAGGTAGCCCCACGTAGAGCGCATTGCAGTAGTCCAAGCGGGAGATAACCAGAAAGGCAGTCCGCAGGCAGACAGGGTCTCAGCCTGCGTACCAGATGGAGCTGGTAAACAGTTGCCCTGGACACGGATTTGACCTGTGCCTCCATGGACAGCTGTGAGTCCAAAATGACTCCCAGGCTGCGCACCTGGTCCTTCAGGGGCACAGTTACCCCATTCAGGACCAGGGAGTCCTCCACACCTGCCCGCTTCCTGTTCCCCAAAAACAGTACTTCTGTCTTGTCAGGATTCAATCTCAATCTGTTAGCCGCCATCCATCCTCCAACCGCCTCCAGACACTCACACAGGACCTTCACCAGTTCTGATTTGAAAGAGAGGTAGAGCTGGGTATCATCCGCATACTGATGAACACCCAGCCCAACCCCCCTGATGATCTCTCCCAGCGGCTGCATGTAGATGTTGAAAAGCATGGGGGAGAGGACAGAACCCTGAGGCACCCCACAAGTGAGAGCCCAGGGGTCTGAACACTCATCCCCCACCACCACTTTCTGAACACGGCCCAGGAGGAAGGAGCGGAACCACTGTATGACAGTGCCCTCAGCTCCCAGCCCCTCAAGACGGTCCAGAAGGATGTTATCAATGGTATCAAACACCGCTGAGAGATCAATGTCAATGGTATCAAACACCGCTGAGAAATCCAGCAGAACTAGGAAGCAGCTCTCACCTTTGTCCCTAGCCCGCCGGAGATCATCGACCAGTGCAACCAAGGCAGTTTCAGTCCCATGATGAGGCCTGAATCCCGACTGGAAGGGATCCAGATGGTCCGCTTCTTCCAGGCGTGCCTGGAGTTGTTCAGCAACCACTCGCTCAATCACCTTGCCCAAGAATGGAAGATTTGAGACTGGGCAATAGTTGGCCATCGTGGCCGCATCTAAAGATGGTTTTTTAAGAAGCGGTTTAATAACCGCCTCTTTCAGTGGGTCTGGGAAGCCTCTCTCACGGAGGGAAGCATTCACCACCCCACGTAGCCCATCGCCCAGCCCTTCCCGGCTAGCTTTTATAAGCCAGGATGGGCAAGGATCAAGGAGACAGGTGGTTGGTTTCACTCGTCCAAGCAGCCTGTCCACATCCTCGGAGGTAACAGATTGGAATTGATCCCACGCAATTTGACTAGACAGGGCTCTAACACTCTCCCGCTCCGGCTTTGCTCCCATGGTGGCGTCTACCTCTTCCCGAATCTAAGCGACTTTATCTGCAAAAAACTTTGCGAAATCATTGCAGGAGATCCTGTGGCCCGTACTGGTCCCCGATGTAGCAGCTGGTTCCGCTAAATTGCGAACCACCTGAAAAAGTCTCATGCTGCTGTTTTCTGCAGATGCAGTAGAGGCGGTGAAGAATGTCTTCTTCGCCGTCGCTACCGCCACTTGGTAGGCTCGACACTGAGCTCTAACCAGTGTCTGAGCAGCTTCAGAATGGGTCATGCGCCACTGGCGCTCTAGCAGTCTCAGCAATTGTTTCATTGCCCTCAGATCCGTGGAAAACCACGGGGCTGTTCGGGCTCCATGCAATCGGAGAGGGCGCTTCGGAGCCAAACAGTCAATAGCCCTAGTTAACTCCACATTCCAGCGGGCCACCAGGGAATCAGCTGAAAGGCCATCAACATGGGATAAAGCATCCCCTACCACTCTCTGGAAACCATTTGAATCCATTAAGTGGCGGGGGCGGACCATCCAAATCGGTCCCACCTCCCTGCAGAGGGGAAGGGTCACGGAAAAGTCCAGTTGCACCAGGAAGTGATCTGACCATGGCACTTCTTTCGTTTCACTTTTACTTAGTGTCAGATCACCAACATCCATAGAGGTCAACACCAGGTCCAAGGCATGTCCGCGGCTATGGGTTGGGCCAGACTTATTTATGGACAGCCCCATGGAGGCCATGCTTTCCACGAAGTCCCAAGCGGCCCCTTGTAAGGTCGTGTCGGCATGGATGTTAAAATGCCCCAGGACAACCAAGCTAGGTGTCTCCAGGAGCATATCTGCCACGACCTGAAGCAGCTCGGGCAGGGAATCCTTGGTGCACCGGGGAGGTCGGTACACCAAAAGGAATCCTGTACTGCCCCTATTGCCCAACTTCCAGAACATGAACTCAGAGAACTGGGTCTTCCCAATAGGACGCCTGGTGCAAACTAATGACTTCCTAAAAATCACTGCAACCCCCCCCCCCACTCCCCACCCACAAGGCCTGGGTTGCTGTGCGTAAGAGAAACCTGGTGGACAAGCAGTGGCAAGGACAGGCCCATCTGCTTCATCCAACCAAGTCTCTGTTACACATGCCAGGTCAAGTCCTCCATCCATGATCAAGTCATGGATGGCAGTGGTCTTATGAATCATTGACCTGGCATTGCACAGCAGCACCTTCAGGTCATGTGGGTATCCCTTGCTGATTCTAGTATCCGTCCGGTCAGGACCAGACCTGGAGGCAGGGATAGTCCTCAGACAACGACTAAACCTACCTCCTCTGTAATGACATGGTCTGGTCTTAGCGTAACTTCTCCTCCTACGCGTAATCATTGAGAACGGTTGTCCCAGCGCATCCCCTTCTGTGGAACATGCCCCAGCCATTTTGTTGGCTGGGACCCACTCCCCGGCAGCGCTGACCCCTCCCCTTAAGAACAAAATAAAACCTTAAAACAAAAACAAAACAAAAAACAAAAAAACCCCCAGAAAATAATAAAACAATACAAACAAAAAACTGTAAAAATTACAAATCCATCAAAATCAAACAAATTCCCAAGCCCAACCAAACATCCATTCCACCCCCCCCCCTCACATACAAAAAAGTCAAAAGGGAAAGGAAATTTTAAAAACATTTTAAAAAGAACTCCACACCCCCTCCGGGTCCTCCTGGGCAGCAGCAGCAGTGACAGCAACCATCCTTGTGAGGCTTCAGGCCCCGCCCTGGGCCAGGTAGTGAGTGGCAGGAGCGGGCCCTCAGGCACTCACACAGGGGAGTCCTCCTGGGCAGCACAGCAGTAGCATTCCTTTTGAGGCCTGTCAGGCCCCGCCCTGGGCCAGGTGGTGAGTGGCAGGAGCGGGGCCCTCAGGCACTCACGCAGGTGAGTCCTCCTCTGTGTGTGTCCACGCTGGGCAAACAGGAAGTGTTGTATTTGGCTGCTTATGTTACATCCCACAGAGAACTAGTGAGTAAGAGATGACACAATTAAAATATATAAAATGTGCATCCCATGGAGAAAGTGGGCAGAGAAATCATTTTCTCCCTCTCTCATGGCACCCAAACATAGGATATCCAATGAAACCGAAAGTTGGAAGAGTCAGGCAAAAGAAAGTCCTTCTTCACATACCACATAGTTAAACTGCGGAGCTCACCCACACAGGGGGCAGTGATGTCCACCAACTGGGATGGCTTTAACAGAGGACTGGAGAAACGCTTGGAAGGCAATTCTCCCAGTGGCTGCTAACCACAATGGCCATGTTCTGCCTCCACAATCGGAGGCAGTAATGCTTCTGAAGACCACCTGATGGGAATCGCAGGAGGAAAGAGTTGCTCTCAAGCTTGGATCCTGCTTCTGGGTTTCCCTCTGGGGCATCTGGTTGGCCCCTGTCAGAAGTGGACAGAGGAGCCATTGGCTTCATCCAGCAGGCTCTTAATATGTTCTTAAGTCTGAATTAGTTTGCAGCCAGCCTTGTGCCCAGTGCCAGATTTACATATAAGCTAAACAAGCTATAGCTTAGGGCCCCACTCTCTTGGGGGCCCCAAAAAAATTTAAAGGAGAAAAAAACTGGATGTACATTTCCAAAATATGAGATAAAAAACAAAATAAAACCTATGTACAGTTAGAGCTTAATAATTATTTCACTATTAATATACTTCTTCTTAATTGTATTTCAGTTCAACAATTACTTTGATAAAATACATATTTTGTTATGTGCAAATGGCTTGAGATACCTATTAGGTCCATAAAGTACCATATAGCATATATTTGTTAAGTTGTGGGTGAACATATCAGACGACACAGCGATTCTTCAAACCGCTCTTGTTTATTCACAGGCCATAACAGAACTGGGCTGAAGGGTTCAGCCAACCTGCTTATATAGAGCTCAACTACAAAGCAACAGTAACAACTTTCTGTAACTATCCAATCACTGAACGTCATTTTCAATTCCTTATTTGCATATGTGGACCTGAGTGAAAACTATCTACAGTACCCCCCTGCTGGCCCAGGGTGAGAACTTCAGTACATAACGATATTCAACACCAAAAATAGCGACAATTTGTTGTTGGCAAAGGACAGCTGGACATATAAAGGGCCCCATTACCTTCAGGAGCTTAGGGCCTCATCAAACCTAAATCCGGCCCTGCCTGTGCCTACATGAAAGCATGTAAGCCACATTGTCCTATCGCTGCAGGAGTGAAGAAGCTTTTTCAGCCCGGGGGCCAACTTTCCTTCTGGCTAGCCTTCTGAGGGCCACATGCCCGTAGCGTGCGAGGCCAGAGGCAGAAGTAGGTGGAGCAACTACTATAAATAATTGCCTTTGTGCAGTAGGTTAGTTCCTACACACTCTCACACACACTGCTCTGGTGCTCAGATCCTGCTCGAGAGTTCCCCACTGGGGCATCTGGTTGGCCACTGTGGGAACAGGAGGCTGGGCTAGATGGACCATTGGCCAGGGGTGCCAACTTAAATAAAGTATTGTGGGGTGCCAGGTAAGCCCCACCTTGCATAACTGATCACATGATGCAGTGTGCACACACCATTTGAATGGGAATGTCCATCCACTTTGTGGAGGCCTGGCCCCTCAAATATTTTATTGTGGGGGCCGAAACCCCCATGGCCCCTAGGAGTAGGCCCCTGTGCCTTTGGCCTGACCCAGCAGCCAAAGAACAGCTCTTCTCAGCCTGTTCTCAAGTAGGCTGTGCTTTCTTAAGCCTCAGGATTTCAGGCTATTGTAACAGGCCATTTTCAGCCTGCAGGTTAGAGCTGGGTGACAGCAATGATCTGCAGCCACAAATGGCCTCCTATTTAACACACTCTTAAGTGTTTTAGACTACAAGTCCCATCAGCTCCAGCCAGCATGGCCAATGAGAGTTGTAGTCCAACAACGTTTTGAAGATCAGCCAGGATGGTGACGTTTGACACAGGTGCCACAAGAGGGCGCCGTGTGGAAGAGGAGATACTGAGTTCTTTGGTTTTGCAAATTTATCTTGAGCTATGATAAGAAAATAACACTGATTGCAGATAAAAAAATGCACAGATTATACTCAAGGGCACAGCGCATAACTTACTTATCTTCACAAAAAGAGGAAAGTCCCCCCCGCCAAGCGAGCATTTTTCTGAGGCTAAGCCGCAGCAGGAACATATTGTTGTTGCCCCAATTACTTATAAAGTGGATGGGGGTGGTCAGTGGGAAGAAGAGATCTCGAGTACAAAACAGGGTGAGCATTGCTGAGGTGATGCAGAGTCTGTTGCTGAAAGTCCTCTTTCACCTGATGCCGGCAGTCAGGCTACTCTGTTAAGGGCAGACCTACCAAGTGAAATGTTGAGCAGAATTCTGTCCCCCGCCCCCCCCCCCACTGTTAGACTAAAAGACTAACAATGCATGAATTGGAAAAAAACTTATGTCATGTGGTATTACTTAATTTCTAAATTTGTTATGGGGTTAAGCGTTATTGGGCCCACACATGTAGAAGCTCTTTCCCTGTTCATAGATGTGCAGGGATGTTTATAAGTGAGAAAAGAGTGGCACTCTTGTGTGGGGAAGGGGTTGTATTCAGGAGAGCCTCTCACCTCCCCTTCCTTGCCGCAACTGCTGCCAACTGAGTCCGACTTGACGGTTAGATATATGCTCTTAGGCTCCACTTCTTCTGGGTCCAAATGCCAGAGGAATTCCTTTGAGGGGAAACTCACAGGCTTCTGAGGCATCTGATCATAGCCTGCATTTTAATCAAGGCTTATATTTTGATCAGATTCCTGTATTCTAAAAATGAGCTTAAAATTCACAAATGTTTCTTTCGAGACAGGGAACCAGCAGGCAAGGTCTTTGTCAGAGGCCCCTTTGGTTTATTGCGGTCATAAAACAGGCTGGGAGCAAAAGGTCACACTGACCATACAAATTATAGAATACAATCAAGGTTGCAAAAACACAATTAATTATTGTGCCTCCCATTAAACTTGAGCCACATCTTCCTAAGGTTAAAAGGGCAAGAGCTATTACAAACAGCAGCTGGCTAGGGAAGAGGCCTCTCTCTCTCTGAAGCTGCTTTGAAGCTTCAGAGAATTTAGGGAACTTAGGGAACTTAGCTTTTACTAAGTTCCTTTTTACTTAAGACAAGATCTTTGCTTCTAAAAATCTATATATGTTATGTATGAAATATATTGGCTTAAATGTAATTATGCAAAGGATTTAGAAAGTAAGAAATCATAGAATCATAGAATCATAGAAGAAGTTGGAATAGACCACGAGGGCCATTGAGTCCAGACCCCTGCCAAGCAGGAAAAACAATCAGAGCACTCCTGACATATGGTTGTCAAGCCTCTGCTTAATGACCTCCAAAGAAGGAGATCTTTCATTGATAATGTGTGGGAAGGTGAACAAAAAGATCTGTTCAGATAAAATTAGCCACCATCTGTTTTGGAGTGAATAGGGCAATAGGGCAAAAGATGAAATGTTAGTTAAGGCGCCTAGTCTAGGGCAAAAGGTTATCTGGTAATTAAGGTGCCTTGTAGAGGTTAATGGCTGTTTGCCAATTATAAATAGAAGGAAATATAGCTCTTTGTCTCCCATAAAAGGTAATAGGAAATGGGTGTATCTTTTATGATTGGTTCTAGCAAACAGCCAATAGGAATTTTAACCAGGCTGATTGGACAGAGGCAGCCAAAGGAGGAGCAAGGGGGCTGGGCTGAGGGAATATAAGTGCTGGCCATAATGGCAGGAGGCCAGGCCAGAGCTTGGTAACCATATACCACTGTGCCTCACATTTATTTGTCTGACAAATAAATTATTATTTTAATTTCTCTATTGCTGCGTTGAATATTTCATTCCAGCTAAGCGTTAACCACAAGCAGGGTGCTACACTTCCACATCAGTTTTCCTATCACACTCTCTTCTCCTGCATTTCCACACGTGATCTTTCCTTTCCCATGAGCTTTGAAGGTGAGCCTCTCCAACTGTCTTTTAAATGGGTGGACTGTTTGGCTGCTGAACAGGTTAGACATTTCCTTGCAGGAAGCCCAGTATTTTCTAAGATGACACTACCCTTGACCCTTTGCTCCCCAGCAGTAGAAGTGCGTTGTGTGTCTCTTGACCGAGTAAGAGCTGATGACTCAACCAAGACACTCCAGACCAGACTGAAGTCCCAACGGAAGAAGTGGAGAGAGTGAGAGGTGGAGAGGGGATTTATTTATTTTTAATGTATTGCATTTATATGCCACTTTTCTTGATTCTCCCCTTCCTCATTTGGTCCCCACAACAACCCTGTGAGGTAGGTTAAGCTGAGAGGCAGTGACTGGCCCCCAAGGTCACCCAGAGAGCTTCATGGCTGAGCGGGAATTCGAACCCTGGTCTCTTCCAGATCCTAGTCCAACACTCTAACCCCTGCACCCAATGTCGGCAACCTAAGGTCCATGGGCCGGAACTGGCCCACGAAGGCCGTTTAACCGGCCCACAAGCCACCCCCAAACCAAGCCGCCCACTCAGCGAGTCCCCGCGTGCTGTGCTAAACCGGCGCAGTGTGGCGCGGGGACTCTCTTCCACAGCTCCAGAAATTGCTTCTGCGCATGCCCAGAAGCCGGAAATTGCTTCTGTGCAGGTGAGATTTTCAGCATCTGGGCATGCGCATAAGCGATTTCTGGCGCTGCGCTCGTCCGGTCCACGGAGAATCTCCACAGGAGTGATCCGGCCCATGCCCGGTACGCCTTCCCAACCCTTGCCCTACACCACACTGGGTCTCTGGTGATGCTGGGTCATGTATGTGGTGGCTTAGTCCCCTTTCTTCTGCCCAAATGTCATTGCCAATAAATGCCACGACTCCACCCCCATCCTGGTTTCCCCTGTGCTGCTTTGGTGAGGCCTGGTGGTGTAAGCTTGGACTGGAAGGTGAAACTGAACTACACTGAAAATTAATAGGGGCATAGGACAAGGATAGCCTGACCACCATAGTCCATGTAATTTGTGGCACCCAGAACTGGACACAGTATTCCAGGTGTGGTCTGACCAAGGCAATATCGACTCACCTGAGCTAGGTGGACCAATGCTTTTTCTTGGTATAGAACAGCTTCCTAAAGCAAATAATGGCACCATTTAGCCATTTAGCCAAAGCTAAGCAGGTCCAGGTCTGGTCACTTTATAGGTGGGTGACCACCTGGGAACCAGATGTGTATTTCCATGATGGAAAGAAGGATGTATATTAGGGTTGCCATGTTTCAAAAAGTGAAAATCCGGACACAAAATTTGTTGCCTTGAGGTGAAAACTGCAGAATCGAATGGTTTTTCTGGGAAAGGTCTTCTTCCTGCAGTGCATCACTAAACTATGGAACTCGCTCCCATAGAAGGCAGAGGCAGTGAGAGCCACCAACTTACATGGCTTTACAAGAGGATTAGACAAATTCACAGAGGAGGAGAGGGCTATCAATGGCTCCTGGCCACAATTGCTATGCTCTGCCTTCACGGTCAGAGTCAGCAACACGTGCAAACTCCAATTGCTGGAAGCCACAGGAGGGGGGGTGGCTCTTGTGCTTGAATCCTGCTTGTGGGCTTCCCATAATAGGCCACTGTGAGAACAGGAGGCTGGGCTAGATGAGCCATTGGCCTCATCCAGAAAAACTCTTCTTGTATTATTATAGCTCAGGTACAGTATTTGTGTGTGATAAGCAATAGATTGTGGACCACCCTTGCGTGGTTTTTTGGGGGGTGGACACAAGGTGGCGCTGGCACCATTTGCGTTTCAGATAGGGAGGCAGAGCTTCTGTGGGCATGGGAACAGCAAAAATGGTTTATCTGCTAGGCAGGTGTGTGTGAGTGAGTGTGGCTAGTTCACTCTTTGTATTAATTAAAACAAGTACTAGGCTGGCTAACGGAGAAGTTCAGGTCTGCCCAGGCAAAGATATTTGCGTATGTTAGCAATTTGTTTTGCAGCAAAAACACCTTAAAGGTTTATTCTTGTATCTAATGCAGAGGGAAGCTCATGCCATAACAAATCTGTTTAGGTGCCACGAATCTCGTCAGTGTCTATCTTAAGAATCTGCAGCCTGGCTTTTTCCTTAAAAGAATAAAATAAAAATAAATCTTCAGGACACTTTACAGAATTCAGTATAAAATCACAGCAGGAAATAACAAAAGTTTGCTACAAGAATCCTCAGGACAGCAATGAGCATTCATGAATTAAGCAGAACTGTGGATGCAGCACACCTACTAATACAAATGAATGACTACTAAAGCTCAAGTGAGCAGAATGAATTTGGCCCTGGAGTCTAAAAGTGAGGGTCATCATGGCACCTCTGCTGCTTGAGGAACGCTCTCCCCGGGGAGGTGGTGCCATCGTTACATATCTTCAGCGCCAGGCGAAAACATTCCTTTTAAACAAGGCTTTTACCTATCTATGCCTTTTACAGTAAGTGGGATGTATTAATGTATGCCCATCCCTGCCATATTTTAATGTATATATGTGGGTTTGTTTGTTGGTGAGTGGGTGAGTTGCTTTGGCAAAAAACAAAACAGAAGTGTCTACTAAACAAACAAACAAACAAACAAACTTTTTCCATTTCTGCCCCAGGTACTTGAGCACCCAGGCAGGCTCCTCCATCATCTCCTCCTCTCTGGTCAGCGACTACGAGGAAATCAGCACCACCGTGCATTACCGCCTCTGGCACCGGGTCCAGGTGAGACTTTGCAGTCCAATCCTGCTGCAAACGGGCATCTTTGTGGATAAACATGTGGAGCAGGGGAGAAGAAGGCAATGGTTGTGGAAGGGCATGGAGTATGTGGAAGAACCATAGCTCATTGACAGAGCAGAAGGTCCTGGGTTCGATCCCCAGCCACAGATCAAGGTACGGCTGGAAGAGATTTCTGCTTGAAACTCTGTCAGTTGGTGTGGAGAAGTGGCTCCCCCACTTTTGGGGGCCACTGCCCCCTTGGTTTCATCAACTCATCCCCAGTGACTTTACTCTACCTTATAAAATGCATTATTCAGATTAGCAGTTTGCACGACCCACTAAAAAAAGATCACAACACCGTCAAACAGTGTTGATTTCCCATTTGTTCAAAATGCAGTTGCAACTAGTAAGTTTCATTAACTCAGCAAAACGGATGAACTTGAATTGATCCAGTGATACCAGCGCTTCGGAGCCTGATAGTCACTTCCACTTCCACTGCCCCCCTGCTGCCCCCTTACCTCTCAGTGCCCCCCAGGTAATTCCACTGCCCCCCGGGGCACTACTGCCCACTTTGGGAACCTTTGAGCTAGATAGATGGAGCAAAGGTCTGGTAACTTGCTATGTTCCTGTGAAGGGACACTGGTGCAGACCAGGGCTGCCCAAGATGTTTTGCTGCCTGAGGCAAAGGGTAAGATTGTGCCCTCCTCACATTCCTCACCCAGAAGGTGAGTGGACCGGCAGGTGAAACAATAAGAACAGACTCCGACCTCACACTTCAGAGAAGCAGGCTAGCTTAGGATGGCCAATGCCAGGCCAGGCTGTGAGGCACAGCCAGTGGCTTCAGGAGAATTGCTGGATAATAATAATAATAATAATAATTTATTTATACCCCGCCCATCTGGCTGGGTTTCCCCAGCCACTCTGGGCAGCTTTCAATAGAATATTAAAATACAATAGTCTATTAAACATTAAAAGCTTCCCTACACAGGGCTGGAGGCTGTCACTGCAGCTGCAAGAGGCTGCCACCTCACTCTGGCTAATGACAGGGACGGCCCTGGTCGAGAATTACTGTTATGCCTATCGGCTTGGTTGCTCAAGAGCGAACAGGCAAGATCCCTCTCTGGTCTTTTCAAAGGCTTTATTATTGGTGCAAAACATTTACAGTGCAGAGCGCCTCAATTTCATGTCTTGCTCACTCACTAGCAGAATCTCAGAGTGGGCGGTCCTTAAACTTTCCCCAGCAGAGTAGTCTCTTGACCCCCAGCCGACGCCTCCCCTCTCTGCGCGAAAACCTACTGCGCAGGGAAGGCTTGGGTAAAGGGGGACCTCCCTCCCCCCCCCCCGCTTTGCTCAAGCACGGTGTCTTGGCTCTTTCTTGCATCCTCCGAGCCCTGCAGCTCTTCCCCACTAAAGGCGGGGCTTTCCTCCTCCGCTGAGGAAGTGCTGCTTCCCACAATCTTTGGAGGCTCTCTGTAATCCAGCTGCCCTTCCACCTCTCGCCTCTGAGCTGATGGCAGTTCCCTGACAATTACCATATGACTTTTTTAAAAAAGAGTAATGTGTTTTTGTGCACATACCCCAATCCTATGTTTGTGGATGACATGGAGGGTCAGAGACAGCCCAGGAGGGAAAGAGCCCAGTTCCTGCTTCTCAGAATCTGATGCCTCTGGGAAACCCCCAAGCAGGGCATGAGGAAATTCCCCCTTCTGCCACTGCACCCCAGCAATTGATGTTCAAAGTGTGCCACTCCTGACCCTGGTTTGCATATGCCATGGGTGTGGAACTGGATCCAGCCAGCAGCCTAGAGCCAGGACTCTCCCTCCCCCTGTGGGTCATTTTGGTAGGAAGGAGGAGCCGCCCACCAGTCAATTGCCTAGCATCATAGTGAGAGCCAGTATGGTATAATAGAGCGAGTGTTGGATTAGGACCTGGGAGACCAGGGTTCAAATCCCCGCTCTGCAATAAAGCTCACTTGGTATGTATGACCTTGGGGCAGTTGCTGCCTCTCAGCCTAACCAGCTGCGCAGACTGGTTGTGGGTATTAAATGGGGGAGGAGGAGACCCGTGCGCAGCACATTGAGCTCCCTGAAGGAAAAGAGGATATATACTGTAAATGTAAAACAAATAAATGAGCGGCTGAATGGCAGGATTGAGCCTGGCAGCTTGTAAAAGAAAGTTCAGGGTTCTTCCTCTGGAAAGGAAATATTATGAGTGCAGTCCCAATTCTCCATTTTCAGAGCAGCCCTTTCAGTGTTTACATCTCTTGCATCCTGTGATGTTGGGGAGATGGCCAGGTGGGTGGGGCCAAATGAGGATGTCTCACAAAGCCTAATTAGGCCCACAGGTAGAGGTTCCATAACAGGAGTATACAGCCATTGTGGTTGGTAGCCGTGGGCAGCCTTATCTTCCTCTGTGAATTTGTCGAATTCATTTTTAAAGCTCTCCATGTTGGTGGTCATCCCAAGGTGGTGGTGAGCCCTTTTATTATTTATTTATTGCATTTATTGCATTTATGTCCCCACCTTTTCCTCCATGGCACTCTAAACACTACATGCCCCGGCTCCCTTTCCTCAAAGTGGCCCATGTAGCTGCAGGGTGGCTGCCTTTGTGTAACAGGCCACGTCCCAGCTGGTGCTGATCGTGGTGTTGTGTTTGAATTGGCAGTGATCGAGAGGGTGTTTTGAGTGGATCCCCTTTGGGGCTTGATCCAGAGCTGCTTCTCTGTAGGGCTCAAGGCTTCCACTCTTTCCATCCCACCGCAGGCTCTGCCAGACCAGTTTGTGGAGCCAGTGTGCGCCTTCTGGAACTTCAGCAGAAGGTAGGTAGCTCAGGAAAGGAAACCTCTGTCTTGGCTGCATTACGAAGGGAGCGATGGAGAGCGGAAGATCTTAGTGGGCATGGAAGCTCAGATTGCGGGTGGGAGGGCAGCAGTCTGTAGGGTGGAGGGCCATAGAAGCATAGAGCTGTAGAATTGGAAGGGACCCCACGGGTCATTAGTCCAAACCCCTGAAATCCAGGACTCACAAGTAAGGGATCCCTGACAGATGACCATCCAACCTCTGCTTTAAAATCTCCAGTGAAGTAGAATGAATGAACGGATCTTTATTTGCGTCAGCCATCGGCCATAGCAATAATACAACAATAGGATATACAAAAAATAAAAATAAGAAGTTAGCTATATAAAATACATTTTAGGGTTTTGAATCAATAGTCAAATAGTGGATCTTATTCTAATTGCCCCAGCTAAAAACCTTGCAACCTTTGCTGTCACCCCAGTGAAGCAGAGTCCACCTCTTTCGGAGGGAGTCCATTCCACTGTCAAACAACTCTTACCATCAGAAAGTTCTTCCTAATATCTAGTCTGAATGCCTTTCTTGTAATCTGAATCCCTTGGTCTGGGTCCCACCCTCCAGAGCAGCAGAAAACAAGCTTGCCACATCTTCTGTGGGAGAGCGTTTCAGAGGAATATCACTCTCTCATCTCCTTTTGGTCTCCTCTTTTGCAGGCTAGACAGACCCAGCTCCCATGCGGAAGTCTGAAATATGGGTCCATAGTTCCTTCCTGTAAAACAGAGCTTTCCAAACTGTGTTGTGACACATTAGTGTGTCGGTTGCAGTGCGTAGGTGTGTCACGTGAATGTTCCCCACACTCCTCACGGGACTGGAAAGGAGTTATTTTCATCTCCAGTTTGCTAGTAAAACTGAATTACTGTGTCTCGGAATGATGACGCATGTCTAAAAAGTGTGTCACCAATATGAACAGTTTGGGAAGCTCTGCTGTAAAATCTCTGGTTATGGGGTCCACAGTATGGCACCTCTGGACACCCTCAGATGGGGAATAAATTTGACTCGGTTCATATTTAGAGGCAAACATACCTGATTAGCAGTTTCTGAAACAATATGCAAACCAAAACTCAGCTGCTCTTCGAAATCCACACCTTTCAGAATTTTTTGCAAAGCAGTTCTCCAGACAAGTAATTAAATAAATACATATACTTGGGTTAAAAGTGTGAATAAAAATGCACATATTAGTGGAAATAATATACAAACATGAGCTGTACTAGAGAAAATAGTTTTGCAAAAATGGATTTGTCAGCCAGAATTGCATACACAAATGTGTATGTCAAGAGAAATTTGCACTAAAATGGCTGATAATTTCTCATGAGGACTTTTTCTAAATAAAACGAAATTGCAAAGTCATGTGGAAGTGTGGAGAAAGGAACTCACTGATGGAAAAATGCGAAACTGACATTGAACGGTTCACTCATCCCTGCCTTGGTGCCCGCCAACACCCCCTGCCCCCTGAGGGTTTTTTTCTCCCCTTTAAATTGGGTTTTTATTGACTTATTTATTTGAATTTGTGTTGATGGGAAGATGTTGCCATGCTTTGCCTGCTGCTTCGGGGGTGTTCTGCGCAATGTCAGCCCCCCCCCCCCCGTGAAATGGGTATTTAGTTGTTCCCATGGCAGTTGCTTATATTTCCAAGTGTGCCTGAAAAATGGGAGACTCTTATGCCTCCTGTGTTCAGTCAGTCAACCAATTCACTCCCTTGCCTGAGATTGATAAGACTGTTATGTGTTTATTCTTAACACCCCAACCTGCTACGAGGAGCCTTTTGTTGCTGAGGGAGGTTTCCTTCTGCAAAGTTATTTGCAAATGAGTGACCTTTCCCTGGAGGCCCCACTGAATTATGCCTCCAGCCTGTGACAGAGTAGAGTTGCTTGGAGAATTATGGCCCATGAGGAATGCAGGATGCTCAGTGCACCATAAATATAGTCTGACGTGGGATGTTGTTTCCTTGTCTGGGTCATCAAGGAGCATATGGTGGGGCTTTGCCAAAAACTCCAGGGGGAGGGGGGTTGGCCTTCACCAACCAGGATCCTTCTCAGGTCTAGAACCGTTGTGCTAATTTGGAACCCTATGCGGAAAGGTGGCAGCACTTGGGACTCAACTCAAGGTGAGTAGGGGGTGACATGATAGACTCCTGCCTGAAATACAAGGAAGCTCCCTATGTTCCTGTCTAATTCAACTCAAGCACAGCTGTGAGGACTAGCACCTTACTTTGTTTTTAAGGGAGGCACCATGGCTCCCCAAAAAAGCAACTGTTCTGCATTTAGAAGGTCCCTGGTCCAATCCCTGGCATTTCCAGGTGGGGATGGGTGAGACCCCCCCCGCGCCTGAAATCCTGGAGAGCTGCTGCCTGCCAGAGTTGACAGTGCAGAGCTGGGTGGACCAATAGTCTGACTCAGCATAAGGCAGCTTCTTCTCATGTTCCTTGTGTTGAGGGGGCTGCTGAGTGCTTGTCAGTGCCTTGTTCCTTCTTCCGGTCATGGTGGCTGGGACTGGGCTTACTGGAAACCCAGCTCTGCAGTTCATCGGTCCAGTTGTTCCCATACCTTTCCAGGGTTCCACAAACTGATCCCTAGTGCCGGCTTCCCTATCAAAACCATTATTTAGAATAGCAGTTTGCTCCACCCACTAAGAAGGGCAACAACACAATAAAATTCAAAACAGCAGCAAATAATTGCACGTTTATTCAAAATCCAATCCAAACTATTTACTTTCATTCCTGTGTTGGAGGGGGTTGGGCTCGATGACCCTCAGGATCCCTTCCAATACTACAATTCTAATTCAACAAAATTGATGAGCTAGATCCAGTGATGTCTGATGAGCCCTTCACACCTCCAATGCCCACCTCTGCTGCCCCCTTGCCTCTTAATACCCCTCTAAGTAATCTCACTGCTTAAACCCTTGGGGGTGGTTGGTGGGGGTGGGAGGAGCACTCTGGTTTGGCTAAGAGGCCTCGGGTTAGCAGCAAGCCTTTCTGGGGCAACTGAAGCTCTGTGCTTCTCTCTGGTTTCAACAGCTGTTTGCTGCTGACTCCCCTCATTGGGTGCTGCTGGACTTAGAGATTTGTCCTTCAGTCCCTGTTGGGCTTCTCCCTCCCCCCCCTCCTTTCATGCCATGCTAGCCCCAAAGGAGGAAGAGGAGGAGGCTGGTCCACTGCAGGCTGCTCTGTTATCACCTCCCACCTGGAATTTACCACCTGCTCTTGCAACCACACCACCAACTTTGCAGTGCTGCTGCAGGCCTATGAGGTGCAGATGAGAAAGACTGAACCCTTTGCTTAAGGGAACCAGGGGGCGGGCAGGTTGGGGGGCAGGGGAACAGGCCTTAGTGCCATCCCAAAATGTTTTTTTTCTGCCTGCAATGAATGGCAATATGGTGTCTCTTCCTCCACCCCACATACAAAAGCCACAGGTTTGCACTAGCAGCTGGATAACTCTTTCGCCACAGAGGTGTGTCTGGCATCTTCATTATACAGATACAGCTTTACTCGAATACTGAAGACACACCTCTTTACCTTGGCTTTTGACACTTGAGGTGTATGTTTTTGGACCCATCTAATTTCTGTAATTTTTGTTAGGAGAGCTTGCAGCCCGGGTAAATTAGATTGAAATAATCACTTACTGTTTCTGGAGTTCAAAGGCTTTATTCATGCAGGAGCTATTAACAGGATGAGTAGGGATAAAAGAGAGAAGTACCAGACATCTTGTCTCAACATGTTGGAAGAGAGAGCACAAAATGGTTCAGCTTTTAGTGGTGCAGTTAACTTATAGAGGCCACAAGCAAGTGTTGGCTAGATTGCTAGGCAAACAGGGTCCTCATGTGGATTGAAGCAACACATGCATGAAATAGAAGCTCAAGAGAAGGAAATGTATTTGCCTTTTCCCAACAATTTTAAGTTGTTTTATTTTTTTTTTTAAATAAATTTTTTATTAGAGTTTTACAGAAAAGAAAAATAGAAATTCTCAGAATAAAAAAACCATAAGTTACAGAAAAAAGAAACACAAAAAATACAAAGAAAAAAATCACAACTAATTAAAAAAATTAAATTTAAGCAAAGAAAGAAAAAAAATAAAACAAATCCATTTTTCCCAATGACCTCAGATTCATATGCTTATGTTCTTGACCTCCTCCCCCCTCCCCCCTTTTGTATTCCCATTTAGATATTTAATTCAGCAAGTTCTTACCCTTTTTCAAATATTTAAACTTTATACCATAACATATTCTATATCAATATTTTCAACCAATCATCAATGCCTTTTTTACGTAATCTTATTAACTTTTGTCACTAATTACCACTTATTACCAATCCAAGCACAGTTTCAACATTCATTAATTTTATAGTATTTCTGAAGATAGTCTTTAAATTTCTTCCAGTCTTCTTCCACCAACTCTTCTCCCAGGTCTCGGATTCTGCCAGTCATTTCCGCTAATTCCATATATTCCATCAGCTTCATCTGCCACTCTTCCAGGGTGGGTAGCTCTTGTGTCTTCCAATACTTTGCGATGAGAATTCTTGCTGCTGTTGTTGCATACATAAAGAAAGTTCTGTCCTTCTTTGGCACCAATTGGCCGACCATGCCCAAGAGAAAGGCCTCTGGCTTCTTAAGGAATGTATATTTAAATATTTTTTTCATTTCGTTATAAATCATCTCCCAGAAAGCCTTAATCTTTGGGCATGTCCACCAAAGGTGAAAGAATGTTCCTTCATTTTCTTTACACTTCCAACATTTATTGTCGGGCAAATGGTAGATTTTTGCAAGCTTGACTGGTGTCATGTACCACCTGTATATCATTTTCATAATATTCTCTCTTAGGGCATTACATGCCGTAAATTTCATACCTGTGGTCCACAACTGTTCCCAGTCAGCAAACATGATGTTATGACCAACATCTTGTGCCCATTTAATCATAGCAGATTTAACGGTTTCATCCTGCGTGTTCCATTTTAGCAGCAAGTTATACATTCTTGAAAGTGTTTTAGTTTTGGGTTCTAACAATTCAGTTTCCAATTTTGATTTTTCCACCTGGAAACCTATTTTTTTGTCCAAATTATAAGCCTCTCTTATTTGAAAATAGTGCAGCCAATCTCACACCTTATCTTTTAATTTCTCAAAACTCTGCAATTTCAATTTATCTCCTTCTTGTTCCAATATTTCCCAATATTTCGGCCATTTGGCCTCCATATTGGACTTTTTCAGTGCCTTTGCCTCCATTGGTGACAACCACCTTGGGGTTTTATTCTCCAATAAGTCTTTATATCTTAACCAGACGTTAAACAATGCTTTCCTGACAATATGGTTTTTAAATGCTTTATGAGCTTTAACCTTGTCGTACCACAAATATGCATGCCACCCAAAAACATTGTTAAAACCTTCTAAATCCAAAATGTCTGTGTTTTCAAGAAGCAGCCATTCTTTCAGCCAACAAAATGCGGCCGATTCATAATAAAGTTTCAGGTCTGGCAGGGCAAAACCACCTCTTTCTTTAGCATCAGTTAGTATTTTAAATTTTATTCTGGGCTTCTTGCCCTGCCAGACAAATCTAGAGATATCTCTCTGCCACTTCTTGAAACAGTCCATCTTGTCTAAAATTTGCAAAGATTGAAACAAAAATAACATCTTTGGCAATACATTCATCTTTATAGCCGCAATTCTGCCCAACAAGGAAAGCTTCAGGTTTGACCATATCTCTAAATCTTTCTTCACTTCTAACCAACATTTCTCATAATTATCTTTAAATAAATTTAAGTTCTTAGCAGTCATGTTAACCCCCAAATATTTAACTTTCTTTACTATTGTTAGGCCTGTCTCCTTCTGAAACCTTTCTTTCTCAATCGGTGTTAAATTTTTCTTAAGAACTTTAGTTTTTGACTTGTTCAACTTAAAACCAGCCATCTGCCCAAATTCTTGAATCACTTCCAAAACTCTTTTCGAACTAGATTCTGGTTCCTGTAATGTTAAAACTAAGTCATCTGCAAATGCTTTCAATTTATATTGCTTAGCTCCGACCTGAATGCCTTTAATCAGACGGTCCCTTCTAATCATGTTCAATAGTACCTCCAGGATTGAAATGAACAACAATGGGGAAATTGGGCAGCCTTGTCGTGTACCTTTCTCTATCTTAAATCCCTCTGTCACCACATTATTAACAATTAATTTAGCCTTTTGTTCTGAATAAATTGCACTTATACCATTTTCAAACCCTTGACCCACCCCCATCCCCTGAAGATTTTTCTTCATAAAACTCCAAGAAATGTTGTCAAAGGCTTTCTCCGCATCTACGAAAATTAAAACTGCTTTAGTATTTATATTCACTTGCAACTTCTCCAAAATGTTAATTATGTTCCTTGTATTGTCCGACAAGTGTCTACCCGGGAGAAAGCCAGCTTGGTCCTTATGGATCTCTTCCAATAGTACTTTTTTTAACCTATTAGCCAAAATGTCAGCAAATATTTTGTAATCCACATTAAGAAGGGATATGGGGCGGTAGTTCTTAAGTTGCGTCTTTTCAGACTCAGTTTTCGGTATAAGTGTAATATAAGCTTCCTGCCACGACTCCGGCGCCTTTTTCCCCTCTAATATCTCGTTGCACACCTCCATTAGTGGCCGAATTAACCAGTCTTTTAAAACTCTATAATATTTGGAGGTTAAACCGTCTGGTCCTGGAGATTTACCCAACTGCATATTTTGAATTGGGTCCCCGCTTAATTTTAAGTTGTTTTAAATTGATTTTAATGTTGTGCTTTAGTTGTTGTAACCTGCCCTGGGACTTTGGGGTGATGAATGGGTAATAAATGGTAGTAGTAGTAGTAGTAGTAGTAATGGGACAGTCGACCACACCTCAGTCAAGTGGGCTTTTTTTAAAAAAAAATAATATTTATTCAAATTTTAAAGGTTACAAAAGAAAACACAATATGTAAAGACAAAGCATATCCAAGAAAGAAATAAAACTAGAAAAATAAAAGAAGCAAACACAACTAAAAAGGAAAAAATAAAAAATAAAAAAGACACAGTCCAAAAAACATAAAAGAAAGACAAAAAAACAGATCAAACCTTAATATAACTCCCTTTCTTAACTTGTCTCCTTGACCTCCTCACACCTCCCCTCTTTGTATTCTAATTCATATATATATTTCAGCAAATCCTTCACCTTGTTTTTATCCTTATATCTTATCTTTTTATACTATAATTTCCCATTCTTTCTTTCCCCAATTAATCATCCACTTTTACTTTATTTAATCTTATTTCTCATTAAAACTTATATGTCTGAGCTTATTCTTAAAACGTTTCCCCTAAGGTCAGAAAAAATTCCATTCCACGATTTCCCCATCTCTCCTTAAAAGATAAAAAACAACAACAACAAATTATAATATATACATTTTAGATTCCTAATTTTCTTTCACCCACTTCCCTCCCCGGTTTCGGCCCCTTACAATAGTTCCATCAATCTCAAAAAACCATCAACCCGGTGATCTTAAGTCCGAGGCTCTTAAATCTCTTTCATGTCCCCTCTGCCAGTCTTTTTGGTAGTCTTTGGTGTTAACAAACAGATCTCGGAGAAACTCCAACCCATCGATGGTCATATTCCTTCTTAGCAGGTATGCCAGACTTCCATAGTTAAGAGTAGGGCCTATAGGATATTCCAAATCTTGCTTCACACTCTTTTCAAATCCAAAGGCCCCAAAAACTCCAGCCTCCGCTAGACTCAGATTTGTGTCGCAAAAGTCATTTGATCTCGACATAGGGTGATCTCTCCATCTTTCATTTTCCAAACCAAGCCGGGCTTCCATCTCCAAAGGTTGGCTCCTCCTAGTTGCCATCATGTACAGCCTCAAGTTATAATCCGCCATTTGCCTCTGTGGGGTTACGGCTCCCCCTTGCATCACTTTAATCACAACAAATTCCTCCTTCTCAGATTCTTCAATTTGTTCAATTGGAAAAGATTCCTGTGCCGGGTTAACTTCTTTACTGATGTCCACTTTTGTTTCCAAGGTTACAGCATTGGTAGCCATAACATTTATCTGGTCTTGCAGCTTTCCCAAGAGATAAAATGTTCTGTTCAATTGACACTCAACTTCCTTCCCGACCGCCATCCTTAGGAAATCCAAGGTCAAAGCTAGTTTCTCAAAACTTTTATCTTGAACAATTTCCCAGCTGCATCCTTACAACAATGTCCCAAAGCTCCCTCTAGAGGGACACAAGTTCCTTTTATCACTCCTTCCAGCACAGTCCCAAAGGTCCCAAACGTAAGATTGTAACAGTTCCTTCCTTCTTTTTAAATACTGAGACGGACAGTAGAAACAAAGTCCTTCTTTTATATCTGAATAGCTAGCTTGTATCTTCACAGCTAACTTGACAGCTGTCAAATTTATCCGTCAACGGGCTCTCACCGACCGCTCCCGGGTTCAGGGAAGTGGCGCTTCCGTTCCTAAATTTTAACCCTCTCCTGCAGGTTTCCCTGCTTCTAAAAAAATAAATTGATAGTTGTTTCAATCAGTGGAATTTAAATCCTTTACGTAAGGCTCTCCAGGACCTTAGTTAACAAATTCTTTGCTTCCGTTTATTTACAGAAAGGGGAGGTGGACTTCCTGTTTAGACCTTCCCCGATCGGTGCCAATTTAAAAATACTTTAAAAGCCAAATTTCCGTTCTACTCACGGGTTGTTGTTTAAAATCCAATTGTCCACAAGAAAAAGTCAGCGCTCTCCAGCAATGGCTATGCGGCTTCGCTTCGCGAAAAAAGCAGTTGACTCACAGCACCGCGCCACTCACCCCGCTCCGCTCCGAAGCCCGTAAACGGGTCTCCTTGCGAGTTGGGGGGGGGCGCAAAAGGTGCCCGCCGAGTCCCACGTTCATAGGCTTCACCCACCTATGATTTCTATAGGGTCTCCGCTTCGCTGTAGCGGTATAGACCCAATTTCCGCGGAGCTAGTCCCTCCAGATCGGAGGGAATCCGCCATTAGCTGATGGCGCTAACCCGGAAGTCCTCCAAGTGGGCTTTTTGAGGATGGGTGGCGGTGGTTTGCAGGACATCCTGTGTGGCCTACCCAGCTCTATCCACCAATAAAAGGGAATGGCTGGGGAGGGGCTTGGGTGGACTAGTCAGGGGTTGCCCCTACCCCAACACCTGCCAACTGAGGCAGTTGCCTCACTTTGCCTAACAGTAAGCTGACTCTGCTTAGCAAGTTGTTCCTGTGTGTTTGAGCAGAGGAGTGCAGAGGAGGAGTCAACCCTGAAGACCTTGACCTTTGTTGGCTGTGGTGTCTCGTTCTGTGCCCTGATTGTCACCTTCGTCCTCTTCCTGGCAGTTGGGTAAGGCTTGAGCAGGGCCACGTCTCCAGAAGCAACACAGGTGTAGGATGGGGATGATTTCCTTACAGAAGAACATCATGACACTCTGTTGGATCAGGCCAATGGGGGCCCATCTAGTCCAGTATCCTGTTCTCACAGTGCCCCCCCAGATGCTAGAGGGAGACCCCACAAGCAAAATCCGAGCACAAGAACCCTCTTGTGCTATCTTGGATAGCCACACACACCAATCTAAGAACTAGGCAGCTGCCCCAGGTCTGTGCTCTAGGAAGCACTTGCAGCAACCAGGAACCACTCCCCCTCCCCCATATGCACCTTTCCCCAGTGGGCTGTGTGCATGTAGCCAGAGGCTACACCTGCATGGAAGATGCCTCTGCTCTTCCCTCTTCAGTCCCTTCCTGGTTTGGAAGACATAGTGCAGGGGAGGCGCCTGGCGGTTCACTTGCCCAGCCTGCCTCTTCCTCCAGCTTGGAAGCTGCCTCTGCCTCTGATTCCTGGCTGCCACAGGCCTCCACAACCCACTGCCCCCCGCTCCTGAGTCTGACTCCATGCCTCCTTCCCCCAGTGCACACTCGTCAGCGCCCTGCCAGTCCCTGCCAGATTCCTGCCTCCAACTGTGGAGACAGAGCAGAGCCATCCTGGCTAGGAGCCATCCCTAGTCCACCCCCTCCTCCTCTGTGGATTTGTCTCATCCTCTTTCAAAGCCATCCCAGTTGGAGGCCACCCCTGCCTCCTGTGGAAGTGAGTTCCAGAGGACTGGACAAATTCATGGAGATGGAGGAGGGGGAGGAGGAGGAGGAGGAGGAGAGCTATTGATGGCTCCTAGCCAGGACGGCTCTGCTGCGGCTCCACAGTTGGAGATAACGATGCTTCTGAATGCCAGTTGCTGGAAACACCAGGAGGGGAGAGGACTGTTTGGCCACTGTGAGAACAGGAATCAGGGCTAGGTGGACCATCATGGACCTGATCCTGCAGGCATGCTATGTTCCTTATGAAGGGGTGCAAAGCGCTCCCTGTTCTTGCTTGAGTACTTTGTATGAGTCGTTCCTGACTGTGGCTCCACCGTAGGGATCAGGCATTGCAGGGACTCCAACTCTCATTAGCCCCAGCCAGCAGAGTGCATGGTCATTGGGGGGGGGGGCAGCTGCAGGTTCTGCATCCCGTCTCCTAAGCATGTGATGGGACTTGACCAGCACGGGGGCTGGGTATCAGGAATGGCACTCCCAGAAGTGTTGGTTCTCCAGGGTGAGAGGCAGGGAGGAAAAAGGAGAGATCCCGGGTGGGAGCTGGGAGGGGGCTGCTACCCTCTGTAGGTGGTGGGGGTTGAGAACTGCCTCTAGGAGAAGTCTCCATATTATACGTATTCTGTTTGTAGCTTTCGTAGCTGTTCTTGTAGTGAGATTTTTTTTAAAAAAATAATTGAACAGTAAAAAAGGGGGGTGCACTCCCAGCTTTGTTTCTTGACTCCCATCACCCCATCCCCCCTCCCTCCCTGCAGTGTCCTCAAGAGCGAGAGGACCACAGTGCACAAGAACCTGATATTTGCACTGGTAGCTGCGGAGGCCTTGCTCATGTTCAGTGAATTGGCCAAAACCAACCAGGTAGGAATGGCAGGCAGCTGGGAGAGACCTCATGGGGGACCTACCCACCTTTGCCAGCCGGACAGAGACCTGTTCTGGTCCTGCTTCCTGCCAATGGATCCCTAGCCCCTCGCCCTCACCTCCCACAGCCTCCTGCCCTTCCTTCCATTCCTCTCCCCAGGGAGTGTGCTTTGCCGTCACGGCCTTCCTGCACCTCTTCTTCATGGCTGCCTTTGCCTGGATGCTGGTGGAAGGTCTTCTCCTGTGGAGCAAAGTGGTGGCTGTGAACGTGAGCGATGACCAGCGGATGCGGTTTTACTATGTGACTGGATGGGGTCTGTGTCCCAGTGGTGATGAAGCAGGGAAGGAAAGATAGGGCAGGCAGCCAAGCTGACTTCTGATTCTCCTTCTCCTCCGTCTTTTTAAAGTCCGTACTCATACAGATGGCTCGATCCAGTTTAGACAATCCCTGTTCCCATCTTAACCACTGTATGGTGAAGTGGATCTGTGACCGTGGCCACTGGGTTATTAGTTGCCAGGGGCTACCCAAATGGCTCAGGTGACTGCCTCAGGCAGCAGGGGCAATTCCTCAGGCATTCGCCTGGAGCTCCTCAGGTGTCCCCTCTGCCTTTCCTGCTCCGCCTAAGCCAGTCTGCTTCTCTTTTCTCATAGAATCTTAGTTGGAAGGGACCCCTGCAATGCAGGAATCTTAGCTCAAGCATCCCTGACAGGTGGCCACCCAACCTCTGCTTAAAAACCCCCAAGGAGGGAGAGTTCACCATTTTCCAAGGGAGTCCATTCCACTGCCTAACAGCTCTTACTGCCAGAAGGCTCTTCCTTTGAACATAAGAAATCTTCTTTCCTGCCGTTTGAATCTATTGTTTCAGGTCTAATCCTCCAAAGCAGAGAAAAACAAGTTCCCTGCATCTTCCTTGTGACAGCCCTTCAGATATTTGAAGATGGCTTTCACATAATTTCCATAGGTGAAATAAGATCCAACTGCTTCTTTATTTGGATCAGGTGATGGGGTGATGGGGGGGGGCAACTTGTCCTTTTTTGCCCCAGGCAACTATGTGTTTTTGGCCATCCCTAGGTGACTTGAAGTGAAGGCCCAAGACAGGTGTTGATCATGATGTGAGCTGCGCACAGATGCTCTGAAGCGAGCGAGCGAGCTACCACCATTCCTGTGGAGCCTCCTTTTATTGAGACAAACATGCAAGCTAGGCAAATACATTTTTGGGCTGTCACCTTTACACATTTTCCGTCCTGAGAACATGGGGTGGTAAAAAGCTATTTTGGCACCTGTTCCACAGCGTCATTTTCCCCTTGCACAGTGTATGACGTAGGAGACAAAAGTCTCATGGAAAAGGATTACAGACAGGACACCGCAAACTGCTGAGATCGCGAAAGGTCATGCAGAGGTGGAACGATGTACCAGACAGCTGTGGCTTGTCTGGGGGGGTGGGGTTGTGCCCTGCACCCCAGGGTCACGCGTGCAGGCAGACTGTGGCTGCCTGCTGGTGGGGAAGTGTGCTCCCTCCAGACCCCACTCCCCACTCCGCGATATCCCTACAGTGACTGTTCATAGCTCAAAGAGGAAAGGACAAAGGTGGAACACAAAAGACCTTTAAGCTGTGGCTGTCCATTGGGTGCTCAGGTTGACCTGAAAGAAGTTTTATTTGAACCGAAAGCAGTTGAGAAGGCCCTCCAGACTTTGGGGGTTTTGTGGGGGTATTCTGAAACATGCTGTTGATCCCATAACAGTGCATTAGCAATTGTTTGACACACATTGCCCCACTTTATTAGTAGTTTTGCAATGCTTCCCAGTGTGACCACATTACAGTGGTACCTTGGTTTAAGAATAGTCCGGCTTAAGAATGATTCGGTTTACAAACTCCGCAAAACCGAAAATAGTGTCCCGGTTTGAGAACTTTTCCTCAGTCTAAGAACGGAATCAGAACGGTGGAAGGGCACCGGCAGCGGGAGGGCTCATTAGGGAAAGCACCAGGGCCGTCTTACCCATAGGCAATAGGGGTGCGGGGCACCTGGGCGCCGGGCTCTCAGGGGCACCAGGCCAAGAGTCCAGGGCCCAAGAGTTGAGTCCGGGGAAGAGCCTGCCCGTCGGTCAGAGTGCTGCGGTGGGCTCTTCTGCTGTGGGCAGCTCTGCGCTGCGAGTTTGGGGGCAACCAAGCCAGCGAGACACTGAGGCAGCCAGCTGGCTCCGCCCTCCTGGCTACCTGGGACTGGGTAACCGGGGGGGGGGCATGTGAGGAGAACCTGAGCTTACAGGGTTAAACAGCTCAGAGTGTACGTCCTGCCTACTGTGGGGTGGGGAGAGACTCTGTGTCACTTCTGAGAGTCTCAGCTCTTTGTCCTCTCTGCTTTTGCTTTTGAGAAGAGCAGACGTGTTTCACGATGCTGCGTGCTGTGTTAGACAATGGATAGAATCTGCTGTAAATAAAGCTGTTTTTAGTTATTAGAACCCTGTGTGAGACTCTGTTTTGTGAACACAGAAGCACGGAAGACAGCAGCTTTCTCTGACCGCTGCGAACTCTGCTATTTTGCTCAGAGCATCGGAATGCGGACTTTGCAATGCAGAGGCCTGGCAGCGAGAGCGGGCCGGACACCAGGCTTATCTGAGCAATAAATCTTCTCAGGGCACCGGGCAGATCTTTGCACCCCGGTGCCTCATATGCTTAAGACAGCCCTGGAAAGCACACCTCGGTTTAAGAACAGACTTCCAGAAAGGATTAAGTTTGTAAACCGAGGTACCACTGTATGGCCATCCTGAGGGGCATTCTTGCCCTATCGCATTGCAAAAGTGGGCTCAACCAGTTGCCCTCCAACTCTAATCATAGTATGAAAAGTTGCAGGATTTCAGCAGGGGGATAATGTGTTGGGATGCGTCTGGAGAGACGGGGGCAATTGGCAGGCCCCCAGCTGGCTCCAGCCGGCAGCCGGGCAAACTCCGGTTCTCGGAACAGCATCAATCAGTGACACAAGCCTCAGAGACCTTTAGAGACTTGGCACTCTTTAATCAGCAGAGTGAATAAGTTCTCACAACGGAAGTGGAGGACAGAGACATATGCAAGCATATTTACAGGTGTTTATTCAGCATAGTTCAGGAACAAAGGAAAAAACATGTCTGCTTCCCTTCGTGTCCAAGCAAAACAGCAGTACAACATTTTACATTTGGATTAAAAATTTGAAACAATCTGGATAAGGGAAAGGGAATTTAAAAAACGGAAGCCAGTCCCTACCTGCTGATAGAATAGGAAAACAGAGACGTTTTCCGATGCAAGAGAAAAGATTTAGAGATTTGTAAACTTCCAAAGACTGAATCTATTATCCACCCAAAAGCAGGTGAAGGGGGGGGAGGAGAGAATTTAACATTACTGAAATACCTGCAAAAGCTTTCAAAAAGGACTTTTAAAAGCCACTTGACTTTCTGGAAGGGTGACTCGGTCAGAGCAGAGAGCAGCCATTGTGATGCAACAATGAAGGAATGTCAATTACTTTTGTTTCCTACTGGGATACTTTGAAGTGCTGCAGCAGCCTGAACTGAATTTTAACCCTTAAATTGAAAACTGGCAACATATTTGAATTGCTTGAGGAGTGAAAAAGGAGGACTTCCGGGGTGGCGCCATCGGAAAATGGCTGATTCCCCTTAAACGGAGGGGACTGGCTACGCGGAAACTGGGGTTCTTACCGCTACGGCGCAGCGGGGACCCTTAAAAACCACAGGCGGGTGAAACCTGTGGCCGTGGGACTCGGCGGGCACCTTTTTGCGCCCCCCCCCCAATCGGCAAAGGAGCCCAGTTTTGGGTCCCGGAGCTGAGCGGGGAAGTGGCGCTGTGCTGTGAGTCGTCTGCTTGTTCCGTGGAGCGAAGCCGCTAAGCCGTTGCCGGAGAGCGCTGCCTTCTTCCTTGAAAATTGACACCAAGACCAACGATCCGTGAGTAGGTTAATTCGGCAATTAAAGGAATTGACTTGAAAGATTTGGCACCGAAGGCGGAGAGGTATAAAAAGGAAGTCTGCCTCCCGTTTTTTGTAAAGAAGTAAAGCAATGAATTTGTAAGCAGGAATTTCAAAGGACGTCGTTAAAGTTTACAATCCGAACATCAAACAAGTTTCAGCCCCCCTCTGATGCAGGGGGAGGAGGGGGGAAAGATTTGAACAGTTTTCCCTGCAAAAAGAGAGAGAAAAAGTAGCTAAATCCACTGCTCAAACCCCTGAGACCGATTGCTGCGAACTGCAAATAATATTGCTTTGGGACGTATGGTGTCGCTGAAAGTATTTCTTCCCTGCAACAACTAACTCTGCATTTGAGGATACAATTAAGATACAATTTTATTGACTGGTTTCTCCTGATTTTAAAGTAACATTTAATAAATAAATTGAAACAAAAAGACTGGGAGATGAAAAGGAAAGTAAGTGACTTTAAAAATATTATTGGCTGTTGCTAACATTGTGTCCCCCTATAATAATAATAATAATTTATTATTTATACCCCGCTGTCAGGGACTCAGGAGCAGGAGCACTGGGGAGAGAGGAAATGGAGAGCGAAGGGGAAGAATCCTAGGGCAGCGTAGGGGAGTATGACAGTGGCCCGAGAGATTCCATGAGCTTCTCCAGCGAATCAGAAGATTCCCAGAAGGGGGCGCCTATGGTCAGGACAAGGGGGGTCCCAGGCGGGACGCACCAGAAACAAGGAGACAGAGGGGAACCCCAAAGCAGCAGTGGGGGATTGGGACCAGTTTCCCCACCAGAGCGTAGTGGGGGGGAAGAGTCACATGTGTCAGGGCCAGCGTCTCCTCCAGCGGGGAGAGAGAGTGAGTCAGGGCTGACCACGCCTCCAACGGAGGGGAGGTCAGTTGCAGCTAGCCCCCCCAGAGGGGGAAGCAGTGACAGCAGCAGCAGTGAAACGGTCAGGAGAAAAGTTACCGGCTGGGCGCGCGCGCCAAGTTCAAATGTACAGGCGCGGGGAACAGCAGGAGACCCGGATGGGGAACCAGCTCCTAAAGCCCGCCGGAGGCAGGGGGAAGGGTTAGGGGACTCAGCATCAGAAGAGGCTAGAAAGGGCGAGACCCCAACGGCCAGGCGGAACCAGAGGCGGAAGGAACTGAGGAAGAGGTGGAGTAAGGCTAGAATCTTAAATTGGTGTCAAGGGGGAGGAGACTCAGACGGAGCATCAGCGGTCTAACAGTTGAGACGTAGAGCTGTGCGCTGCGGCTCTGGAAGTGAAACTGAACTTCAATAAAGACTTTGTACCTAACAACGAAGCAGCGTTGGTCCTTTGTGAGCTGGGACCTTGGGCAGCTCTGACAGTATGCTCCGTCTCCGCTGAATTAACCCTCGCAGCGTGAGTTGGTGCAGCGAGGGGCAAGACTTGGCGTTTTGCGAGCTCACGAAGATTAGCAAAGATGACTACAGAGGAACAGGTGAAAGAACTGCAAAGCGCAGTCACGAGGCTGTATGCAGAAGTAGAGGCATCCAGGAAAAGGGAAGATGAAGCAGCAGCGCTCTGCCGGGATCTACAAGCCAGGTGGGAACGTTTGGGCAAAGAGGGGCTGCCAGGATCCAAGCCGGAGGGAGTTGGCCTCGGGAAGAGGGGGGGCAGCATAGTAGCCCACTTCGACGGGAACCTGCAGCAGTACCCTAACTTCAGAGCCGACATAGTTTACGCGCTCAATTTGCTTCGGAAAGACTTTAGAGATGAGGAAGAGAAAGTGGGATTCATAATTACTCATCTGCATGGGGAAGCTAAAGCGTGGCTGCGGAATTTGTGGCGCGAAAATGACCCCGCCCTCCGAGATGCCGATGCATTTATCAAAGCTATGGACGCTTGTTTTAAATCAACGGTAGATGTGGATGTGGCTCGGAGGGAAATGCATGGGCTGCAGCAAGGGAAAGCCACGGTGAGGCAATATCACTCACGCTTTTTTGCTTTACTGAACGTGCTGGGCTGGGAGAAGGACTCCATTGCCGTCAGAGACCTGTTCTGGGAGGGGCTAAATGGGGCCGTGAAAGATGAGCTGGCACGGGGGGAGAGACCCAAAAGCACCATAGAAGTTGCCCAAAGAGCGCTGGCGATTGGAGTGCGCCTGGAAGACCGCCCTTGGAGCAGAGAGGAGGGGCGCAGGGCGAACACTCCAGCCAGAACAACTCCCTTCCTACCCAAAGAGACAGGGCGTGCGTTATCCACGCCTCCACTGGGGAGGGGAGAAGAGCCGATGGAGATAGGTGGTGCTAGAGCTCAGACAGCAAACAGAGCCCAAACACCGGGAGCAGTCAAGGCGAAGACTCCTAGAGGGAGCAGGAAGTGTTACATCTGCGACAGTGCACAGCACATGGCCAAAGAGTGTCCCCAGAGGATCCGGAAGCACACTGCAGCCTCAGCAACTGTAAAGGGAGCATTTCAGCAGCAAGAACAACTGCAGGGGGAAGAAGAAGCCTGGTTGGAAACAGAACCACTGGGGCCCAGCCAGGCGAGTCAGTGAAGCAGTCCCCAGAGATTTTACAGCCCACAGATCCCCTCCCACCCAAACCAGTGGTGCAACTCACCGCATCACTCCAGCTGCCCAATGGGCTCACCCTGGAAGTCCCAATCACCATCAACTCTGGGAGCAACGCAGACTTTGTAGGATTGGACTTCAACAAGCAACATCGCATAGCACTCCTGCCAGCCACGATGCCCCTAAACGTGGTCACGGTCGACGGCAGGAAGATACTGGGGGGAGAGGTGATACAGCAAACACCGCCTATGGTAATGCAAATTGGAAACCACCGCGAAGTCATCAGCTTCAACGTCACCCACCTGTCGGACACGCCCATAGTGTTGGGCATGAGTTGGCTGGATAGGCACAGCCCGGCATTAGCATGGTACCAGCGGCAATTAACCTTCTGCTCTTCCTACTGCGCAGAACACTGCATCCGGACCGGCCAGGAGGACGAGGGGCAAGAGGATGAACTGCAGCTACACCTAGGCATGGTGCAAGCGGTACCCAACAAGTACAAGGAGTTTTTGGAGGTCTTCTGCGAGAGGGAAGCGGATAAGCTGCCGCCCCACAGGCCCTACGACTGCAAGATTGACCTCCTGCCGGGGGCGACGCTGCCAACTGGAAAACTGTATTCCATGTCTGAGGACGAACTGCAAGAACTCAGGGAGTTCATAGATCACAACTTGAAGCGGGGATTCATCCAAGAATCCAAAGCAGTGGGGGGCAGTCCCGTGTTTTTCGTGAAGAAGAAAGACACGCCCCAACGCAGGCTTGTAGTTGATTATAGAACCATCAATTCCAGGACGAAGCCCACAGCATTCCCCATGCCCAAGATCGACGACCTGCTCGCGACGGTGAGGAAGGGACGACTCTTCACCAAGTTGGATCTACGAGGGGCGTACAACCTTATACGCATGCGGGAGGGCGATGAGTGGAAGACGGCCATGTTTACACCTTTAGGCACCTATGAATATCGCGTAATGCCATTTGGTCTACAAAATGGCTCCCATACATTCCAAGCTTTCATGCATCACGTGTTAGCGGGACTCCTCTACAAGAAGTGCGTCTGCTTCCTGGACGACATCCTGATCTTTTCGGAATCGCAGGAGGCTCACGAGGGGGACGTCAAGGAGGTCCTGCAGAGGCTACGGGAGCACAGACTTTACGCCAAACTAGAGAAGTGCCAGTTTGACATGACGGAGGTGGATTTCCTGGGCTACAAGCTGTCCGACAAGGGACTCGCCATGGACAGCACCAAGGTCCGTGCGGTGTTGGACTGGAAGAGCCCGCGCAATCGGAAGGAGGTCCAGAAGTTCGTCGGCTTCGCCAACTTTTATCGCAAGTTCATCAAGGGGTTCGCGAAGGAGACGGCGTCCATCACGGACACACTCAGCTCCAAGAAGAAGAAGTTCACCTGGACGGACCAGGCGGAGCAGTCCTTTCGGAGACTCAAGCGTCTCTTCGCGTCCAAAGAACAGCTGCTACACGTGAACCCCAGCAAGCCAATGAGGGTTGAGACGGACGCCTCGGACAGAGCGGTGGGGGCGGTCCTGTTGCAGCAAGATCCGCAAGGGAACTGGAGGCCGTGCGCGTTCTACTCCAGGAAACTCAGCAAGTCGGAACAGAACTACACCATCTGGGACAGGGAGTTGCTGGCCATTCATGCAGCCTTCAAGGCATGGAGGCACTTCCTAGTCGGAGCCAGACACACAGTGCAGGTCCGCACGGACGATAAGAACCTGGAGTACTGGTGCACGGTGCGGTTCCTGAACCAGAGACACATCCGCTGGGCGGAGTTCTTTGCGGATTTCGATTTCCGGATAGAATACGTCCCGGGTGACACCAACATCATGGCGGATGCACTATCCAGGAAGCCGCAGTATCTCGAGGAAGCGGCACCGGTGGCGGCCAAACACATTTTCGCACCGAAAGCGTGGGCGTGCGCTTCAGCCGCAGTGGACCTGGACGCGGTGCGTCGAGCGCTGCAGACGGATTCGTTTGCACAATCCAAAATGGAGGAGGTGCGAAGAGGCACAGCGAAGGACGACGAGTTCCAGATACGAGACGGACTGCTCATACGCAAAGGGGCTCTCTACGTACCCGGAGACGACCTCCGCGCGAAAGTCCTGCAGCAGTTACACGACGCGCCCGGCGCTGGGCACTTCGGCAAGGACAAGACGGCGGAATTGATAACCAGAGACTTTTGGTGGCCCAAGATGAGGGGTGAAGTCGCGGATTACGTCTCCAGGTGTGACACCTGCCAAAGGGCCAAGCCAGTACACAGGAAGCCGGCGGGTCTGCTGGAACCCCTACAGACGCCGTTCGAACCGTGGGAGAGAGTGGCCCTGGACTTTGTCACAGATCTGCCCAGCTCACGAGGCAAAACAGCCGTACTCGTGGTCGTAGACATGTTCACCAAGATGGCGCACTTCATTCCTTGCGCGAAGGTGGCCACAGCGGAACAGACCGCCAAGCTGTTCATAGACCACGTGTTCAAGGCGCACGGCTTGCCGCGGTCCATCCTGTCCGACCGGGGTCGCCAATTCATCTCGAGCTTCTGGCAGAAGCTACTGGGCATCCTGAACGTCAAGATCAACTTAGCGTCGGCACGACATCCGCAGACCAACGGACAGGCGGAGAGGGTCAACGCCATCATGCAACAGTACCTGCGATGCTATGCTAATCAACAACCCTCGACCTGGGTGGACTACTTACCGCTGGCCGAGTTTGCCTACAACAACACGAAGCACGCGTCTACAGGGGTGACACCGTTCTTCGCCAACAATGGGCGGCATCCCAGAACCTTCCCGGGGTTAGAGCCTGAGGGGGTGGGGGAGCCACGGGGAGCAGAGCACTTAGCAGCAGAGTTACAGGAGGTCCACGAGCAACTCCGCAGGCACTTGGAACTGGCGAAACACGCCTACAAAATGCAGGCAGACAAGCACAGGAGAGTTGGGGAAGACATCCAGGTGGGGGACTGGGTCTGGTTAGCGGCCCATGCAGTGCCGGCCAGGACGCTGGCTAAGAGGAAGCTCAAACACAAGCAGCTGGGGCCTTACCAGGTCGCGGCACAAGTCAACCCAGTGGCCTTCCGGTTGACACTCCCGGAGGGCTCCAGAATGCATTCAGTCTTTCATAGGTCAGTGCTCACACCCTACAGGGCACCCCACAGGTTTCAGGCGCCAGGGAACGTGCCAGACCCACTTAACGAATCTCCAAAGAGGGAGGGGTCACGGAGGGCGACGCCACTCAACGAGGTCACGGAGATTTTGGACTCGAGGTGGGGGGAAGAGGGGGTGGAATATCTCCTCGCCAGGGAAGGTACCCCAGCCAGCGCCAACAGATGGGTACCGTGCTATGCCGTGGAGGAGAACTACCTCAAAGACGAGTTCCATGCACTCTTCCCACACAGACCTATGCCGGCAGAGTATTTCGACGACTGGCTTTTCACACCCACACTTTCAGCCAGTACGTTCCAGGGTTTTTCATCAGCTGAAGGGACGACGCCGGAAACAAGCTCCCCGGAGGGGTCACTCTCGGGGTTTGCCACAGACCGCTCCTATTGGTGGGACACTCAACCGGAGGTGGGGTGGCGCAGGGAGCTGCTGCGGGGACCTTTACACGCAGTCTCACCAGAGGTACCTGGGGGAGGGGAGGACATGGACGTGTTGGGGGAGGATCCTGGATTCGAGCACAACAGCAGAGAGATGGAAGCAGAAGAAATCGACGTCGACAAGCCCATTGCGGTCTGGCCGGATCCCGCGGACCGGCTGCGCACCGGGGGGGAAGAATGGTATCCCGCACTCACACCCACAGCACTGGAGCACCCGGAACCCACACCCGAAGAGGCTGAACTCCATTGAGCCTAACTTCGATAAGATAAGTCCAAGAACTCCCCCTTAGCTTTAATGAGCAGATAACTGTATTCTCCGGCAGCCTTGGAAGCAGCCTGCGTCTCACTGGCTTTGCGCCGGCCCACATCCGGTTGTATTTCTATTTTTACCACTTTTATTACCTTCTAAGCACTGCTATTTTAAAAGACTCACAACGATGGGCCAAGGCAAACGCCGAAGGGATTGTGACGAGGTTTCGCCCTCCCCAAGAACTAAACAATCAAAACCCGACCCCCCCGTGTCTGGCAAATGGAGTGTCCCCACTGATCACTGCTATAGGGTGAAAACCCTGAACCGTTTCTACCCTCTAACATCTCCAGAAACAACGTCAACTCCAGAGGAATTATTTTTACCCCAGACTAAAACTGTGGACGGCAAGCTCGGAGGAAGAGGGCGCCCCTCACTGGGGGTGGTGCAGGACGCCGGAGCCGAGGACTGCGCTAGACAAGAACAACATGAACATCTCCATCTTGTGGTCAGAACCCTTAATTGCATTTTCAAGAAGATTGATGTGCTATCCTCCCAGCTATGTAGCCTTGAACAGAAAATTGATAACCTCTGGTCAAAGTCTAAACCAACTGCAGATACGGGGGAAATGAAGTGCCAGAGGACCTTACCCTCAACCAAAAAAGGAAGTGAGATCCCTAAATATAAACCAAATACTGCACCGAAACATCAAGCATTGTCCTTGCAACCTAAGAAAATCTGCCTAAATATCGGGGTAGGGTCAGCAAGGTGGCTCACCTTGGGTGGGGTTAAAAAGCAACTAAGCAACCTCCTAAACATAGAAATCACACAATGCGATCTCATTGCAGTATTACCTTTGAACCAGCACCTCAGGCAACAGAGAGTGATGCTTGCGTTTTACTCTCCAAGGATCCCTTCAGCTATCATCAGGCAGAAATCACTCTTGGCTAGGTATGATATCATCCCAACAAGAGTTTTTATGGATAGCATGATCCATCCCCTTCTACTTGCCGACTACGGCACGGAGCGGACCCTGTCGGAGAGGTCGGGAGCACCTCGGGATATTGAGCCTCCTTTTCCGGAGGATATCCATCCGTACCGAAACTGGACTTACCCTACGTCCCCACGAGCTCTAAAGGAATCCACTGGCGCAAGTAATTCTCTGACCCCGCCGGAGGAAAGAGAGCTTTTAGCCACCTTTGGCAACCTTCCACCGAGGGAACTGTCGGAATCTCAAGCCTTCAGTCAGAGGAATTGGCCACTCTCCAGGTGCCCGGCTTGGATTCCTTGTTGATCTCCCCCGTCAGCGACTCCCGGCAAGACAAGGCGAGATCCCGGCGATCCTCCACAAACGTGAGAAGGACACACCTTCCCTCCTCCCTCATTCCCCAGGGAGGGGAGAGAGACAGACAGAAATGTATTTACATGCCTTTATTTCTGTCTTTCCAGCAGTGCAGAGAAAACATGTCTGCACTCTCTCAACACCAATAGCAGAGAGGGAATAACTCCTCCCATGTACTTCCAGTACAGGGTCATGTGACACTCTGAGCTAACATCCGGTGCTCAGTGCACATAATAGACTGTCCCTTGTTCCCACGGTACAGTCCCATAACATCAACATCCTGTTTGGCTTTTCAGCCACCTGGAGCACTCAGCAGCATTGCTCCTTTTTCGTAACAGGAACAACAAGAAATAATTGATAGATTAGAAGTACTTAATCATCAGCTCATATATGTCCAGAAGAACGGAAAAGTCCTGCCCACTTTTCAGGATAACCTTGCCAGCTTTTCGGAGTCGTGCTCTAAGGAAGCAGGAAGACTTCCACACCTCAGTCCAGCTCCTAAACCCATGCCTCCCCCACTTGTGGGCAAAGCCCATCGACGCTTGGCAGACCCAGGTTTTGCCTCACAAGTTGGCCTTTCATCCCAACTCTTGATAAATTTTGACTCGCCCTCCAAGAGTCCCCCGCTGAAGAGTGTAATTCAGAGTCCCTTCCACGAAAACAATGCCTTACCATCTAATCCATCAATGCCGGAATTGGAGTCCTCATATTCCCCTGAGCGGCACAGACCCGACATACAAACGGTATCTGTACGTCGAGCACCCCCAGTACCTTCGCTAGCATCAGGTCAGGGGAGTGTTCCACCTACACCAAAAAATGATCCGGATTTGACTGAAGACCCGGCCGGACATATAAACCAAATGGTTTCATCGGCGACCTTCAGACCTCGCGGTGGGGCAGTCTCAGCAAATCCTGTGGAGTCTCCTACTGAAGTGGCCACCCTTGGGTTAGCCAGCGGGAGACCCGCTCTGTTGTCCCAGTCTGAACACCCCACTACCAACTCCAAGATTAGGTACCTCCAGCAGGTGCCTGCCATGCAAAGTAAAATAACTGACTTTTTTGTGGGGTCTGCCCTGCCTCCAAAGGACCCACTTCTCTCCCTGAAATGACAGCGAATTGAACACAACAGGAACTCCCCCCTATCAGTCCTCAGCTGGAACATTGCGGGCTGGAGGGGGAAAAAACATGAGCCAGAATTCTTGGAGTATATCAATCTGTTTCATATCATCTTGTTCCAAGAATCGTGGGAAGTAGAGAAAATTGTCCTAAATGGCTTTGAGCTTCTAGAACTCCCTGCCTGCCCCTCCCTGAAAGGAGGCCGCCCTAAAGGGGGCCTAATAATAGGCATCTCCCTCAACCTACATTCTAAATTTACTCTAGTACAGGCCTTGCCTCCCTACGCCCTCACCGGGCTGATTGCGGGGGAAAAGATCTCGCTCCTAGTTACAAATGTTTACTTGCCACCTGGGGGTTCTTCCCTTGAACTGGGCTCTAAATGGGGCTCGCTAGAAGAGCATTTGCTCTCATGCTATGTTAAGTTTCCTAACACCCCGGCCATAATAGGTGGCGATTTTAATGCCCGTACGGCAGCAAATTGGGACTCGTTGACCAAAGCCAAATGGTGGGTTACCCCAAACCTTGATAATTATGACCTGGAACACATCATGAAGAGAACTTCTAAGGACCACAGAGCAAATGAGGCTGGAGTACTCCTCTATCAAATGGCCATCCGTTTGAATTTGGTCCCTTTAAATGGCACATGCCTCCCCGATATTCCAGGGGATTTCACTCACCTGAGCGTTAAATCAAACAGCGTCCTCGATTACCTGTTGGTCTCTAGGGATCTACTTAAGTGTATTTCCACTTTTAAGATCGAGAATGTACAATTTAGTGATCATCTTCCCCTTGTTGCTAAGCTTTCCCTGAACTGGCAGCTGGAGGCTCATAGACATGCGACTCAGATGGTAACCAACGAATCTTTCCAAGTAAGAGGAATCAAATGGTCGGAGACACAGGCTCAAAGGTACCTGGAATTCTTTCAAAAAGAAATCTTCGGGCCCCATCCCAACATAGGCTCTGCCTCAGACGAGCATAGCATAGTGTTGAAGCACTTCTACCATCATATGACTGATCTTACGTCCTTCTTCAGGTTACCACCCAAAAATTTAAATCGAAACGAGTATACTTACGGTGCCCCCTGGTATAATTCTCAGTGCAAACAAGCAAGACAGCGCCTCCGTGCTATATATAATGCATACAAGACCTCCGATGCATCTACTCTGCCAGCTAGCTATGCACAAGCCAAGCAAGTTTACAAACGCACGCAGAAAATTGCCAAGCGTGAGTGGCAACATAATCGTTGGCAGGCTTTGATTACTGCTTCAAAACCACACAGATCCAGGGAATTCTGGTCTTTGATTAACAGAAGGGGGAGGAATTCCCCAAGGGCAGTCATCTCTGCACCGACATGGGAACTGTTCCTGAAGAAATGCTTCTCACAGGCAGATGCTCCCTCCGACCATCTGATGCACCTGTTTACCCACCTACCTATTTGGCCTCCCACCGATCCTGACGAAATAGCCAAGTTAATAGCTCAGCTGAAACCGGGCAAAGCCCCTGGGCTCGACCTGATCCCTGCTGAAGCCATCAAACTACACCCAAAATGGTGGGCCAGCATCTTGGCCAAAACCTTCGATGCAATCAACGCTTCCGGTCTCATCCCCAAAATATGGAAGGAGGCCATTATAGTACCAATTCATAAAAAAGGCTCTCCAAAGGAGCCGGAAAACTACCGTAACATCAGCCTCCTTTCGATCATAGGGAAAATTTATGCCAGCTTTTTGATGACTAAATTATTGCGATGGGTAGATGAGACTAACCAGATTGGCCACGAACAAGCAGGGTTCAGAACTAAACGCTCTACAACCGATCATGCGATAGTTCTTTATCATCTGGCACGGAAGTACTCCTCCCCTCCCCGGGGCTACCTCTGTGCTGCCTTCTTAGATCTAAAGGCAGCCTTTGACAGCGTTCCTAGAAATATTCTTTGGGAGAAACTTTCGAAACAGGGCATTGATAGAAGACTCTTATGGCTCATAAGCCAGCTCCACGAAGGTACCCTTGCCAGAGTGAGATTCACTCCAGCGGGCGACCTTACAAATTCGATACCAATAAACAAGGGAGTGCGCCAAGGATGTATATTGGCTCCCTGCCTATTCAACCTATTCATCAGAGATATGCAAGCACCCCTAGTTAACTCATCTCCTAGTACACACGCGCCTAGACTAGCGGACTACCGCTGCCCACTCCTTTTATATGCGGACGACGCGGTAATTCTATCATATACACGTGTTGGACTAACCAGAGCTCTGAAGATCTTTGCCACGTATTGTCAACTCAATCAATTAACCATCAACCATGCTAAGTCCAAGATTCTGATTTTCTCCAGAAGCCGGAGATTATACAAATGGAAGCTTGGTGGAGCAAAAATAGAGCAAGTCCTAAAATTTCAATACCTAGGAGTTATTTTTCAATACAATTTGGGGTGGAAAGCTCAAATTCAACACCTACTTAACAAGGCCAAAACCTTGTCATATGCGCTCCTCCGATTCTTCTTTTCGGACGGAGCTTTGCATGTTCCCTCGGCCCTAAAGGTGTTCAAGGCTAAAGTGGTTGCCGTGCTTGCTTATGCTGCCCCGCTCTGGGCCGTGATGACAGATCTTGCTCCCCTTGAGACTCTGCAAAGCCAATTCCTACGTCGGCTCCTAATGCTCCCCCTGTGCGTAAGCAACGCAGCCATGCGACTAGAATTGAAGGTCGCATCCCTAGAAACTTGCCTGTGGAAGCAAGTCTTCAATTACTGGTTATCATTGTGGCATAGATTACCAAACCATTACCTTGTCCAATGCTTATGGCGAGATGAATTCTCTAGCCTTTGGACTAGTAGAATTCATGCCAAACTCCTGAGTTATGGAATCTCTCCCTCAGATTCCCTAAAACTAGACCAAATCACTGCTCAAAGACTGATCCGCCAAAGACTGGATGACATCGATCTACAGCAAAATTATATGCTGGGGGGAGGTGTTTGTTCGCCTCAGAACATTGGTATCACTTTAATTTACTGCGTTCCATCATACCTCTCCTCCCTTTCGACTGTTGCCCATAGACTGGCCTTCACCAAAGCGAGGTTTAACGTTTTTCCCTCCAATGTCCTGAGACATAGGTTCTCAAAGGGCCAAGCCCCCGCCGTGTGCGAATGTGATAAGGTGACGCTGGAGTCGCTCCAGCACATTATGTTCACTTGCCCCTTGTTTAATGTGCCACGGGCAAATTTGTTGGGATCAATCATACAGAAACTAGAGGGTACCCCACCAAAATTCCACCTTGCCCAAATCTTGCAGGACAAGGATACCCACACGACCCTGAAGGTGGCTAGGTTCCTAGTTGCTGTCCTTTCCCAAAAGCGACGCCAAGGAGCACTACAAGCTAATTAAGGCGTAGTATGCCTTTCCATTTTATAGTATTTTATTGTTTATAGTATTTTATTATTTTATTGTTATAGTGGTGTTTTAGCGATTGCTTTTTTTCCCCTACGGCACAAGCTGTTATTTATGTGTTGTTTTTACCTGTATGGGCCTATGGCCGTAATAAATGAAATTTCAAAATTTCGGGGAGGGGGGAAGGGGGGGCTTCGAGGGGGGGATGGATGTCAGGGACTCAGGAGCAGGAGCACTGGGGAGAGAGGAAATGGAGAGCGAAGGGGAAGAATCCGAGGGCAGCGTAGGGGAGTATGACAGTGGCCCGAGAGATTCCATGAGCTTCTCCAGCGAATCAGAAGATTCCCAGAAGGGGGCGCCTATGGTCAGGACAAGGGGGGTCCCAGGGGGGACGCACCAGAAACAAGGAGACAGAGGGGAACCCCAAAGCAGCAGTGGGGGATTGGGACCAGTTTCCCCACCAGAGCGTAGTGGGGGGGAAGAGTCACATGTGTCAGGGCCAGCGTCTCCTCCAGCGGGGAGAGAGAGTGAGTCAGGGCTGACCACGCCTCCAACGGAGGGGAGGTCAGTTGCAGCTAGCCCCCCCCAGAGGGGGAAGCAGTGACAGCAGCAGCAGTGAAACGGTCAGGAGAAAAGTTACCGGCTGGGCGCGCGCGCCAAGTTCAAATGTACAGGCGCGGGGAACAGCAGGAGACCCGGATGGGGAACCAGCTCCTAAAGCCCGCCGGAGGGAGGGGGAAGGCTCAGGGGACTCAGCGTCAGAAGAGGCTAGAAAGGGCGAGACCCAACGGCCAGGCGGAACCAGAGGCGGAAGGAACTGAGGAAGAGGTGGAGTAAGGCTAGAATCTTAAATTGGTGTCAGGGGGGAGGAGACTCAGACGGAGCATCAGCGGTCTAACAGTTGAGACGTAGAGCTGCGCGCTGCGGCTCTGGAAGTGAAACTGAACTTCAATAAAGACTTTGTACCTAACAACGAAGCAGCGTTGGTCCTTTGTGAGCTGGGACCTTGGGCAGCTCTGACACCCGCCCATCTGGCTGGGCCTCCCCAGCCACTCTGGGCGGCCTCCATAAAAACCAAAAATACAGTAAAATATCACACGTTAAAAACTTCCCTGAACAGGGCTGCCTTAAGATGTCTTCTGAATGTCAGGTAGTTGTTTATCGCTTTGACATCTGCTGGAAGGGCGTTCCACAGGGCGGGCGCCACTACCGAGAAGGCCCTCTGCCTGGTTCCCTGTAGCTTTGCTTCTCGCAATGAGGGAACCGCCAGAAGGCCCTCGGCGCTGGACCTCAGCGTCCGGGCAGAATGATGTATGGAGAGAGTCAGAACTTACAGGGTTAAGAAGTTCTGAGTGACGTCTCACATTCTGAGGCGTGGTTTAGAATACTGAGGGGAGTGTTCTACTGTGTCTCTCAGAGACTGTGTGTTGCTCCGTTGGGAGAGAGGAGCAAAATGTGTGCTTTGTCACCAGGAGAGTTATGAACTGTTGTTTTTGCTACGAGAATAAAGCTATTTGTAAGATAAGGAAGACACCGTGCGTTAAGCCTGATTTATTACGCACACACGGCAACAGCTTCTGTTTCTACGCTGCGTATGCACTCTGCTGAAGCTGTGAGGAGCCCTTTGGAGCAGAGCACCGCAGGGGAAGCGTGTGGACTCTGGGGGCAAGCAAAGCTACTAATCAATCATCCCATATGATGGGGGTGGAGACGCTCCTTCAGGTATACTGGACCGAGGCCGTTTAGGGCTTTAAAGGTCAGCACCAACCCTAGAGGAACTTTGAATTTGCTGCAACTGCAGCTGGATTAAGGGAATTTTCCATTTCAAAATAAGCTTTGTCTCTGAGTGTGTGACTGACCTTGACAGACTCTGACTCTGATTTTGAATGTGTAACTGACCTTGGCTTTTATTTGGAGGTTATGGCTGATGGGAAAGACAAATTAGAGTCTCAACAAGCAACCAGATCTGGGAAAGTATTGCGTACAGATATTGGACTGCAAAGGAGAGGTTCGGTACCCGGCTCCTCTGGTTTGCTAACAACAACCCCATTGGCACAATCTAAACCTAAAGGTATGGCTGCTGCTGATGCCTTGGCTCAGGCTCTGAGTAAAATAAATGAGTCTTTGGACAAAATAAGTAGACAACTTGCCAAGGCATCGAATCAAATTGATCAGAACACCACAAGTATTAATCAAAACACCACAAGTATCAATAATTTGGGTCAGAAAGTAAATATTAATACTGAGACTATTCAGAGATTAGTTCAGGAATCATCTTCAATACGAAAGACAGCTGATGAAGCAAAAGAAATTGCAACCCACACAGCTACTGTGATAGAAGAGAAGATACCACCAATACATAGACAACTACAGGATCATAAATTAACTCTTTCTATGTTTGAACTGAGAGAGAGACAGACAAATCTAAGGGTCAGGGCGGTCCCTGAATTGGAGAAGAATAATTTGATTGAATTCCTTACAAAGGAATTTGCAGATTTTTGGAATTCAGATTTAGAGAAGGACAGTTTCAAGATAGTGAGTGCTTTCAGACTTGGGAAAGGAGGGAGAAAGAACAAAGTAAGAGACTGTCTGATTACCCTTCGAACAAAAGAGGAGATAAAATTTTGAGTTTGCACTTTCAGAAAACCTTGGTAATACATCAGTCAAGAGTGGAATTATTCAAGGATATTCCGAAACATCTTCTGGACCTTAGGTCCAATTATAAAGACTTGACTGCTCTGCTGAGAAGTAACGGAATCCTCTTTAGGTGGGAATTCCCTCAAGGTCTGTCTTTCAGTTATAAAGGCAAGAAGATAAGAATAAAATCAGAGGACGACAAAACAAAATTTTGGAGAGACCACGGAGAAGACCTGCAGAAGAAAGCTGAAGGAGAGCTAAGAACACTTGTAAGCGGGACTTCCGGTCAGCGCCAGCAACCGTAATGGCGGATTTCATCTGAACTCCGGAGGAAATCGGCTTCGTGGAGCTGGGGTTCTACCGCTACGGCGAAGCGGGGACCCGAAAAAAATCACAGGCGGGGAAGCCTGTGAACTGAAGGCTCGGCGGGCTCCATTTGCGCTCCCCCCCCCCCGCTGCAAAGGAGCCTTTTTAAAGGCTCCGGATCGGACTGGGGGTGAGGGTTGCGGAGCTGAGAGCTGTCTACCCGTCTCCGCGAAGTGAAGCCGCACAGCCAGGGTCGGAGAGCGCTGATTTCTTTACTGGATAATTGGACTTGAAAACAACTACCCGTGAGTAGGATTTTGACATATATTTGGAAGAAAATTATTAAAGAATTCGGCCGAAACGGGAAAGGTAAAAACAGGAAGTCTGCCTTCCCGGACTGTTAACAGATCAAAAGCAAAGAGACTGTAAAGCTGTGACTAAGAAAGACGAGTTTTTGGAAGGATTAAAATCCAGCATCTAAAGAGGAAAATTCCCCCACTGTTAGCAGGAACAGTGGGGAGACACTTGAAAGATATTTGACCTGCAAGGAAAGGAAATTTTAAAATATATCTGCTGACTTTAAAACCTGGGAACGGACTGCCTATGACAGGGAAGCCGATCAGAGGGAACTGTCAAACGGAGAGTGGAAAAAAAAGTTTGATTTAGCTCTGCAAAGGATACAGTGTGGATAAAATATTTTGGAAATGAAAGTAACATTTTGGGACTAAAAATTTGATACTAAGATACTGGGACTTTATTAGAACATCATTTGTTATAAAGTTGCAATAAGAAGTTGGACTTGTGACCCCTAGAGGTGACTATGTTGCAATGACATTCTAGACAACAAGTACTGCTGTGGGAAAATTTCTACTTTACCCAAACAAATTCTCCAAGTGTGTGACTGACCTTGGGAGTGTATGTGAGTGTTATGGCAGATGATAAAAAAGCAGAGTTGACACAGGAAAAAACCACCAGGTCCGGTAGACAATACAAAGTTGACACTACAAGAAGGCCTTCAACAGGGGGTGTAGCGGGCACAGCAGGAGCTGCTGCCCCACAGGTAAAATTAAAGGTTATGTCAACTGATGAACTTTTGGCCCAAGCATTGGGTAAGATTGATGCATCTTTGGAGAAGTTGGCCAACAAGGTGGAAGAGACAAATAAACAAGTAGCGGAGGCTTCTGCAAAAATTGATGTGAACACCTCAAGTATTAATTTGAATACTTCAAGTATCAACGAACTAGGGAAAAAGGTGAACTCTAATACACAGTCTATTGAAAAATTATTGGAAGAATCAGCTTCAACTAGAAAACTGGCTGAAGAGGCCAAGGAAATTGCAACTGCTGTTCAGGAACAGATTCCACCGGTATATAAAAAGTTAGAAGAGTATGATTTGACACTGTCCATGATAGACCTTGAAAGAAAGGCGAGAAATCTAAGAATAAGAGGTGTGCCAGAAAGTGAGAAAGATAATTTGGCAGAATTTCTCACAAAAGAATTGTCACAATTTTGGCAGAAGGATCTGGGGGAGGAAGAATTTACGATTGTGAGTGCTTTCAGACTCGGCAGAAGACAAGGAAATGTTGGGTTGAAATAACGACAGACAGGTAGCGAGTGTCATCTGGGAGGCATCTCCTGAGCAAGTCTCAAGGAGCCTCTTTTATTGAGTATTACAGCATTGCCACATATGTGCTTATTGCTGATTGGTTAACACAAGTACAAAGCAAAGGTTTACATTAATCACCAGTGGATTAAAGGCTGGGAAAGGGTGCACAGAATTACACAGGCATGAAGACCTCCTAATTAAACTTTTACTAGTGATTGATATAGCATTCATCCGTAGATGTGGTCAACTATGCATTAAGAACAAGTCAGGTACAATGTTTTCCTGAACTCAATGTGAGCTGAACTGGTGAGTGAATGTCTTAGTACTGTTTGTGCAGTATTGTGTGCAGGAGCGAAACTTAGAAGCAAGACTTTCCCAAACATGTCACAGTCGTGTATAGGATTGTTACATCCAGCATCCCAGCAAGGAAAGAATAAAGCAAGAGATTGTCTGATTACCTTAAAAACAAAGGAAGAAAGGGATAAAATACTGAACCTACATTATCAAAGAACCTTGGAAATTGAGGATACCTTTGTGGAAATCTTCAAAGACATACCCAAACACATTCTGGAGGTAAGGGCCTATTACAGAGACCTGGTTGCCTTGCTGAGAAAAAATAAAATAATTTTCAGGTGGGAATTCCCCCAAGGCCTATCTTTTAAATATAGAGGAAAGAAAATAAGAATAAGGACAGTAAACGATAAGGACAAGTTTTTGAAAGATCACGAAGAGGACCTACAGAAGGAAGTGGAATCTGGTGAGGACTTATTGATGCCAGGAAAAGGACTCTTGGAGATTGCAAATTTGATATCTGGACGCTCCGGCTCAAGGAGAGACAAGCCACCGACAGAAGAAGAACAACAACTTGGTGCAGTAGGAGGGAAAACTAACTAACTAATCATGTCTCTGCAACTTTTAAGTTGGAATTGTAATGGACTCAACTCTCCTAGAAAGAGAAAAGAGATTTTTCATATATTAAAGAAAGAACATTTGGACTTGATTTGCTTACAAGAAACACATGTTATGAGGCTACACAGGAAAATACTTGTTAATAAAAGATTAGGGCAAGAATTTATCTCGTCTGATAAAGTTAAAAAAAGAGGAGTGGTGATTTACGCAAAGGAGAAACTTTCACCGAAATTTATTCTCAAAGATGAACAAGGAAGATATTTGGCTATTGAAATTCAGTTTCAAGGAGAGAAATTTTTGATAGTAGGTGTGTATGCACCAAATGAGGGGAAGTCGGAATTTTTCAAGAAGTTGCATGAGACTTTGATGGACTTTATGGACTATAATATAATTTTGATGGGGGACATGAATGGAGTTTTATCCACCAATATGGACAAGGCGCAAAAACAGGTAGTCACCAAAGATGGTAGACTACCAAAAACTTTCTTTGAAATGACTGATAATATGGACTTGATCGATATTTGGAGAACTAAGAACCCCTTGGAGAGAGAGGGAACATTCTTCTCTGAAGCCAAGATGACATGGACCAGAATTGACCAAATTTGGACTACTAGAGGAATGGCACCAAAGATAAAAAAAGTGGAAATCTGCCCTAAAACTTGCTCCGACCATAACGCTGTAAAGATGGAGATGAAGTCAACAACAACCGGTACCTTCAGATGGAGGATGAATCACACCCTATTTAGAGATGAAGAAGTTTACAACAAGGCCCAAAAGACTCTAAAAGACTACTTTGAATTAAATTTGCCGACAGATGTGGAGAAAAGAGTAATCTGGGATGCTAGTAAAGCCGTGATGAGAGGGTTTTTGATACAACAGAATGCATTAAAAAAGAGAAGGCAAAATGAGAAAAAAGATAAAATTTTGGAGAAAATTAAAGAAGGTGAGAAAAGATTGAGAGCCAAGCCAAAGTCACAAGAGATCCTGAGAGAAATAAAGGTCTATCAAATACAATACATGGAACTGATGAATCAGGAAATAGAATGGAAAATTAAACAAATGAGACAGAAGGAGGCTTACAATTTGGACAAGAAAATTGGCTTCCAGGTGGAAAAATCTAAATTAGAAACAGAAGTGCTAGAACCTAAAACTAAGATTTTGTCAAAAATGTATAACTTGCTGCTGAAATGGAATACACAGGATGAAACGGTTAAGTCAGCTATGATTAAATGGGCACAAGATGTTGGACATAACATTATGTTTGCTGACTGGGAACAGTTGTGGACCACCGGTATGAAATTTACGGCATGTAATGCCTTAAGAGAGAATATTATGAAAATGATATACAGGTGGTACATGACCCCAGTCAAGCTTGCAAAAATATATCATTTGCCCGATAATAAATGCTGGAAATGTAAGGAGGTTGAAGGTACATTCTTTCACCTTTGGTGGACGTGCCCAAAGATTAAGGCTTTCTGGGAAATGATTTATAATGAAATGAAAAAGGTATTTAAGTATACCTTCTTGAAAAAACCAGAGGCTTTTCTCTTGGGCATAGTCGGCCATTTGGTGCCAAAGAAGGACAGAACTTTTTTTATGTATGCTACAACGGCAGCAAGAATACTTATAGGCCAAATTAATTGTAAATAATGTAGTTACGGAGCAATTTAAGATTGAAAAAGGGACACGACAAGGTTGCCCAATTTCCCCATTGCTTTTTATATCGGTTCTGGAGGTTTTGCTGAATATGATCAGAAGGGACCAGTTGGTTAAAGGTATACAGGTCGGAGTTAGACAGTACAAACTGAGAGCATTCGCAGATGACTTAGTATTGACTTTACAGGAGCCAGAATCTAGTGCTAAAAGGGTTTTAGAACTGATTCAAGAATTTGGTCAGGTCGTGGGGTTTAAACTGAACAAGTCAAAAACCAAGGTTTTAGAGAGCAATTTAACACAAACCAAGAGAGAGAGGTTTCAGAATATGACAGGTTTAACAGTGGTCAAGAAAGTTAAATACCTGGGGATCAATATGACAGCAAAAAATGGGAATTTTGCGAAAATTTATCATTTGCCTGATAATAAATGTTGGAAATGTAAAGAAAATGAAGGCACATTCTTTCACCTTTGGTGGACGTGCCCAAGGATTAAGGCTTTCTGGGAGACGATATATAATGAACTGAAAAAGGTATTTAAATATACCTTCTTGAAGAAACCAGAGGCCTTTCTTCTGGGCATAGTTGACCAATCGGTGTTAAAGAAGGATAGAACTTTCTTTATGTATGCCACAACAGCAGCAAGAATACTTATTGCAAAATATTGGAAGACACAAGATCTACCCACTTTGGAAGAATGGCAGATGAAGGTGATGGACTATATGGAATTGGCGGAAATGACCGGCAGGATCCGAGATCAGGGGGAAGAGTCGGTGGAAGAAGATTGGAAGAAATTTAAAGATTATTTACAGAGATATTGTAAAATTAATGAACTTTAGAATAATGTTGGATTAAAATTAAGAGGTTTCTAGCTGTAATGGGTTAAAAGAATATGAAAAAAAATGGGTTTATAAAAGTAAAATTTCAAGATCACAATAATTTAAGAATAAAGATTTGGGTAGAATAAAGAGGGAAACAAATTGCTGAGCTAATAAATTGAACTGGAATACAAAAAAGAGAGGTATGAGGAGGTCCAAGAAACAAGTAAATGAAAAATAATGTGATGGAAAGACTTTTTTTTTCTTTTTCTGTTTGTTTTTATGTTTTGTAATGTAAAAATCTTAATAAAAATCTTATTAAAAAAAAGAGGAGTGAAAAAGGAAAATAAATAAGAAAGGCAGGTTGGAAAAAAATTGGGACTGTATTTTAACTGTCTTGTTCCGCAAACTGGAGCTGTTGCATGACTACTAGCTCATTACTCCTGACTCTGTGGAAATAAAAGCATCTTTGACCTTGGAAATCTGAGTCACCAACGGTGTTATGGCGGGAGAGCAGGGGAAAAAACCACACACTAGAAGAGAATCTAAAGACCAGGCTTTCCAAGAGCAAATATTGGGGTTTATGAAAGACAATAAGCAGGGTTTGCAGAGTCTTGCAACAGAGGTCAGAGCTAATACGCTCTGTCTCCAGGAATTTAAAAAAGACTTTGGAATTCTGCACAAAGATCTCCAAGAGGTCAAAACAGAAGTTGCAGGTTTGCAGAAAACAGTATCAGAGATTGAAACTGTTAAATTGCCAAGCCAGTAATTTTCCGCATTTATTTGCCGATTCAAAAGTCTTTTGTTTCATCAATTTAATTTTCCATTCAGTTTCTCGGTTCAAGCAACTATATACACAAGGGCCACAGAACGAAAGGTCACAGGAAAGTAAAGTACTCTTGAACTGTAAAATAACAGATCAGGAGATAGAAGGTGCCATTTTAAATATGCAATTGGGCAAATCTCCGGGACTGGATGGGTTGACTTCCAGATACTATAGATCTCTGAAGAACTGGTTAATCCAACCTCTGAAGGAAGTCTGCAACGAGATTTTAGAAGGGAAAAGGGCACCAGAATCGTGGAAAGAGGCCTACATTACACTTATACCGAAAACAGAGACTGAAAAGACCCAACTTAAAAACTACCGTCCCATATCCTTATTAAATGTGGATTACAAAATCTTTGCTGATATTTTGGCCAAGAGACTGAAAAGAGTATTGATTGAAGAGATACATAAGGACCAAGCGGGCTTTTTGCCGGGAAGACATATATCGGACAACTTGAGGAATGTAATTGATATTTTGGAAAAGTTAGATGTGAACATAAATACTAAAGCTGTTCTGATATTTGTGGACGCGGAGAAAGCCTTTGACAACATTTCTTGGAGTTTTATGAAAAAGAACTTACAGGGTATGGGGGTAGGCCAAGGTTTTGAAAATGGTATAAGTGCAATATATTCTGAACAAAAGGCCAAATTAATTGTAAATAATGTAGTTACGGAGCAATTTAAGATTGAAAAAGGGACACGACAAGGGTGCCCAATTTCCCCTTTACTTTTTATATCGGTCCTGGAGGTTTTGCTGAATATGATTAGAAGGGACCGGTTGGTTAAAGGCATACAGGTTGGAGCTAAACAGTATAAATTGAGAGCATTTGCAGATGACCTAGTTTTGACGTTACAGGAGCCAGAATCTAGTACCAAAAGAGTTCTAGAATTAATTCAAGAATTTGGTCAGGTGGCAGGATTTAAACTGAACAAGACCAAAACTAAGGTTTTAGAGAAAAATTTGACATTGTTTGAAAAAGAGAAATTTCAGAATGAAACAGGTCTGACTGTGGTGAAGAAAGTGAAATATCTGGGGATCAATATGACTTCTAAAAATGGGAACTTATTTAAAAATAATTATGAGAAATGCTGGTCAGAAGTGAAAAAAGATCTCGAAATATGGTCAAATTTGAAGCTTTCCTTGATGGGTCGAATAGCAGCTATAAAGATGAATGTATTGCCTAAAATGTTATTTTTGTTTCAAACATTACAAATTGTGGACAAGATGGACTGTTTTAAGAAGTGGCAGAAAGATATTTCTAAATTTGTCTGGCAGGGCAAGAAGCCCAGGATAAAATATAAGATTTTAACTGATGCAAAAGAAAGGGGTGGCTTTGCCCTGCCAGACTTCAGACTGTACTATGAATCAGCAGCATTCTGCTGGTTGAAAGACTGGCTGCTTCTTGAAAACACAGGCATTTTGGATTTAGAAGGTTTTAACAATGTTTTTGGATGGCATGCATATTTGTGGTATGATAAGGTTAAAGCTCACAAAGCATTTAAAAATCATATTGTTAGGAGATCTTTGTTTAATGTTTGGATCAGATACAAGGATTTACTGGAAAATAAGACCCCAAGGTGGTTGTCACCAATGGAAGCGAAAGCCCAGAAAAAGCTCAATATGGAGGCCAAGTGGTCAAAATATTGGTAAATTTTGGAACAAGAAGGAGATAGACTGAAATTGCAGAGCTTTGAGAAACTAAAAAATAAAATGCGAGACTGGCTCCATTATTTTCAGATAATGGAGGCTTACAATTTGGACAAGAAAATTGGCTTCCAGGTGGAAAAATCTAAATTAGAAACAGAAGTGCTAGAACCTAAAACTAAGATTTTGTCAAAAATGTATAACTTGCTGCTGAAATGGAATACACAGGATGAAACGGTTAAGTCAGCTATGATTAAATGGGCACAAGATGTTGGACATAACATTATGTTTGCTGACTGGGAACAGTTGTGGACCACCGGTATGAATAAAACCAGGTATCACACACTAGAAGAGAATCTAAAGACCAGGCTTTCCAAGAGCAAATATTGGGGTTTATGAAAGACAATAAGCAGGGTTTGCAGAGTCTTGCAACAGAGGTCAGAGCTAATACGCTCTGTCTCCAGGAATTTAAAAAAGACTTTGGAATTCTGCACAAAGATCTCCAAGAGGTCAAAACAGAAGTTGCAGGTTTGCAGAAAACAGTATCAGAGATTGAAACTGTTAAACTTTCAGACTTAGAAAGATTACAGGAAGAATCACAAACAGCAATAGCTTTTATACAACTTAAGGAAAGAGAGACATATCTTCATCTGAGAGGTCTACCAGAGATTGAACAAGGAAATTTGAAAGCGTCCAGGAATTTGTGTCCTTTTGGGACCTAACAAAGGGAGAGGTGGAATCTACAATTGTAAAGGCCTACAGATTTGGACCTAGAGGTAAAAAGGACTCAAAAATTTTAAATGATTGCATGGTAGTCTTCCCCAAAAGGGATCAAAGAGATAAAATTTGGGGATTGCATTACAAGAAGAATTTTGAAGTACAACAGCATTCAATTGTTTTGTTTAAAGAAATCCCAAAACTTTTCTTGGCAAAAAAGAATAACTATTTGCAGTGGCGTAGCGTGGGGGGTGCAGGGGGGGCGGGCCGCACCGGGCGCAACATCTGGGGTTAGGGCAAATCCATGGGTTAGGGGGCGCAAATCCACGGGTTAGGGGGCGCAAATCCACGGGTTAGGGGGCGCAAATTACTTGCCTTGCCCCGGGTGCTGACAACCCACGCTACGCCACTGACTATTTGGATCTTACAAGTGCTTTGAGAAGAAAAAACATCTTCTTTCGATGGGAATTTCCACAAGGCCTTTCATTTAAATACCAGCAAAGGAAATATTGAATCAGATCAATTGAAGAAAAGAGAAGATTCCTGGAAAAGAATGCTAGCGATTTTGGATTTGACACAGGAGCAGGAGTTGGTTTAGGCACAGGTGCAGCTTCGGGATCAGGATCAGAACTTGGGGCAGGAATCAGACCTTCAGATTTGGACTGAGACAATATGGCATTAAGAATTTTATCTTGAAATGTTAACAGGCTTAATTCACAGTCCAAAAGACAAAAAGTGCATCATGTGCTGATAAAACAGAATTTAGATGTGATATGTTTACAAGAAACTCATGTAATAAGAACCCACAGGAAAATTCTGCAAAATAAAAAATTAGGCCAGGAATTTATCTCTTCAGATAAGGTTAAAAAAAGAGGTGTTGTGATTTATGTTAAAGAGAAATTCAGTCCCAAAATGATCTTCAAGGATGATGTTGGAAGATATGTTGCAGTGGAATTGACAGTACAAGGCAAAAAACTCTTGATGCTTGGAATCTATGCACCAAATGAGGGCAAGTCGGAATTCTTTAAAAATTTACAGGCCACTCTTATGGATTACAAAATTGTCTTGATGGGGGATTTGAACGGTGTAGTCTCAACAATGATGGATAGAACCCAAAGGCAAAAACTTACTAATGATGGGAAGCTACCAAAGACGTTTTTGAGATGGTGGACCAGTTTGACCTGGTGGATATTTGGAGATTGAGGAATCCAATGGAGAAAGATTTTACATTTTTTCAGTTGCAAATCTATCGTGCAGTCGTCTGGCTTATATACGGCTAACTAAAGACTTAACCCCAAGAGTGACTAAATCTGATATTTGCCCAAGGACTTGTTCTGATCATAATGCTGTGGTGACAGAGTTAAAATTGTCTCTACAGGGTTCTTTTAGATGGTGGATGAATGATGCTTACTGAGAAATGATTTGATTGTAAATAAAGCTCAGAAGACCCTAAAGGACTATTTTGAGTTGAACCTGAATCCTGGAATTGAAGCAAGGGTTGTATGGGATGCAAGTAAAGCGGCAATGCGAGGTTTTCTGATTCAACAGAATTCTATCAGGAAGAAAGCACAGAATGAGCAAAAGGGAAAAAAATTCTGTCTCAATTAAAGGAGAAAGAGAAAAAACTGAGATGTAACCAAAAAAATCAACAGATTCAAAAGGAAATTAAAGTGTTACAATCTCAGTATTCACAAATAGTAAACCGAGAAACTGAATGGAAAATTAAATTGATGAAACAAAAGACTTTTGAATCGGCAAATAAATGCGGAAAATTACTGGCTTGGCAATTGAAAAAGAGACAGAAGGAGAGTACAATAATTAATATTATGGAGGATGGTTAAGAATATTGAGAACCCAGCAGAGATTAGAAAATGTTTTCAAAAGTACTACAAGCGGCTTTACAAAAAAGAAAAAGAAGAAAAGGAAAAAATGGAACAGTTTTTGGAGAAAAATGGATTGCAGAAAATTCCAGCGCACAAAAAGAACCTACTAAATGAACTGATTACAAGACAATAAGTTGAAGGGGCTATTGCCCAAATGAAAATAGGCAAAGCACCGGGACCTGATGGTTTAACATCCAAATATTATAAAATATTTAAGGATTGGCTGATACAATCATGGATGCATGTTTGTAACAAAATATTACAGGGGGACAAAGTACCCGAGTCCTGGAAAGAGGCATTCGTCACTCTGATACCCAAACCAGATACAGATAGATACAGATAGAGCTCATGTAAAGAATTACCGACCAATTTCTTTGTTGAATGTGGATTATAAAATATTTGCAAATATTTTGGCTACAAGACTGAAGAAGGTTTTGAATAAGCACATGCATAAAGATCAATCAGGATTTTTACCTGAGAGGCATATGAAAGATAAAGGTGGCTATCTAAAGAACTTTTAACTGAGTTAAGATTAAAAAAGGATGTGTACAAAAAATGGAAAAGGGGGGAAACCAACAAAGAGGAATTCAAACAAATAGCCAGCACGTGTAGACACAAAGTCAGAAAAGCTAAAGCACAGAATGAACTCAGGCTTGCTAGAGAGGTTAAAAGCAACAAAAAAGGCTTTTATAGGTATGTTCGTAGCAAAAGGAAGAACAAAGAAACAGTGGGGTCACTCAGAGGAGAAGATGGTGAAATGCAAACAGGGGACACAGAAAGGGCTGGACTCCTCAATGCCTTCTTTGCCTCAGTCTTCTCCGATAAAGAAAACAATGCCCGACCTGAAGAATTTGGAGCAAATGATTCAGCAGAGGAAACACAGCCCAGAATAACTAAGGAGATAGTACAAGAATACTTGGCTAGTTTAGATGTATTCAAGTCTCCAGGGCCAGATGAACTGCATCCAAGAGTATTAAAAGAACTGGCAGATGTGATCTCAGAACCACTGGCAGTCTGTAGGGATCAAGCCATATCAGTCAGAGGAATTTGGCACTCTCCAGGTGCCCGGCTTTGATTCCATGTTGACCTCCCCGTCAGCGACTCCCGGCAAGACAAGGCGAGGTCTCTATCGGCCGATCCTTCTTCAAACGTGAGAAGAACACAACCACTCCTCCCCTCTTCCCTGCCATCCCCAGGGAGGGGAAAGAGACAGACAGAAATGTCTTTACATGCCTTTATTTCTGTCTTTCCAGCAGTGCAGAAAAGAACATGTCTGCACTCCTCAGCAGCAACAGCAGAGAGAGAATAACTCCACCCATGTACTTCCAGTACAGAGTCATGTGACACTCTGAGCTAACATCCGGTGCTCAGAGCACAGAATAGACTGTCCTTTGTTCCCACGGTACAGTCCCAAAACATCAACATCCTGTTTGGCTTTCCAGCCATCTGGAGCACTCAGCAGCATTGCTCCTTTTTCGTAACAACCTCCCCCAAAAGAATCAATGCGTGTTGCGGCAAGCAAAGCGTGATCCAGAGAAGAAAACAAACAGTTGTTATACACATAACACTCCCCTGTTGTTTCAGTTCCACCCTTGGAACTACCCGCCACTGGTTTTCCCAGTGTACCTCTCTGGTTGTCTGGCTTCCAAGGAATGAGTGCACCTGCATTACCTTGGCTAGCAACTCTCTGTTGTGTCTTTGTCTCTGACTCAGACACAGCTCCAACCTGTTCTCGGTTGTGTACAACAGCAACACATGCAACAGCTAAGTTAGCAAACTCTTCTGAGTACCTTTTGGGTGGTTCACCCTTTGTGACTCTCTCAGACCTGTGTAAGAGGTGCTGATCCTCTCTGCTCACTGGTTCAGTCCCAGGACTCTTAGGAGAACCAGTTCCAACAGTAAACAGTGGTTCATCCTTCACCTGTGAAGGTCTATCCATTGTGTGAGATTTCCTCTCATTGACTGTGACAACAGAGCTCTCTGAGCTATCACTGTCACTCTCAGTACCACTGTAATCTGTGAAATCATCATCATCATCTGAGTCGCCCCCTGTGGGAAATGTGTGTACTATCACTTTCTCCTGTTCAGGAGCACTCTCTAGAAATTTTGTGAGAATCACCTGACCAGATTCAGACAAAATTACTCTGTAGAGACCCTTTTCATATCCCACAAAGATGCCTCTGGCATTCTTTACTCCACCTGGAGCTTCTGTCCTCACATGAGACCCAAAAACCTTGAAATGGGCAACAGAAGGTTTTCTCTGGAACAGTTTCTCAAAAGGAGAACTTCCCAACTCTTTCGAAACCTTTCTCACCCACGCATAACTAAACGACATGAGTGACTCCGCCCAGAACTCATGTGGCAGATGTGAACTAAGCAATTGCGCATTCATCCCCTTTTGCAATTCTTTGTTCACCCGTACACAGACACCCCTGTTCCACGCTTCCGCTGAAACAGCAACCTTGTGTCTTATTCCTTCCTTCTGCAGGAACCTCTGGAAATCCTGTAAAAGAAAAATCTGCTTCTCGTCTGTCAAAAGACAATCAATGTTAGCATCATGCATATCTTTAACCTTGTCACAAAACTCCTGAAACCTTTCCAAGGCTTCCTGTTGCCTTTTTAACACATAAACCCAGACAAAGTTAGAGAAATGATCCACACACACAAGATAAAATCTTGCATTGCCTCTAGATGGTTCTAGAGGACCAATCACATCAGCATACACCCGCTGAAACGCTCTGTCGACCCTGGCCACCTTCTTGGTGCTCGTTTTGGTCACACCTGCAAGAGAAATCAAGTTAGACTCAGAATTACATTCCATGTAATCACTTTGCTCAAAAGACAACAAATACAGTCCATCTTTCTCTCTGGCAGAAAGATACAACTTTCCATCTTTGAAGATCTTGCAGCTCTCAGCATCATAGGACAGTTTCAGTCCTTTCTTTGCAATCTGCGAAACACTCAGCAGATTGAACTTCAATTCAGGAACCAAGTAAACATTGTGTATAGTCAGGTTCAGACTCTTCAGATACACAGTTCCAATCCCGGTCGCCTCCAGCTTCTGACCGTTGGCTTGTTCCACAGCGAAGCTTTGCTTCTTAAACGTTGAAAAGAGTCCTTTGTTTGGGGACATATGAACAGAACAACCCGCATCGATTATAAAAGAGTGTCCAACATCTGGCGTGGTTCCTTTCGCCATCAGGGCCTTTGCAGGTTTCACCGAAGACTTGGTTTGACCTTTGCCTGCTGCCTCAGGCTTTGCTGAGCGGCCCTTCGCTCCTTTTGGCTGGCGTGGCTTCTTGCAGCTCCGCTGAAGATGCCCAGAATGTCCGCAATTGTAACATCGGACAACGTTCAAAGCTACAGCATTCTCTCCAGTAGCAACATCAGTGGGGGAATTAGAACTCCGTTCTTCCCTCCCCCTGTCCTTCACCTCCAGTGCAGCAAGCCTGTCGTGTTCATTCAAAACAACGGCAGTCACCCTCTCCGCGGTCAATTCGTTCGCCGGAAGGGAACCCAGCTGACTGGCAACCGTTTTGTAAGTCCGATTTAAGCTGTTTATCATCATGAAGCAGAACACTTCCTCCTGCAGACGGAAATTGCGTTCCACCATCTGTTGGCGCAGATATTTCATTTCCGTCAGGTGCGCTTGAACATCTCCATCAGGCGCAAGCCTCAGATTGGTCAGCTTCTCAAAATACAGTAACGCTGAAGAACCAGAATCTCTCTGATGTGTTCTACGCAGCGTTTCCCAAATCTCTTGCGCGTATTCCAAATCCTGAATATGCACAAGTTGATCATCCGAGACACACAGAATTATAGCCGTCCTGGCCTTCACATTCTGTGATTCCCAACCTCGGGTTGGTGCTTGAGGGATGGGGTTCTCAATCACCCCAAAAATCCTCTGATTCTGCAGCAGGGCCTTCATCTTTACAGACCAAGATGAATAATTGTCATTAGCCAGGGGAGGCGGGTAAGGCAAGCCTCCCCCCTTTTTGGCATCCATTTTTGAAGCCAAGTCTCAGCTCTCACACTCGAGCTAGTAAAATCCAAAAGCTCTTTTGAGCTGTTTTTCTGCCTCTCTCAGGCAGGCAATCTCCAAGCTGTCTCACTGTCCTTGCAAAGAAGCGAAGTCAAAACAACTTCTTTCGCAGTGCTCTGACTGAGCCAGCCCCAGGTGTCAGTAACTTTCCAAGCCGACTGACGGTCGTTGCCTAGCAACTGTGCATACCTCTTCTTCTTATCTAGCCACAAATATGTCTGGTATGCAAGCTTAGCTCTCAGAGCTGTTTTTCCAAACGCAGCTCTCCTGTGAACCAGAGAATCAATCTGCATTCACACTTTTAGCCCGATATTCAGCATACCTTTTCGGGGCTCCGATGCTTGGAAAACACCCCCTCTTGGTGTCCAGCCGTCTGTTCAGCTTCTGGCTGCACTGCAGACGTTATCTTCTTTCCTTGGTGCAGAGGATGGCACACGATCCATCAACCTCTCACCTCTCATGCTGATTCCCATGGATCAGATAACCAGCAGCATCTGCTACCATATGTTGGGGTCTTCAAGCCATATCAAAGCCTACTTAGTCAGAGGAATTTGGCACTCTCCAGGTGCCAGGCTTTGATTCCATGTTGACCTCCCCGTCAGCAACTCCCGGCAAGACAAGGCGAGGTCTCTATCGGCCGATCCTTCTTCAAACATGAGAAGAACACAACCACTCCTCCCCTCTTCCCTGCCATCCCCAGGGAGGGGAAAGAGACAGACAGAAATGTCTTTACATGCCTTTATTTCTGTCTTTCCAGCAGTGCAGAAAAGAACATGTCTGCACTCCTCAGCAGCAACAGCAGAGAGAGAATAACTCCACCCATGTACTTCCAGTACAGGGTCATGTGACACTCTGAGCTAACATCCGGTGCTCAGAGCACAGAATAGACTGTCCTTTGTTCCCACGGTACAGTCCCAAAACATCAACATCCTGTTTGGCTTTCCAGCCATCTGGAGCACTCAGCAGCATTGCTCCTTTTTCGTAACACAGTCATCTTTGAGAATTCCTGGAGAACAGGCGAAGTCCCGGCAGACTGGAGGAGGGCAAATGTTGTCCCTATTTTCAAAAAGGGGAAAAGAGAGGACCCAAATAATTACCGCCCAGTCAGTCTGACATCAATACCAGGGAAGATTCTGGAGCAGATCATTAAGCAAACAGTCTGTGAGCACCTAGAAAGGAATGCTGTGATCACCAATAGTCAGCATGGATTTCTGAAAAATAAGTCATGTCAGACTAACCTGATCTCGTTTTTTGACAGAATTACAAGCCTGGTAGATGAAGGGAACGCAGTGGATGTAGCCTACCTTGATTTCAGCAAGGCATTTGACAAGGTGCCCCATGATATTCTTGTAAAGAAGCTGGTAAAATGCGGTCTTGACTATGCTACCACTCAGTGGATTTGTAACTGGCTGACTGACCGAACCCAAAGGGTGCTCATCAATGGTTCCTCTTCATCCTGGAGAAGAGTGACTAGTGGGGTGCCACAGGGTTCTGTCTTGGGCCCGGTTTTATTCAACATCTTTATCAATGACTTGGATGATGGACTCAAGGGCATCCTGATCAAATTTGCAGATGACACCAAACTGGGAGGGGTGGCTAACACCCCAGAGGACAGGATCACACTTCAAAACGACCTTGACAGATTAGAGAACTGGGCCGAAACAAACAAGATGAATTTTAACAGGGAGAAATGTAAAGTATTGCACTTGGGCAAAAAAAATGAGAGGCACAAAAACAAGATCGGTGACACTTGGCTTGAGAGCAGTAAGAGGGTCTGTGTACTGGTCCAGGAAATGCTTCCGCTGCGCCACCAGCAACAGTTCTCTTTGCAGAGCATTAATTAAGTCCAGTGCAGAGATTCTTGTTGCAGTACAAGCTTCAAAGTCTCAGCAGCAAAGGAATAACGACACAGGGAAGCCTGTCTTTCCAAAGACAGGTTTATTGCAGAAAGATAACAGAAACACCTCCGGAGCTTTCAGACATTTTTGCTTCACGCCCCACAGGCAGAGAAAACAAACACTCTTTATATACTGAGCAACTTAACAACTTAACGAGCTTGACTACTTAAAGTCACATGACATTGCTAACTTGCCAGCGTCTTAGGTTTCACACCTTAACACCCCCTCTCGCTGGCAATACAAAAACAAAATTACTTCAGACCCATTTCTTCACAAAAGTTTTCATGCCGCTGAAACCCAAGCGTTTTCGTAAAACCATCAGCTTGATTTTCATGACTGGGACAGTAATTTAATTTAACAATTCCTGCTTTTACCATTTGACAAACATTTTGAAAGCGGATATCCAAATGTTTTGTACGATCTTTAAACTGCCCATTTTGTGCTAACTTAAGACACGGTTGATTATCACCCCATACAGTGATTGGAGTGATGGCCTTTTCATACATCTCTTGTGCCAAGCATTTGTAAAATTCTAGATCTCTACATAACTCAGATAAGGCACAGAACTCAGCTTCTGTTGACGACAAAGCAATCAGGTTCTGTTTCTTGGATCTCCACCCAATCAGAGAGTTACCAAATTTTATTACACAGCCAGACACTGATTTTCTATCTTTTAAATTTGCCCAATCACTATCTGCCCAACAAGTAATCTGTGCTTGTCCTTCAGAAGATAATTCAAGGCAAAAATCTTTGGTGTATTGTAAATATCTTAACACTCTTTGAATTCCTTTCCATGCATTTACACTAGGTTTTGAAGCTTCTCTGCTGAGTAAGTTAACAGCGTAAGCAATATCTGGTCTACTCCATTGCGAAAGATGAAGTAAGCTTCCCAGTGCTGACTGAAAGATTTCAGCACGCTTGAATTCAGCACTATCCTTGAACTCATTGTCTTTTACAAAACCCATTTCCATTGGTGTTCTAACACCTGCACACTCCGTCATACCAAATTTTTTCAACATTTGCAATATCTTGCCTTTTTGATTCAGTAGAAAACTGCCATTTTTGGTCCTATCTATCTGAACACCAAGATAGACCTTCACATCACCAAGATTCTTAACTTTGAAGTGTTTATTTAACTCTTTGGCTAGGCTTTTTACTTGTTCTTGTGTCTTTGAAGTATAAATCAGGTCATCTACATAAACAAGCAAAGATTCTTGAGCATCTCCTGAACCTCTGAAATATAAGCAATTGTCAGCCTTGCTCCTGCTAAAACCAATGCCTACCAAAACATCATTCAAACACTCATTCCAATTATGAGCAGATTGCTTGAGTCCATAAATAGATTTATGTAGTTTCCATACCTGATTTGATTTACCGACTTTCAATCCTGGCGGTAGCTCCATATAGAGCTCTTCAGCCAAGTCTGAATGAAGATAAGCTGTAGAGACATCAAATTGATTCACTTTGAACCCTTTCTGAGCAGCAACTGCTAATAGTGCCCGTAGGGTTTCACTCCTTGAAGTGGGTGCATAGACTTCGGAATAATGTAACCCCTTTCTTTGCGTAAAACCTCGAGCTACAAGCCTTGCTTTGTACTCTGGTTTCCCCATCGCTGTTGTCTTTATCCTGTACACCCACCTACAACTTACTGCCTTGGTACCTTCTGGCAGTTTGGTGATGGAAAACACACCCAGTTCTTTCATAGAATTCAACTCTTTTTGCATGGCCTCACGCCACCTACTGGCCTCCTCCTGGGGTAATTGCTCAACCTCCTCAAAACTTTCAGGTTCGCAATTTGCCAAACCAGCCCAAACACTAATAGCTTGGTACCTTTCAGGAGGTTTACCTTTGTTGGTACGCTTGGAACGCCTTAACAGTTCCTGCGATGTTCCTTCAGTTTCTCCCACTGACCCAGAATCACTAGTCGTCACCTGTTTGTCACTAGTAGTTGAAGAACTTTCTGATTCTGACTTTACACGTCTCTCTTGCTGTACAGGTGAACTTTTAGAGCTAGAAGATTCTGACTTTACAGACTTGGGTGAACTAGACGATTTCTCACCCTCGTCCTTAGACTCAAATTCCTCAGCCTGTTCTGGAACTAGTACCTGCCCGGGGGCCTGAGTTTCATTGTTACTGTTCACCACATCAAATAGTATGTCAGGATTTCCATGAATTTTATTCCAACCATCCTGTTCACAAAATTCTGCACTTCTGCTGATTGTGATTTTTGTTTGATTGCCTTCTACATTCACAAATCTCCAACCTTTTGTGTTTGCTTGATAACCACAGAAAAACATTTCTTTAGATCTAGGATCGCCTTTCCTACGTTGTGCCCTAGGCACCAGCACATAAGCACGACATCCAAAAACTCTTAGATGATCAATTTTTGGTGTTTTTTTTCCAAATAGCATGAAGTAAGGAGTGTTGCCTACTGTGCTATTTTATACTCTGTTAAAAGTATAATTCGCATACAGTGCAGCCTCAGCCCAAAAACGCTGTGGAAGTCCAGAATCAAACAGCAAAGCAGCAATGGCTTCCTGTAATGTACGAAATTTTCTTTCGGCAACTGCATTCTCCTGTGGTGAATAGGGATTGGTAAGTCTATGAACTATACCTTTCCTTTTTAACCACGTCTCCAGCGTGTGGTTCACATATTCCCCACCACGATCTGATTGTATTTTACGTACCCTGGTGTCAAATTTACATTCGACTTCTTCAATCCAATCCATCAGGATGGAAGCTGCTTGTGATTTTTCTTTCAGAAAGAAAACCCAACTAGCCCTTGAAAAATCATCCACCAAAATTTGCATAAATCTCGCACCTCCAAGCGATTTGACTGGCATAAGGCCGCACACGTCTGTGTGCACAAGTTCAAAGAGTTTTTTGCTTACTCTATCAGATCTAGGATAGTTACATGTCTTAACCTTAGCATGTTTAGAAGCACAACAATCCAGAAAATTTGGACAGGTTTAATGTTACACTCCTCAGCTAAATCTGGCATCTTGCTTACATACTTAAAGCATATATGAGCTAACCTTCTGTGTAGTAGATGTGCACAACCTGTATGAGGAGCCTTATTTACACACTTAGCTTGCGCTTCACCTGTTGAACATCTACCTGCTGCTAACTGCTCTTCATCCAAAACAAAAAGCCCATCCTCACAGGGAATTTTAACTAGCTCCTTCCCCTGTTTCAAAATGGTGCACACATCATTTTCAAACTCAACCTTAAAACCACTTTTTACCAGGCATGACACACTCAAAAGTCCATTCTTCATTCCTGGAAGAACAAAAACAGGAAGGTTAGTTTGCAAACAGTTAACATAAATTGTGCCTTTAAGGTTCATTTCTCGTTTACTGTTGTCTGCTATAGTTACAGTTTTTGCAACTGGCAATGTCTTGCAGTTCATCAAGCTGCCACTAGATGTCGCTGGAACTAAACTGTGACTTGCTCCACTGTCAATTATCCACTTCAAGGTTTGTTGGCTCCTTTTAGGACTCTGTTGTGCTGCCATTGCAGATAGTCCCTTATCAGCACCTGCTCCCCCTCTGGATCGTTGATTCTTGTAGTTCTCACGTCGTCTTCCCCTGTAGCTCCGGAAACTGGCCTTGGACTGTTGAAATTCCTGTTGCTTTTCTGGACACTTTGCTATCAAATGAAACCTGCTGCCACATCGAAAACATGACTTGCTGGCCATAGCAGACACTTGTGAGGCTTCCTTACAGCTCTGCCTGCTAGCCCCCCCCCCCACTGGGAATTATCTGAACATCCAACCCTTGGGGTATTTGAATTATCAATACGTTTTCGATGATGTTGATATTCTTGCTCACACAATCTACCAGTCACATAATTCATATTCAGCTGGTCCTCTGGCAAAACTTGTAAAGTTAGTACTAAGTTTTCAAACCCTGCATGCAGGCTGCTAAGCAGAGTATAAACTTTAATATTTTCAGGAAAATTCACACCTAGAGATGACAGTCGGTTGAAATACTCAGTCATCTGTGACGTGTGTTCAACCACACTATCCCCTGGCTTCAGTTTCAACTCATACAAAGCACGTATAATGTTCACCTTCTCTCCGGGCGTGGCTCTATGGTGAATTCGCCTAAGAGCTTCCCAAATTTCAAATGCAGACCTTAAATTTTCCACATGAGGTAATTGGGAATCGTCTATCGATACCATCAACATGCATCTAGCTTTAGTGTCCATTTTATCATGTTCCCTGTTCTGAGCATGTGCAGCAGCCTGTTGCTCTGCTGTGGCATCTGCTGCAACAGCCACAAACGGCTTTCACCTCTGGACATAGTCAGCCCACACTTCTTTGGCTTCCAACCAGACTTGAGCCCTCTTAGACCACTGCACGTAATTAGCAGAGTTCAACTTTGTAAAGGGAACCTGGAAATTTTCCACTGCCATTCTTGGGGTCTGCTGCTACTCCCTCTGTGTGCCCTTGCTTCTCTTTCCCCTTGGGATTTGTTTTACTCACTTTTCAGACGCCTCCAGCCTCCTCTGACGCCTTTTAAACTTTTTCCCTCCGTCTCTTCACTAGCAACCTACCACCGTCCTCTCTTTTTATTAACAAAACAAAAACACAACGGGAGGTCAAGCTAGCCTTTTGCAGCTAATGAAGCTGTAAATCTTCACTTACGCAGCTCTCTCAACTTTCTGCAGCCTCTCAGTTCCTTTAAGAGCTGGATTTACGACCAAGCCGGTCTTCTCTCATCCGAAAGCTGCTTTCACTTTCTCTGCACACAATACAGCTGTAGAAACGTAGAAGGACCCATAACCTTAGAGGGTCTGTGTACTGGTCCAGGAAACGCTTCCGCTGCGCCACCAGCAACAGTTCTCTTTGCAGAGCATTAATTAAGTCCAGTGCAGAGATTCTTGTTGCAGTACAAGCTTCAAAGTCTCAGCAGCAAAGAAATAACGACACAGGGAAGCCTGTCTTTCCAAAGACAGGTTTATTGCAGAAAGATAACAGAAACACCTCCGGAGCTTTCAGACATTTTTGCTTCACGCCCCACAGGCAGAGAAAACAAACACTCTTTATATACTGAGCAACTTAACAACTTAACGAGCTTGACTACTTAAAGTCACATGACATTGCTAACTTGCCAGCGTCTTAGGTTTCACACCTTAACAAGCAGTACATGTGAAAAGGATCTAGGAGTCTTGGTTGACCACAAACTTGACATGAGCCAACAGTGTGACGCGGCAGCTAAAAAAGCCAATGCAATTCTGGGCTGCATCAATAGGAGTATAGCATCTAGATCCAGGGAAGTAATAGTGCCACTGTATTCTGCTCTGGTCAGACCTCACCTGGAGTACTGTGTCCAGTTCTGGGCACCCCAGTTCAAGAAGGACACTGACAAACTGGAACGTGTCCAGAGGAGGGCAACCAAAATGGTCAAAGGCCTGGAAACGATGCCTTATGAGGAACGGCTAAGGGAGCTGGGCATGTTTAGCCTGGAGAAGAGGAGGTTAAGGGGTGATATGATAGCCATGTTCAAATATATAAAAGGATGTCACATAGAGGAGGGAGAAAGGTTGTTTTCTGCTGCTCCAGAGAAGCGGACACGGAGCAATGGATCCAAACTACAAGAAAGAAGATTCCACCTAAACATTAGGAAGAACTTCCTGACAGTAAGAGCTGTTCGACAGTGGAATTTGCTGCCAAGGAGTGTGGTGGAGTCTCCTTCTTTGGAGGTCTTTAAGCAGAGGCTTGACAACCATATGTCAGGAGTGCTCTGATGGTGTTTCCTGCTTGGCAGGGGGTTGGACTCGATGGCCCTTGTGGTCTCTTCCAACTCTATGATTCTATGATTCTAATATTAGGAACATAGTGGATGTGTTGGAAAGAGTAGAGGTAAAAAAGAATACTAAAGCAATGTTAATGTATATTGATGCAGAGAAAGGCTTTGATAATGTTTCTTGGAGTTTTATGAAACAGAACGTATGTAATATGGGGGTAGGTAAAAAAAAATTAAATGGTATTGATGCAATTTACTTTGAGCAGAAAGCAAAAATTATAATTAACAATTTGGTTTCAGAAGAAATTAGGATTGAGAAGGGAACCAGGCAAGGGTGCCCACTTTTCCCCCTGCTTTTTGTTTTTGTCCTAGAGGTGCTGTTGAATATGATAAGGAAAGATGAAGAATTTAAAGGCATAGTAGTGGGAACTAAACAATATAAGTTAAAAGCCTTTGCTGATGATTTGGTATTGACTTTACAGGACCCTGAGATCAGTGCAATCAAAGCACTGAAGATAATTCAAGAGTTCGGATAAGTTGCAGGTTCCAAATTGAATAAGAAACGGAAGTAGGGGACCAATTTAGATTAAAATCTTATGATCAGTTGAAAGATAAATTAGATGATTGGTTCCAGTACATCCAGATAAATGAAGTGTTTAAAATGGATAAGAAAATCAGTTTTCAAACAGAGAAATCCAAACTGGAAACGGAATTATTAGATACAAAAACGAAAAACCTATCTAAGATGTATAATTTATTGCTGGAATGGCATATGAAAGATGAACAAGTGAAATCTGTAATGATTGAATGGGCCAGGGATGTGGGGCACAATAGCATGATGGTGGATTGGGAGAAATTGTGGAAAAAATGAATCAAATTTACAGCTTGTAATGCATTAAGAGAAAATTTGATGAAAATGATGTACAGATGGTATTTAACACCAGTGAAGTTAGCAAAAATGTATCATACTCATGATAATAAATGATGGGAATGTAAATAAAAAGAAGGAACCTTTTACCACATGTGGTGGACGTGCCCCAAGGTAAAAGACTTCTGGGAAAGGATTTATAATGAACTGAAAAAAGTGTTGAAAAACACATTTATTAAGAAACCAGAAGTCTTTTTTACTTGGTATAGTAGGGGGTGAAATCCCCAAAAAGGATGTTACCTTTTTTTTGCATGCCACAACAGCTGCGAGAATATTGCTAGCGAAGAATTGGAAGAAACAAGATTTACCAACTATCGAAGAACGGCAGATGAAGATGATGGACTAATGGAACTTGCCGAACTGACCAGGAGACTCCAGGACCATAGAGGAGAGACGGTGGAAGAAGATTGGAAGAAGTTTAAGGAATATTTGAAAAAAATATGTTAATATTTAAATCTTAGAATAGCTTTGGAAGTGGATATAGGCTGTAGGGTTAGAAGTAGAAGATAGTGTATTTTAAAATAGTATTATTTGTAAGTGATAAAATATGAAGATTTTTATGGCTACAGTAAGTGTGATAAAAAATATGGTTAGAAATTATGATATATGTAAAATGCTAAAGATGAGGCAAAATAAAAATCAGATAGTGGGGACTTGGGGAAGCCCACCTAACAATGTTTAGAAAGGATAAGGATAAGACAAGAATCTGTTTGTATTGTTTGTTTTTCTGTTTGTGTTGTTTATTTGTGTTATAAAATGAATAAAAAATTGGGGGGGACGGACAAAAGAAACACACAGCAGTACAGCAAAAGCAATATACAATGGAAGTTCCCAGCAGACTGTGCTGGAAGTAAACAGACATGTGACATACTATGACTCCACATTGTTAGGATATTTCCGTTCCACCTTAAAAGGGGACAGGCTGTTGTGAGTCACAGCCTACGTATTTCCTGCTCACAGGAAGTTTCTGCTGTTGTTTCTCTCTCTGTGCCTGAGACATCGAAGCAGGTAGTCATGTTTTTTTCTTTGTTCTGACCAACGCTGAATAAAGTTGTAAATAATGCTCTCCTAAGTGCATCTTTCGCTGTGCGAACTCTGCTGAAAGAGCGTGCACCAGAGACTTCCGGAGGCGGCGCCTCCGACAATGGCGGATTCCCTCTAACTCAGAGGGAGACAGCTCCGCGGAAATCGGGTCCTACCGCTGCAGCGAAGCGGGGACCCTTTAAAAACCGCAGGCGGAAGAAGCCTGCGGACCTGGGACTCGGCTGGCACCGTTTGCGCCCCCCCCCCGTTTGGCAAAGGAACCCTATAAAGGGCTCCGGAGGGAGACGGGGGTTGGTGTGGTGCCGAGAGTCAATCGCTATCTCTGCGGAGCGAAGCTGCACAGCTGTTGTCGGAGAGCGCTGTCCTTCTTCCTATGACAATTCGAATTCTAAACAACAACCCGTGAGTAGGACAATGGAAAATTTTGGACTAAAATACAGCCTGGAATTTGACCTGAAACGGGAAGGTGTAAAAAGGAAGTCCACCTCCCGTCCTTTGTATAAAGATCAAAGCAAAGATTTTACAAGCTAAAAGCCGGGAAAGCAGATAGCCTGAAGTTTCCTGCACTTTTAACCATCAAAACCCCCCTTGACAGCAGGAGGAAAGGGGGGAAAATTGGACTTTCTAAGCCTGCAGAGAGAGAGTTAAGAAAATAAGTTTCCACTGTCCCTAACCTGGGGACGGAATGACAGGAAAGAAACGGTCGGTGATATTTACAATTTGAAAATAGAAAAATTGATATATAGAACTGGAAAAGGGAAAAATAATTCCAAAGCCGCTTTCTGCCTGTTTGTTTTATATTGAAAGGAAATAAAGTATCTGGAAACCGAAAGGAATTTTTCCTTGTTGGATACAATTTAAAGATGGATGCCAAAAAGTAACTACACCCCCTAGAGGAAGCCAGCCAGTGTGTCTGTCTTTCAGTTATAAAGAGAACATTGTATCAGGGAAAACTAGATCGTGGGACCAGCACCCTGACCTTGACAGAAATGAATAGAGAGGAAGTTTTATCTGCTCTGAACAAAATATATGATGGGCTGCGACAGCTGGAGGAGAAAATGATTTTGATGAATCAAAAGAGGGACAATACAGCAGCTAAAGTCAGTAAAGAGGCGCCAATGGAAAATGCAGCTACAGAAACTGCACAACAATCTATGCAGGAGACAGATTCAATAGGGCAACTGCAAGGGCAGAGAAAGATGGATGGGATTGTGAATGTATCTCAAAAGACACAGAGAACGCAATACTGGAGGATGGAATTTGGAGGACACTGGCCAAACTTTGGAGTTAAGAAAATTTTTATCTTTGGTGGGACTGTGAAACGAGTGGAAGATTTTTTTCGGAACAATTACTTTTTGGATTACAAACTAAACACTGGGGAGTGCAACACCGGGGAATGGGACAATTGGAGAAAAGGAAATGAAGAATGTTACTGTACGGAATTACCCGGTGACTGGACCCCCAAGGAGAAAAAGAAGGAAAGGCGAAAGAACTCAACAGGGATCAAGGATGTATGTAACCACAAACAGGAACAAGAAAACTCGCAGAAGGGGCTTGGAAATGATTTGAGAGCCTCAGACATTAGGACACCTGACTGACAAGGATATATTGATATATGGACTGACATTGCCGTGAACCAGGAAAAGGGGCGCTGGACTAACTTAGAATGAGAAACGTCTTTTGTAATTAACCTATATTTATGGAATTAGTTTAATACTAATGAAATATTAAAAGATGTTGGGAAGGATGTAATTGGCTTTAGCAAAATTTAGTCTAAATTTTGAAAGTTTAATGATTTGAGGAAAAGATAAAATTAATGAAATCAATGAAATTATTGTAAAAATGAAGTGGTTTGAGTAATAAGGTGAAATAAGAATTTGTAAGAACGGTTTGATTATAAATGAAAATATGAGGATACTATATGGGGATATATAATTAAGGGTAAGGTAAGAGGTATGAATTTGCTGAACATATCTGTCAGGGAATCAGGAGCAGGAGCACTAGGGAGAGAGGATTGGGAGAGCGAAGGGGAAGAATCCGAGGGCAGCGTAGGGGAGTATGACAGTGGCCCGAGAGATTCCATGAGCTTCTCCAGCGAATCAGAAGATTCCCAGAAGGGGGCGCCGATGGTCAGGGCAAGGGGGGTCCCAGGGGGGACGCACCAGAAACAAGGAGCCAGAGGGGAACCCCAAAGCAGCAGTGGAGGATCGGGACCAGTTTCCCCACCAGAGCGTAGTGGGGGGGAGGAGTCACATGTGTCAGGAGCAGTGTCTCCTCCAGAGAGGGAGTCAGGGCTGACCACGCCTCCAACGGAGGGGAGGTCAGTTGCAGCTAGCCCCCCCGATGGGGGAAGCAGTGACAGCAGCAGTGGAACGGTCAGGAGGAAAGCTGCTGGCTGGGCGCGCGCGCCAAGTTCAAATGTGCAGGCGCGCGGAACAGCAGGAGACCCGGATGGGGAACCAGCTCCTAAAGCCCGCTGGAGGGAGGGAGAAGGCTCAGGGGAATCAGTGGGAGAAGAGGCTAGAAAGGGCGGAACCCCGGCAGGCAGGCGGACCCAGAGGAGGAAGGAGCAGCGGAGAAGGTGGAGCACAGACTTTACGCCAAATTAGAGAAGTGCCAGTTCGACATGACGGAGGTGGATTTCCTGGGCTACAAGCTGTCCGACAAGGGACTCGCCATGGACAGCACCAAGGTCCGCGCGGTGTTGGACTGGAAGAGCCCGCGCAATCGGAAGGAGGTCCAGAAGTTCGTCGGCTTCGCCAACTTTTATCGCAAGTTCATCAAAGGGTTCGCGAAGGAGACGGCGGCCATCACGGACACCCTCAGCTCCAAGAAGAAGAAGTTCACCTGGACGGACCAGGCGGAGCAGTCCTTTCGGAGACTCAAGCGTCTCTTCGCGTCCGAAGAACAGCTGCTACATGTAAACCCCAGCAGACCAATGAGGGTTGAGACGGACGCCTCGGACAGAGCGGTGGGGGCCGTCCTGTTGCAGCAAGATCCGCAAGGGGAATGGAGGCCGTGCGCATTCTACTCCAGGAAACTCAGCAAGGCGGAACAGAACTACACCATCTGGGACAGGGAGTTGCTGGCCATTCATGCAGCTTTCAAGGCGTGGCGGCACTTCCTCGTCGGAGCCAGACACACAGTGCAAGTCTGCACGGACCATAAGAACCTGGAGTACTGGCGCACGGCGCGGTTCCTGAACCAGAGACACATTCGCTGGGCGGAGTTCTTTGCGGATTTCGATTTCCGGATAGAATACATCCCGGGAGACAACAACGTCATGGTGGATGCACTATCCAGGAAGCCGCAGTATCTCGAGGAAGCGGCGCCGGTGGCGGCCAAGCACATTTTCGCACCGAAAGCGTGGGCGTGCGCTTCAGCTGCCGTGGACCTGGACGCGGTGCGTCGAGCGCTGCAGACGGATTCGTTCGCACAATCCAAGATGGAGGAGGTGCGAAAAGGCACAGCGAAGGACGACGAGTTCCAGATACGAGACGGACTGCTCATCCGCAGAGGGGCTCTCTACGTGCCCGGAGACGACCTCCGCGCGAAAGTCTTGCAGCAGCTACACGACGCGCCCAGCACTGGGCACTTCGGCAAGGACAAGACGGCGGAATTAGTAACCAGAGACTTTTGGTGGCCCAAGGTGAGGGGAGAAGTCGCGGATTACGTCTCCAGGTGTGACACCTGCCAAAGGGCCAAGCCAGTACATAGGAAGCCGGCGGGTCTACTAGAACCCCTACAGACGCCGCTCGAACCGTGGGAGAAAGTGGCCCTGGACTTTGTCACAGATCTGCCCAGCTCGCGAGGCAAAACAGCGGTGCTCGTGGTCGTAGACATGTTCACCAAGATGGCGCACTTTATTCCGTGCGCGAAGGTGGCCACAGCGGAACAGACCGCCAAGCTGTTCATAGACCACGTGTTCAAAGCTCACGGCCTGCCGCGGTCCATCCTGTCCGACCGGGGTCGCCAATTCATCTCGAGCTTCTGGCAGAAGCTGCTGGGCATCCTGAACGTCAAGATCAACTTAGCGTCGGCACGACACCCGCAGACCAACGGACAAGCGGAGAGGGTCAACGCCATCATGCAGCAGTACCTGCGATGCTACGCCAATCAACAACCCTCGACCTGGGTGGACTACCTACCGCTGGCCGAGTTTGCCTACAACAACACGAAGCACGGGTCTACAGGAGTGACACCGTTCTTCGCCAATAATGGGCGGCATCCCAGAACTTTCCCGGGGTTAGAGACGAAGGGGGAGGGGGAGCCAAGGGGAGCAGAGCACTTAGCAGCAGAGTTACAGGAGGTCCACGAGCAACTCCGCAGGCAATTGGAACTGGCGAAACACGCCTACAAAATGCAGGCAGACAAGCACAGGAGGGTCGGGGAGGACATCCGGGTGGGGGACTGGGTCTGGTTAGCAGCCCAGGCAGTGCCGGCCAGGACGCTAGCTAAGAGGAAGCTCAAGCACAAGCAGCTGGGACCTTACCAGGTCGCGGCGCAAATCAATCCAGTGGCCTTCCGGTTGACACTCCCGGAGGGCTCCAGAATGCATCCAGTCTTCCATAGGTCAGTGCTCACACCCTACAGGGAACCCCACAGGTTTCAGGCGACAGGGAACGCGCCAGACCCACTTAACGAATCTCCGAAGAGCGAGGGGTCACGGAGGGCGACGCCACTCAACGAGGTCACGGAGATTTTGGACTAGAGGTGGGGGGAAGAGGGGGTGGAATACCTCCTCGCCAGGGAAGGTACCCCAGCCAGCGCTAACAGGTGGGTACCGTGCTATGCCGTGGAGGAGCACTATCTTAAAGACGAGTTCCATGCACTCTTCCCACACAGACCTATGCCGGCAGAGTATTTCGACGACTGGCTCTTCACACCCACTCTGTCAGCCAGTACGTTCCAGGGTTTTTCATCAGCTGAAGAGACGACGCCGGATACTAGCTCCTCGGAGGGGTCTCTCTCGGGGTTTGCCACAGACCGCTCCTATTGGTGGGACACTCAACCGGAGGTGGGGTGGCGCAGGGAGTTGCTGCGGGGACCTTTGCAAGCAGTCTCACCAGAGGTACCCGGGGGAGGGGAGGACATGGACGTGTTGGGGGAGGATCCTGGATTCGAGCACATCAGCAGAGAGATGGAAGCAGAGGAAATCGACGTCGACGAGCCCGTTGCGGTTGGGCCGGATCCAGTGGACCGGCTACACACCAGGGGGGAAGAATGGTATCCCGCACTCACACCCACTGGACTGGAGCACCCGGAACCCACACCCGAAGAGGGGGAGGGGGGAAGGGGGGGCTTCGAGGGGGGGATGGATGTCAGGGAATCAGGAGCAGGAGCACTAGGGAGAGAGGATTGGGAGAGCGAAGGGGAAGAATCCGAGGGCAGCGTAGGGGAGTATGACAGTGGCCCGAGAGATTCCATGAGCTTCTCCAGCGAATCAGAAGATTCCCAGAAGGGGGCGCCGATGGTCAGGGCAAGGGGGGTCCCAGGGGGGACGCACCAGAAACAAGGAGCCAGAGGGGAACCCCAAAGCAGCAGTGGAGGATTGGGACCAGTTTCCCCACCAAAGCGTAGTGGGGGGGAAGAGTCACATGTGTCAGGAGCAGTGTCTCCTCCAGAGAGGGAGTCAGGGCTGACCACGCCTCCAACGGAGGGGAGGTCAGTTGCAGCTAGCCCCCCCGAAGGGGGAAGCAGTGACAGCAGCAGTGGAACGGTCAGGAGGAAAGCTGCTGGCTGGGCGCGCGCGCCAAGTTCAAATGTGCAGGCGCGCGGAACAGCAGGAGACCCGGATGGGGAACCAGCTCCTAAAGCCCGCCGGAGGGAGGGAGAAGGCTCAGGGGAATCAGCGGGAGAAGAGGCTAGAAAGGGCGGAACCCCGGCGGGCAGGCGGACCCAGAGGAGGAAGGAGCAGCGGAGAAGGTGGAGCAAGGCTAGAATCTTAATTTGGTGTCAAGGGGGAGGAGACTCAGACGGAGCATCAGTGGTCTGACACTAGACGTGGGGCTGCACGCTGCGGCTCTGGAAGTGAAACTGAACTTCAATAAAGACTTTTATACTTAACAACGAAGCAGCGTTGGTCCTTTGTGAGCTGGGACCTAGGGTAGCTCTGACAATATCTTTAATTGGAATACAAAGAGGGAGGTGGGAGGGAGTCAGGAAAATAAGCTAAAAAGGAAAAAATGGTGAGAAATTGAAAAGAGAGATTTTTATTTTTCTTGTTTTTTCTTCTTTTATTTTGTTTTTTTTTCTCTATGTTTTTTCTATGCTTTTTGTGTTGAATTTATTGTTTAAGACTTTGTAAGCTTCTTTTCTGTTTTGTTAAAATCCAATAAAATATTATTATAAAAAAAAAAGAAAGAGCGTGCACCAGCCTTGGAATGTGGCATGTTATTTCAGAGGCTCGTGTCGCTAATTGACTGATACTGCGTATCTACAGGAGATCGATGGATCGTCCGGAGGCGACGTGGAATCATGATGGCCTCTGTCCCCCTGGCAGTATCCCAACACACATATGTGTTCCTCTTAAGGCGGAACGGAACATCAATATCCTGACATCCTCCCCCTTTCTGTGTTGCCTCTGGTACCTGTAATTCAACACAATTGCAACCTTTGTACATAAACCTTAAGTTGTTCTCTGTTAACAACCTTAGACAACAGATCTGCAGGAATTTCATTTCCGGGCATGTAGGACACCTGAATGAGTCCTTTCTGAACACACTCTCTTGCACGATATAACTTAATAATGCGCTGCATGAAGAACTACTTCCTTTACTCTGTCCTGAATCTTCCAACATTCAATGACCATTTTCTTCATGGTTTCAGCCAACCCACAGTGGAGGAGCTACAAGTACAACTCCATCTCCTCGGACAAACAGCATCGGAATACAGTGGTACCTCGGGTTACATACACTTCAGGTTACAGACTCCGCTAACCCAGAAATAGTACCTCGGGTTAAGAACTTTGCTTCAGGATGAGAACAGAAATCGTGCTCTGGTGGCGCGGCGACAGCAGGAGGCCCCATTAGCTAAAGTGGTGCTTCAGGTTAAGAACAGTTTCAGGTTAAGAGCGGACCTCCGGAACGAATTAAGTACTTAACCCGAGGTACCACTGTATTCCTTTTGGTAGATTTATAAATCTCTTCATAGGTTTCTTCATCCATTTCTATTGTTGTCACAGTCTCCTCAACATCACCCAAAATCTTATTTAAGTGCTGGTAACAAGCAAATAATCTGCCTCGAAGTTTTCGGTCATTTCTCATTTTTGCATCAATTCGTTCATCAAGACTAAGCTTGATGAGATCCAAGGGCTCTTCTACAGTATTTGTGGTTTGTTGCTGCTCCACCTCGTCTGCCATTTTTTCAAAGCCCCTCCAATGCTCTTTTGGAGGTGAGGCCAGAATTCTGTGGTTCTAGGCTGAGTGTTGGAAGTGAGAGGGAGGGAGGAGAGATTTTGGCGACACCCCCAGAGGGCCCGCTGTGTCTTCCCAGTTAGCCTTGAAAAGGCCCTGTCTCATCTCCCCCTTGTGAGCGTGGCAAAAATAGGAGGAACAGGTGGCCGCCCACCATTGAGCTAAAGCCCCCTCCCACTGCTGTTGCTTGGCCCCTGCCCTCCCCCAGTGGCCCCCCTCCACGCCCCACAGATGAAGTCAGGCCCAAGGAAGGAAGTTTGCATTGGCAGCTTTTGCCGAGTTTTCAAGAGCAGTGTGCATAGAGCAGGCACATTTTCATATTTTTTTTTTAAATGATATTTATTAGAATTTTCAAAATGTTACAAAATAAAATATAGACAAAAACAGATGCAAATTCAAACCAAAAAAAGAAAAAAAGAGAAGAAAAATACAACAATACATCACAAACAATTAAAAACATTAAAAAAACAAATTCATTATTTCCAAATCCTCAACTGTCATTACCTTCTTTCTTAGACCTCCTCCTCCTCCCTTTCTTTGTATCCTAGTTGTTAATTATCCCAGCAAATCCTTTCCATATTTCATAATATTCTGTCATTACATTACCCTAATCTGTTTTAGTCTTCTCTTTCTATAATAAGATAAATCTTAAAGCTTAAAACTTAAATCTTGTCCTTACCAGCTTCTCATAACCATAACATTCTTTCATAATTCTTTAAACATTTTTGCTAAAGCCAAGTAATTTCATTCCAACATTTTCCTAATGTTCTTCAATTTTATAAAACAGTTCTAATGGTAGAGAAAAAAAAATACAAACAAGTCCAATCTTCATCCAACGTCCCTTCCTCCTGGTTCCGGGTTTTGTCAGTCCTTTAGAGCAGGCACATTTTCAGGCAGGTGGGCGACAGCTTAAGAGGGATGTGCTTATCACTGCACCTTCACACCCGTCTCTCTCATCCTCCTACCCCTTGTTCTTTGGCTGAGCTCCTTGAGGCACCTTGGATCATGGTTTCCATGTCAGCTGAGCCCTATTTTCACCTGGGAAGGCCAAACAGATTAAGCCCCAATCCCTCCAGCTGGTGTTTAGAGAGGAACACAACAGAGTGGCTTTGAAGTGAAGGTTTGTTTAGGGAACATCAGAAAGTAAGAAGAAGATCGCTTGTCAGATATGGTTTATTTATCTTGCATAGCCTTTACCAGCCTAATGCGAGAGGGAGGGGGGAAACTCCGCTTTCTCCACACCACATGCAATTGTTTATGCTTCCATCAGGTCGCCTCTGGTCCCCTTTTCTCTACACTAAAAAGCCCCGACCGCTGCAGGCTCTCCTCGCAGGGGAGCCTCTCCATCAACCTCAGCCGTTTTGCAGATTTCAGCCGATGGCTTGTGCGAGCTTTGCAAGCGACACCTTCCATTTTTGCGGCCTGTGTGCCCAGGAGGAAGTCCCTCCATTCAAGAGAGGTTACCCCATTCAATGCACACACCCCCTTATTTCCCCTCCCCCTCCCCCCTGCTGCAGATGTGAAATTCGTGGAGAATTCAAGTGTGGTGAAGGAAGCCCAGGAAAAGGCCAACACAGCCCTGATGGAGTACACCCTCTGCAACTACCCACACGCCACAGACAAGTTCCGCCAGCTTCTGGTGCAGCTGGCTGACGTCCGGTCCCTGAGCATGCAAGTGGAGGAGTACCTGTACCACAAGCACCTGAGCGGGGACGTGCCCTGCAACAGCCTCCTGATTCAAATGCTCGACGCCAAGCGGACTTGAGAGCGCAAAGCAAGGCTCTCTGTCCCCCCTTCGTCTGGGGAAGAGACTCACGGCAGCAGAAGTGCAAGGGTGGTGGCAGATAGGTCAGGCCCCGGGTTTGGGGGGTGTAGGGTGACAGGGAAGGGTGAATGTCTTGTCATCCCCTCCCCACAGGCGACATCTCCCAGTTCTGACTTTCATACATGCCATAGAGAAGCTCCAGGTCTCCTAGTTTCCCCACCAGGCAGCTGCGGGAGCAAACCCCAACCCTTGCCTGCATTTTGGTGTGATTCCTCCTGAGTTCCAGGCTCTCGCTCTCTAAAAGCCATGGGGCTAAGCTGTGTGGGGACTGCCCTTGGAGGCTGTTTAGGGGGTGCTTTGGGTGGGGGTTGGCTTTCCTAACTGGGCGGGAGAGGAGTCTTCTCCCAGGGTGTGTGAGAGAGGAGGCATCTGCCCGAGCTCCCCACCTGCTCTCCAGGCATGGTCCTCTAGCTAGATGGCTGGGAAAAGATGGAGAGAAAAAGGCCCAGTACAGCTACCCATTGGACGGCCCCTGCACCCCGTCTGTCCATCTGCAGGTAGTGGCCAGGTTGGCCACAAGGATGATTTCTATGGCCCATGGGCCACCATGAGAGCGAGTTTGTTGTGCCTCAGATACACTGAAATCACTCTCCCCCTTGGGGCTTCATTTTGGGAGACCTTTCTCCAAGGCCTTGCAGCTATGAGTTGAGCAAGTCCGGTGCTCCTTTTATAGTTTGCGTTGGTTATCTGTTAGTTGCATTCTCATATATATTTCCCTGTGGGTTTTGATTACACTTTGCAGCATTTTCTGCTCCACATATAATGTTTGGACTACTTTTGTGTGTCTCTTCTGGTTTGAAAGAGTTGGAGAAGACAGTTTGGAAGTGCCAGGCTCTGCCTGTATGTGTTTGTTTTTTCTGAAATAAAAAGTGCTCTTAAGTGTCTCCCTTCTCAACATTTTACTCAGAAGGTCCTTCTGAGCATTGGTTAGTGGTGAACTATCTTACCAAATAAGACATTCCAATAAAGTTTTCAATTCAGTTATAGCTCTGTGTGTGCGTGTTTTCTTTTCCTCCCCTCCTCAAAAAAGTCTGCATCTTTGGTTGGGTACCATTCAGGGCGGTAGGCAGAAAGGCACTCTGCACCTGATCAGAGACTCTGCTCAATTTATCACTACATTACAGGTTCAGGGCTGAGTCCTGCCATGAGAGCATGATATGGGTGGTCAACACCTTGGGTGCAAGAAGTTTCCAGCAGCAGGGCCACATCCCTGTCTCTGCACATTTCTCTCCCTCTCTGAAGGACATCTTTTTGCAGCAGATGGTAGGCAGGCTATTTACAGACCTCCCATGGCTGAAGCTGTTCGAATAGTGTCCTCACAAGTGAGCCTGGGAATAGCAGCAGTTTGGGGGAGTTTGAAATTCTTATGCATGGACAGTTGGCCGGCTCTGTACGGAAAGGCAGGGGCACACACGCACGCACGCACACGCATGCACACACACACCACCCTCCCCATAATCCTCAGCTAAAGACTCATTAGTCTCCTGCACTAATTGGCTTCAGTGGGCAAATGCTGGCCTTCTGCAATGGCATTTGTCTGGGCACCAGAATTAAAATACGAGCCACCATTTTTCCTTTTTTCCTTTTTTTTCAAATAATCTTTAGAATGGGGAAAATTTATGTTGTGTACAGGAAAGATAAGATGAAATAGTAAAACCAGTAGAATTGGAAACAAACCTCATAACAGGAAAGATTAAGAACAGTGATGGATAATGAAAATAAGAAGAAGGGAAATGTATAAGGAAACTATCGTATTTTTCGCACCATAACACTCACTTTTTTCCTCCTAGAAAGTAAGGGGAAATGTCTGTGCGTGTTATGGAGTGAATGCCTACGGATGGCGGGGGGATCTGCTGCAGTCGTGAGCAGAGGATCCATGGTTCCCCTTCCTTCCCTCCTCTGTGGCTCGCTTTGAAACAGCAAAGTGGGAGAAGAGCCGCTGAGCGAGGAGGAGAGAGAGACAGAGAGCCTGCTTGCTTTAAAGGAGCAAAGCGGGAGAGGAGAGGAGAGGAGCTGCTTACACGAATGTAAGCGGCTCCTGTCCGGTTGGCTCCTTTAAAGCAAGCAGGCTCTCTGTCCCTCTCTCCTCCCCACTCGCTAAATAGCAGCAAAGATTTTTCAAGCAGGCTCTCTGTCTCTCTCTCCTCCACACTCGCTAAATAGCAGCAACGTTTTTTCAAGCAGGCTCTCTGTCTCTCTCTCCTCCACACTCGCTAAATAGCAGCAAAGATTTTTCAAGCAGGCTCTCTGTCTCTCTCTCTTCCCCACTCGCTAAATAGCAGCAAAGTTTTTTCAAGCAGGCTCTCTGTGTCTCTCTCCTCCCCACTCGCTAAATAGCAGCAAAGTTTTTTGCAAGCAGGCTCTCTGTCTCTCTCTCCTCCCCACTCCTCTTATAAGAGCCTTCTCCTTTTATACCCCTCTTCTGCATTATTAACAGCATCCTTCTCCACCCACCCCACGCGTGTTTCTTGTCCCTTGAGTGCTTTTCCTTCCCTCCCCACTTAAAACATGGTTACAAAGCACGGATCCACACAGATCCTCAGGATTTTTGCACTGGGTCACCCCAAATTCACCATCAGATCACATAGCATGTCCATGGCTACAGCTTGCACCAAAATAATCACACACCCACTGTTGCCTGGGGCTGCAGTGGTGCAAAAACGTGGTCACAATGCACGGATCCACATGGATCCTCAGGATTTTTGCATTGGGCTACCCCAAACAGTTCACATGTCTGTGGCCACAGCATGAACCACAAAAATCATACATCCACTGTTTCGTTTAGAATATTTTTTTCTTGTTTTCCTCCTCTAAAAACTATGTGCGTGTTATGGTTGGGAGCGTGTTATAGAGTGAAAAATACGGTAATATAACTAACAGTAGTGGTAAATGCATACAGAAAGACAACAAGAATTGTATAAACACAAGGATTTAATCTGCAAGTATTTGGTTCTTTGCTTGCAAATCTCTGAGTTCAGCAAAGCCAAACAGGATCTATTGTCTTGATACACTTGTATAGGACATTTCACAGAAGCTCTGATGTGCTGAAGCAGTTGCACCAACCATTCACAATCCATGAGTGAAAATGACAGGGCATTGAGTTCTGCTTCACAGGAACTTAGGTTTACTGTTGTCTGCTTTTTGCACAACCAGTCAAACAGACAATGGTTGTACATGTAGCATACTCCAGAAGTGCTTGTACCATCTGTGGTATCACTTCCAAAGCAAGCATCTGCAAAGATTTCAAGACCTGCAGTCTTCTGACTAGTGAACCTCAGTCTGTAGTGCAAAGTCCCCTTCAAATAGCGGGCTATGCGCTTCAGAGCTTTCCAATCCTGAACAGTAGGATTGTTGGCATGTCTGCTAAGCAGGTTAGTGCTTACAGCTATGTCAGGTCTTGAACATCTAGCAATGAAATTCAGCTTGCCTAGAATGCATCTGTACAGTGTGGTGTCAGAAAATGCTTCAGCAGTACTATCTACCTGGTAACCTGTCACCATCGGTGTGTCTGCTGGGTTTGCATCAACCAAATTCAGCCTGGTCAATACATCAGCAATTTTCTGTGTCTGGTGTACCAGAAAATTACCTGTTTGGTCCTTCTTCACCTGCAAAGAAAGATAGTTGGATACCTCACCAAGATCCTTCATGTCAAAGTGCTCCTTCAGCTGAGCTAGGGTGCTTTCGTACAAAGCCTGATTCTTCCAAAACAAAAGAAGATTATCAACAAAACATAAACAATACAGATTGTTTTGCCCCTCCTCCTTGACAAACACACATGGATCAGCTTTGCCTTGGTGAAAACCAAGAGAAAGCAATGTCTCGGTGAGTTTTGTGTTCCAACACCTGGCACTCTGCTTGAGACCATATAGGCATTTCCGTAGTTTACAGACCATTCCCTTCTGTACCTGCACTCCATCAGGTGGAAGCATATACAGTTCCTCCCCCAAAACCCTGTACAAAAAAGCTGTGTTCACATTGTGATGAGAAACATGCAGTTTCTCTTCTGCAGCAATCTTGAGCATTAGCCTAATGCTCTCATACTTGACGGTGGGTGAGTAGGTCTCGTGGTAATCCTGTCCTGGTACCTGAGAAAAACCTCTGGCAACCAATCTGGCTTTGTGTCTGACAACCTTGCCAGCCTGGTCTGTCTTGGCCTTTTGCTGCCAACCAGCCTCATTCCTGGGACTACTGGCACTAGGTTTGGTTCCTATCCAAGGAATCAACTTCAGCCTTCATGGCATTAAGCCATGGTTCAGCATCTTTAGAGGTTAACACCTGAACCTCTTTGAAGCTTGCAGGTTCCCACACCTTCTCTGAGCTACCAAGAACCGCAGTTGCTGTCTTAGCAAACTCATCAGCAAATCTGTTTGGAGGTTTGTCTTTTGTGGCCCTTTCAGATCTGCATACTAGACGCAAGTCTTCTGCACTCATCTCCTCTTTCTTAGGAGAAAAGTGGCCAATGGTGAACAGTGGTTCTTCCAGTTCAGTGTCAGATGTATCAGATGGTCTGACTGAGGCCTTTGCGCTCTTGTAGTCTGCTGTGTCATCACTGTCGCTGACATCAGCAGCAGCGCCGCCCACTGAGCTGGAATCTGAACTCTGATCATCATCCTCAGCTTCCTCTTCTTCCTCAGCCTCTTCATCCTCTTGTGAGTGACTCTGGAAAATTCCCACATTTTCAGGGGGCTCTGCTAGGGGCGCCACAGAAGATGGCCGACAATACCATTTCTCCAGCTCCCACGAGGTAATTTAGAGGCTGAGATGGGAGTAATCAGTGTCCCAAATTCTTCCCGGTGGAAGGGAAGATGCAGTCTCATCCGCGGTGCCCAACAAACCACCCCCAAGTTCGTAGAGAAGGAGGGGGTGGGGGCACTGGATGGAAAGCCCCCGAGGGAGTTCGGATCTCCTGGACGCTGTCTCCGCGAGCGCACCTAGTTCCATTTCTTAAGATAAAAATTTCGATTTAAGTTTTGGACATACTTCAAGCGAAGAAGGGGTAATTAATCTGCCAATTAAGCCAGCCACTGAGGTGCCAAGAGTGACAGAGAGGAAGAAAGATAACATCTAAGAATAACATCTATGTTGGAATGGAATAGAAGGAAGAAGAGATAAATTACTCTTTAGCAAATATTTTTCGGATAAGATCTAAATCGACTAAAGTTAAAGGGAAAAAATTGCCAGGGGATGTGATAGCCATGTTCAACTCGCTGGACATAAGAAATGAAATATTGAAACAGAACTACAGCAAAAGGTTATATATTGAAGGAAACTCAATTATTATATTTAGAGAGATTCCTTTGAGATTTCTTAGAAGGAGAGATGCTTATAAAAAATTAGCTAGTCAGTTGAAGAAAAACGGGGTCCTATATAGATGGGAGTTTCCGGAAGGCATTTCATTCTATTTCAAGGAAAAAAGATTCAAACTGTCAACCACCTCAGAACTGGAAAAATTTGAAAGGAGATACGAGAAGGATTTCGGAAAGATAGTGGGAGGGGGAGGAGACGGAGGAGCGGCAGGGGGAGGGGACGGGGGGGAGGGGTCGGAAGAAGAAGAAAGAGGGGTAAACTTAACAGAAGAAAGAGAAGAAGTAGAGAAAGAAGACAAGGAAAAGTAGTTTGCACACAGATTTTGACAATTTATAAACACTTTATAATAGATGGCTTTAAAAATTCTGACTTGGAACGTGAATGGACTGAACAATAAAAATAAAAGGAATCAGATTGCTCACACGCTATTGAAAAAGAACCTTGACCTAATCTGTCTACAAGAGACTCATGTAATAAATAAACACAGGAGAATCTTGAGTAATAAGAGGTTAGGGATGGATTTTGTGACTGCCGATAAGGTTAAGAAAAGAGGTGTGGTACTATATATAAAAGAAAAATTTGATCCTGAGTTATTGTATAAAGATGATCAAGGGAGAGTGATTGTAGTACAGATGGTGTTTCAAGGAGAAAAAATAATCGTGGTTGGAATATATGCACCTAATGATAAAAAGTCAGCTTTTTTCCTCGAATTAGGTAATAAGTTAATGGAATGGATGGATCACAAAATGATATTAATGGGTGATTTCAATGGTGTGGTTTCACCGAAATTGGACAAGTCAACAAAAAAGGAAGAGACTAAGGAAGGGAAACTACCCCGATCCTTTTTTGAGCTAGTTAACAATATAGGATTAATTGACGCCTGGAGATTCAAAAACCCTACTACAAAACAGTATACGTTCTTCTCAAACCCCAAGCAGAGCTGGGGGAGAATAGATAGTATTTGGATATCGAAGGAATTGACGCAGAATTTAAGCAAATGCGAAATTCTAGCACAAACTATTTCTGATCACAATCCGGTATCTATGGAGATAAAAGGCAAAGATACTAGAATAGGTAGATGGAGAATGAATGAATTTTTATTCAACGATCAAAGAATAGTAACTAAAGCTAAGGAAACAATTGAAGAGTACTTCAAATGGAATTTAAATGGGGAAACAGCTCTAGAGGTAGTGTGGGATGCAGGAAAGGCAGTCATGAGAGGCTTCCTGATCCAGAAAAACAGTCAATTAAGAAAAGAAAAAGAGAAAAAGAAAGAGCAAATTCTAACTCAGATTATGGAAAATGAAAGAAAATTAACTATAAATCCCGGTGATGAGAACGTAAAACAAAACATAAAGATATTACAAGCCAAATTTTCAGTAATAATTAATCAGGAAATTGAATGGAAAATAAAAATGATGAAACAGAAAAATTTCGAATCAGCCAATAGGATAGGGAAATACTTGGCATGGCAAATAAGAGAAAGAAGGAAACAAAACATGATTAGTAAGATAAAGGATGGAGAAAGGATTGTAGAAGAACCAAAAGAAATAAAAAGGACTTTCCAGAAGTACTACAAAGAACTATACAAAAGAGGCAAAGAAACAGATCATGAAATAGACTGCTTTATGCAAGAACATCAGATGCCACAGATCTTAAAAGAAGAAAAAGAGTTACTAGACCAGACTATTACACAAGAAGAGATAAAAAGGGCTATAAAAAGGATGAAAATTGGAAAAGCGCCGGGGCCGGATGGCTTATCGGCTAAGTATTATAAGACATTAAGCGATCAAATATCCCCAATTCTATGCGAAGTGATGAATGGTATCTTAAAAGAGGGGAGGATCCCGAACACCTGGAAGGAAGCATATATTACTTTAATTCCTAAAAAAGAGGTCGATATGTTGGAGCTGAAGAATTATAGACCAATTTCGTTACTAAACAACGATTATAAGTTGTTCGCAGACGTAATGGCAGAAAGATTAAAAAAGGTATTAAATAATAGAATTCATAAAGATCAAACGGGCTTCCTTCCAGGGAGACAATTGAGGGACAATGTAAGAAATGTGATAAATATTATTGAATATCTGGATATGAGAATAGATAAGCAGGCCGCCCTGGTATTTATAGATGCCGAAAAGGCATTTGATAATGTTTCATGGGGGTTCATGAGGAAAAGCTTGGAAATGATGGGGATGGGAGAAAAATTTAGAAAAGGTATCGAAGCAATCTATCATGAACAAAAGGCAAAACTCATAATAAATAATACTATGTCAGAATCTTTTGATATATTTAAAGGGACTAGGCAAGGTTGTCCTCTGTCTCCTTTATTATTTATAATAGTATTGGAAATATTCAATAAGAGATTAAGGGAAACAACAGAGATTAAAGGAGTCAGAGTAGGAAAGAAGGAACACAAAATAAAAGCTTTTGCCGATGATATTGTATTAACACTGGAAGACCCAAAACACAGTGTAAAAGAAGCTTTAAAAAAATTTGAAGAGTTTGGTGCAGTGTCAGGACTTAAGATCAATAAGAACAAAACTAAAATGTTGGTTAAAAATTTGACAAAGGAAGAAATGTTAGATTTAGAGCAAAGGACGGGACTTATGACAGCTAAGAAAGTGAAATACCTTGGAGTGTGGATTACGGTAAAGAACATTAATCTCTATAAAGACAATTATGAGGTCACTTGGAGGAATATTAAGAAAGATCTTGAAATCTGGGGGAGAATGAGGCTATCCTTCTTGGGGAGGATAGCAGTGGTGAAAATGAATGTTCTCCCCAGAATGCTGTTTTTATTTCAAACTATACCCGTACTCAAAGGTTTAAGACAATGTAAAGAATGGCAGAGAGCCCTGGGGAAGTATGTTTGGCAGGGAAAAAGACCACGAATAAAAATGAAAATATTGGTTGATAGAAAGGAAAGAGGGGGCTTTGCTCTACCGGATTTGAGCATATATTATGAAGCGGCATGTCTACTATGGTTAAGAGATTGGATTAGACTGGAAAATAGAGATATATTGGATCTGGAGGGCTTCGATAATAGGTACGGGTGGCACTCGTACCTATGGTACGAAAAGGTGAAGGTGCACAAGGGCTTTCTAAATCACATTTTCAGGGGACCAATATTTCAGGTATGGGAGAGAAATAAAAACTTATTGGAAAGGAAGACCCCCTGGTGGATCTCACCAACAGAGGTGTTAACTATCAAGAAATCTAATATGGAAGAGAAAAATGTTACCTATGAAGATCTCATAAGTAAAACAGAACAAGGTATTAAACTTAGACCATATGAAGAAATAAAAGACTCACTTACTGGTTGGTTGCAATACCACCAGGTGAATGATTTGCTAAAAGAAGACAAAAAGAAGGCAGGTTTTGAGGATAAAAATCTAAGTTTAATGTGGAGGTTGTTGAAGGCAAGAGTAAAATACTGTCTAAAATATATGATATACTACTCGAGTGGTATACAAAAGACGAGGAGGTGAAGGAGGCAATGACCAAATGGGCGATAGATTTCGGGTATAATATTGAATTTGAAAGATGGCTGGAATTATGGAATAAAAATATAAAGTTTACAGCGTGTACGGCACTGAGGGAAAACGTATGGAAAATGATATATAGGTGGTACCATACACCGGTGAAATTGGCCAAAATGTATAGATTAAAGAACAAAAGTTGTTGGAAATGTGGTGAGGCGGAGGGCGATCTCTATCATCTATGGTGGTCATGCAATAAAGTGAAAGGTTTTTGGGAACTAATATATAATGAGCTTAAAAAAATTCTTAAATATACATTTCCCAAAAGACCCGAAGCCTTCTTGTTAGGAATTCTGGGTAAAGAAATCAAAAAAGAAGATAAGATAATATTTCTCTATGCCACTACAGCCGCAAGAATTATGTTGGCTCAAAACTGGAAAACGGAAGTTATACCTAATATAAATGAATGGCAGCTTAAAATGGTAAATTATGCAGAGCTTGCCAGGATAACAGCAAGAATACGAGATCAAGATGAACAGGAATTTCATAAAAACTGGAACAAATATTGGAAATATATTGGAAATAATTTGTAGATGATATTAGCGGGGATGGAGTAACGCTAACAGCAGCTAATATATAAGTTTAAAAACAAAGTACATGATTATAGAATTTTTATTTGATACTTACCAAAAGGGTAGAGGGGAGTCCAAAGGTTTTTTGTTTGTTTGTTTAGGGAAGGGATATAATAAACTATGTAAATGAAAGATATGTACATATATTGTAAGATTTATTAGCATGTTTATTTGTGTACCTTACATTTATAAGAATCTGTTTATTTACAAAAATTTGAATAAAAATGTATTGAGGAAGAAAGGAGGGGGGATAAAACTTTTTCTTTTTCTACAACGATAATACCTAACAACCCTCACCCCCCAAAGAACCGTTTACATTATTTACAGCAAGTGAGATGGGAAAATATAAACTGTGTGGAAATAATAATACTATATAACTAAAGCTTTTGTTTTTTGAAACGTTTGGAAGAAGATAAAAGACTCTCCAAATATTGATATTAGAAAGAAGCAGGATCTTGTTAGCCGCTGGAGAGACACCAAAAAACTTTGGACGGATTCTGAGAAGGGTGATGTGACGCGTTCTTTAATTGGGATCCGCCATTACGGGATAAGAACGAGTTGCAGAGATAAATAGTCTTGGGGGAGGTGAGCTCTTAATTTGTTATTATAGCTGTACTTTAAGTCCGATTTGGCAAATCTCCCCTAGAAAGACTAATGTTTGATGCAACCTGTCTGAGAAAATTAATGTGCAAACGCCCAGATTTTATTTCATCGGAACTGAGTGAAGATGGCGTCTGCCACCAGAGAAGGACTTTGGATTGATTCGGCATAAACACCAGCATGTGAGGACATTCTGCAAACAACAGACTTACCAGCTGCAAAAAAAAGGAGAGTCATACAAATTTCACACAGAAGCACATTATTGTTTATTTCAACTCGCCTGTGGAAACAACTCAGAGGCCACAAAAAGAAGGAAGGATAACAGCAGGAAGATTTAAAGAAGGAAATATTGGAAACTCAAGGCAGTAGAAACATAAGATGATTAGAGCCCCACTGAACTTGAAGCATGGGAAGCCCCAACAAAAATTTATAATTTGGCAGAATATTTGGATCCTTAGCATGAATCTCACTTACATATTCTGTTGGAAAATATTGGGTATGTACCTTTTATTGTGTTTTGTATACTCTGCTTTATTTTACAATGTGTATGCAGGTAGCTCAGTTTTGTTATCATTCATCAGTTCTATGCCTTGTATCTTATTTCCAGCTGATGAAGACTATTACAAAACAGTAGTATCATTCTGGAGACACTGTCCTTTTGAGGCTTTTGAGACATCTTCCATTGAAATTTTTGAGCTCAGGGACTTGAGAGCAGGATGTTGTTTAAGTTGGGGGGGGGAGGGATGTACTAGAAAAACTCTTGGCCTGCAGTTGTGTTTCTGAAGGTTCATCAACTGAGACTTCTGAGGTGGCTTCCTGTCTCCGAATGCAAGAGAAAGAAATGGACCAAAGGAAGTGTCATTTCACACAACACACAGTTAATTCATTTGTATTGTATTTGTTTGAGACATCACTGAACCTCTCTTTGTTGCAAGTGCCAGCTCTAGAGCAGAAAACGCCAAATGTGCTGAGAGGAGGAAGAGGAAGGTTAGACTTCTGCATGCAGTGCCACTTTTATTTTGAAAAATGCCCAAAGGCCCTTCATTATGACCAGACAAAATGTCACAAAATAGTGAGGTAAGCTTCTGAATCCACCAGAGCTCTTCTTCTTCAGGATGTGAGCAGGGGTGGGGGGACTGAGGGAAACAAAAATTTGGCTAGGTATTGAGGCCATATTGGTCAAAAGTTAGTTTTTGCTGTACGCTGCCTTAAAAGGGGGCTGGTTTGGGGGCTCACATACACACACACGGGCCTGTGTTCTACCTCCAAAGTCGGAGGCAGTTTGTCTCAGTTACTAGGAATAAAAAATGGACGGGACCCTTTCTCTCACTTTGTCTACCAATCCCCACACTTTCTCTTTTCTGCCCCCCCTTTTGTCCTCCTTTCCCCCTGGATGAATTAAGCCAACGGTTGCATGAAATGAGGCCAAGGGCTGGCAATTGCCCATCTCTTTGTGAAAGGGGCAGTTCTGCCCCTTGGTTGGGAGAGAGACATCATTTGGCCTTGGTTGGGAGAGAGCCAGTGTGGTGTAGTGGTTAAGAGCGGTAGATTCGTAATCTGGGAAACCGGGTTCGCGTCTCCGCTCCTCCACATGCAGCTGCTGGGTGACCTAGGGCTAGTCACACTTCTTTGAAGTCTCTCAGCCACACTCACCTCACAGAGTGTTTGTTGTGGGGGAGGAAGGGAAAGGAGAATGTTAGCTGCTTTGAGACTCCTTCGGGTAGTGATAAAGCGGGATATCAAACCCAAACTCCTCCTCCTCCTCCTCCTCCTCCTCCTCTTCTTCTTCTTCTTTGTCAGAGCTGCCCAAGGTCCCAGCTCACAAAGGACCAACGCTGCTTCGTTGTTAAGTACAAAAGTCTTTATTGAAGTTCAGTTTCACTTCCAGAGCCGCAGCGCGCAGCTCTACGTCTCACTGTCAGACCGCTGATGATCCCTCTGAATCTCCTCCCCCTGTACACCAGTTTAAGACCCTCGCCTTGCTCCACCTTTTCCGCTGCTCTTTCCTCCTCTGGGTCCGCCTGCCCGCCGGGGTCTCGCCCTTTCTAGCCTCTTCTGACGCTGATTCCCCTGAGCCTTCTCCCTCCCTCTGGCGGGCTTTAGGAGCTGGTTCCCCATCCGGGTCTCCTGCTGTCCCCCGCGCCTGCACATTTGAACTTGGCGCGCGCGCCCAGCCAGCAACTTTCCTCCTGACCGTTTCACTGCTGCTGTCACTGCTTCCCCCTTCGGGGGGGCTAGCTGCAACTGACCTCCCCTCCATTCCCCCACTCTCCGATGGAGGCGTGGTCAGCCCTGACTCACCTCCTCTGCCGGCTGGAGGGGACGCTGGCCCTGACACATGTGACTCTTCCCCCCCACTACGCTCTGGTGGGGAAACTGGTCCCGATCCCCCACTGCTGCTTTGGGGTTCCCCTCTGGCTCCTTGTTTCTGGTGCGTCCCCTCTGGGACCCCCCTTGCTCTGACCATCGGCGCCCCCTTCTGGGAATCTTCTGATTCGCTGGAGAAGCTCATGGAATCTCTCGGGCCACTGTCATACTCCCCTACGCTTCCCTCGGATTCTTCCCCTTCGCTCTCCAATTCCTCTCTCCCCAGTGCTCCTGCTCCTGATTCCCTGACATCCATCCCCCCCTCGAAGCCCCCCCTTCCCCCCTCCCCCTCTTCGGGTGTGGGTTCCGGGTGCTCCAGTGCTGTGGGTGTGAGTGCGGGATACCATTCTTCCCCCCCGGTGTGCAGCCGGTCCGCGGGATCTGGCCAGACCGCAACGGGCTCGTCGACGTCGATTTCTTCTGCTTCCATCTCTCTGCTGTTGTGCTCGAATCCAGGATCCTCCCCCAACACGTCCATGTCCTCCCCTCCCCCGGGTACCTCTGGTGAGACTGCGTGTAAAGGTCCCTTCAGCAGCTCCCTGCGCCACCCCACCTCCGGTTGAGTGTCCCACCAATAGGAGCGGTCTGTGTCAAACCCCGAGAAAGACCCCTCCGGGGAGCTTGTTTCCGGCGGCGTCTCTTCAGCTGATGAAAAACCCTGGAACGTACTGGCTGAAAGTGTGGGTGTGAAAAGCCAGTCGTCAAAATACTCTGCCGGCATAGGTCTGTGTGGGAAGAGTGCATGGAACTCGTCTTTGAGGTAGTGCTCCTCCACGGCATAGCACGGTACCCAGCTGTTGGCGCTGGCTGGGGTACCTTCCCTGGCGAGGAGATATTCCACTCCCTCTTCCCCCCACCTCGAGTCCAAAATCTGCGTGACCTCGTTGAGTGGCGTCGCCCTCCGTGACCCCTCTCTCGTTGGAGATTTGTTAAGTGGGTCTGGCGCGTTCCCTGGCGCCTGAAACCTGTGGGGTGCCCTGTAGGGTGTGAGCATTGACCTATGAAAGACTGGATGCATTCTGGAGTCCTCCGGGAGTGTCAACCGGAAGGCCACTGGATTGATTTGTGCCGCGACCTGGTAAGGCCCCAGCTGCTTGTGTTTGAGCTTCCTCTTAGCCAGCGTCCTGGCCGGCACTGCCTGGGCTGCTAACCAGACCCAGTCCCCCACCTGGATGTCCTCCCCGACTCTCCTGTGCTTGTCCGCCTGCATTTTGTAGGTGTGTTTCGCCAGTTCCAATTGCCTGCGGAGTTGCTTGTGGACCTCCTGTAACTCTGCTGCTAAGTGCTCTGCTCCCCTTGGCTCCCCCTCCCCCTTCGTCTCCAAACCGGGGAAAGTTCTGGGATGCCGCCCATTATTGGCGAAGAACGGTGTCACTCCCGTAGACCCGTGCTTCGTGTTGTTGTAGGCAAACGCGGCCAGCGGTAGGTAGTCCACCCAGGTCGAGGGTTGTTGATTGGCGTAGCATCGCAGGTACTGCTGCATGATGGCGTTGACCCTCTCCGCTTGTCCGTTGGTCTGCGGGTGTCGTGCTGACGCTAAGTTGATCTTGACGTTCAGAATGCCCAGAAGCTTCTGCCAGAAGCTCGAGACGAATTGGCGACCCCGGTCGGACAGGATGGACCGCGGCAAGCCGTGAGCTTTGAACACGTGGTCTATGAACAGCTTGGCGGTCTGTTCCGCTGTGGCCACCTTCGCGCAAGGAATAAAGTGCGCCATCTTGGTGAACATGTCTACGACCACGAGTACCGCTGTTTTGCCTCGCGAACTGGGCAGATCTGTGACGAAGTCCAGGGCCACTCTCTCCCACGGTTCGAGCGGCGTCTGTAGGGGTTCTAGCAGACCCGCAGGCTTCCTGCGTACTGGCTTGGCCCTTTGGCAGGTGTCACACCTGGAGACGTAATCCGCGACTTCTCCCCTCACCTTGGGCCACCAAAAGTCTCTGGTTACTAATTCCGCCGTCTTGTCCTTGCCGAAGTGCCCAGCGCTGGGTGCGTCGTGTAACTGCTGCAGGACTTTCGCGCGGAGGTCGTCTCCGGGTACGTAGAGAGCCCCTTGGCGGATGAGCAGTCCGTCTCGTATCTGGAACTCGTCGTCCTTCGCTGTGCCTCTTCGCACCTCCTCCATCTTGGATTGTGCGAACGAATCCGTCTGCAGCGCTCGACGCACCGCGTCCAGGTCCACGGCAGCTGAAGCGCACGCCCATGCTTTCGGTGCGAAAATGTGCTTGGCCGCCACCGGTGCCGCTTCCTCGAGATACTGCGGCTTCCTGGATAGTGCGTCCGCCATGACGTTGTTGTCTCCCGGGATGTATTCTATCCGGAAATCGAAATCCGCAAAGAACTCCGCCCAGCGGATGTGTCTCTGGTTCAGGAACCGCGCCGTGCGCCAGTACTCCAGGTTCTTATGGTCCGTGCGGACTTGCACTGTGTGTCTGGCTCCGACGAGGAAGTGCCGCCACGCCTTGAAAGCTGCATGAATGGCCAGCAACTCCTTGTCCCAGATGGTGTAGTTCTGTTCCGCCTTGCTGAGTTTCCTGGAGTAGAATGTGCACGGCCTCCATTCCCCTTGCGGATCTTGCTGCAACAGGACGGCCCCCACCGCTCTGTCCGAGGCGTCCGTCTCAACCCTCATTGGTCTGCTGGGGTTTACATGTAGGAGCTGTTCTTCGGACGCGAAGAGACGCTTGAGTCTCCGAAAGGACTGCTCCGCCTGGTCCGTCCAGGTGAACTTCTTCTTCTTGGAGCTGAGGGTGTCCATGATAGCCGCCGTCTCCTTCGCGAACCCTTTGATGAACTTGCGATAAAAGTTGGCGAAGCCGACGAACTTCTGGACCTCCTTCCGATTGCGCGGGCTCTTCCAGTCCAACACCGCACGTACCTTGGTGCTGTCCATGGCGAGTCCCTTGTCGGACAGCTTGTAGCCCAGGAAATCCACCTCCGTCATGTCGAACTGGCACTTCTCTAGTTTGGCGTAAAGTTTGTGCTCCCGTAGCCTCTGCAGGACCTCCTTGACGTCCCCCTCGTGAGCCTCCTGCGATTCCGAGAAGATAAGGATGTCGTCTAGGAAGCAGACGCACTTCTTGTAGAGGAGTCCCGCTAACACGTGATGCATGAAAGCTTGGAAGGTATGGGAGCCATTTTGCAGACCAAAAGGCATTACGCGATATTCATAGGTGCCTAAAGGTGTAAACATGGCCGTCTTCCACTCATCGCCCTCCCGCATGCGTATAAGGTTGTACGCCCCTCGTAGATCCAACTTGGTGAAGAGTCGTCCCTTCCTCACCGTCGCGAGCAGGTCGTCGATCTTGGGCATGGGGAATGCTGTGGGCTTTGTCCTGGAATTTATGATCCTATAATCAACTACGAGCCTCCGTTGGGGCGTGTCCTTCTTCTTCACGAAAAACACGGGACTGCCCCCCACTGCTTTGGATTCTTGGATGAATCCCCGCTTCAAGTTGTGATCTATGAACTCCTTGAGTTCTTGCAGTTCGTCCTCAGACATGGAATACAGTTTTCCAGACGGCAGCGTCGCCCCCGGCAGGAGGTCAATCTTGCAGTCGTAAGGCCTGTGGGGAGGCAGCTTATCCGCTTCCCTCTCGCAGAAGACCTCCAAAAACTCCTTGTACTTGTTGGGTACAGCTTGCACCATGCCTAGGTGTAACTGCGGTTCATCCTCTTGCCCCTCGTCCTCCTGGCTGGTCCGGATGCAGTGTTCTGCACAGTAGGAGGAGCAGAAGGTCAATTGCCGCTGGTACCATGCTAATGCCGGGCTGTGCCTATCCAGCCAACTCATACCCAACACTATGGGCGTGTCCGACAGGTGGGTGACATTGAAGCTGATGACTTCGCAGTGGTTTCCAATTTGCATCACCATAGGCGGTGTTTGCTGTACCACCTCTCCTCCCAGTATCTTCCTGCCGTCGACCGTGACAACGTTTAGGGGCATGGTGGCTGGCAGGAGTGCTATGCGGTGTTGCTTAATGAAGTCCACTCCTACAAAGTCTGCGTTGCTCCCAGAGTCAATGGTGATTGGGACTTCCAGGGTGAGCCCATTGGGCAGCTGGAGCGATGCGGTGAGTTGCACCACTGGTTTGGGTGGGAGGGGGTCCGTGGGCTGTAAAATCTCTGGGGAGTGCTTCACTGACTCGCCTGGTTGGGCCCCAGTGGTTCCCCTTCCAACCAGGCTTCTTCGTTTAACTGCAGCTGTTCTGTCTGCTGACCTGTTCCCTTTACTGTTGCTGAGGCTGCAGTGTGCTTCTGGAGCCTCTGGGGACACTCTTTGGCCATGTGCTGTGCACTGTCGCAGATGTAACACTTCCTGGTCCCTCTAGGAGCCTTCGCCTTGACTGCTCCCGGTGTTTGGGCTCTGAAGGCAGTCTGAGCCCTAGCACCCCCTATCTCCATCGGCTCTTCTCCCCTCCCCAGTGGAGGCGTGGATAGCGCCCGCCCTGTCTCTCTGGGTAAGGAGGGGGTTGTCCTGGCTGGTGTGCTTGCCCTACGTCCTTCCTCCCTGCTCCAAGGGCGTTCTTCCAGGCGCACTCCAATCGCCAGCGCTCTTTGGGCAACTTCTATGGTGCTTTTGGGTCTCTCCCCCCGTGCCAGCTCATCTTTCACGGCCCCATTTAGCCCCTCCCTGAACAGGTCTCTGACGGCAATGGAGTCCTTCTCCCAGCCCAGCACGTTCAGTAAAGCAAAAAAGCGTGAGTGATATTGCCTCACCGTGGCTTTCCCTTGCTGCAGCCCATGCATTTCCCTCCGAGCCACATCCACATCTACCGTTGATTTAAAACAAGCGTCCATAGCTTTGATAAATGCATCGGAATCTCGGAGGGCGGGGTCATTTTCGCGCCACAAATTCCGCAGCCACGCTTTAGCTTCCCCATGCAGATGAGTAATTATGAATCCCACTTTCTCTTCCTCATCTCTAAAGTCTTTCCGAAGCAAATTGAGCGCGTAAACTATGTTGGCTCTGAAGTTAGGGTACTGCTGCAGGTTCCCGTCGAAGTGGGCTACTATGCTGCCCCCCCTCTTCCCGAGGCCAACTCCCTCCGGCTTGGATCCTGGCAGCCCCTCTTTGCCCAAACGTTCCCACCTGGCTTGTAGATCCCGGCAGAGCGCTGCTGCTTCATCTTCCCTTTTCCTGGATGCCTCTACTTCTGCATACAGCCTAGTGACTGCGCTTTGCAGTTCTTTCACCTGGTCCTCTGTAGTAGTCATCTTTGCCAATCTTCGTGAGCTCGCAAAACACCAAGTCTTGCCCCTCGCTGCACCAACTCACGCTGCGAGGTTTAATTCTGATAGGAGAGGGATCATACTGTCAGAGCTGCCCAAGGACCCAGCTCACAAAGGACCAACGCTGCTTCGTTGTTAAGTACAAAAGTCTTTATTGAAGTTCAGTTTCACTTCCAGAGCCGCAGCGCGCAGCTCTACGTCTCACTGTCAGACCGCTGATGATCCCTCTGAATCTCCTCCCCCTGTACACCAGTTTAAGACCCTCGCCTTGCTCCACCTTTTCCGCTGCTCTTTCCTCCTCTGGGTCCGCCTGCCCGCCGGGGTCTCGCCCTTTCTAGCCTCTTCTGACGCTGATTCCCCTGAGCCTTCTCCCTCCCTCCGGCGGGCTTTAGGAGCTGGTTCCCCATCCGGGTCTCCTGCTGTCCCCCGCGCCTGCACATTTGAACTTGGCGCGCGCGCCCAGCCAGCAGCTTTCCTCCTGACCGTTTCACTGCTGCTGTCACTGCTTCCCCCTTCGGGGGGGCTAGCTGCAACTGACCTCCCCTCCATTCCCCCACTCTCCGATGGAGGCGTGGTCAGCCCTGACTCACCTCCTCTGCCGGCTGGAGGGGACGCTGGCCCTGACACATGTGACTCTTCCCCCCCCCACTACGCTCTGGTGGGGAAACTGGTCCCGATCCCCCACTGCTGCTTTGGGGTTCCCCTCTGGCTCCTTGTTTCTGGTGCGTCCCCTCTGGGACCCCCCTTGCTCTGACCATGGGCGCCCCCTTCTGGGAATCTTCTGATTCGCTGGAGAAGCTCATGGAATCTCTCGGGCCACTGTCATACTCCCCTACGCTTCCCTCGGATTCTTCCCCTTCGCTCTCCAATTCCTCTCTCCCCAGTGCTCCTGCTCCTGATTCCCTGACATTCTTCTTCTTCTTCTTCTTCTTCTTCTTCTACTTCTTCTTCTTCCCTATATGTCTGTTTGGGGGGCTAACAAAGCAAGGATGCTGGCCCAGCGGCTGTTTCCAGGTCATTCTTTCCTCTGTCTTCCTACAGGGTCTCTACATCTCCTTGAGTTATCTTGGGAAGTTGCAAATAATAACATCTTAGCGTGTTAAGCATTTTATTCATTTGAATATTATCATCACATTTCCATATAATTATTATTATCTGCTAAGTTTGTTTGCTTTCCTTCACTTAGTTACTCCTCCTCCTCCTCCTCCTCCTCCTCCTCCTCCTCCTCCTCCTCCTCTTCTTCTTCTTCTTCTTCCCTATATATCTGTTTGGGGGGCTAACGAAGCAAGGATGCTGGCCCAGCGGCTGTTTCCAGGTCATTCTTTCCTCTGTCTTCCTACAGGGTCTCTACATATTCCTGGTCTATGCAATCTACAACAGCCAGGTGAGAGACAGCCACACTATGCAAGGGGGGGGGATTTGGCACCCTGTTTTCTCTGCAACAACTCTTCAGACTTTGAAAATGGGCTTGGAAGGATGTGATCAATGGCTTGTGAAACCAGCTAGTAAAGGACATCTACCCTCATGATCACGGCCTTGGGGGTCCCTGAAATCTGCTGGATCCTCCTGTGTGTGTGTGTGGTGGCATTCTGACTACTTGTCATTCTGCTGGCGAGATCTCCTAGGGCAGGCTTGGCCAAACTTGGCACACCAGCTGTTTTGGGACTACAATTCCCATCATCCCTGACCACTGGTCCTGTTAGCTTGGGATGATGGGAGTTGTAGTTCCAAAACATCTGGAGAGCCAAGTTTGGCCATGCCTGTCCTAGGGTCATCCAAGTTCCCACTAGATATTGTGCAAGCAATGCTAGTTTTCTGCATATACGTGGAACCCTAGGAGTCAAACCCCCGTGTAAGACACAGCCACACCACAGAGCAGGAGTGCGGAAACCTCCAGCCTGTGGGACAATCTCAGTCCTCCAGGCAGCCTGCAAAGCTAGCTGCAAAGTCTGTTGCATGTCAGACAACTTTGCTCCCCAACTGACTCCTCTGTGGACAGATGGCACCCAACGGAGGGTGGCAGTTGCTGCTGTTTTCCCCGCCTTTTCCTCTTCAGCTGAGGAAATAGCTACATAAGACTAGCAGGTGCATTTTAAAATACCAGGATCCCTGCCCCCCACCATGGTGCCCCTCCCCCACAGGAATCAACCTGGACCCTGCAATTGTCCCCTGAGGCTTTTTTGTGTGTGCCCCCCCCCGTGGGATATCTGGAGTGTGGCAACACAAGAACTGGCCTTTTCTGTGGTGACTCCCTGCTTGAGGAATGCTCTCCCCAGCGAGGCTTACCTGCCACCTTCATTGCACCTCTTTAGGCACTAGGCGAAAACCCGGCCTTTGGCTTTTAACTATCTCTACAGCCTTTTAGAGTGGGTGGGATTGTTGTAAACAAAATCTGCCCTTTTCCCTTATGGGGTATCCAAGAGCCCGTATAGAGTCCTTACATAGCTTCCCTATTGGTAGGAGAAAATAACAGAAGCCAACCAGAGAATATTGAGAAGCAAAGCACCTAGTAAGCCTGATCTTTATTGATCTGTTGCAACAGGGTCCTCACTCATCACATCGCAGGAGGGAGGAGGAACCCAGAACAATGACGCGCAAGGCCTTCTATAGACTTTTGAAATTGCCGCCCTGTAGATCAAGACCCCCCCCTGAAACACCATACATACATCACAGAAGGGGTGTAACCTAAGACCACCCCCCAGATACATCATACCTACATCACAGAAAAGGCGGTCTAAAACAGAAATTTGAATGTTGTTTTTGTGGGATGTAAACACAGGAGCAGTCAATAACAACATTCCTAGAGTGTACATGTTAGAACATGGGGAGGGATGTCTGTCTAGCAAGCAGGTAAACTTCCTGGGGACGGACTTCCTCCGCATGTGACCAGAGGTGGGTGTGGCCTCACCTGTGCAGGTAAATGATAAAAGCACAGGGCAGGCAGCCATCTCTCTCTCTCTCTCTGCCATCTTCCTTCGATGAGGAAACATCTAAGGATGCTCTCTTGGCTCCCAGCCAAGAGAGGAGATAAGGACTATCTTGCTACAAGATAGATTCTAAATGTATTTTACCTTTTTAAGCTGTCTGCCTTCTGGGATCATATTGTGAACAGAACGTGAGTAAACTCTTTTATACTTTTATGAAGACTGTGTCGTGTCTTGTATTTTAAGAGGGAACAAAAGGGGAAATTACCAGAGTAATTATTATAGAGGTTCTAGCGAACCTGTGCAAGCGTTACCATTGCGAACTTAAAGGGGAATGTCTATAAACTCTGCTGATATTTTGGGAACCTGTTAGCACAAATTGGATTAGGATATAATCTCACAATATATCCTCTCCTGCACCCCTGAACATTCCCACAAAGGGTTATTGGCCCCAGTATTGCATATTTCTGCATATTTTTGAAGGATTGTGTTGGATTGTGATTTTGAGTTGAGTAGTATTTTTCTGAGTTAACTTCCTGGTAAGCACATGGTCCTTTGTTCCATAGTGCAGTGGGGATTAAGCAACCCCCCCCCCTTCCCTCAGAGTTCACAGTGACCCAAGGCAGTGAAGAATTGTTTTGTATTTTGAGATTTTTGAGATTTGGATTTTAAAATTTGGAGGAGGATGAGGAAGCTGATGCGGTCGCAGAACCAGAGGTCAGGCGCTCGTCCAGAACCAACAAAGGTGTCCCACCATTACGGTTGTCCTACTTTGCAGGGTTGGCGTTTCCACAGGAACCTTCCACTTGGGAAGAGATACAGGAGATGCCAGCTGCAGAAGCCAGTCTCTGGAGGAAAGCCGCGCAGGAGGAGATGGATGCACTGCATCAGAACAAGACCTGGACACTCACTGAGCTGCCTCCTGGTAAGAAGGCCATTGGCAGTAAATGGGTTTTCAAGGTTAAGAAGGGGTCAGAAGGAGAAGTGCAGCGCTACAAAGCTAGACTTGTAGCACAGGGATTTTCACAGCGTTTTGGTGAAGACTATGATGAAGTTTTTGCACCAACGGTGAGGTACAGCAGCGTAAGAATGCTTTTAAGCATTGCGGCCTCCAAGAAAATGAGAGTGAAACACATAGACATTGCTACCGCTTTTCTACATGGGCAGATTTCAGAAGAAATTTACATGAAACAGCCCAAGGGTTTTGTAAAACCACATGAGGCACATTTAGTGTGCAAACTCCAGAAAGGACTTTATGGACTTAAACAGGCTGCCAGAGCCTGGAACCAGAAGTTGCATAAAATGCTGACGCAACTTGGGTACAAGCAAGGCGATGCTGACAAGTGCTTGTACAGTAAGTCAAATAATGGACAATTCTCATATATCTTAGCATTTGTTGATGACCTGATTATTGCCACAGCAAGTGAGAAAGACTATACACAGATAGTAAAACACCTTAGCAAAGAGGTGGAAGTCAAGGAGCTAGGAGATGTCCAGTACTACCTCGGGATCCAGGTGGAAAGAGAAGAGGACGGCTCATTTCTTCTCAGCCAAAGACAGAAGATCCACGAGCTGATTGAGCACATGCAGATGCAAGACGCACATCCAGTTGCTATACCGATGGCTACTGACTTCCTGAAGAATCAGCAGGATTCGAAGCAGTTGCCAGACAACAATGACTACAGGTCGGCGATTGGTAAACTTTTGTATTTAGTTACCACATGTAGACCTGACTTAGCTAATGCTGTGGGGATTCTTAGCAGAAAAGTGAATTCTCCCACTGAGCATGATTGGGCAGGTGTAAAGTGTGGTGCGATATTTGAAGGGTACCATGAATTGTAAATTAAGGTTACCAGCCATCAGAGACCCTAAGTTGGTTGGGTATACTGATGCGGATTGGGCTGGGGATAATGCTGATTATAAATCAACAAGTGGTCATGTTTTCATGTTTGGTGATGGACCTGTTTCATGGGGCAGTTATAAACAGAGCTGTGTAGCATTATCTTCCACAGAATCAGAATACGTTGCAGCAACAGAAGCCTGCAGAGAGATCGCCTGGCTTGATCAACTCATAAAGGACTTTGGGTTGGTGAGAAAAGGGCCTGTCAGCTTGCTGGAGGACAATCAAAGTTGCCTGAAGCTGACGCAGAGTGAGAAGTTCCTGGCCAGAACAAAACACGTTGGGGTTAAATACCACTACATACGCCAGATGATCCAGGATGGACTTGTGGAGCTATCCTACTGCAGCACCCAAGAGATGACTGCTGACATCCTGACGAAACCCCTACCAAGAGAGAGTTTCCAGAATCTACATGTCAAGCTGGGACTCTGGGTGGTTGAATAAAGTTGTTTATGTTTTGTATAATGTTGTATTGCCTGAGAAGGGGTATGTGGGATGTAAACACAGGAGCAGTCAATAACAACATTCCTAGAGTGTACATGTTAGAACATGGGGAGGGATGTCTGTCTAGCAAGCAGGTAAACTTCCTGGGGACAGACTTCCTCCGCATGTGACCAGAGGTGGGTGTGGCCTCACCTGTGCAGGTAAATGATAAAAGCACAGGGCAGGCAGCCATCTCTCTCTCTCTCTCTGCCATCTTCCTTCGATGAGGAAACATCTAAGGATGCTCTCTTGGCTCCCAGCCAAGAGAGGAGATAAGGACTATCTTGCTACAAGATAGATTCTAAATGTATTTTACCTTTTTAAGCTGTCTGCCTTCTGGGATCATATTGTGAACAGAACGTGAGTAAACTCTTTTATACTTTTATGAAGACTGTGTCGTGTCTTGTATTTTAAGAGGGAACAAAAGGGGAAATTACCAGAGTAATTATTATAGAGGTTCTAGCGAACCTGTGCAAGCGTTACCATTGCGAACTTAAAGGGGAATGTCTATAAACTCTGCTGATATTTTGGGAACCTGCTAGCACAAATTGGATTAGGATATAATCTCACAATATATCCTCTCCTGCACCCCTGAACATTCCCACAGTTTTTCCTATTTGCCAGGTTATCTGATTGCCTTTCCTGATAGTGTGTCACCCATTAAAATGCTGATTACTCAATTCCTGAGACAATGGGAAGGTTCCCTGACGCCCCCTCCCTCCTTGCAGGGAAAATATTTGGTCAGTTTGGGAATCAAAATGGTTTCAGGTCGGTCTTCCTGTGCTGGTCTATGTGTGTGCTTGGTTGTTACACTTATGAACGTTACCATATATCAAGACCTCAAAATTCCTATCACAATATCCCCCCTTTGGGGCTAGAATTTTTCTTTAAAAATTTTGCCCCACAAATAATCACATGGTATGTTGTAAATGGATGCCTTTGTGTAAATATAGGATATCACATAAAAATAACACGTTGCATTGTTACTAAATTACTTGCGGCATTCTAACACTCTGGGAGAAACATTTACTCAATAGTGGTCTATGCTTTTCACTTAGCAGGATGGTCCAGTAACAATTGAAAAATGCAGTTTGTTTTATTTATGCCTTTTGTGTATGTGTGTTCTCAAGCGTCAAACTTAGCTCTCCTCCATCATACCACAGCAGCAACAATCCCTGGTGAATCCCTTTAGGGCTTTCATAAAGACCATGTCACCTTGCCATAGATTTGGACAGGTTTGGACATGTCGTGAGAGAGATGTCCTTGCCTTGACCTTTCAATGGGATCTTTTTATTATAGGCTCTAGTCTTGTACTGTGGGGAAGTTGCTCACTTGCTCTTAAAGGACGAAAAAGCTAGTTGCAGCCTGGATACACTTGTCAAATTCAAACTGAGTCCAATTAGAATTTAGATAGCGCCATGGTTCTCAACTTTTCAAACCAATCTGTAAAAAAAAAATAAAAAAATCTTAAAATGGGCACTTGTCCAAATTAATCAATTTAACTCTATAAGGGATCATTCCTGCTAAACCAAAGCATATACACCTTCATGCATCTGCTGTTGCATGGATCCTGAAGGAGAAGGAATGGCAAACGAATAGTTGCAGGGAGGTGTGGTTATCTGGAGCTGCGAGTTGGGAAGATGGCGGCTGTAACAACTTCTCCTTCATGAACCCTCCGGATTACAAACCTTTTAAAGCCTTTTATAGCCTTTTACAGCCGTCTTTATAGCTGTTTTTATTAGACTTTTAAATCATTTTACCTCTGTTAGAAGTTTTACTCGTTTTACTTCTATGGTTGGCCAATATACATATCAACAAGGATATTCAAACCTTCTGCTGATTAGTAACGCCGCCTTGAAGATTGGGTTATGCTGAGCAGTGGAGGAGGAGTAGCAGAGGAGTTGCGGCCATAAAAGAGAAGTTCTCTTTTGTCTCCGTTTACCTCTACTTTGAACCTCCGTAGTCAGTGAGACAGCGACAAATGGGTCATGGCAAGCGACCAAGATCGGCTGAGAAAGGTTGTTCACCTCCAAGAGTAAAGCAGTCAAAGCTTGAATCTCCCCCACCATCTACTAACAATAACAGCAAAACGGAGCAAGTAATTGTTTCTGCGGTCGAAACATACAACCGCTTCTGGCCTCTGTATGATCAAGGAGAGTTGGAAAAGCTAGCTGATTCAGCGGGGGATGGAAGCCATAGGGAAGCCCTCCTCCCTGACACCTTAATTACCCCTCCGTCACTGAAACGGGAAGCATTAGGGCAAACTGCCCATGAATTAGTACCTGATCAAATACAACTGGTAATCAGGACTTTAAGCTTCATTTTCAAGGAATTGGAGGGGATTTCTTTGTCATTGAACAAACTTTCACGGGCCCTTCTGGCTCATCTACCTTCCTCAACTGGGCTATCTAATTTGCATCAATCTCCTGTGCAGCTTGTAAGTGCCTTAAAGAGACAACCTGATCAGAAATCTCTCCTTAAGGGCCTAAGATGCAGGCTGCCACTGCTCCAAAGGAATAAGCAATCTTTGATTTTTCAACCTAACAAAATATGTTTATCCATTTTTTCCCGTGACGCCCCTAGTCTTAGGTGGAATAACCTGAGGATGGCTAAAGGGTACCTCCGTGATTTGTTAAATATTCCTTTTTTTCCAGATAGATCTTATATCTGTAGCACCCCTAAATGCCACGCCCTGGCCAAGGAAATTTATGCTCTCCTTCCAGTCTGCAAGGATCCCACATCTTCTTGCAAGACAAAAAGATCGGCTGGCACCCTGGGAGATTGTAACAACAAGAGTCTTTAAGGACACGAGTGTTAAACCTCTTTTTGCCAACATCTTAACTGGCAATGAACGCTCGTTTCCTTCTTCTGTTCCTATAATAACAGGGAAAACACCTAGCCGGGTATCCCCTGTTCCACCTGCGACCCCAAGTGCCCATCTAGTTACGTTGAGGAATGATCCAATTGCAAGCGGAGATTGGAATATCCCTGAAGAGAGAAATCTTATCTCCTCTTATGGAAAACTCCCTTCAGAAGAACAGCAGGCTATTCTCGATAGATTGGATCTACTCAAACAAAGACTTCTATCGCAAGGGGACCCCTCTATACCGATGAGAGAGGAGAGCAGGCGCTCCACGTCCCACATGGCGTCTCCATCAAATGCCCTGATAATTTCTCAACCTGTTACCTTGTTACCCCCTACTGATCTGAATCAGCAGTCACCTGTTGACCAACAGCACCATTCTACCGTGGAGGAAGTCGATAAACTCAATACTCCCGTCTCAGACCTTATGCCCAATCAAAATATGGAAGTTGATGACTCCTTTGCCTCAATGCCTGAGCTAGAATCTTCCCTGCCTGAAGATCACCAGGAAATGACTATGCATGCACCATCCTCACGTTCATGTCCTTTAATACATTTGCGTGATAATTTTTTTTTATTATTAAATATTTATTGGCATTTTCAAGAAACACACAACAAACAAAAACAAGAAATACACAAAACAAAACAGAAAAAAAAAGAAAACACAAAAATACATAATATTCAAAACTAAACAAAGAAAGAAAAAAAAATTAGAAAAAACCACATAAAATTTCTGATACTTATTATTCTTAACCTTATTTCTCAGACCTCCTCACACCTCCCCTTCTTGTATTCCAATTTAAATTGTCAGTTCAGCAAGTCCTTAACTTATTTCTTTACCTTAACTTAAACATTTGTTCTAACATACTATTGTTTTACTTTACTTCTTTTTTCCATTTCCTCAATTTATTTCTAACAGCCTTATTTTCAATTAATTTAAAAAGAAAAAACCAATTTTACCTTATTAAAATCACACATCAATACTTATACCTCATTAATTATTCTTAAGCCTTTTTCCTAAAGTCGACCAAAATTTCCCTTCCACGATTTACCCAATTTCCTTACCACTAACAAAATATAAAAAGCAAATTATCCTTATGTACCCTTTGGATTCCCAACCTCCACCCACCCTTCTCCCGGTTCCAGTCCCCAACCAATATCCATCAGTCTTTATGTTATTTATTTAGCCTGGAAATCTCACGTCCGAGGCCCTTATATCTCTCTCAGTTCCTTTCTGCCGGTCTCTTTGATAGTCCTTGATGTTAAGCCCCAAGTCTCGGAGGGGCTCCGGCCCAACAGACTCCATGTTGCTTCCAGCCAGTCCTCCATACTTAAAAACAAAGCCTATGGGGTACTCCAACTCTTGTTTCAAATTTCTTTCAGATCCATATGTCCCCAAAGCTCCAGCTTTCACCTTCAACAAATTTGTAATCCTCAGGTCTTCAGATCTCCTCCAAAGGGGATCTCTCCATTTTCCAAAGTCCCATTCAGACCAGGCTTTCCACATCCAATTTTTATTGTCCTTTTTTATCATCATGTCAGGCATCATATTGTAACTCTCCTTTGACTCCTGCAAATCTCCTGCTCCTCCTTCATTTTCTTCAAAAACAACATATTGCTCCATCATATCTACACTTTCAGTTTCATTTATTTGTTCAGTTGAATAGGCTTCCTGTTTCAAGTCCTTATCAGGCTCAAAACTGTTGTTTACTGTCCAGTGTAGTAATGATACCTCTGTAGACAAAGCATTGTATTCATCTTGCAAGTTTCCCAAGAGAACGAGTGCTCTGTCCAATTCTGCTTGGATTTTACATACTCCAGCCATTTTTGTGGTGTAGTGTCCCTGTTACCCCTCTAGGGGGATTTTAGTTCCTTAATGTTCCTTTCGGCTCCAAACCAAAAGTCCAGTTATTTTGTATCAGCTCTCCTTATTTTCAACAAGTTGTACCAAATAAACCAGCAAAAACAGCAGAAACAATGTTCTCTTTTTCCAGCTGACAGCTCAGTTGACAGCTGTCAAAATCCTCAATACAACAGGCTTTCTCATAGGACGTTCCCGGGTCTCGGGGGGGGGGGGTGAAATTTCAGCTCCCAAAATTCTTTTTATCCTCCAGTAAATCTTCTTATAGTGTCAAAACCGTGAAGTCAGGATCTTTCATTAAAAAGAAACAAGAAACAAATTCTCTCGACCTTAGCTGCCCAGTCCTTTGCTTTAAATTGTTTACAAAGAGGGGGGGGTGACTTCCTTTTTAGCCCCTTCCCGCTCGTTCCAAATCCAAAATTAAAATTTTTTAAGATTCCAATCTCCGTATTACTCATGGGTTTATATTTTAGAGTCCAATCGGTCTTGGAAGAAGTTGGCGCTCTCTGTCAATGGCTTGCGGCTTCACTCCGTAGGCGAGGGAGTACTCTCAGCACCACGCCCCACCCTGCCTCCGTTCCGAAGCCTTTAAAAAGGCTCCGTCGCGGATTGGGGGGGCGCAAATGGTGCCCGCCGAGTCTCTGTGTTCACAGGCATCCGCGCCTGTGATTTTAAGGGTCTCCGCTTCGCCGCAGCGGCCAGACCCAGACGCTACGGAGCCGATTCCCTCCGGAGCTCGGAGGGAATCCGCCATTAAACAATGGCGCCAACCCGGAAGTCTCTACATCTGCGTGATAATTCCTCTCCATCTGCGCAGCAACTACAAGTGATGGCTGGAACACCTCTTAGCGCTACCCTGGTTAAGACTGATAATTCTGACGGATCTACTAGTGTAGCCCATCAAAGACTTGTTACTACTCACCTCAATGAACAGCATCTGACCTCACCAACTTTGCCTAATTCTTCCTTCCCGGCAAAGCCCTTCCTGCCTGTTAATGTTACCAAATCATCGATACAACTAACACAGAAGAAGACCTTATCCGCACAAACTAAAATTACCGATTTCCTTATGGGTCCTCGTTCTACCTCCAAGAACCCATTAAACAACTCAAAGTGACAATTACCGGGACAGCACAAGGACTCGACATTATCAATACTTAGCTGGAACATTGCTGGTTGGAGAACCAAAAAATCAGACCCCGAATCAGGAAGTACATAAATTCATTTAAAATCATTCTATTCCAAGAAACATGGGATGAGGAAGAGATTACCATAGACGGCTTTGATCTTCTAACACTTCCGGCCTCCCCTTCTTTGAAAGGTGGTCGCCCCAAAGGGGGCCTTTTGATTGGGATTTCACTCCAACGTTGCGCCAAATTCACTCTGGTACGGGCTTCCCCGCCTTTTGCTCTATCTGGACTGATCACAGAAGGGAAGTCCTCATTACTAATTACTAATGTTTATCTCCCCCCCGAAGGCTCAGCGCCTGATCTTGATTGGAGATGGGAATCATTTGAAAATCACCTACTGTCATGTCATACTAAATGCCCTAACTCGTACTCCTTAATTGGGGGAGACTTTAATGCTCGTATTGCCACAAATTGGGACTTACTAACCAAGTCCAAATGGTGGACTCCCCCATGTTTGGACAATTTTGACTTGGAACGTGCCAGAATTAGAACTTCAAAGGACAACAGAGTAAACAAAGCAGGAGTGACCCTTTACCAAATGGCCATTCGCCTGAATCTAGTATTTTTGAACGGCACCTTCCCCCCCGATATACCGGGGGAGTTCACTCACCTGGGACTAACATCTAACAGTGTTATCGATTACCTCTTGATCTCCGCAAATCTGGCCGTTAATGTACTTTCCTTCCAAGTTGAAAACCAACATTTCAGTGATCACCTCCCAATAGTGACCACCCTGTCATTGTTCCGGTGCCAGAAGGACAATAAACACTCAGTCCTTCTGGAAACCTCATCATCGATCAAAATAAGAGGGATCAAATGGTCGGAGGCTGTGGCCCAAAAATACCAGGTTTTCTTCCATAGGGAAATCAACGCCTACTTACCTCAAATAACTACTGATTTACAAGATTCCAATTCGGTTTTGAAACTTTTTAACCTTCTTATAACAAACCTTACCACTTTTTTTACATCACCTCCTCAAAAGGCGAAAGTGGCGCATTGCAGTGCTGGGGCCCCTTGGTTTAACACCTCTTGCAAACAAGCAAGATCCCTTCTTCGTTCCATCTATAATGAATACAAAAACTCTAATGCCCAGGCTCTACCATCTTCCTATTTACAAGCCAAAAGAGCATACAAGCAGACTTTAAAGCTGGCCAAACGCGAGTGGTATCAAAAACGTTGGCGAGCCTTGATTGCGGCCTCGAGATCCCGCAGACCACAGGAATTTTGGGCTCTGATAAACAAAAGAGGAAGGAAGTACCCACTGACGATTATCCCTGCGCCCACATGGGAACAATTCTTGAGTAAATATTTCTCCTTGGCAGAGGAATCCAACTCATCCACAGAACTCCGAGCCGACCATCTACCTTTGTGGCCCTCCACTGACCCAGACCTGATAATGGACTTGATATTAGATCTGAAAACGGGCAAAGCCCCCGGGCCGGATCTAGTCCCTGCTGAGGCTATTGTTGCGCAACCGAGGTGGTGGGCTGAAATTCTAGCCAAAGTCTTTGATGCAATTAATTCTACGGGGCTTATCCCTAGGTCATGGAAGGAGGCCGTGATCATGCCAGTCCATAAAAAGGGTCCCCCTGCTGACCCGGAGAACTATCGGAACATCAGCCTTTTGTCTATCATCGGGAAAATCTATGCAAAATTTTTGCTGTCCAAGCTGTCCCATTGGGCAAACGACTCAAATTTGATTGGCCATGAGCAAGTGGGCTTTAGGAACAATTACTCGACCTCTGACCATATGGTAATCATGTATCATCTTGCCAGAAAATATTCTGCCCCGAGTCGGGGGCGCCTATGTGTCGCTTTTATAGACCTAAAGGCTGCCTTCGACAGTATCCCAAGAAATTGCCTATGGAAGAAATTAGAGAGATGGGGCATAGATAGAAGGCTGTTATGGCTTATAACCCAATTACACCATGGGTCGTCGGCTAGAGTGAGACTCACACCGGCGGGAAACCTATCTAACGAGGTCCCAATAAATAGAGGTGTGCGCCAAGGCTGCATTTTGGCCCCACTCCTCTTCAACCTGTTTATTAGCGATATGAAGCTCTTTCTGAACGAGTCTCAAGCCAACATTCATGCCCCCCGCCTAGCTGATTTTCGCTGCCCTTTGCTCCTATATGCCGACGATGCAGCGATCCTTTCCTACTCTAGAGTTGGTTTATGCAGAGCTCTAAAGATTTTTGCGGCTTATTGCAAACTTAACCATCTGACAATTAATCATGGGAAATCTAAAGTCCTGGTCTTTACCAGGTCTCGGAAAACTTACAGCTGGAAGTTAGATGGAGTCCAATTAGAACAGGTTTTCAAATTTAAATACCTGGGAGTCTTTTTTCATTACAATCTAAGCTGGAAGCCACAGATACAGTATTTACTAAACAAAGGGGAAACAATACTTTATACTCTACTCCAATTTTTTGCGGCCGACGGAGCCTCTCACATCCCTTCTGCATTGAAGGTATACCACGCAAAAGTGGTTTCCACCCTCTGTTATGCTGCCCCGCTCTGGGCCCCAGGGTCCAATTTAACATCACTGGGGACATTGCAGAATCAGTTTCTCCGTCGCCTTCTGAAACTCCCCATGTGTGTGAGCAACGCAGCCATACGTCTGGAGTTAGGGATTGCATCATTGGAGACTGTCATCTGGAAGCGAGTCTTTGGCTATTGGCTGTCCAGCTGGCATAGGCTCCCCGACCATTACCTTTTTCAGTGCCTCTGGCGGGACGTCTTTGTCAATCCGTGGGTAGGAAAAATCCATGCCAAACTTCTGAGCATCGGAATTTCCCCAGCGGACTCCTTAAAGATGAACTTACGCTCAGCCAAAAGCCTTATTGAGCAAAGATTAGCGGACATTGAAAATCAACACAACCTCGCCAGGGGTGGGGGTGTCTGCTCCCCCAGGTATCACGGAATAACCCCACCACTTGGCCTTCCATCATACATGTCATCTCTTTCATCAGTACCACACCGACTTGCATTTATTCGTGCAAGGTTCAATGTCTTTCCATCGAACCTGCTGAACCACAGATTTTCCAAGGGTTTGGTGTCTCCGCTATGCGTGTGTGACGGGGAAACTGTTGAATCTCTTTCACATATAATGTTCAACTGTCCCCTACATTGCATAGCCAGGGCTAAATTCCTGGGTCCTGCTTTACTGCGCTTGGTTGGCAGGCCTGTTGAGTCACACGCCGCACTGCTTTTTGCAGGATACAGATCCTTCTGTAACTCTGCAGGTGGTGAGATTTCTGAATGCGGTTATCTCACACTCAAAAACCACCAAAAAACAACAACAACATCAAAACTAATCGGACTGTTATGATGAGAGTGCATGTCGGAGTTTGTCTTCAGTTTTCCGTTTTTGTGATCCGTCCCTTGGAGCTCTCCTGGCCCCAAGCTGTCACTTGGCTCTGCTCAATGACCCACCCTTGCATCGTGGTGTTCACCTTCTGTTGTTGGATATATCTGTTTTTATGTCTCTGTGTTTTTATGTTTGTACATATTTTATGGGCTAATAGCCGTAAATAAATAAATAAATAAAATGGATCCTGAAGTTTGCTTTTTTTATTTTTCGTGAAATGAATTAAAACAATTTAAAAATGGGTACAGAAGGTTGGCACACTGCAGAGAGTGCCAGGTGGAACATGATCTAATCTAAATACTGGATTACGCAATAGCCTGATCTATCAGAAGGCTCAAAATGCATGAGAATCCTCCACTGGTGTAAGCAATAAGACACCATACATTGAACATAAAAACAATTACAGTACACACAATAATTGGGTCCCCCCTTTGTGGAAATAACATACTGTCAGACACATTTTAGCATTTCTGCATAACATCACACAACAAACTAATTAAATATCAGTTGCATATCTTGAGGCAATTGTGATCTTTTACATATCTTTTCATTCCTGGAGCACAGAGTCTTGAGGTTTAAAAGTGAGAGAATGTCCTTGCAATTCAACTTTTCCCCCTTTGTCAGCCCCCCCTCCCCTGTCAGTCTATATCCTTTGGAAAGAGATTGCTGTAGCCACTTTGAAAACTCTGGTGTCTGTTGTTGTTGCAGGTAATAAATAGTCTTGTGGTCACGAGGAATTGGGCTGAGGGTTTTCCATCATTGGGTCTGCATTAACATCTGTAGAAAGGATATCCTGTAAAGGTTTTCTTTGGGGGGGGGGACGACTTAAAGACACAGTTAGAAAAGGGGCAAAAGTCCCTCCAAAAAATCTCCTTGAGTTATCTTGGGAAGTTGCAAATAATAACATCTTAGCGTGTTAAGCATTTTATTCATTTGAATATTATCATCACATTTCCATATAATTATTATTATCTGCTAAGTTTGTTTGCTTTCCTTCACTTAGTTACTCCACATATACAGGAAGAAAAGGGTAGAAATACAAGAAAGGTGAATATATATCTAAAAAAAAGAAAATAAAAAAATAGATTACCAGTCAGATGAAAACGGACTTGACACAAAGATTTAGAGAAGAATTATTATTAAATAATACAAAGATATCATCAAAACCACACAGATTACTACTGGACTGAAAAATGGGAAAACGTTGGAAAAAGGCTTAAAATTCACCATGTGCTATCTGATAAAAAGAACTTCATGGAAATGACTTACATATGGTACCTAATCCCATCCAAATCAGTCAGAATAAATAAATATCAGCAATAAGTTTTGGAGATGCAACAAAATGAAGGAACCTTATTCCACATATGATGGATATGTCCCCAAAGTAAAAAAAAAAAACCACACAAAAAACAACAACAACATGACCTATGAGGAACCGAAAATAAATAAATGCTAGGACACACAATTAAGAAACCCGAAGCTTATCTATTTTGTCATTCTAACAATGAGTATCCCAAATGAAAATAAAAGCGTGTTTCTTGATGTGACAACATCGGCTAGAATGTTAATAGCAAAATACTGGGAAATGAGTTAATACCGAGAAAAAATGAATGGCAATTTAAAGTTGTGCAAGTACCTTGAACTAGCCACAATGACACAATTAATAAGAAATACTCAGGCAAAAAGGTAAACAAATACCGTTCCACAAACAATGTTTGGTTGTGCTTAGATTAATAAATGAAAACAGATTATTTGTAACTTAAAAATTGTCAAAGCCACTAATACAAATGCAATTACTTTTCTGAGAACCTCAGATATAGAATATTTAAATTACTGTTTGAATCCCCTCATTATTATTTGTGCTGTTGGAGAAAAGAAGGGACAAACACTTTGTTAATGGGGTTGAGACTTCTTAGAGGTTCACGTATCCTGTTGAAAGGGGGAAAAATTTTTCCCCATGTGAAAATCTTTCAGGAAATGCTGTTCCTAAAATGCATAGGCACACAAACAAAACCGGTTATAAAATTCATTTAAATTCCTTTTGAGGGGGGGACTACTCAAGAGAGGAACTCACAGTGGCAGTGCTCTGATATTTACCTGTGAAAAGAATTTGCATGTTAAATTTGGAACTTGGCAACCTCTTGACTTTTGATGGTCCAGTACTTAACCCTTTTGTCTTAAGTAGCCCCTGGAGCAAAGGACACATAAGGGTGATTTCCCTCAATGGGTCCAAGTTTTACATAAAGAAATTTGAATAAATTTCTCCCTGCAGTCTGCTCTCTCTCCAAACCTCCTTTTTTTCCTTTTCCCTCTCTCCCCCCTCCTCTATTTTAAGCTGACATGGCCTCTGTGCATGTGCAGAGTTCAAGTTTCAGCAAATCTTTTATACCATAGAGAGAGCCAGTGTGGTGTAGTGGTTAAGAGTGATAGACTCGTAATCTGGGGAACCGGGCTCGCGTCTCCGCTCCTCCACATGCAGCTGCTGGGTGACCTTGGGCTAGTCACACTTCTTTGAAGTCTCTCAGCCCCACTCACCTCACAGAGTGTTTGTTGTGGGGGAGGAAGGGAAAGGAGAATGTTAGCCGCTTTGAGACTCCTTCGGGTAGTGATAAAGCGGGATATCAAATCCAAACTCTTCTTCTTCTTCTACCATTAAAAGTGTTGCATCTTTTGGCTAAATTACCATTTGAATAAAGGAAGGGAAGGGTAAGGAATAGATTTAAAAAATAGGATTAGATTTAAAACAAAAAAGAGAAACTCAGGAATTCAAGTTTTCACCAAAACCAGCAATAGAAGTTGGTCAAATTGAATTTCTGTTAACTCAGTTCTAAGGGATCATGTTTCCTGCAGCCCAGGCGAAGGGAGTACTGTCTTCTTTATGTACAGGAAATTGGGGTGCAGGTCTCTATTAAAAAATGTGGGCTATCATTATTCTGTGTGCTCCCCCTCTGGTCATTTGCGGAACAATCACCTGCTCCCTTATGTATGGGTAAAAATGGCCAGAGAGTCAGAATTCATAAGATATTTAACATTCTCAGTCATTTCAGCCCTACCATTTGCAGACAAAATTTTCTGCCCTTTATTTACAGGGATGGGCAAGGCTCATTCTACTTGATTATAAATTTGTATGTGCTTAAACTTTGAATGCTTTGAAGTCTGATTTTTTTAAACTATAGACAAAATGGTAAAAACTGTTAATCACTCAAATGCTTGATATCACTAGCTCTGCTTCAAAAACATCACGACTTTCACCTCTCACCTTTTAAAACTTTATTCTAAACTCTAAAAACCAATCTTTCCATCTTTCTGTATGAAATATACTCAACGTCGAGAGTGGATTTCATGCTCTTTATTCAGCTCATAGTGGTGAGGAGGGAATGGATGTCCCCTCAAAGTATCTGCTTTATATACATTATTTACACAATGGGCTGCACGTGATTGGCTAATACCGGAATTCTCCTGTAGGCCAATCAGGTTGTGGATTCACTTCTATCTGGAGCTGGATTGGGTGGCTCCTGCCGATCAATCATACTGCTGCATTGTTCTAGGACCAATCAGACTGCTGCATTCTGAATCCTATTGTTCTAGGACCAATCAGACTGCTGCCTTTTGGATCCTATTGTTCTAGGACCAATCAGACTGCTGCAGTTTGGATCCTATTCAACTCAGTACATAACACCTCTCCCCTCTAAGTTCCAGTCCTGCCCAGGAGGTCGCATTCATAGTCCTCAAGGTACGCTGGCGGCCTACGTGTGTGTTGCGGCCTGGGGTGTTCCCTGGTCCGGGGTTCAGGTTCTGGCTCATGTTCCGAGGATGATGGCTGTGATGGGGCCGTTTGGTCTGGTGTAACCAGCTTGCTCAGTCGTGGTTCTGGTTCCGGTGTCCTTTCGGCCTCACGGGTCCTCTCTGTATTTACTGATTCTGAATCTCCTGCTGGCCCCTCCTGTTCTATGGGCCTCACTGCCCCACTGTTCCCTTGGGACTCCTCTGACCTGTCCCCCTCCTGGTTTTCTCCCGGGAATCGTCGCCGTATCTGGTCGCAGTGGCGGCACCAGCATTGCCCCCCATCCGTCAGCACCTCGTACGACACGGGGCCAGTGACCCTGGTGACTGTGGCCGGTACCCATGCTGGGCCTGCCCCAAAATTCTTTGCGTACACTGGGTCCTGGGCCTCGAAGGTCCGGGGGTTCCTGCCTTCCCCCACCACTACCTCATCCTGAGCTCTATCGGGGTGAAGGCGGTCCAACCCATTAGTAGTTCAGCGGGGCTCCGGCCAGTCGTTGAGCTGGGGGTGCTGTGTTGTGCTAGGAGGAATGTGGCAAGGCGGTACTCCCAATCCCCTTGCGTCATGTGGCGGAGGGTGTCCTTGGTGGTCCGCACCATGCGTTCTGCTTGGCCATTGGTGGCAGGGTGGAATGGCGCCGAATGGATGTGGCGGATGGCGTTCTGCACTGTGAAGGTTTGGAATTCTCCTGACGTAAATGCAGTCCCGTTGTCTGAGACGAGAGTGTCAGGGAGCCTGTGGGTTGCAAACAGCCTGCGTAGTACCCGGATGGCTGCGGACGTGGAAGTGGACGGTACCAGTGTGACTTCCAGCCATTTGGTGTAGGAGTCCACCACTATGAAGAATGTTTTCCCCTGAAAGGGGCCAGCGAAGTCCACATGCAGGCATGACCATGGTGCTCGGGCGGACTCCCAGGACTGGACTGGGGTCCTTGGGGGATCTGGGCGGGATTCTTGGCAGGCCTGGCAGTGTTTGACCCAGGCCTCTATCTCTCCGTCGATCCCCGGCCACCACACATAACTCCTGGCAAGGGCCTTCATTCTCACTACCCCTGGGTGTGTCTCGTGTAGGGCTGTGAGGACCCTTTTGCGGAGGGGCTGGGGAACAACGACCCTGCTTCCCCATAACAGGCACCCCTTGTGGGCCAACAGTTCATGTTTGTTTGTTTTTTTAAGAAATATACAAAGAATATATTCTTATATATATATATAAGAATATACAAAAACACATAATAATAAAAGAGAAAAAATAAAAATAAAAAGATAAATAAAACATACAGAAACAACAAGAAAAATTAAAAACAATTATTTTTCATAACATAAAACTCGTTTGCTTGTTTCTTTGACTTCCTCACACCTCCCCTTCTTGTGTTCCCATTTAAATAATCAAATCAGCAAATCCTTACCCTCTTTCATTTATCTTATCTCTATAACTTAACATATACCCTTCTTCCATATTCTTAAAGCATTACAGCTGGAAACCACTTAATTTCTATCCAACATCATTCTAACATTCATTAATTTTGCAATATTTCTGTAAATAGTCTTTAAATTTCTTCCAATCTTCTTCCACCGCCTCTTCTCCCTGGTCCCGGATTCTGCCAGTCATTTCTGCCAGTCCCATATAGTCCATCATCTTCATCTGCCATTCCAGGGTGGGTAAATCTTGTGTCTTCCAATACTTTGCAGTAAGTATTCTTGCTGCTGTTGTAGTGTACATAAAAAAAGTTCTGTCCTTCTTTGGCACCAAATGGCCGACTATGCCCAAGAGAAAAGCCTCTGGTTTTTTCAAGAAGGTATACTTAAATACCTTTTTCATTTCATTATAAATTATAAATTATAAATCATTTCCCTCCTCCTCCTCCTCCTCCTCCTCCTCCTCCTCCTCCTCCTCCTCTTCTTCTTCTTCTTCTTCTTCTTCTTCTTCTTCTTCTTCTTCTTCTTCTTCTTCTTCCCTATATGTCTGTTTGGGGGGCTATCGAAGCAAGGATGCTGGCCCAGCGGCTGTTTCCAGGTCATTCTTTCCTCTGTCTTCCTACAGGGTCTCTACATATTCCTGGTCTATGCAATCTACAACAGCCAGGTGAGAGACAGCCACACTATGCAAGGGGGGGGGGGATTTGGCACCCTGTTTTCTCTGCAACAACTCTTCAGACCTTGAAAATGGGCTTGGAAGGATGTGATCAATGGCTTGTGAAACTAGCTAGGAAAGGACATCTACCCTCATGGTCACGGCCTTGGGGGTCCCTGAAATCTGCTGGATCCTCCCGTGTGTGTGTGTGTGGTGGCATTCTGACTACTTGTCATTCTGCTGGCGAGATCTCCTAGGGCAGGCTTGGCCAAACTTGGCACACCAGCTGTTTTGGGACTACAATTCCCATCATCCCTGACCACTGGTCCTGTTAGCTTGGGATGATGGGAGTTGTAGTTCCAAAACATCTGGAGAGCCAAGTTTGGCCATGCCTGTCCTAGGGTCATCCAAGTTCCCACTAGATATTGTGCAAGCAATGCTAGTTTTCTGCATATACGTGGAACCCTAGGAGTCAAACCCCCGTGTAAGACGCAGCCACACCACAGAGCAGGAGTGCGGAAACCTCCAGCCTGTGGGACAATCTCAGTCCTCCAGGCAGCCTGCAAAGCTAGCTGCAAAGTCTGTTGCATGTCAGACAACTTTGCTCCCTAACTGACTCCTCTGTGGACAGATGGCACCCAACGGAGGGTGGCAGTTGCTGCTGTTTTCCCCGCCTTTTCCTCTTCAGCTGAGGAAATAGCTACATACGGCTAGCAGATGCATTTTAAAAATTATAAAAATTTATAATTTGGCAGATTGTTTGAACTATATGATATGTATTTGTATAATTTGGAATACTTAATGTGATTTGATTGGATTGTTAAAATGGAAAATTTAATAATTTTTTGTTTTTAAAAAGGAAAATTGCCACATTCCCCCCCCCCCCCCACTTAGGATTGTACTCAACACTCTTTGTGATCCTAACGGACTGAGAGTCAGTCATGAATACCCCGTATGCACCATTTTCGTACACCATGAACAAACCATGTGCCCCACGCTTCCCAAGCTTGCTGCTCTGTGGGGTGTGGACCCACATGTCAGAACCAAAGATTCTCATGTGCTTGACACAAGGTTTCTTACCAAACATCTTCTCATACAGAGTACAACCAATAGGTGATGACAGTCTCCTGTTGTATGAATAAACAAAAGTATTCAAAGACTCAGCCCAATATTTCTCAGGGAGATTGGCATCATGCAACAAGGTTTTTAGGCCTTGCAGCAAATTTTGGCCTGTCCACTTGCAAAGTCCATTCTCCCATGGAGATCTGGGACTTGAGAGGTCATGCTGGATTCCCTTCGCAGTCAGGAAAGCTTCAAACTGCTGAGAAGTGAATTCACCGCCTCGATCAGAAAATAAACAGCCAATGCGTTTATTGTAAGCATTCTCCAGCCAAGCACAGAACGCCTTGAACCTAGGAAACGCTTCTGACTTCTGCTGGAGCATAAACACATGAATGTACCTGGAAAAAGAATCAATTAAAACCATGAAGTACCTTGCTCCACCCAAAGAGGGCGCAAGTGGACCAACCAGGTCTGTGTGGACTAGCTGATAGGGTTTGGAAGCCTGTCTGCTAGACACCTTGCCTTTGGGAGCAACCTTCACTTTGTTTTCTGCACAAGAGACACATTTCATGTGAAACTTACAGGGCTTTGTGGTTAAACCCTGAACCATCCCAGGCATCTTGGCCAGTGCCTGCCACGACATGTGACCAAATCTTCTGTGCTGTTCGTGAATACAACCTGAATGAAGAACTTTGTTAGTTTGTGCAACACAACAAGATTCAACATTAGACACATCAACAGTTTTGTCATCATAATTTAGCAAGACCAAGCCATCTACAAACTTAGCATGCAAAATGTCCTCTTTGCCCTTCTTAATAACGCAGATGCCCTTCTTGAAGAAAAATCTCAAAGTCTTGCTCAGTCAGCTGTGGGATGCTGAGCAAATTGTCTGCAGAATGTGGAACAAAAAGTACTTTGCTGATGGTGGTGTGCAGACTTGCCAGTTTCACTGTCCCGACTCCTGCAATTCTCAAAGTCTTACCATCAGCCTGTTGGATTCCCCATCCTGAGGCGTAAAGGAAATAAACAGGTGTCGATTTCCACAGATGTGCCTCGTGGCTCCAGAATTGACAATAAAACGGCCTTTGGCCTTTGCAGCAGCAGTGCTAGCAAACAAAGTCTTGTTTTGCACAGGCCTGGGTTTCTCACCCCCTCCCTGCTTCCAGCCATCTGCAGGTTTTTTCTTTTGTTTCCCTTTAGGCTTTGGACAAAGACGCTGCAAGTGGCCTTCGTTTCCACAGTGCCAGCACTTCACAGCTGCCAACACCTTGGCTCCCCCTGGAGGCTGGAATGCTGTCCCACACTGCTCCCCCCTGAAACACACAAGCTGGTTCCGCTGCGTTCCTCCTATCATATTCATTTTGGAGGGTCTCCAAATCCTTTGAAGCAGTGAGCTCCTGCGCAGGTAAAGTTGCCAGCTGGCTTGCCACAGCATGGTAACTATCGTCTAGGGAATCCAGGATAAGGATTGCAAACAGAGATTCAGGTATATTAAAACCTCTCTGAGTCAATTCCTGTCTGAGATGCTGCAAATGCAAAATGTGGGCTCTAAGGGTCTTTCTCTGGCCCCAAACGCTTCTTGTGAAGGAATGGGTTTCCCAAATCTAAAATCTGACTGTGCAGTCAGTCTGAAATGGGCCCCAAAATCCCCATTTTTCCTTCTCCATTAGCTAAAATGCATTAACTTGAGCACTTGAGCCAAGAACCCAGCTGTATAAACAAAGCTCTCTACTTTATCAGTACGTGACGCTTAATGAATGGCCTTGTCAGTTCCAAAGTGGAGACAGGATGGCAGAGCTGGGGCTTATCTTATCTTGTGTGTTGTAAATATCCTGACACACTGATGCACAGACCTTGCAAGACAGCCCCACGCTCGGGAATGACGCCAGGAGTGCTCTTAGAGTTGGTGAGCTTCTTACCCCAAGATAAGGAATACAGGAACAGGAACATCCTTTCATGGTCAAGAGTACAGGAACAGGAACATCTGTTTATGGTCATGGATGTCAACTTACGTGTATAAGCTGACGTGTCTGGATTCCTGAGGAAGGGGGGAGAGGGTGCCTGGAGGATATATATACTGTATGCAATTTCTTTTGCTTTTGTGCTTGCTGTGAACCGATTCACGCAGAACTTTCTGCTATCCGGAGAGCAGAATAAACTCTTTCTCTGAACCAAACCTCGGTGTCATTTAACTCCTTCCTCCCTGTTCTGGGAGCAACGCTCACCCTACCAATCGGTAAAGTCTAAAAAGGCTACACTTGTGCAGCTTTCTGAAGTAAAGCAACACAGACCCAGCTTCCTGTCAGAGATGAGAGGCCTCCAGCCCCTGCCACATCTCACGCGACCTGGTTTTCCCAGCCAGGGTAATCAACTCTTCTGGAGCTACCAAGAGCAGAATTATTCCCATGCCTTTCGAATCTGCTGCAACCCATGCATCTGTTATAGGAGCTGGGGGATCCTCAGAAACAGTGTGCCACACACCAAGCTTTCTCACCTGACCCTCGCAACACCTTGCGGCCATTAAGCTTTGGACACGGAACCCCATCTGAGGCTTGTAGAAGAGAGGTGACAGGCCTGAAGCCCTTCCCACATCTCACGCGAGCTGGCCTTGCCAGCCAGGGTGATTAACTCTTCAGGGTTGACTGAGAGCAAAATTACTCCCATGGCTTTTGTTGTTTTTTTTTAAATAAAATTTTATTGATTTTCCAACATATATTAAAACACAATACAACTAACAACACATAAACAAACAAACATATAAACACGTATAATTTCATAACCTCTTTTTCTTAGACCTTATTTCAACGACTTCCCCATACCTCCCTTTTCTGCATCCCTGTTTTAAACTTTTCCAGCAACCCCTAATTTCAATTACTTATAATTCACTTTCTTTAATCTTTTTTCTCTTACCCAATTATTTGTCACTGCAATTCTGTTTTACATTACCCATGACATTTTAGCACTCATTAATTTTACAACAGTTCTTAAGATAAACTTTAAATTTCTTCCAATCTTCTTCCACCGTCTCTTTCCCTTGGTCGCGGATTCTGCCAGTCATCTCGGCCAGTCCCATATAGTCTATCACCTTCGTCTGCCACTCTTCCAGCGTGGGTAGTTCTTGTGTCTTCCAATACTTTGCTAAAAGAACTCTTGCTGCTGTTGTAGCATACATAAAGAACGTCCTATCTTTCCTTGACACCAATTGGCCCACCATGCCCAGGAGAAAGGCCTCTGGTTTCTTGTGAAAGGTACACTTAAGTACCTTCTTAATTTCATTATAGATCATTTCCCAGAAGACCTTGATCCTTGGGCACGTCCACCAAAGGTGGTAGAAAGTACCTTCAGTTTCATTACATTTCCAGCATTTATTATTGGGCGTATGATAGATTTTTGCAAGCTTGACTGGGGTCATGTACCACCTATAAATCATTTTCATACTGTTCTCTCTTAAGGCATTACATGCCGTAAACTTTATACCGGTAGTCCATAACTGTTCCCAGTCAGCAAACATAATGTCATGACCAATGTCTTGTGCCCATTTAATCATAGCTGATTTAACCATCTCATCCTGTGTATTCCATTTCAACAGCAAGTTATACATTCTTGACAAATTCTTAGTATTGGGTTCCAACAATTCTGTTTCTAATTTTGATCTCTCCACCTGGAAACCAATTTTCCTGTCCTGTTTGAAAACTTCATTTATCTGGTAATAATGAAGCCAGTCTCTTACTTTTGACTTCAATTTCTCATAGCTCTGCAATTTCACTTTTCCCTCCTCTTGTTCTATAATTTCCCAATATTTTGGCAATTTAGATTCCATATTAAGTTTTTTCACTTCCTTAGCTTCCATTGGTGACAACCACCTAGGAGTTTTGTTTTCCAACAAATCCTTATACCGAATCCAAACATTATATAGTGCTTTCCTAACAATATGGTTTTTGAAACCTTGGTGAATTTTAACCTTGTCATACCATATATATGCATGCCAGCCAAACCTATTATTGAACCCTTCCAGATCCAAAATGTCTGTGTTTTCAAGAAGCAGCCAGTTTTTCAGCCAGCAAAAAGCCGCTGATTTATAATACAATTTTAAGTCCGGCAGGGCAAACCCCCCTCTTTCTTTTGCATCAGTTAATATCTTAAATTTTATTCTGGGCTTTTTGCCCTGCCAGACAAATCTAGATATGTCTTTCTGCCACCTCTTGAAACAATCCATTTTATCCACAATCTGCAATGTTTGAAACAAAAACAACTTTCTCGGCAAACCATTCATCTTAATAACAGCAATTCGGCCTAACGAGGAAAGTCTCAAATTTGACCATATTTCTAAATCTTTCTTAACTTCTGTCCAACATTTCTCATAATTGTCCTTAAATAAGTTCACATTCTTAGATGTCAAATTAATCCCCAGGTATTTCACTTTCTTTGCTACCATTAAACCAGTTTCACTATGAAACTTCTCTCTTTCAGCAACTGTTAGATTTTTATCCAGTACTTTCGTTTTCTGTTTATTCAACTTAAAACCTGCTACTTGACCAAATACTTGTATTAGCTCTAAAACTCTTTTCGTACTAGTGTCTGGCTCTTGTAAAGTTAATACTAGATCATCTGCAAACGCTCTCAATTTGTATTGTTTAGCTCCGACCTGAATCCCTTTAACCAGCTGGTCCCCTCTGATCATGTTTAATAAAACCTCCAAGACAGATATAAAAAGTAATGGGGATATTGGGCACCCCTGTCGTGTCCCTTTTTCAATAGCAAATTCTTCAGTAACCACGTTATTTACAATCAGTTTTGCTTTTTGTTCAGAATAAATTGCACCTATACCATTCTCAAAACCTTGGCCTACCCCCATCCCTTCAAGATTCTTTTTCATAAAGCTCCAAGAGATATTGTCAAAGGCTTTCTCCGCGTCCACAAATATTAATACTGCCTTAGTATTAATATTGGCTTCTAATAATTCCATAATATCTATTATGTTTCTCACATTGTCAGATAAATGTCTTCCTGGAAGAAAGCCCGCCTGGTCTTTATGAATCTCTCCCACCAAAACTCTTTTCAATCTTTTTGCTAAAATGTCTGCAAAAATTTTGTAATCCACATTAAGTAATGATATAGGGCGGTAGTTCTTAATCTGATTCTTCTCAGTCTCTGATTTTGGTATAAGTGTAATATACGCTTCTTTCCACGATTCAGGTGCCTTCTTCCCCTCTAAAATTTCATTACAGACCTCCTTCAATGGTTGTATAAGCCATTCTTTCAAAGCTTTGTAGTATCTGGAGGTCAATCCATCTGGTCCTGGAGATTTTCCCAATTGCATATTTTGAATGGCTCCCTCAATTTCTTGCTCAGTTATCTTCTGATTCAAAATCACTTTACTTTGTTCAGAAATTTTTTGTAATCCATATTTTTAAAGAAATTCTTCTATCTCTTTTTCATTCACCGGCCCTTGTGCATAAAGTCCCCTGAAATAACTCTGAAAACAGTTTCTAATCTCATTTGGTTTATAAATGTTCTTTCCTTCAACTTCTAGGCTTGTAACCATATTCAATTTTTGTCTCTTCTTCAATTGCCATGCCAGAAGTTTCCCACATTTGTCTGCCGATTCAAATGTCTTTTGTCTCATTTGTTTTATTTTCCATTCTATCTCCTGATTCATCAGTTCCATATATTGCCTCTGGTAAAACTTGATTTCTCTCAAAATTTCATGTGACTTTGGCTTTGATCTCAGTTTTTTTTTCTCCTTCTTTTATCCTTTCCAAAATCTTATCCTTCTTCTCGTTATGTCTCTTCCTTTTTATAGCATTCTGTTGTATTAAAAAACCTCGCATGACGGCTTTACTTGCATCCCAAATTACTCTTTTCTCCACCTCTGTTCTCAGATTTATCTCAAAATAGTCCTTCACCGCTTTCTGGGCCTTTTTGTACACCTCTTCATCTCTAAATAGGGAGTCATTCATCCTCCATCTGAAGGAACCAGCTGTTGTTAAGTTCATCTCCATCTTTACAGCATTATGGTCGGAGCAAGTCTTTGGGCAGATTTCCACTTTCTTTATCTTTGGTGCCATCCCACTAGTTACCCATATTTGGTCAATTCTGGTCCAAGTCATTTTTGCTTCAGAGAAGAAAGTTCCCTCCCTCTCAAGAGGGTTCCTTGTTCTCCAAATGTCAATCAGGTTCATGTTATCTGTCATTTCAAAAAAAGTCTTTGGTAGTCTCCCATCCTTGGAGACTACCTGTCTTTGTGCTTTATCCATATTTGTAGAGACCACTCCATTCATATCTCCCATCAAAATTACATTGTAATCCAAATAGTCCATTAATGTCTCATGCAATTTCTTAAAGAATTCTGACTTCCCTTCATTTGGAGCGTAAATTCCTATTATCAATAATTTTTCTCCTTGAACTTGAATTTCAATTGCCAATTTTAAAGATGATCAATTTAAAGATGAACAAGGAAGATACTCCCATGGCTTTTGAATACTGTGCCACCCATGCATCCGTCAGAGGCGCTGGGGGGTCCTCATAAACCATGTGCCACACACCAAGCCTTCTCATCTGGCCCAGGTCTGATAATTGTGGCCATTAAGCTTTGGGCACAGAACCCCATCTGAGGCTTTTAAAAGCTCCATTTCAGCTCTTTACTTCCGCCATGAGCCTTATTCCCTTCAAAGGCTCCTTATCTCTGGCAAGTCGTAAATCAAGAGACCTGCCTCTCACTCTGGCCTAATTACTTGGCTCGGACTTCAAAGACTCTCTGCCGCGGCACAGAAAAGCCTCGCTTTTCCACATACCTCTGTTGCTGCCAGGATCTCGCAGTCTTCAGCAGTCTTACTCTCCTGTAAGCGCCGTGAATCTGGGCCCGAAACCCTGTTGTTGGGATACTGCCAGGGAGACGGGGGCTTCAGGCAGGCCCCCAGCTGGCTCCGGACGATCACCAGTCTCTCGTGGAACAGCATCAGTCAATTAGCGACACGAGCCTCAGATACGTTCCAAGACCCGTGCACACCCTGTCAGCAGAGTGTTTTGAATCATGCACAATGGAAGATGCAGACAGAAAGAGATGTACAAGCATATTTACAGTTTTATTCAGCATAGTCAGGAATAAAAGAAAAATATGACTGCATCCCTTCGACTTCAGCGAAAACAGCAGTAACAAAAGCTATATACAAAACAGATGTTCCCAGCAGAAGCTGGAAGTAAACAGGCATGTGACACACAACAGCCTGTTCCATCTTAAGGTGGAACAGAACTATATCCTAACCGTATCTGGGGGGTGGTCTTAGGTTACACCCCTTCTGTGATGTATGTATGATGTTCCTGGGGGTGGTCTTGATCTACAGGGTGGCAATTTCAAAAGTCTATATAAGGCCTTGCACGCCATTGTTCTGGGTTCCTCCTCCCTCCTGTGATGTGGTGAGTGAGGACCCTGTTGCAACAGATCAATAGAGATCAGGCTTACTAGGTGCTTTGCCTCTCAATATTCTCTGGTTGGCCTCTGTTATTTTCTCCTACCAATAGGGAACCTATGTAAGGACTCTATACGGGCTCTTGGATACCCCATAAGGGAAAAGGGCAGATTTTGTTTACAACAGATGGCGATGCTCGAAGGGACGTTTGGTTACCCGGATTCTGGGAGCGAGGAAGGACTGGTGATCCAGCGCGCACCAGCCAGTTTGCCAGGAGGCATAACCAGTCCTCCAATGATCCCAGGGTCTGGAAATAACTGGAGGTCCAGCGGGGTCAAGCAGAGGAAGCAAAGCTCGATCAGGCTGGCCTTAAACAACCAGTCAAGAGATCCCGGGATCACCAGGAACAGCGCATGCAGAAGTGTGCATAAGTAGGAAACACGGGTAGTGGGTTGGGTTCTCTAAACCACAGCAACCAAAATTCTTTAACTCTTCCTTTTCCCTTCAAATCTAAACTTTCTCCCTCCCTTATTCCATCACCTAATTTTCACCACAAGACCCAAATCCATCAGAGTTGCCCAGAGGAGGGTCTTGTGAGTCTCTTCCCCTTTAATTCTATTTGCCAACCTAGTCTCTCGCAGGGTGTCCAGAAAAGGTTGTGAACTTACTTCTGAACCAAACTATAACTTCCAGGCACAGCCGCACCTCTGCCATGGCTATCTTTGTTAGAGATGACCTGTGAGCCAGAGAACGCAAGGGCACCTGATTCCTTTCCTTGCTTTCATTTCTGAGTCCCGATCTGGCCCTGCACTGTGCAAGCGTCCAGTAGGGAACTCTGTTTTTAGATTGTAAGAGACAGGAGGTTGCTGTGGGCTCCCCAGCTGATTTAATAACCACTAAGTGGGGGGTTGAGATCGCTGACTGCACTGTTAGCTTAGTAGCCAGGAAGGCCAGCAGCTGTACCAGCCTAGTAAGTCAGGCCAGACGAACGGTGATGTGTCACAGTACTAATCCTTGGAGTTGTCCAGATTGAGTCTACTGTGGGTTATTTATTCTGTTTCCTGAAAAAGTGGGGATAAAACCCTGACTGCAGTATAAAAGTAAAAGCTAGCACTATTAAATTCTTAAAATGGGTGCAACTCATTCAAAAGAAATAAACCCGCAGGTTATATGACTATGAAAATATGGCGTTCCTTCTAGGAAAAATGGTATTAAAGATAGATGCTTCCATGGCCAGCAAATGTCTATCTGAGTCCAGTTTTAACTTCGATTCGTTTGGACAGAAGGGTTATTGTAAGGCTCCTGATATCAGTCTCTGTAAGATCAGCCAGAATTTCCTGGCCTCTTTTCTTGGAAAATGCCCCCACCCCCTCGTTTCAGTCTCTTTCTGCCCCCCCCCTTACTTCTGTGCCAGGTAAATTTACTCCCGAGTAAGCTTCCTTTAACAAGGAAACTGCAAGGGGGGGGCAATCTTTACTAAAGGTACCCCGCATCTCACTTTCCTAAAATAGGCTTAGTATTCCTATTCAAGTTCAGGAAAAAATGTTCACGTTTGTATTCCTTTTAAATCAAATCTATGGCTGTTTTATTATTTGTGAGTGGTTATATCAACTCTTGAACTAACCCTATTCTTTATAAAAGATTCTCTCCCTATTTTATCTTAGGAAAACTGTTCACTTATATCTTTCTTTAAAGATCATTTCTCTAGGAACTTTCACTCTTTAGTCTAAGGAAGTAAACTCTCACTCAAACCATCTTAAGATCTACTAAAAGGGTTCTGTATAAAGTTGGGTACTTTTATTTTCCTCTTCCTTAGTATACACGTGTGTGCTTGCATGATAGGAGCATAGCTTGTGTTTCCTTCCCCAGTTGTGTCTGTGTACATAAGTATGTGTGTGTCTCTCTGGTAGTACAAATCCTTGGACTAGGTGACCCCAGGGTCCCTTCCAACTCTCCCAATTTTATGGCTATGTGGAAGGCAATGAGTCTGCAAGCATTGGAGGATAATTTTTAAATTCTGGTGTATGGTGATGGGTTGAAGTTCAGCCCAGCTTTGCTTTTTGGTACAGTGTTATGTACTGAGTTGAATAGGATCCAAACTGCAGCAGTCTGATTGGTCCTAGAACAATAGGATCCAAAATGCAGCAGTCTGATTGGTCCTAGAACAATAGGATTCAGAATGCAGCAGTCTGATTGGTCCTAGAACAATGCAGCAGTATGATTGGTCGGCAGGAGCCACCCAATCCAGCTCCAGAGAGAAGTGAATCCACAACCTGATTGGCCTACAGGAGAATTCCGGTATTAGCCAATCACATGCAGCCCATTGTGTAAATAATGTATATAAAGCAGATACTTTGAGGGGACATCCATTCCTCCTCACCACTATGAGCTGAATAAAGAGCATGAAATCCACTCTCAACTCTGAGTATATTTCACTGGCGATGAGGATGGGATCCCTCTGAGCTGACTGCCACACACAGCACCGCAGCACCGCCACCTGCCGCACCGCTGCCTCGTACCGTGTATCCAGGCTTCAGCTCCGGGACCCAAGGAACTCAGGATGGCAACCGACAGCAGCTTCTCGCCGTTCAACCCAGCATCCGGAGACTGGGAAGCGTACGTGTCAGGGAATCAGGAGCAGGAGCACTGGGGAGAGAGGAATTGGAGAGCGAAGGGGAAGAATCCGAGGGAAGCGTAGGGGACTATGACAGTGGCCCGAGAGATTCCATGAGCTTCTCCAGCGAATCAGAAGATTCCCAGAAGGGGGCTCCGATGGTCAGGGCAAGGGGGGTCCCAGCGGGGACGCACCAGAAACAAGGAGCCAGAGGGGAACCCCAAAGCAGCAGTGGAGGATCGGGACCAGTTTCCCCACCAGAGCGTAGAGTGGGGGGGAAGAGTCACATGTGTCAGGGCCAGCGTCTCCTCCGGAGGGGAGGGAGAGTAAGTCAGGGCTGACCACGCCTCCATCGGAGAGTGGGGGAATGGAGGGGAGGTCAGTTGCAGCTAGCCCACCCGAAGGGGGAAGCAGTGACAGCAGCAGTGAAACGGTTAGGAGGAAAACGGCTGGCTGGGCGTGCGCGCCAAGTTCAAATGTACAGGCGCGCGGGACAGCAGGAGACCCGGATGGGGAACCAGCTCCTAAAGCCCGCCAGAGGGAGGGAGAAGGCTCAGGGGAATCAGCGTCAGAGGAGGCTAGGAAGGGCGAGACCCCGGCGGGCAGGCGGACCCAGAGGAGGAAGGAGCAGCGGAAAAGGTGGAGCAAGGCTAGGGTCTTAAATTGGTGTACAGGGGGAGGAGATTCAGAAGGGTCATCAGCGGTCTGACAGTTGAGACGTGGGGCTGCGCGCTGCGGCTCTGGAAGTGAAACTGAACTTCAATAAAGACTTTTGTATTTAATTAGAAAGCAGCGTTGGTCCTTTGTGAGCTGGGACCTTGGGCAGCCCTGACAGCACGCCTCCCGTTTCACCTTCCTCCTAGAAGCCAAAGGGGTCACCGATGAAGAAGACGCCAAGAAGAGGGCAATATTCTTCAGCGTCTGCGGAGAGGAGACGTTTGAAATCGCCCGGGCTCTCCTGGCGCCTGAAGACGTTGCTACTGTTCCATACAAAACAATAATGGAACGGCTGAAGGGGCACTTTTCGCCGCAGCCCTCAGTGGTGGCTCGTCGAAATGCCTTCTACGCAAAGTGGCAAGCCCCTGGGGAAACCATAACTGGGTTTGTGACCTCTCTCCGCCAAGCTGCCCGGTTCTGCAACTTCTCAGAATTGGAGAACATGCTTCGTGACCGCCTCGTCGGTGGCCTGAAGGATGAGAAGCTGCAACGATGCCTCTACGCTAAGAAGGACCTAACGTTCCAGGTTGCCCTGGAGGAGGCCCTGGCAACAGAAGCTGCCGAGAGGTCGACGCAAGAGGCACTGCCGAGCCTGCCGTCCCAACCAAGGGTCCACCACGAAGACCTCACCGACGACTCAGGATCTGACAGGAGGAGGTACACCGAGTACAGCAGCGCACTCAAGCAGTGCACAGACCACAGCTGCCTCGACGAGAAGGAGGGAACTGCGCAAGCTGCGGGGAGAGTCACGAGAGGAGAACCTGCCGTTCCCGCAACGCAGAGTGCAGGCAGTGCGGAAAATTGGGACACATTGCCCAGGTGTGTCGGGCTCGGCCCACCCGACGCCAGGCATCAGATGACCGATCCAAGAGCCCCAGGGCCCAGGGCCCAACGCACCAAGGCAACTCGACGGAGCTCACAGACTTCCAGGTATACCAGTTGCCTCACCCCAACGTAGAGAAAATTTATGTAGAGGTACAGATAGAGGGGGCCCCGTGCCGCATGGAGCTTGACACGGGTTCAACTCTATCCATAATCTCGGCAAGAACCTTAAGGAAACTGTGTCCTACTGGGGGTCCCAAACTCAGGCCGTCCCCATTCACCCTCCGGGACTTCCAGAAACGTAAGGTCCCCACAATGGGGGTGGGGACCTTCAGGGTGCAATATTGAGGGCGAACGCGGCAACTGGACTTGCTTGTGGTCAAGGGCCCCTACATTAGCTTACTGGGATTGGCATGGTTTGGACCACTGGGGCTAGCCATCACCGGGGTGAACCACACTAGCTTACAAGTGGACGTGGACGCCATATGCAAGGAATTTCCAGGGGTTTTCGATGGGAAATTGGGACAGTATACGCCCCCCCCCATTGCTCTACAGCTTGACCCCGCAGTACGACCTGTCAGGCTCAAGGCCTGCTGGGTCCTGTTCGCCCTGAAACCCCGTATAGACGAGGAATTGGACCGGCTCGTGGAGCAAGGAGTTCTGGAACCTGTGCCTAATGCCCCCTGGGAAACCCCGATCGTCACACCCGTCAAGCCTAATGGTTCGGTCCGCATCTGTGCAGACTACAAATGTACCATAAACAAGGCCCTCACGGCCCACGCATACCCAGTGCCAGTGGTCAGCCATGTCCTTGCCACCCTGGTTGGGTCAAAAAATTTTGGCAAGCTGGACTTGGCCCAAGCATATCAACAGCTGCCAGTAGATGAGGCCACAGCAGAGGCACAGACGATTGTGACGCACAGAGGAGCGTTCAGGGTAAAGCGGCTGCAATTCGGTGTCAGCGTGGCACCAGGCATATTCCAGAATCTAATGGACTCTCTCCTTAAAGGGATTCCTGGCGTCACCCCCTTCTTCGATGATGTGTTGATTGCTGGGCCCACACCAGAGGAGTTTGAGGACCGCCTCAGCACCGTTCTGCACCGTTTCCAGACGGCGGGTCTCAAGGTGAAGCGGGAAAAATGTCTACTAGGAGTGCCTCAGGTGGACTTTCTGGGATTTATGGTGGACGCAGAAGGGGACAAGGTACGGGCCATTTGTGATGCCCCAGCTCCAAAGAGCAAGACTGAACTTCAGGCCTTCTTGGGACTATTGAACTTTTACCATTCCTTCCCCACAAGGCGACGGTAGCGGAGCCCCTACACAGACTCCTGGACAAGCGGGCCCCTTGGGTGTGGGGCCAGCGCCAGGAGGCCGCATTCCAGGCAGTCAAGGACTTGCTTGTCTCAAACTCGGTCTTGGCACACTTCGACGAGAGGCTGTCGGTGGTGCTAGCATGCGACGCCTCGCCCTATGGCATCGGTGCTGTCCTGGGACACCAACTCCCGGATGGAAGAGAGGTACCAGTGGCATACTTTTCCCAGACACTCAACGCAACCGAGCGGAACTACTCGCAAATCGACAAGGAGGGTCTGGCAATCGTGAAGGGTGTAAAAAAATTCCATGATTTCTTGTACGGGCGGCCCTTCACCGTGGTGACTGACCACAAGCCGTTGCTTGGCTTGTTTGCCCCCGAAAAGCAGACCCCCCAAGTGCTGTCTCCTCGCGTCCTCAGGTGGTCAATTTTCCTTGCCAGCTACCAGTATGCACTGATTCACTGCCCTGGGAAGGCGATGGGCCATGCGGACGCCCTTAGCAGGCTACCACTACCGGAAACAGGCCCCCGACCCAGCACCTGCACAAGAGGTTATGAGCCTGGAGCTGCTTCCCGACAGCCCCATTCAGGCACAAGAAGTTGCACACCATTCCAAGAAAGATAGGGTCATCTCCCGGGTCCTGGACTGGGTGTGGAGGGGATGGCCCAGCAGCAGCCCTGGGCCCGAATTCGCCGGCTACACAACCCGCAAACATGAACTGTCGCCTGTGAACGTGGGGACTCGGTGGGCACCATTTGCGCCCCCCCAATCTGCAAAAGACCAAGGGTTCCGGAGCGGGACGGGGTGCGCAGCGCGGTGCTGAGAGTCGACTGCTTCTTCCACGGAGTGAAGCCGCACAGCTGTTATCGGAGAGCGCTGACTTTTTCCTGGGACAATTGGACTCGAAATTAACTACCCGTGAGTAGGAATAAACTGGATGTGAATTGGACTTTAAACAATAAGTAAATTTGGTACCGAAACGGGAAGGCATAAACAGGAAGTCTGCCTTCCCTTACTGTAAACAGATCAAAGCAAAGAGACTGTAAAGCGGAAACTTGGAAAGACGTTTTGGAAAAAGACTTAAATCTTAACATCAGGAAAGCGGTCTCCCCTCCTGTTTGCAGGAGAGGAGGGGGGAAAGTTTGAGGTGTATTTACCTGCAAAAATAAGAGGAAAAGGAAGTTAAAATCCGCAGCCTGAAACCTGGGAATGGACTGCCTCTAGATAAGGAAAGCCGCTCAGTGGAAAGCAGAGGACTCTTGATTTAGCTCTGCAAAAAGAGATACAGTGTTTCTGGACTTCTCCTGGTTTTAAAGTAACTTTTTAAGTGGACTGAAACTGTTGCTTTTAAGTGAATTGGGGGACCTATAAGGACTATATTTGTTTTTAAAAGTGGCAAGTTCTGGTTGTTACTGTGTCCCCCTAGAGGAGGTTTGACATTGCTACAAAAACAACTGGCCTACAGGAAAATTCGTTTTCAAAACAATCTCTAGCTGTGGGATTGGCCTTGGATTTTCATGAGAGTGTTATGGCAGATGGGAGAGGAAAGTTAGACCTGGCGCAAGAAAAGATTACTAGGTCTGGAAGACAATACAGGACAGATACTGCGCAGCAGCATAGGCCTTCAATATCTGGTGCATCTGGAACATCAGGGGCTGCACCGCCACAGGTCAAACCAAAAGTTATGTCTTCTGAAGATGTCTTGGCACAAGCACTTGGAAAAATTAATGAATCTTTGGAAAATTTAGCTAAACAAGTGGCAGAGACAAATAAGCAAGTAGCTGAAGCATCAGTTAAAATTGACTTGAATACTACAAGTATTAATAATTTGGGACAGAAGGTGAACACCAATACACAGTCGCAAAGCCCCCGGGCCGGATCTAGTCCCTGCTGAGGCTATTGTTGCGCAACCGAGGTGGTGGGCTGAAATTCTGGCCAAAGTCTTTGATGCAATTAATTCTACGGGGCTTATCCCTAGGTCATGGAAGGAGGCCGTGATCGTGCCAGTCCATAAAAAGGGTCCCCCTGCTGACCCGGAGAACTATCGGAACATCAGCCTTTTGTCTATCATCGGGAAAATTTATGCAAAATTTTTGCTGTCCAAGCTGTCCCATTGGGCAAACGACTCAAATTTGATTGGCCATGAGCAAGCGGGTTTTAGGAACAATTACTCGACCTCTGACCATATGGTAATCATGTATCATCTTGCCAGAAAATATTCTGCCCCGAGTCGGGGGCGCCTATGTGTCGCTTTTATAGACCTAAAGGCTGCCTTTGACAGTATCCCAAGAAATTGCCTATGGAAGAAATTAGAGAGATGGGGCATAGATAGAAGGCTGTTATGGCTTATAACCCAATTACACCATGGGTCGTCAGCTAGAGTGAGACTCACACCGGCGGGAAACCTATCCAACGAGGTCCCAATAAATAGAGGTGTGCGCCAAGGCTGCATTTTGGCCCCACTCCTCTTCAACCTGTTTATTAGCGATATGAAGCTCTTTCTGAACGAGTCTCAAGCCAACATTCATGCCCCCCGCCTGGCTGATTTTCGCTGCCCTTTGCCGACGATGCAGCGATCCTTTCCTACTCTAGAGTTGGTTTATGCAGAGCTCTAAAGATTTTTGCGGCTTATTGCAAACTTAACCATCTGACAATTAATCATGGGAAATCTAAAGTCCTGGTCTTTTCCAGGTCTCGGAAAACTTACAGCTGGAAGTTAGATGGAGTCCAATTAGAACAGGTTTTCAAATTTAAATACCTGGGAGTCTTTTTTCATTACAATCTAAGCTGGAAGCCACAGATACAGTATTTACTAAACAAAGGGGAAACAATACTTTATACTCTACTCCAATTTTTTGCGGCCGACGGAGCCTCTCACATCCCTTCTGCATTGAAGGTATACCACGCAAAAGTGGTTTCCACCCTCTGTTATGCTGCCCCGCTCTGGGCCCCAGGGTCCAATTTAACATCACTGGGGACATTGCAGAATCAGTTTCTCCGCCGCCTTCTGAAACTCCCCATGTGTGTGAGCAACGCAGCCATACGTCTGGAGTTAAGGATTGCATCATTGGAGACTGTCATCTGGAAGCGAGTCTTTGGCTATTGGCTGTCCAGCTGGCATAGGCTTCCCGACCATTACCTTTTTCAGTGCCTCTGGCGGGACGTCTTTGTCAATCCGTGGGTAGGAAAAATCCATGCCAAACTTCTGAGCATCGGAATTTCCCCAGCGGACTCCTTAAAGATGAACTTACGCTCAGCCAAAAGCCTTATTGAGCAAAGATTAGCGGACATTGAAAATCAACACAACCTCGCCGGGGTGGGGGTGTCTGCTCCCCCAGGTATCACGGAATAACCCCACCACTTGGCCTTCCATCATACATGTCATCTCTTTCATCAGTACCACACCGACGTGCATTTATTCGTGCAAGGTTCAATGTCTTTCCATCAAACCTGCTGAACCACAGATTTTCCAATGGTTTGGTGTCTCCGCTATGCGTGTGTGACGGGGAAACTGTTGAATCTCTTTCACATATAATGTTCAACTGTCCCCTACATAGCATAGCCAGGGCTAAATTCCTGGGTCCTGCTTTACTGCGCTTGGTTGGCAGGCCTGTTGAGTCACACGCCGCACTGCTTTTGCAGGATACAGATCCTTCTGTAACTCTGCAGGTGGCGAGATTTCTGAATGCGGTTATCTCACACTCAAAAACCACCAAAAAACAACAACAACATCAAAACTAATCGGACTGTTATGTTGAGAGTGCATGTCGGAGTTCGTCTTTAGTTTTCCTTTTCTGTGACCCATCCCTTGGAGCTCTCCTGGCCCCAAGCCGTCACTTGGCTCTGCTCAATGACCCACCCTTGCATCGTGGTGTTCACCTTCTGTTGTCGGATATCTCTGTTTTTATGTCCCTGTGTTTTTATGTTTGTACATATTTTATGGGCTAATAGCCGTAATTAAAAAAAATAATAAAAAAATACACAGTCTATTGAAAAATTACTACAGGAATCTGCTTCGACTAGAAAGATAGCTGAAGAAGCAAAAGAGATTGCAACTGCTACTCAAGAGAAGATACCACCAGTATACAAGCAATTGGAAGACCACGGTTTGACATTGTCTATGATTGAATTGAAAGAGAAACAAAAAAATTTAAGAATCAGGGCTGTACCAGAACATGAGAAAGATAATCTGGCTGATTTTCTTACACAGGAATTTACAGATTTTTGGCAACAGGACTTGGGGAAGGAAGAATTTAAGATAGTGAGTGCATTTAGACTCGGAAGAGGACAAAGGAGGAACAAGGTGAGAGACTGTTTGATTACTTTTCGAACAAAAGAGGAGAGAGATAAAATTTTGAATTTGCACTATCAAAGGACTTTGGAAATTGACAATTCAAGAGTGGAGATATTTAAGGATATCCCAAAACATCTTCTGGATTTAAGGCTTAACTACGGAGATCTGGTTGCCCTGTTGAGAAAAAATAGAATTCTTTTTAGGTGGGAATTTCCTCAAGGCCTATTTTTTAAATACAAAGGGAGAAAGATAAAAATAAGATCAGTCAATGAAAAAGATAGGTTTCTGAAAGACCACGAAGAAGATCTACAGAAAGAAGTGGAATCTGGAGAAGAGCCAAGAGCACTGGAAAAAGGAATACTGGATATAGCAAATTTATCTTTTGGATTGCACGGCCCAGAGAAAGAGACACAGTTGACGGAACAAGAACAGACACTTGGTGCAGTCGGAGGTAAAGTGAAGTAACCCCATCATGGCTCTGCAACTTTTAAGTTGGAATTGTAACGGCCTTAACTCTCCTCGGAAGAGAAAAAGTGTTTTTCATTTATTAAAAAAGGAGCAATTGGACTTGATTTGTCTATAAGAAACTCATGTAACAAGGTTACACAGGAAATTACTTATTAATAAGAGATTGGGACAGGAGTTTATCTCATCTGATAAAGTTAAAAAAAGAGGAGTTGTGATATATGCAAAAGAGAGACTATTACCGAAATTTATCTTTAAAGACGAACAAGGAAGATTCCTGGCAATTGAAATTCAAGTTCAAGGAGAGAAATTTTTGATTGTAGGAATTTATGCACCGAATGAGGGGAAATCTGAATTTTTTAAAAAGTTGCATGAGACATTATTGGACTATCTGGATTACAATCTGATTTTGATGGGGGATATGAATGGAGTTGTATCTACAAACATGGACAAGGCACAAAGACAGGTAGTTACCAAGGATGGTAGACTACCAAAAACTTTTTTTGAAATGACAGACAATATGGACTTAGTGGATATTTGGAGAACAAAGAACGCCTTGGGAAGAGAGGGAACCTTCTTTTCTGAAGCCAATATGACATGGACTAGAATTGACCAAATATGGGTAACTAGAGGAATGGCACCAAAGATAAAGAAAGTGGAAATCTGCCCAAAAACGTGCTCCGACCATAATGCTGTAAGGATGGAGATGAAGCAAATATCAACTGGCTCCTTCAGATGGAGGATGAATGACACCTTATTTGGAGATGAAGAAGTGTATAAAAAGGCCCAAAAAACTTTGAGAGACTATTTTGAAATAAATATGAACACCAATGTAGAAAAAAGAGTGATCTGGGACGCAAGCAAAGCTGTCATGAGAGGGTTTTTGATACAACAGAATGCAATAAAGAAGAGAAGTCAAAATGAGAAGAAAGATAAAATTTTGGAGAAAATAAAAGAAAGTGAGAAGAAATTGAGGGCAAAACCAAAGTCACAGGAGATTTTGAGAGAAATAAAACTATATCAAGTACAATATATGGAAATGATGAATCAGGAAATAGAATGGAAAATTAAACAAATGAGACAAAAAACATTTGAATCAGCTAATAAATGTGGGAAATTGCTGGCCTGGCAAATGAAAAAAAGGCAAAAATTAAATACTATTACAAATTTAGAAGTGGAAGGAAAGAACATACATAATCCAAATGAAATTAGAAATAGCTTAAGAACTACCGCCCTATATCGTTACTTAATGTGGATTACAAAATTTTTGCTGATATTCTGGCCAAGAGATTGAAAAAAGTATTGATGGAAGAGATTCATAGAGACCAAGCGGGCTTTCTCCCGGGAAGACATTTGTCTGATAATTTGAGGAACATAATTGATATTTTGGAAAAATTAGAAGTGAATATAAACACTAAAGCAGTTCTGATATTTGTGGACGCAGAGAAAGCCTTTGACAATATCTCTTGGAGTTTTATGAAAAAGAACCTACAGGGGATGGGGGTAGGCCAAGGTTTTGAAAATGGTATAGGTGCAATATATTCTGAACAAAAGGCTAAATTAATTGTAAATAATGTGGTGACGGAAGAATTTAAGATAGAAAAAGGGACACGACAGGGGTGCCCAATCTCCCCATTGCTTTTTATATCGGCCCTGGAGGTTCTGCTGAATATTATTAGAAGGGAACGCTTGGTTAAAGGTATACAGGTCGGAGCCAAACAGTACAAATTGAGAGCATTTGCAGAGGATTTAGTATTAAGGTTACAGGAGCCAGAATCTAGTACTAAAAGGGTTTTAGAACTAATTCAAGAATTTGGTCAAGTGGCAGGATTTAAATTGAACAATCAAAAACTAAGGTTTTAGAGAAAAATTTAACACTGACTGAAACAGAGAGGTTTCAGAATGAGACAGGTTTGACTGTGGTTAAGAAAGTGAAATACTTGGGGATTAATATAACAGCAAAAAATGGGAACTTATTTAAAGATAATTATGAAAAATGTTGGACGGAAGTGAAAAAAGACTTAGAAATTTGGTCAAATTTGAAGCTTTCCTTGTTGGGTCGAATTGCAGCTATAAAGATGAATGTATTGCCTAGAATGCTGTTTTTGTTTCAAACACTGCAAATTGTGAACAAGATGGATTGTTTCAAGAAGCGGCAGAAAGATATCTCTAAATTTGTCTGGCAGGGCAAGAAGCCCAGAATAAAATTTAAGATATTGATTGATGCAAAGGAAAGGGGTGGATTTGCCCTGCCAGACTTTAAACTTTACTATGAATCAGCAGCATTTTGCTGGCTGAAAGACTGGCTACTTCTTGAGAACACAGACATTTTGGATTTAGAAGGTTTTAACAATGTTTTTGGGTGGCATGCATATTTGTGGTACAACAAGGTTAAAGCACATAAAGCATTTAAGAACCATATTGTCAGGAAAGCTTTGTTCAATGTTTGGACAAGATATAAGGATTTATTGGAAAATAAAACACCAAGGTGGCTGTCACCAATGGAAGCAAAAGCTCAGAAAAAGCTCAATATGGAGGCCAAATGGCCGAAATATTGGGAAATCTTGGAACAAGAGGGAGATAGACTAAAATTGCAGAGTTTTGAGAAACTAAAAAACAAAGTGCGAGATTGGCTTCATTACTATCAGATAATGGAGGCCTATAATTTGGACAAGAAAATTGGCTTCCAGGTGGAAAAATCAAAATTAGAAACAGAACTGTTAGAACCCAAAACTAAGATTTTGTCAAGGATGTATAACTTGCTGTTGAAATGGAACACTCAGGATGAAACGGTGAAATCTGCTATGATTAAATGGGCACAAGATGTTGGACATAACATTATGTTTGCGGACTGGGAACAGTTGTGGACCACCGGTATGAAATTTACGGCATGTAATGCCTTAAGAGAGAATATTATGAAAATGATATACAGGTGGTACATGACCCCAGTCAAGCTTGCAAAAATATATCATTTGCCCGATAATAAATGCTGGAAATGTAAGGAGGTTGAAGGTACATTCTTTCACCTTTGGTGGACGTGCCCAAAGATTAAGGCTTTCTGGGAAATGATTTATAATGAAATGAAAAAGGTATTTAAGTATACCTTCTTGAAAAAACCAGAGGCTTTTCTCTTGGGCATAGTCGGCCATTTGGTGCCAAAGAAGGACAGAACTTTTTTTATGTACACTACAACAGCAGCAAGAATACTTACTGCAAAGTATTGGAAGACACAAGATTTACCCACCCTGGAATGGCAGATGAAGATGATGGACTATATGGGACTGGCAGAAATGACTGGCAGAATCCGGGACCAGGGAGAAGAGGCGGTGGAAGAAGATTGGAAGAAATTTAAAGACTATTTACAGAAATATTGCAAAATTAATGAATGTTAGAATGATGTTGGATAGAAATTAAGTGGTTTCCAGCTGTAATGCTTTAAGAATATGGAAGAAGGGTATATGTTAAGTTATAGAGATAAGATAAATGAAAGAGGGTAAGGATTTGCTGATTTGATTATTTAAATGGGAACACAAGAAGGGGAGGTGTGAGGAAGTCAAAGAAACAAGCAAACGAGTTTTATGTTATGAAAAATAATTGTTTTTAATTTTTCTTGTTGTTTCTGTATGTTTTATTTATCTTTTTATTTTTATTTTTTCTCTTTTATTATTATGTGTTTTTGTATATTCTTATATATATATATAAGAATATATTCTTTGTATATTTCTTAAAAAAACAAACAAACATGAACTGTTGGCCCACAAGGGGTGCCTGTTATGGGGAAGCAGGGTCGTTGTTCCCCAGCCCCTCCGCAAAAGGGTCCTCACAGCCCTACACGAGACACACCCAGGGGTAGTGAGAATGAAGGCCCTTGCCAGGAGTTATGTGTGGTGGCCGGGGATCGACGGAGAGATAGAGGCCTGGGTCAAACACTGCCAGGCCTGCCAAGAATCCCGCCCAGATCCCCCAAGGACCCCAGTCCAGTCCTGGGAGTCCGCCCGAGCACCATGGTCATGCCTGCATGTGGACTTCGCTGGCCCCTTTCAGGGGAAAACATTCTTCATAGTGGTGGACTCCTACACCAAATGGCTGGAAGTCACACTGGTACCGTCCACTTCCACGTCCGCAGCCATCCGGGTACTACGCAGGCTGTTTGCAACCCACAGGCTCCCTGACACTCTCGTCTCAGACAACGGGACTGCATTTACGTCAGGAGAATTCCAAACCTTCACAGTGCAGAACGCCATCCGCCACATCCATTCGGCGCCATTCCACCCTGCCACCAATGGCCAAGCAGAACGCATGGTGCGGACCACCAAGGACACCCTCCGCCACATGACGCAAGGGGATTGGGAGTACCGCCTTGCCACATTCCTCCTAGCACAACACAGCACCCCCAGCTCAACGACTGGCCGGAGCCCCGCTGAACTACTAATGGGTTGGACCGCCTTCACCCCGATAGAGCTCAGGATGAGGTAGTGGTGGGGGAAGGCAGGAACCCCCGGACCTTCGAGGCCCAGGACCCAGTGTACGCAAAGAATTTTGGGGCAGGCCCAGCATGGGTACCGGCCACAGTCACCAGGGTCACTGGCCCCGTGTCGTACGAGGTGCTGACGGATGGGGGGCAATGCTGGTGCCGCCACTGCGACCAGATACGGCGACGATTCCCGGGAGAAAACCAGGAGGGGGACAGGTCAGAGGAGTCCCAAGGGAACAGTGGGGCAGTGAGGCCCATAGAACAGGAGGGGCCAGCAGGAGATTCAGAATCAGTAAATACAGAGAGGACCCGTGAGGCCGAAAGGACACCGGAACCAGAACCACGACTGAGCAAGCTGGTTACACCAGACCAAACGGCCCCATCACAGCCATCATCCTCGGAACATGAGCCAGAACCTGAACCCCGGACCAGGGAACACCCCAGGCCGCAACACACACGTAGGCCGCCAGCGTACCTTGAGGACTATGAATGCGACCTCCTGGGCAGGACTGGAACTTAGAGGGGAGAGGTGTTATGTACTGAGTTGAATAGGATCCAAACTGCAGCAGTCTGATTGGTCCTAGAACAATAGGATCCAAAAGGCAGCAGTCTGATTGGTCCTAGAACAATAGGATTCAGAATGCAGCAGTCTGATTGGTCCTAGAACAATGCAGCAGTATGATTGATCGGCAGGAGCCACCCAATCCAGCTCCAGATAGAAGTGAATCCACAACCTGATTGGCCTACAGGAGAATTCCGGTATTAGCCAATCACGTGCAGCCCATTGTGTAAATAATGTATATAAAGCAGATACTTTGAGGGGACATCCATTCCCTCCTCACCACTATGAGCTGAATAAAGAGCATGAAATCCACTCTCGACGTTGAGTATATTTCATACAGAAAGATGGAAAGATTGGTTTTTAGAGTTTAGAATAAAGTTTTAAAAGGTGAGAGGTGAAAGTCGTGATGTTTTTGAAGCAGAGCTAGTGATATCAAGCATTTGAGTGATTAACAGTTTTTACCATTTTGTCTATAGTTTAAAAAAATCAGACTTCAAAGCATTCAAAGTTTAAGCACATACAAATTTATAATCAAGTAGAATGAGCCTTGCCCATCCCTGTAAATAAAGGGCAGAAAATTTTGTCTGCAAATGGTAGGGCTGAAATGACTGAGAATGTTAAATATCTTATGAATTCTGACTCTCTGGCCATTTTTACCCATACATAAGGGAGCAGGTGATTGTTCCGCAAATGACCAGAGGGGGAGCACACAGAATAATGATAGCCCACATTTTTTAATAGAGACCTGCACCCCAATTTCCTGTACATAAAGAAGACAGTACTCCCTTCGCCTGGGCTGCAGGAAACATGATCCCTTAGAACTGAGTTAACAGAAATTCAATTTGACCAACTTCTATTGCTGGTTTTGGTGAAAACTTGAATTCCTGAGTTTCTCTTTTTTGTTTTAAATCTAATCCTATTTTTTAAATCTATTCCTTACCCTTCCCTTCCTTTATTCAAATGGTAATTTAGCCAAAAGATGCAACACTTTTAATGGTAGAAGAAGAAGAAGAGTTTGGATTTGATATCCCGCTTTATCACTACCCGAAGGAGTCTCAAAGCGGCTAACATTCTCCTTTCCCTTCCTCCCCCACAACAAACACTCTGTGAGGTGAGTGGGGCTGAGAGACTTCAAAGAAGTGTGACTAGCCCAAGGTCACCCAGCAGCTGCATGTGGAGGAGCGGAGACGCGAGCCCGGTTCCCCAGATTACGAGTCTATCACTCTTAACCACTACACCACACTGGCTCTCTCTATGGTATAAAAGATTTGCTGAAACTTGAACTCTGCACATGCACAGAGGCCATGTCAGCTTAAAATAGAGGAGGGGGGAGAGAGGGAAAAGGAAAAAAAGGAGGTTTGGAGAGAGAGCAGACTGCAGGGAGAAATTTATTCAAATTTCTTTATGTAAAACTTGGACCCATTGAGGGAAATCACCCTTATGTGTCCTTTGCTCCAGGGGCTACTTAAGACAAAAGGGTTAAGTACTGGACCATCAAAAGTCAAGAGGTTGCCAAGTTCCAAATTTAACATGCAAATTCTTTTCACAGGTAAATATCAGAGCACTGCCACTGTGAGTTCCTCTCTTGAGTAGTCCCCCCCTCAAAAGGAATTTAAATGAATTTTATAACCGGTTTTGTTTGTGTGCCTATGCATTTTAGGAACAGCATTTCCTGAAAGATTTTCACATGGGGAAAAATTTTTCCCCCTTTCAACAGGATACGTGAACCTCTAAGAAGTCTCAACCCCATTAACAAAGTGTTTGTCCCTTCTTTTCTCCAACAGCACAAATAATAATGAGGGGATTCAAACAGTAATTTAAATATTCTATATCTGAGGTTCTCAGAAAAGTAATTGCATTTGTATTAGTGGCTTTGACAATTTTTAAGTTACAAATAATCTGTTTTCATTTATTAATCTAAGCACAACCAAACATTGTTTGTGGAACGGTATTTGTTTACCTTTTTGCCTGAGTATTTCTTATTAATTGTGTCATTGTGGCTAGTTCAAGGTACTTGCACAACTTTAAATTGCCATTCATTTTTTCTCGGTATTAACTCATTTCCCAGTATTTTGCTATTAACATTCTAGCCGATGTTGTCACATCAAGAAACACGCTTTTATTTTCATTTGGGATACTCATTGTTAGAATGACAAAATAGATAAGCTTCGGGTTTCTTAATTGTGTGTCCTAGCATTTATTTATTTTCGGTTCCTCATAGGTCATGTTGTTGTTGTTTTTTGTGTGGTTTTTTTTTTTTACTTTGGGGACATATCCATCATATGTGGAATAAGGTTCCTTCATTTTGTTGCATCTCCAAAACTTATTGCTGATATTTATTTATTCTGACTGATTTGGATGGGATTAGGTACCATATGTAAGTCATTTCCATGAAGTTCTTTTTATCAGATAGCACATGGTGAATTTTAAGCCTTTTTCCAACGTTTTCCCATTTTTCAGTCCAGTAGTAATCTGTGTGGTTTTGATGATATCTTTGTATTATTTAATAATAATTCTTCTCTAAATCTTTGTGTCAAGTCCGTTTTCATCTGACTGGTAATCTATTTTTTTATTTTCTTTTTTTTAGATATATATTCACCTTTCTTGTATTTCTACCCTTTTCTTCCTGTATATGTGGAGTAACTAAGTGAAGGAAAGCAAACAAACTTAGCAGATAATAATAATTATATGGAAATGTGATGATAATATTCAAATGAATAAAATGCTTAACACGCTAAGATGTTATTATTTGCAACTTCCCAAGATAACTCAAGGAGATTTTTTGGAGGGACTTTTGCCCCTTTTCTAACTGTGTCTTTAAGTCGTCCCCCCCCCCAAAGAAAACCTTTACAGGATATCCTTTCTACAGATGTTAATGCAGACCCAATGATGGAAAACCCTCAGCCCAATTCCTCGTGACCACAAGACTATTTATTACCTGCAACAACAACAGACACCAGAGTTTTCAAAGTGGCTACAGCAATCTCTTTCCAAAGGATATAGACTGACAGGGGAGGGGGGGCTGACAAAGGGGGAAAAGTTGAATTGCAAGGACATTCTCTCACTTTTAAACCTCAAGACTCTGTGCTCCAGGAATGAAAAGATATGTAAAAGATCACAATTGCCTCAAGATATGCAACTGATATTTAATTAGTTTGTTGTGTGATGTTATGCAGAAATGCTAAAATGTGTCTGACAGTATGTTATTTCCACAAAGGGGGGACCCAATTATTGTGTGTACTGTAATTGTTTTTATGTTCAATGTATGGTGTCTTATTGCTTACACCAGTGGAGGATTCTCATGCATTTTGAGCCTTCTGATAGATCAGGCTATTGCGTAATCCAGTATTTAGATTAGATCATGTTCCACCTGGCACTCTCTGCAGTGTGCCAACCTTCTGTACCCATTTTTAAATTGTTTTAATTCATTTCACGAAAAATAAAAAAAGCAAACTTCAGGATCCATTTTATTTATTTATTTATTTACGGCTATTAGCCCATAAAATATGTACAAACATAAAAACACAGAGACATAAAAACAGATATATCCAACAACAGAAGGTGAACACCACGATGCAAGGGTGGGTCATTGAGCAGAGCCAAGTGACAGCTTGGGGCCAGGAGAGCTCCAAGGGACGGATCACAAAAACGGAAAACTGAAGACAAACTCCGACATGCACTCTCATCATAACAGTCCGATTAGTTTTGATGTTGTTGTTGTTTTTTGGTGGTTTTTGAGTGTGAGATAACCGCATTCAGAAATCTCACCACCTGCAGAGTTACAGAAGGATCTGTATCCTGCAAAAAGCAGTGCGGCGTGTGACTCAACAGGCCTGCCAACCAAGCGCAGTAAAGCAGGACCCAGGAATTTAGCCCTGGCTATGCAATGTAGGGGACAGTTGAACATTATATGTGAAAGAGATTCAACAGTTTCCCCGTCACACACGCATAGCGGAGACACCAAACCCTTGGAAAATCTGTGGTTCAGCAGGTTCGATGGAAAGACATTGAACCTTGCACGAATAAATGCAAGTCGGTGTGGTACTGATGAAAGAGATGACATGTATGATGGAAGGCCAAGTGGTGGGGTTATTCCGTGATACCTGGGGGAGCAGACACCCCCACCCCTGGCGAGGTTGTGTTGATTTTCAATGTCCGCTAATCTTTGCTCAATAAGGCTTTTGGCTGAGCGTAAGTTCATCTTTAAGGAGTCCGCTGGGGAAATTCCGATGCTCAGAAGTTTGGCATGGATTTTTCCTACCCACGGATTGACAAAGACGTCCCGCCAGAGGCACTGAAAAAGGTAATGGTCGGGGAGCCTATGCCAGCTGGACAGCCAATAGCCAAAGACTCGCTTCCAGATGACAGTCTCCAATGATGCAATCCCTAACTCCAGACGTATGGCTGCGTTGCTCACACACATGGGGAGTTTCAGAAGGCGACGGAGAAACTGATTCTGCAATGTCCCCAGTGATGTTAAATTGGACCCTGGGGCCCAGAGCGGGGCAGCATAACAGAGGGTGGAAACCACTTTTGCGTGGTATACCTTCAATGCAGAAGGGATGTGAGAGGCTCCGTCGGCCGCAAAAAATTGGAGTAGAGTATAAAGTATTGTTTCCCCTTTGTTTAGTAAATACTGTATCTGTGGCTTCCAGCTTAGATTGTAATGAAAAAAGACTCCCAGGTATTTAAATTTGAAAACCTGTTCTAATTGGACTCCATCTAACTTCCAGCTGTAAGTTTTCCGAGACCTGGTAAAGACCAGGACTTTAGATTTCCCATGATTAATTGTCAGATGGTTAAGTTTGCAATAAGCCGCAAAAATCTTTAGAGCTCTGCATAAACCAACTCTAGAGTAGGAAAGGATCGCTGCATCGTCGGCATATAGGAGCAAAGGGCAGCGAAAATCAGCTAGGCGGGGGGCATGAATGTTGGCTTGAGACTCGTTCAGAAAGAGCTTCATATCGCTAATAAACAGGTTGAAGAGGAGTGGGGCCAAAATGCAGCCTTGGCGCACACCTCTATTTATTGGGACCTCGTTAGATAGGTTTCCCGCCGGTGTGAGTCTCACTCTAGCCGACGACCCATGGTGTAATTGGGTTATAAGCCATAACAGCCTTCTATCTATGCCCCATCTCTCTAATTTCTTCCATAGGCAATTTCTTGGGATACTGTCGAAGGCAGCCTTTAGGTCTATAAAAGCGACACATAGGCGCCCCCGACTCGGGGCAGAATATTTTCTGGCAAGATGATACATGATTACCATATGGTCAGAGGTCGAGTAATTGTTCCTAAAGCCCGCTTGCTCATGGCCAATCAAATTTGAGTCGTTTGCCCAATGGGACAGCTTGGACAGCAAAAATTTTGCATAGATTTTCCCGATGATAGACAAAAGGCTGATGTTCCGATAGTTCTCCGGGTCAGCAGGGGGACCCTTTTTATGGACTGGCATGATCACGGCCTCCTTCCATGACCTAGGGATAAGCCCCGTAGAATTAATTGCATCAAAGACTTTGGCTAGAATTTCAGCCCACCACCTCGGTTGCGCAACAATAGCCTCAGCAGGGACTAGATCCGGCCCGGGGGCTTTGCCCGTTTTCAGATCTAATATCAAGTCCATTATCAGGTCTGGGTCAGTGGAGGGCCACAAAGGTAGATGGTCGGCTCGGAGTTCTGTGGATGAGTTGGATTCCTCTGCCAAGGAGAAATATTTACTCAAGAATTGTTCCCATGTGGGCGCAGGGATAATCGTCAGTGGGTACTTCCTTCCTCTTTTGTTTATCAGAGCCCAAAATTCCTGTGGTCTGCGGGATCTCGAGGCCGCAATCAAGGCTCGCCAACGTTTTTGATACCACTCGCGTTTGGCCAGCTTTAAAGTCTGCTTGTATGCTCTTTTGGCTTGTAAATAGGAAGATGGTAGAGCCTGGGCATTAGAGTTTTTGTATTCATTATAGATGGAACGAAGAAGGGATCTTGCTTGTTTGCAAGAGGTGTTAAACCAAGGGGCCCCAGCACTGCAATGCGCCACTTTCGCCTTTTGAGGAGGTGATGTAAAAAAAGTGGTAAGGTTTGTTATAAGAAGGTTAAAAAGTTTCAAAACCGAATTGGAATCTTGTAAATCAGTAGTTATTTGAGGTAAGTAGGCGTTGATTTCCCTATGGAAGAAAACCTGGTATTTTTGGGCCACAGCCTCCGACCATTTGATCCCTCTTATTTTGATCGATGATGAGGTTTCCAGAAGGACTGAGTGTTTATTGTCCTTCTGGCACCGGAACAATGACAGGGTGGTCACTATTGGGAGGTGATCACTGAAATGTTGGTTTTCAACTTGGAAGGAAAGTACATTAACGGCCAGATTTGCGGAGATCAAGAGGTAATCGATAACACTGTTAGATGTTAGTCCCAGGTGAGTGAACTCCCCCGGTATATCGGGGGGGAAGGTGCCGTTCAAAAATACTAGATTCAGGCGAATGGCCATTTGGTAAAGGGTCACTCCTGCTTTATTTACTCTGTTGTCCTTTGAAGTTCTAATTCTGGCACGTTCCAAGTCAAAATTGTCCAAACATGGGGGAGTCCACCATTTGGACTTGGTTAGTAAGTCCCAATTTGTGGCAATACGAGCATTAAAGTCTCCCCCAATTAAGGAGTACGAGTTAGGGCATTTAGTATGACATGACAGTAGGTGATTTTCAAATGATTCCCATCTCCAATCAAGATCAGGCGCTGAGCCTTCGGGGGGGAGATAAACATTAGTAATTAGTAATGAGGACTTCCCTTCTGTGATCAGTCCAGATAGAGCAAAAGGCGGGGAAGCCCGTACCAGAGTGAATTTGGCGCAACGTTGGAGTGAAATCCCAATCAAAAGGCCCCCTTTGGGGCGACCACCTTTCAAAGAAGGGGAGGCCGGAAGTGTTAGAAGATCAAAGCCGTCTATGGTAATCTCTTCCTCATCCCATGTTTCTTGGAATAGAATGATTTTAAATGAATTTATGTACTTCCTGATTCGGGGTCTGATTTTTTGGTTCTCCAACCAGCAATGTTCCAGCTAAGTATTGATAATGTCGAGTCCTTGTGCTGTCCCGGTAATTGTCACTTTGAGTTGTTTAATGGGTTCTTGGAGGTAGAACGAGGACCCATAAGGAAATCGGTAATTTTAGTTTGTGCGGATAAGGTCTTCTTCTGTGTTAGTTGTATCGATGATTTGGTAACATTAACAGGCAGGAAGGGCTTTGCCGGGAAGGAAGAATTAGGCAAAGTTGGTGAGGTCAGATGCTGTTCATTGAGGTGAGTAGTAACAAGTCTTTGATGGGCTACACTAGTAGATCCGTCAGAATTATCAGTCTTAACCAGGGTAGCGCTAAGAGGTGTTCCAGCCATCACTTGTAGTTGCTGCGCAGATGGAGAGGAATTATCACGCAGATGTAGAGACTTCCGGGTTGGCGCCATTGTTTAATGGCGGATTCCCTCCGAGCTCCGGAGGGAATCGGCTCCGTAGCGTCTGGGTCTGGCCGCTGCGGCGAAGCGGAGACCCTTAAAATCACAGGCGCGGATGCCTGTGAACACAGAGACTCGGCGGGCACCATTTGCGCCCCCCCAATCCGCGACGGAGCCTTTTTAAAGGCTTCGGAACGGAGGCAGGGTGGGGCGTGGTGCTGAGAGTACTCCCTCGCCTACGGAGTGAAGCCGCAAGCCATTGACAGAGAGCGCCAACTTCTTCCAAGACCGATTGGACTCTAAAATATAAACCCATGAGTAATACGGAGATTGGAATCTTAAAAAATTTTAATTTTGGATTTGGAACGAGCGGGAAGGGGCTAAAAAGGAAGTCACCCCCCCCTCTTTGTAAACAATTTAAAGCAAAGGACTGGGCAGCTAAGGTCGAGAGAATTTGTTTCTTGTTTCTTTTTAATGAAAGATCCTGACTTCACGGTTTTGACACTATAAGAAGATTTACTGGAGGATAAAAAGAATTTTGGGAGCTGAAATTTCACCCCCCCCCCCCCCGAGACCCGGGAACGTCCTATGAGAAAGCCTGTTGTATTGAGGATTTTGACAGCTGTCAACTGAGCTGTCAGCTGGAAAAAGAGAACATTGTTTCTGCTGTTTTTGCTGGTTTATTTGGTACAACTTGTTGAAAATAAGGAGAGCTGATACAAAATAACTGGACTTTTGGTTTGGAGCCGAAAGGAACATTAAGGAACTAAAATCCCCCTAGAGGGGTAACAGGGACACTACACCACAAAAATGGCTGGAGTATGTAAAATCCAAGCAGAATTGGACAGAGCACTCGTTCTCTTGGGAAACTTGCAAGATGAATACAATGCTTTGTCTACAGAGGTATCATTACTACACTGGACAGTAAACAACAGTTTTGAGCCTGATAAGGACTTGAAACAGGAAGCCTATTCAACTGAACAAATAAATGAAACTGAAAGTGTAGATATGATGGAGCAATATGTTGTTTTTGAAGAAAATGAAGGAGGAGCAGGAGATTTGCAGGAGTCAAAGGAGAGTTACAATATGATGCCTGACATGATGATAAAAAAGGACAATAAAAATTGGATGTGGAAAGCCTGGTCTGAATGGGACTTTGGAAAATGGAGAGATCCCCTTTGGAGGAGATCTGAAGACCTGAGGATTACAAATTTGTTGAAGGTGAAAGCTGGAGCTTTGGGGACATATGGATCTGAAAGAAATTTGAAACAAGAGTTGGAGTACCCCATAGGCTTTGTTTTTAAGTATGGAGGACTGGCTGGAAGCAACATGGAGTCTGTTGGGCCGGAGCCCCTCCGAGACTTGGGGCTTAACATCAAGGACTATCAAAGAGACCGGCAGAAAGGAACTGAGAGAGATATAAGGGCCTCGGACGTGAGATTTCCAGGCTAAATAAATAACATAAAGACTGATGGATATTGGTTGGGGACTGGAACCGGGAGAAGGGTGGGTGGAGGTTGGGAATCCAAAGGGTACATAAGGATAATTTGCTTTTTATATTTTGTTAGTGGTAAGGAAATTGGGTAAATCGTGGAAGGGAAATTTTGGTCGACTTTAGGAAAAAGGCTTAAGAATAATTAATGAGGTATAAGTATTGATGTGTGATTTTAATAAGGTAAAATTGGTTTTTTCTTTTTAAATTAATTGAAAATAAGGCTGTTAGAAATAAATTGAGGAAATGGAAAAAAGAAGTAAAGTAAAACAATAGTATGTTAGAACAAATGTTTAAGTTAAGGTAAAGAAATAAGTTAAGGACTTGCTGAACTGACAATTTAAATTGGAATACAAGAAGGGGAGGTGTGAGGAGGTCTGAGAAATAAGGTTAAGAATAATAAGTATCAGAAATTTTATGTGGTTTTTTCTAATTTTTTTTTCTTTCTTTGTTTAGTTTTGAATATTATGTATTTTTGTGTTTTCTTTTTTTTTCTGTTTTGTTTTGTGTATTTCTTGTTTTTGTTTGTTGTGTGTTTCTTGAAAATGCCAATAAATATTTAATAATAAAAAAAAATTATCACGCAAATGTATTAAAGGACATGAACGTGAGGATGGTGCATGCATAGTCATTTCCTGGTGATCTTCAGGCAGGGAAGATTCTAGCTCAGGCATTGAGGCAAAGGAGTCATCAACTTCCATATTTTGATTGGGCATAAGGTCTGAGACGGGAGTATTGAGTTTATCGACTTCCTCCACGGTAGAATGGTGCTGTTGGTCAACAGGTGACTGCTGATTCAGATCAGTAGGGGGTAACAAGGTAACAGGTTGAGAAATTATCAGGGCATTTGATGGAGACGCCATGTGGGACGTGGAGCGCCTGCTCTCCTCTCTCATCGGTATAGAGGGGTCCCCTTGCGATAGAAGTCTTTGTTTGAGTAGATCCAATCTATCGAGAATAGCCTGCTGTTCTTCTGAAGGGAGTTTTCCATAAGAGGAGATAAGATTTCTCTCTTCAGGGATATTCCAATCTCCGCTTGCAATTGGATCATTCCTCAACGTAACTAGATGGGCACTTGGGGTCGCAGGTGGAACAGGGGATACCCGGCTAGGTGTTTTCCCTGTTATTATAGGAACAGAAGAAGGAAACGAGCGTTCATTGCCAGTTAAGATGTTGGCAAAAAGAGGTTTAACACTCGTGTCCTTAAAGACTCTTGTTGTTACAATCTCCCAGGGTGCCAGCCGATCTTTTTGTCTTGCAAGAAGATGTGGGATCCTTGCAGACTGGAAGGAGAGCATAAATTTCCTTGGCCAGGGCGTGGCATTTAGGGGTGCTACAGATATAAGATCTATCTGGAAAAAAAGGAATATTTAACAAATCACGGAGGTACCCTTTAGCCATCCTCAGGTTATTCCACCTAAGACTAGGGGCGTCACGGGAAAAAATGGATAAACATATTTTGTTAGGTTGAAAAATCAAAGATTGCTTATTCCTTTGGAGCAGTGGCAGCCTGCATCTTAGGCCCTTAAGGAGAGATTTCTGATCAGGTTGTCTCTTTAAGGCACTTACAAGCTGCACAGGAGATTGATGCAAATTAGATAGCCCAGTTGAGGAAGGTAGATGAGCCAGAAGGGCCCGTGAAAGTTTGTTCAATGACAAAGAAATCCCCTCCAATTCCTTGAAAATGAAGCTTAAAGTCCTGATTACCAGTTGTATTTGATCAGGTACTAATTCATGGGCAGTTTGCCCTAATGCTTCCCGTTTCAGTGACGGAGGGGTAATTAAGGTGTCAGGGAGGAGGGCTTCCCTATGGCTTCCATCCCCCGCTGAATCAGCTAGCTTTTCCAACTCTCCTTGATCATACAGAGGCCAGAAGCGGTTGTATGTTTCGACCGCAGAAACAATTACTTGCTCCGTTTTGCTGTTATTGTTAGTAGATGGTGGGGGAGATTCAAGCTTTGACTGCTTTACTCTTGGAGGTGAACAACCTTTCTCAGCCGATCTTGGTCGCTTGCCATGACCCATTTGTCGCTGTCTCACTGACTACGGAGGTTCAAAGTAGAGGTAAACGGAGACAAAAGAGAACTTCTCTTTTATGGCCGCAACTCCTCTGCTACTCCTCCTCCACTGCTCAGCATAACCCAATCTTCAAGGCGGCGTTACTAATCAGCAGAAGGTTTGAATATCCTTGTTGATATGTATATTGGCCAACCATAGAAGTAAAACGAGTAAAACTTCTAACAGAGGTAAAATGATTTAAAAGTCTAATAAAAACAGCTATAAAGACGGCTGTAAAAGGCTATAAAAGGCTTTAAAAGGTTTGTAATCCGGAGGGTTCATGAAGGAGAAGTTGTTACAGCCGCCATCTTCCCAACTCGCAGCTCCAGATAACCACACCTCCCTGCAACTATTCGTTTGCCATTCCTTCTCCTTCAGGATCCATGCAACAGCAGATGCATGAAGGTGTATATGCTTTGGTTTAGCAGGAATGATCCCTTATAGAGTTAAATTGATTAATTTGGACAAGTGCCCATTTTAAGATTTTTTTATTTTTTTTTACAGATTGGTTTGAAAAGTTGAGAACCATGGCGCTATCTAAATTCTAATTGGACTCAGTTTGAATTTGACAAGTGTATCCAGGCTGCAACTAGCTTTTTCGTCCTTTAAGAGCAAGTGAGCAACTTCCCCACAGTACAAGACTAGAGCCTATAATAAAAAGATCCCATTGAAAGGTCAAGGCAAGGACATCTCTCTCACGACATGTCCAAACCTGTCCAAATCTATGGCAAGGTGACATGGTCTTTATGAAAGCCCTAAAGGGATTCACCAGGGATTGTTGCTGCTGTGGTATGATGGAGGAGAGCTAAGTTTGACGCTTGAGAACACACATACACAAAAGGCATAAATAAAACAAACTGCATTTTTCAATTGTTACTGGACCATCCTGCTAAGTGAAAAGCATAGACCACTATTGAGTAAATGTTTCTCCCAGAGTGTTAGAATGCCGCAAGTAATTTAGTAACAATGCAACGTGTTATTTTTATGTGATATCCTATATTTACACAAAGGCATCCATTTACAACATACCATGTGATTATTTGTGGGGCAAAATTTTTAAAGAAAAATTCTAGCCCCAAAGGGGGGATATTGTGATAGGAATTTTGAGGTCTTGATATATGGTAACGTTCATAAGTGTAACAACCAAGCACACACATAGACCAGCACAGGAAGACCGACCTGAAACCATTTTGATTCCCAAACTGACCAAATATTTTCCCTGCAAGGAGGGAGGGGGCGTCAGGGAACCTTCCCATTGTCTCAGGAATTGAGTAATCAGCATTTTAATGGGTGACACACTATCAGGAAAGGCAATCAGATAACCTGGCAAATAGGAAAAACTGTGGGAATGTTCAGGGGTGCAGGAGAGGATATATTGTGAGATTATATCCTAATCCAACTTGTGCTAACAGGTTCCCAAAATATCAGCAGAGTTTATAGACATTCCCCTTTAAGTTCGCAACGGTAACGCTTGCACAGGTTCGCTAGAACCTCTATAATAATTACTCTGGTAATTTCCCCTTTTGTTCCCTCTTAAAATACAAGACACGACACAGTCTTCATAAAAGTATAAAAGAGTTTACTCACGTTCTGTTCACAATATGATCCCAGAAGGCAGACAGCTTAAAAAGGTAAAATACATTTAGAATCTATCTTGTAGCAAGATAGTCCTTATCTCCTCTCTTGGCTGGGAGCCAAGAGAGCATCCTTAGATGTTTCCTCATCGAAGGAAGATGGCAGAGAGAGAGAGAGAGATGGCTGCCTGCCCTGTGCTTTTATCATTTACCTGCACAGGTGAGGCCACACCCACCTCTGGTCACATGCGGAGGAAGTCCGTCCCCAGGAAGTTTACCTGCTTGCTAGACAGACATCCCTCCCCATGTTCTAACATGTACACTCTAGGAATGTTGTTATTGACTGCTCCTGTGTTTACATCCCACATACCCCTTCTCAGGCAATACAACATTATACAAAACATAAACAACTTTATTCAACCACCCAGAGTCCCAGCTTGACATGTAGATTCTGGAAACTCTCTCTTGGTAGGGGTTTCGTCAGGATGTCAGCAGTCATCTCTTGGGTGCTGCAGTAGGATAGCTCCACAAGTCCATCCTGGATCATCTGGCGTATGTAGTGGTATTTAACCCCAACGTGTTTTGTTCTGGCCAGGAACTTCTCACTCTGCGTCAGCTTCAGGCAACTTTGATTGTCCTCCAGCAAGCTGACAGGCCCTTTTCTCACCAACCCAAAGTCCTTTATGAGTTGATCAAGCCAGGCGATCTCTCTGCAGGCTTCTGTTGCTGCAACGTATTCTGATTCTGTGGAAGATAATGCTACACAGCTCTGTTTATAACTGCCCCATGAAACAGGTCCATCACCAAACATGAAAACATGACCACTTGTTGATTTATAATCAGCATTATCCCCAGCCCAATCCGCATCAGTATACCCAACCAACTTAGGGTCTCTGATGGCTGGTAACCTTAATTTACAATTCATGGTACCCTTCAAATATCGCACCACACTTTACACCTGCCCAATCATGCTCAGTGGGAGAATTCACTTTTCTGCTAAGAATCCCCACAGCATTAGCTAAGTCAGGTCTACATGTGGTAACTAAATACAAAAGTTTACCAATCGCCGACCTGTAGTCATTGTTGTCTGGCAACTGCTTCGAATCCTGCTGATTCTTCAGGAAGTCAGTAGCCATCGGTGTAGCAACTGGATGTGCGTCTTGCATCTGCATGTGCTCAATCAGCTCGTGGATCTTCTGTCTTTGGCTGAGAAGAAATGAGCCGTCCTCTTCTCTTTCCACCTGGATCCCGAGGTAGTACTGGACATCTCCTAGCTCCTTGACTTCCACCTCTTTGCTAAGGTGTTTTACTATCTGTGTATAGTCTTTCTCACTTGCTGTGGCAATAATCAGGTCATCAACAAATGCTAAGATATATGAGAATTGTCCATTATTTGACTTACTGTACAAGCACTTGTCAGCATCGCCTTGCTTGTACCCAAGTTGCGTCAGCATTTTATGCAACTTCTGGTTCCAGGCTCTGGCAGCCTGTTTAAGTCCATAAAGTCCTTTCTGGAGTTTGCACACTAAATGTGCCTCATGTGGTTTTACAAAACCCTTGGGCTGTTTCATGTAAATTTCTTCTGAAATCTGCCCATGTAGAAAAGCGGTAGCAATGTCTATGTGTTTCACTCTCATTTTCTTGGAGGCCGCAATGCTTAAAAGCATTCTTACGCTGCTGTACCTCACCGTTGGTGCAAAAACTTCATCATAGTCTTCACCAAAACGCTGTGAAAATCCCTGTGCTACAAGTCTAGCTTTGTAGCGCTGCACTTCTCCTTCTGACCCCTTCTTAACCTTGAAAACCCATTTACTGCCAATGGCCTTCTTACCAGGAGGCAGCTCAGTGAGTGTCCAGGTCTTGTTCTGATGCAGTGCATCCATCTCCTCCTGCGCGGCTTTCCTCCAGAGACTGGCTTCTGCAGCTGGCATCTCCTGTATCTCTTCCCAAGTGGAAGGTTCCTGTGGAAACGCCAACCCTGCAAAGTAGGACAACCGTAATGGTGGGACACCTTTGTTGGTTCTGGACGAGCGCCTGACCTCTGGTTCTGCGACCGCATCAGCTTCCTCATCCTCCTCCAAATTTTAAAATCCAAATCTCAAAAATCTCAAAATACAAAACAATTCTTCACTGCCTTGGGTCACTGTGAACTCTGAGGGAAGGGGGGGGGGTTGCTTAATCCCCACTGCACTATGGAACAAAGGACCATGTGCTTACCAGGAAGTTAACTCAGAAAAATACTACTCAACTCAAAATCACAATCCAACACAATCCTTCAAAAATATGCAGAAATATGCAATACTGGGGCCAATAACCCTTTGTGGGAATGTTCAGGGGTGCAGGAGAGGATATATTGTGAGATTATATCCTAATCCAATTTGTGCTAACAGGTTCCCAAAATATCAGCAGAGTTTATAGACATTCCCCTTTAAGTTCGCAATGGTAACGCTTGCACAGGTTCGCTAGAACCTCTATAATAATTACTCTGGTAATTTCCCCTTTTGTTCCCTCTTAAAATACAAGACACGACACAGTCTTCATAAAAGTATAAAAGAGTTTACTCACGTTCTGTTCACAATATGATCCCAGAAGGCAGACAGCTTAAAAAGGTAAAATACATTTAGAATCTATCTTGTAGCAAGATAGTCCTTATCTCCTCTCTTGGCTGGGAGCCAAGAGAGCATCCTTAGATGTTTCCTCATCGAAGGAAGATGGCAGAGAGAGAGAGAGAGATGGCTGCCTGCCCTGTGCTTTTATCATTTACCTGCACAGGTGAGGCCACACCCACCTCTGGTCACATGCGGAGGAAGTCCGTCCCCAGGAAGTTTACCTGCTTGCTAGACAGACATCCCTCCCCATGTTCTAACATGTACACTCTAGGAATGTTGTTATTGACTGCTCCTGTGTTTACATCCCACAAAAACAACATTCAAATTTCTGTTTTAGACCGCCTTTTCTGTGATGTAGGTATGATGTATCTGGGGGGTGGTCTTAGGTTACACCCCTTCTGTGATGTATGTATGGTGTTTCAGGGGGGGGTCTTGATCTACAGGGCGGCAATTTCAAAAGTCTATAGAAGGCCTTGCGCGTCATTGTTCTGGGTTCCTCCTCCCTCCTGCGATGTGATGAGTGAGGACCCTGTTGCAACAGATCAATAAAGATCAGGCTTACTAGGTGCTTTGCTTCTCAATATTCTCTGGTTGGCTTCTGTTATTTTCTCCTACCAATAGGGAAGCTATGTAAGGACTCTATACGGGCTCTTGGATACCCCATAAGGGAAAAGGGCAGATTTTGTTTACAACAATCCCACCCACTCTAAAAGGCTGTAGAGATAGTTAAAAGCCAAAGGCCGGGTTTTCGCCTAGTGCCTAAAGAGGTGCAATGAAGGTGGCAGGTAAGCCTCGCTGGGGAGAGCATTCCTCAAGCAGGGAGTCACCACAGAAAAGGCCAGTTCTTGTGTTGCCACACTCCAGATATCCCACGGGGGGGGGCACACACAAAAAAGCCTCAGGGGACAATTGCAGGGTCCAGGTTGATTCCTGTGGGGGAGGGGCACCATGGTGGGGGGCAGGGATCCTGGTATTTTAAAATGCACCTGCTAGTCTTATGTAGCTATTTCCTCAGCTGAAGAGGAAAAGGCGGGGAAAACAGCAGCAACTGCCACCCTCCGTTGGGTGCCATCTGTCCACAGAGGAGTCAGTTGGGGAGCAAAGTTGTCTGACATGCAACAGACTTTGCAGCTAGCTTTGCAGGCTGCCTGGAGGACTGAGATTGTCCCACAGGCTGGAGGTTTCCGCACTCCTGCTCTGTGGTGTGGCTGTGTCTTACACGGGGGTTTGACTCCTAGGGTTCCACGTATATGCAGAAAACTAGCATTGCTTGCACAATATCTAGTGGGAACTTGGATGACCCTAGGACAGGCATGGCCAAACTTGGCTCTCCAGATGTTTTGGAACTACAACTCCCATCATCCCAAGCTAACAGGACCAGTGGTCAGGGATGATGGGAATTGTAGTCCCAAAACAGCTGGTGTGCCAAGTTTGGCCAAGCCTGCCCTAGGAGATCTCGCCAGCAGAATGACAAGTAGTCAGAATGCCACCACACACACACACACAGGAGGATCCAGCAGATTTCAGGGACCCCCAAGGCCGTGATCATGAGGGTAGATGTCCTTTACTAGCTGGTTTCACAAGCCATTGATCACATCCTTCCAAGCCCATTTTCAAAGTCTGAAGAGTTGTTGCAGAGAAAACAGGGTGCCAAATCCCCCCCCCCTTGCATAGTGTGGCTGTCTCTCACCTGGCTGTTGTAGATTGCATAGACCAGGAATATGTAGAGACCCTGTAGGAAGACAGAGGAAAGAATGACCTGGAAACAGCCGCTGGGCCAGCATCCTTGCTTCGTTAGCCCCCCAAACAGATATATAGGGAAGAAGAAGAAGAAGAAGAGGAGGAGGAGGAGGAGGAGGAGTAACTAAGTGAAGGAAAGCAAACAAACTTAGCAGATAATAATAATTATATGGAAATGTGATGATAATATTCAAATGAATAAAATGCTTAACACGCTAAGATGTTATTATTTGCAACTTCCCAAGATAACTCAAGGAGATGTAGAGACCCTGTAGGAAGACAGAGGAAAGAATGACCTGGAAACAGCCGCTGGGCCAGCATCCTTGCTTTGTTAGCCCCCCAAACAGACATATAGGGAAGAAGAAGAAGAAGAAGAAGAAGAAGAAGAAGAAGAAGAAGAAGAAGAAGAAGAAGAAGAAGAAGAATGTCAGGGAATCAGGAGCAGGAGCACTGGGGAGAGAGGAATTGGAGAGCGAAGGGGAAGAATCCGAGGGAAGCGTAGGGGAGTATGACAGTGGCCCGAGAGATTCCATGAGCTTCTCCAGCGAATCAGAAGATTCCCAGAAGGGGGCGCCGATGGTCAGAGCAAGGGGGGACGCACCAGAAACAAGGAGCCAGAGGGGAACCCCAAAGCAGCAGTGGGGGATCGGGACCAGTTTCCCCACCAGAGCGTAGTGGGGGGGGGGAAGAGTCACATGTGTCAGGGCCAGCGTCCCCTCCAGCCGGCAGAGGAGGTGAGTCAGGGCTGACCACGCCTCCATCGGAGAGTGGGGGAATGGAGGGGAGGTCAGTTGCAGCTAGCCCCCCCGAAGGGGGAAGCAGTGACAGCAGCAGTGAAACGGTCAGGAGGAAAGCTGCTGGCTGGGCGCGCGCGCCAAGTTCAAATGTGCAGGCGCGGGGGACAGCAGGAGACCCGGATGGGGAACCAGCTCCTAAAGCCCGCCGGAGGGAGGGAGAAGGCTCAGGGGAATCAGCGTCAGAAGAGGCTAGAAAGGGCGAGACCCCGGCGGGCAGGCGGACCCAGAGGAGGAAAGAGCAGCGGAAAAGGTGGAGCAAGGCGAGGGTCTTAAACTGGTGTACAGGGGGAGGAGATTCAGAGGGATCATCAGCGGTCTGACAGTGAGACGTAGAGCTGCGCGCTGCGGCTCTGGAAGTGAAACTGAACTTCAATAAAGACTTTTGTACTTAACAACGAAGCAGCGTTGGTCCTTTGTGAGCTGGGACCTTGGGCAGCTCTGACAAAGAAGAAGAAGAAGAGGAGGAGGAGGAGGAGGAGGAGGAGTTTGGGTTTGATATCCCGCTTTATCACTACCCGAAGGAGTCTCAAAGCAGCTAACATTCTCCTTTCCCTTCCTCCCCCACAACAAACACTCTGTGAGGTGAGTGTGGCTGAGAGACTTCAAAGAAGTGTGACTAGCCCTAGGTCACCCAGCAGCTGCATGTGGAGGAGCGGAGACGCGAACCCGGTTTCCCAGATTACGAATCTCCCGCTCTTAACCACTACACCACACTGGCTCTCTCCCAACCAAGGCCAAATGATGTCTCTCTCCCAACCAAGGGGCAGAACTGCCCCTTTCACAAAGAGATGGGCAATTGCCAGCCCTTGGCCTCATTTCATGCAACCGTTGGCTTAATTCATCCAGGGGGAAAGGAGGACAAAAGGGGGGGCAGAAAAGAGAAAGTGTGGGGATTGGTAGACAAAGTGAGAGAAAGGGTCCCGTCCATTTTTTATTCCTAGTAACTGAGACAAACTGCCTCCGACTTTGGAGGTAGAACACAGGCCCGTGTGTGTGTATGTGAGCCCCCAAACCAGCCCCCTTTTAAGGCAGCGTACAGCAAAAACTAACTTTTGACCAATATGGCCTCAATACCTAGCCAAATTTTTGTTTCCCTCAGTCCCCCCACCCCTGCTCACATCCTGAAGAAGAAGAGCTCTGGTGGATTCAGAAGCTTACCTCACTATTTTGTGACATTTTGTCTGGTCATAATGAAGGGCCTTTGGGCATTTTTCAAAATAAAAGTGGCACTGCATGCAGAAGTCTAACCTTCCTCTTCCTCCTCTCAGCACATTTGGCGTTTTCTGCTCTAGAGCTGGCACTTGCAACAAAGAGAGGTTCAGTGATGTCTCAAACAAATACAATACAAATGAATTAACTGTGTGTTGTGTGAAATGACACTTCCTTTGGTCCATTTCTTTCTCTTGCATTCGGAGACAGGAAGCCACCTCAGAAGTCTCAGTTGATGAACCTTCAGAAACACAACTGCAGGCCAAGAGTTTTTCTAGTACATCCCTCCCCCCCCCAACTTAAACAACATCCTGCTCTCAAGTCCCTGAGCTCAAAAATTTCAATGGAAGATGTCTCAAAAGCCTCAAAAGGACAGTGTCTCCAGAATGATACTACTGTTTTGTAATAGTCTTCATCAGCTGGAAATAAGATACAAGGCATACAACCGATGAATGATAACAAAACTGAGCTACCTGCATACACATTGTAAAATAAAGCAGAGTATACAAAACACAATAAAAGGTACATACCCAATATTTTCCAACAGAATATGTAAGTGAGATTCATGCTAAGGATCCAAATATTCTGCCAAATTATAAATTTTTGTTGGGGCTTCCCATGCTTCAAGTTCAGTGGGGCTCTAATCATCTTATGTTTCTACTGCCTTGAGTTTCCAATATTTCCTTCTTTAAATCTTCCTGCTGTTATCCTTCCTTCTTTTTGTGGCCTCTGAGTTGTTTCCACAGGCGAGTTGAAATAAACAATAATGTGCTTCTGTGTGAAATTTGTATGACTCTCCTTTTTTTTGCAGCTGGTAAGTCTGTTGTTTGCAGAATGTCCTCACATGCTGGTGTTTATGCCGAATCAATCCAAAGTCCTTCTCTGGTGGCAGACGCCATCTTCACTCAGTTCCGATGAAATAAAATCTGGGCGTTTGCACATTAATTTTCTCAGACAGGTTGCATCAAACATTAGTCTTTCTAGGGGAGATTTGCCAAATCGGACTTAAAGTACAGCTATAATAACAAATTAAGAGCTCACCTCCCCCAAGACTATTTATCTCTGCAACTCGTTCTTATCCCGTAATGGCGGATCCCAATTAAAGAACGCGTCACATCACCCTTCTCAGAATCCGTCCAAAGTTTTTTGGTGTCTCTCCAGCGGCTAACAAGATCCTGCTTCTTTCTAATATCAATATTTGGAGAGTCTTTTATCTTCTTCCAAACGTTTCAAAAAACAAAAGCTTTAGTTATATAGTATTATTATTTCCACACAGTTTATATTTTCCCATCTCACTTGCTGTAAATAATGTAAACGGTTCTTCGGGGGGTGAGGGTTGTTAGGTATTATCGTAGTAGAAAAAGAAAAAGTTTTATCCCCCCTCCTTTCTATTCCATTCCAACATAGATGTTATTCTTAGATGTTATCTTTCTTCCTCTCTGTCACTCTTGGCACCTCAGTGGCTGGCTTAATTGGCAGATTAATTACCCCTTCTTCGCTTGAAGTATGTCCAAAACTTAAATCAAAATTTTTATCTTAAGAAATGGAACTAGGTGCGCTCGCGGAGACAGCGTCCAGGAGATCCGAACTCCCTCGGGGGCTTTCCATCCAGTGCCCCCACCCCCTCCTTCTCTACGAACTTGGGGGTGGTTTGTTGGGCACCGCGGATGAGACTGCATCTTCCCTTCCACCGGGAAGAATTTGGGACACTGATTACTCCCATCTCAGCCTCTAAATTACCTCGTGGGAGCTGGAGAAATGGTATTGTCGGCCATCTTCTGTGGCGCCCCTAGCAGAGCCCCCTGAAAATGTGGGAATTTTCCAGAGTCACTCACAAGAGGATGAAGAGGCTGAGGAAGAAGAGGAAGCTGAGGATGATGACCAGAGTTCAGATTCCAGCTCAGTGGGCGGCGCTGCTGCTGATGTCAGCGACAGTGATGACACAGCAGACTACAAGAGCGCAAAGGCCTCAGTCAGACCATCTGATACATCTGACACTGAACTGGAAGAACCACTGTTCACCATTGGCCACTTTTCTCCTAAGAAAGAGGAGATGAGTGCAGAAGACTTGCGTCTAGTATGCAGATCTGAAAGGGCCACAAAAGACAAACCTCCAAACAGATTTGCTGATGAGTTTGCTAAGACAGCAACTGCGGTTCTTGGTAGCTCAGAGAAGGTGTGGGAACCTGCAAGCTTCAAAGAGGTTCAGGTGTTAACCTCTAAAGATGCTGAACCATGGCTTAATGCCATGAAGGCTGAAGTTGATTCCTTGGATAGGAACCAAACCTAGTGCCAGTAGTCCCAGGAATGAGGCTGGTTGGCAGCAAAAGGCCAAGACAGACCAGGCTGGCAAGGTTGTCAGACACAAAGCCAGATTGGTTGCCAGAGGTTTTTCTCAGGTACCAGGACAGGATTACCACGAGACCTACTCACCCACCGTCAAGTATGAGAGCATTAGGCTAATGCTCAAGATTGCTGCAGAAGAGAAACTGCATGTTTCTCATCACAATGTGAACACAGCTTTTTTGTACAGGGTTTTGGGGGAGGAACTGTATATGCTTCCACCTGATGGAGTGCAGGTACAGAAGGGAATGGTCTGTAAACTACGGAAATGCCTATATGGTCTCAAGCAGAGTGCCAGGTGTTGGAACACAAAACTCACCGAGACATTGCTTTCTCTTGGTTTTCACCAAGGCAAAGCTGATCCATGTGTGTTTGTCAAGGAGGAGGGGCAAAACAATCTGTATTGTTTATGTTTTGTTGATAATCTTCTTTTGTTTTGGAAGAATCAGGCTTTGTACGAAAGCACCCTAGCTCAGCTGAAGGAGCACTTTGACATGAAGGATCTTGGTGAGGTATCCAACTATCTTTCTTTGCAGGTGAAGAAGGACCAAACAGGTAATTTTCTGGTACACCAGACACAGAAAATTGCTGATGTATTGACCAGGCTGAATTTGGTTGATGCAAACCCAGCAGACACACCGATGGTGACAGGTTACCAGGTAGATAGTACTGCTGAAGCATTTTCTGACACCACACTGTACAGATGCATTCTAGGCAAGCTGAATTTCATTGCTAGATGTTCAAGACCTGACATAGCTGTAAGCACTAACCTGCTTAGCAGACATGCCAACAATCCTACTGTTCAGGATTGGAAAGCTCTGAAGCGCATAGCCCGCTATTTGAAGGGGACTTTGCACTACAGACTGAGGTTCACTAGTCAGAAGACTGCAGGTCTTGAAATCTTTGCAGATGCTTGCTTTGGAAGTGATACCACGGATGGTACAAGCACTTCTGGAGTATGCTACATGTACAACCATTGTCTGTTTGACTGGTTGTGCAAAAAGCAGACAACAGTAAACCTAAGTTCCTGTGAAGCAGAACTCAATGCCCTGTCATTTTCACTCATGGATTGTGAATGGTTGGTGCAACTGCTTCAGCACATCAGAGCTTCTGTGAAATGTCCTATACAAGTGTATCAAGACAATAGATCCTGTTTGGCTTTGCTGAACTCAGAGAGTTGCAAGCAAAGAACCAAATACTTGCAGATTAAATCCTTGTGTTTATACAATTCTTGTTGTCTTTCTGTATGCAGTTACCACTACTGTTAGTTATATTACCGTATTTTTCACTCTATAACACACTCCCAACCATAACACGCACATAGTTTTTAGAGGAGGAAAACAAGAAAAAAATATTCTAAACGAAACAGTGGATGTATGATTTTTGTGGTTCATGCTGTGGCCACAGACATGTGAACTGACAGTGAGTTTGGGGTAGCCCAATGCAAAAATCCTGAGGATCCATGTGGATCCGTGCATTGTGACCACGTTTTTGCACCACTGCGGCCCCAGGCAACAGTGGGTGTGTGATTATTTTGGTGCAAGCTGTAGCCATGGACATGCTATGTGATCTGATGGTGAATTTGGGGTGACCCAGTGCAAAAATCCTGAGGATCTGTGTGGATCCGTGCTTTGTAACCATGTTTTAAGTGGGGAGGGAAGGAAAAGCACTCAAGGGACAAGAAACACGCGTGGGGTGGGTGGAGAAGGATGCTGTTAATAATGCAGAAGAGGGGTATAAAAGGAGAAGGCTCTTATAAGAGGAGTGGGGAGGAGAGAGAGACAGAGAGCCTGCTTGCAAAAAACTTTGCTGCTATTTAGCGAGTGGGGAGGAGAGAGACACAGAGAGCCTGCTTGAAAAAACGTTGCTGCTATTTAGCGAGTGTGGAGGAGAGAGAGACAGAGAGCCTGCTTGAAAAATCTTTGCTGCTATTTAGCGAGTGGGGAGGAGAGAGGGACAGAGAGCCTGCTTGCTTTAAAGGAGCCAACCGGACAGGAGCCGCTTACATTCGTGTAAGCAGCTCCTCTCCTCTCCTCTCCCGCTTTGCTCCTTTAAAGCAAGCAGGCTCTCTGTCTCTCTCTCCTCCTCGCTCAGCGGCTCTTCTCCCACTTTGCTGTTTCAAAGCGAGCCACGGAGGAGGGAAGGAAGGGGAACCATGGATCCTCTGCTCACGACTGCAGCAGATCCCCCCGCCATCCGTAGGCATTCACTCCATAACACGCACAGACATTTCCCCTTACTTTCTAGGAGGAAAAAAGTGAGTGTTATGGTGCGAAAAATACGATAGTTTCCTTATTCATTTCCCTTCTTCTTATTTTCATTATCCATCACTGTTCTTAATCTTTCCTGTTATGAGGTTTGTTTCCAATTCTACTGGTTTTACTATTTCATCTTATCTTTCCTGTACACAACATAAATTTTCCCCATTCTAAAGATTATTTGAAAAAAAAGGAAAAAAGGAAAAATGGTGGCTCGTATTTTAATTCTGGTGCCCAGACAAATGCCATTGCAGAAGGCCAGCATTTGCCCACTGAAGCCAATTAGTGCAGGAGACTAATGAGTCTTTAGCTGAGGATTATGGGGAGGGTGGTGTGTGTGTGCATGCGTGTGCGTGCGTGCGTGTGTGCCCCTGCCTTTCCGTACAGAGCCGGCCAACTGTCCATGCATAAGAATTTCAAACTCCCCCAAACTGCTGCTATTCCCAGGCTCACTTGTGAGGACACTATTCGAACAGCTTCAGCCATGGGAGGTCTGTAAATAGCCTGCCTACCATCTGCTGCAAAAAGATGTCCTTCAGAGAGGGAGAGAAATGTGCAGAGACAGGGATGTGGCCCTGCTGCTGGAAACTTCTTGCACCCAAGGTGTTGACCACCCATATCATGCTCTCATGGCAGGACTCAGCCCTGAACCTGTAATGTAGTGATAAATTGAGCAGAGTCTCTGATCAGGTGCAGAGTGCCTTTCTGCCTACCGCCCTGAATGGTACCCAACCAAAGATGCAGACTTTTTTGAGGAGGGGAGGAAAAGAAAACACGCACACACAGAGCTATAACTGAATTGAAAACTTTATTGGAATGTCTTATTTGGTAAGATAGTTCACCACTAACCAATGCTCAGAAGGACCTTCTGAGTAAAATGTTGAGAAGGGAGACACTTAAGAGCACTTTTTATTTCAGAAAAAACAAACACATACAGGCAGAGCCTGGCACTTCCAAACTGTCTTCTCCAACTCTTTCAAACCAGAAGAGACACACAAAAGTAGTCCAAACATTATATGTGGAGCAGAAAATGCTGCAAAGTGTAATCAAAACCCACAGGGAAATATATATGAGAATGCAACTAACAGATAACCAACGCAAACTATAAAAGGAGCACCGGACTTGCTCAACTCATAGCTGCAAGGCCTTGGAGAAAGGTCTCCCAAAATGAAGCCCCAAGGGGGAGAGTGATTTCAGTGTATCTGAGGCACAACAAACTCGCTCTCATGGTGGCCCATGGGCCATAGAAATCATCCTTGTGGCCAACCTGGCCACTACCTGCAGATGGACAGACGGGGTGCAGGGGCCGTCCAATGGGTAGCTGTACTGGGCCTTTTTCTCTCCATCTTTTCCCAGCCATCTAGCTAGAGGACCATGCCTGGAGAGCAGGTGGGGAGCTCGGGCAGATGCCTCCTCTCTCACACACCCTGGGAGAAGACTCCTCTCCCGCCCAGTTAGGAAAGCCAACCCCCACCCAAAGCATCCCCTAAACAGCCTCCAAGGGCAGTCCCCACACAGCTTAGCCCCATGGCTTTTAGAGAGCGAGAGCCTGGAACTCAGGAGGAATCACACCAAAATGCAGGCAAGGGTTGGGGTTTGCTCCCGCAGCTGCCTGTTGGGGAAACTAGGAGACCTGGAGCTTCTCTATGGCATGTATGAAAGTCAGAACTGGGAGAGGTCGCCTGTGGGGAGGGGATGACAAGACATTCACCCTTCCCTGTCACCCTACACCCCCCAAACCCGGGGCCTGACCTATCTGCCACCACCCTTGCACCTCTGCTGCCGTGAGTCTCTTCCCCAGACGAAGGGGGGACAGAGAGCCTTGCTTTGCGCTCTCAAGTCCGCTTGGCGTCGAGCATTTGAATCAGGAGGCTGTTGCAGGGCACGTCCCCGCTCAGGTGCTTGTGGTACAGGTACTCCTCCACTTGCATGCTCAGGGACCGGACGTCAGCCAGCTGCACCAGAAGCTGGTGGAACTTGTCTGTGGCGTGTGGGTAGTTGCAGAGGGTGTACTCCATCAGGGCTGCGTTGACCTTTTCCTGGGCTTCCTTCACCACACTTGAATTCTCCACGAATTTCACATCTGCAGCAGGGGGGAGGGGGAGGGGAAATAAGGGGGGGTGTGCATTGAATGGGGTAACCTCTCTTGAATGGAGGGACTTCCTCCTGGGCACACAGGCCGCAAAAATGGAAGGTGTCGCTTGCAAAGCTCGCACAAGCCATCGGCTGAAATCTGCAAAACGGCTGAGGTTGATGGAGAGGCTCCCCTGCGAGGAGAGCCTGCAGCGGTCGGGGCTTTTTAGTGTAGAGAAAAGGGGACCAGAGGCGACCTGATGGAAGCATAAACAATTGCATGTGGTGTGGAGAAAGCGGAGTTTCCCCCCTCCCTCTCGCATTAGGCTGGTAAAGGCTATGCAAGATAAATAAACCATATCTGACAAGCGATCTTCTTCTTACTTTCTGATGTTCCCTAAACAAACCTTCACTTCAAAGCCACTCTGTTGTGTTCCTCTCTAAACACCAGCTGGAGGGATTGGGGCTTAATCTGTTTGGCCTTCCCAGGTGAAAATAGGGCTCAGCTGACATGGAAACCATGATCCAAGGTGCCTCAAGGAGCTCAGCCAAAGAACAAGGGGTAGGAGGATGAGAGAGACGGGTGTGAAGGTGCAGTGATAAGCACATCCCTCTTAAGCTGTCGCCCACCTGCCTGAAAATGTGCCTGCTCTAAAGGACTGACAAAACCCGGAACCAGGAGGAAGGGACGTTGGATGAAGATTGGACTTGTTTGTATTTTTTTTTCTCTACCATTAGAACTGTTTTATAAAATTGAAGAACATTAGGAAAATGTTGGAATGAAATTACTTGGCTTTAGCAAAAATGTTTAAAGAATTATGAAAGAATGTTATGGTTATGAGAAGCTGGTAAGGACAAGATTTAAGTTTTAAGCTTTAAGATTTATCTTATTATAGAAAGAGAAGACTAAAACAGATTAGGGTAATGTAATGACAGAATATTATGAAATATGGAAAGGATTTGCTGGGATAATTAACAACTAGGATACAAAGAAAGGGAGGAGGAGGAGGTCTAAGAAAGAAGGTAATGACAGTTGAGGATTTGGAAATAATGAATTTGTTTTTTTAATGTTTTTAATTGTTTGTGATGTATTGTTGTATTTTTCTTCTCTTTTTTTTCTTTTTTTGGTTTGAATTTGCATCTGTTTTTGTCTATATTTTATTTTGTAACATTTTGAAAATTCTAATAAATATCATTTAAAAAAAAATATGAAAATGTGCCTGCTCTATGCACACTGCTCTTGAAAACTCGGCAAAAGCTGCCAATGCAAACTTCCTTCCTTGGGCCTGACTTCATCTGTGGGGCGTGGAGGGGGGGCCACTGGGGGAGGGCAGGGGCCAAGCAACAGCAGTGGGAGGGGGCTTTAGCTCAATGGTGGGCGGCCACCTGTTCCTCCTATTTTTGCCACGCTCACAAGGGGGAGATGAGACAGGGCCTTTTCAAGGCTAACTGGGAAGACACAGCGGGCCCTCTGGGGGTGTCGCCAAAATCTCTCCTCCCTCCCTCTCACTTCCAACACTCAGCCTAGAACCACAGAATTCTGGCCTCACCTCCAAAAGAGCATTGGAGGGGCTTTGAAAAAATGGCAGACGAGGTGGAGCAGCAACAAACCACAAATACTGTAGAAGAGCCCTTGGATCTCATCAAGCTTAGTCTTGATGAACGAATTGATGCAAAAATGAGAAATGACCGAAAACTTCGAGGCAGATTATTTGCTTGTTACCAGCACTTAAATAAGATTTTGGGTGATGTTGAGGAGACTGTGACAACAATAGAAATGGATGAAGAAACCTATGAAGAGATTTATAAATCTACCAAAAGGAATACAGTGGTACCTCGGGTTAGGAAACACAGCCCAGAATAACTAAGGAGATAGTACAAGAATACTTGGCTAGTCTAGATGTATTCAAGTCTCCAGGGCCAGATGAACTGCATCCAAGAGTATTAAAAGAACTGGCAGATGTGATTTCAGAACCACTGGCAGTCATCTTTGAGAATTCCTGGAGAACAGGCGAAGTCCCGGCAGACTGGAGGAGGGCAAATGTTGTCCCTATTTTCAAAAAGGGGAAAAGAGAGGACCCAAATAATTACCGCCCAGTCAGTCTGACATCAATACCAGGGAAGATTCTGGAGCAGATCATTAAGCAAACAGTCTGTGAGCACCTAGAAAGGAATGCTGTGATCACCAATAGTCAGCATGGATTTCTGAAAAATAAGTCATGTCAGACGAACCTGATCTCGTTTTTTGACAGAATTACAAGCCTGGTAGATGAAGGGAACGCAGTGGATGTAGCCTACCTTGATTTCAGCAAGGCATTTGACAAGGTGCCCCATGATATTCTTGTAAAGAAGCTGGTAAAATGCGGTCTTGACTATGCTACCACTCAGTGGAATTGTAACTGGCTGACTGACCGAACCCAAAGGGTGCTCATCAATTTTATCCTCTTCATCCTGGAGAAGAGTGACTAGTGGGGTGCCACAGGGTTCTGTCTTGGGCCCGGTCTTATTCAACATCTTTATCAACGACTTGGATGATGGACTCAAGGGCATCCTGATCAAATTTGCAGATGACACCAAACTGGGAGGGGTGGCTAACACCCCAGAGGACAGGATCACACTTCAAAACGACCTTGACAGATTAGAGAACTGGGCCAAAACAAACAAGATGAATTTTAACAGGGAGAAATGTAAAGTATTGCACCTGGGCAAAAAAAATGAGAGGCACAAATACAAGATGGGTGACACCTGGCTTGAGAGCAGTACATGTGAAAAGGATCTAGGAGTCTTGGTTGACCACAAACTTGACATGAGCCAACAGTGTGACGCGGCAGCTAAAAAAGCCAATGCAATTCTGGGCTGCATCAATAGGAGTATAGCATCTAGATCAAGGGAAGTAATAGTGCCACTGTATTCTGCTCTGGTCAGACCTCACCTGGAGTACTGTGTCCAGTTCTGGGCACCACAGTTCAAGAAGGACACTGACAAACTGGAACGTGTCCAGAGGAGGGCAACCAAAATGGTCAAAGGCCTGGAAACGATGCCTTATGAGGAACGGCTAAGGGAGCTGGGCATGTTTAGCCTGGAGAAGAGGAGGTTAAGGGGTGATATGATAGCCATGTTCAAATATATAAAAGGATGTCACATAGAGGAGGGAGAAAGGTTGTTTTCTGCTGCTCCAGAGAAGCGGACACGGAGCAATGGATCCAAACTACAAGAAAGAAGATTCCACCTAAACATTAGGAAGAACTTCCTGACAGTAAGAGCTGTTCGACAGTGGAATTTGCTGCCAAGGAGTGTGGTGGAGTCTCCTTCTTTGGAGGTCTTTAAGCAGAGGCTTGACAACCATATGTCAGGAGTGCTCTGATGGTGTTTCCTGCTTGGCAGGGGGTTGGACTCGATGGCCCTTGTGGTCTCTTCCAACTCTATGATTCTATGATTCTATGATTCTATGATTCTAAGTACTTAATTCGTTCCGGAGGTCCGCTCTTAACCTGAAACTGTTCTTAACCTGAAGCACCACTTTAGCTAATGGGGCCTCCTGCTGTCGCCGCGCCGCCAGAGCACGATTTCTGTTCTCATCCTGAAGCAAAGTTCTTAACCAGAGGTACTATTTCTGGGTTAGCGGAGTCTGTAACCTGAAGCGTATGTAACCCGAGGTACCACTGTATTCCGATGCTGTTTGTCCGAGGAGATGGAGTTGTACTTGTAGCTCCTCCACTGTGGGTTGGCTGAAACCATGAAGAAAATGGTCATTGTTTCAAAAATGTTGGACCTCTGGACACTGTCATCTGATACCCTTAAACATTAAGATTCTGCCCTTAATTCTGAAAGACCATCCAAACCTGATTTGTTGTGAAGGTGTAAGATCATTTGGCATATAAGTTGATATAAGGGTCTCCCCCCGAAATAGCTTAAGTGCAGGTGTCTTTATGTGTCAGATCAGTGGATATAACCATTTTAGTTGCTCTTGTGGCCGCTGATCTTTTTAAAGAAATAAATCTGTTTGGGGTTTTTTTGTATGTATGTGTCTATAAGCACTTTTCCCATTAAGGGGGGGGGCATTGTGTGGGATGTGAAACACAAAAGCAGTCAAGTACAACATTCCTAGAGTGAACATGTTTACACATGGGGAGGAATGTTTGTTCAGCCAGCAGGTAAACTTCCTGTTTCCTTCTGGGCTGGGACAGACTTCCTTTGCATGTGACTAGAGGTGGGTGTGGCCTCACCTGAGCAGGTAATGACAAAAGCACAGGGCAGGGCAGCCATCTCTCTCTCTCTCTTTCACCACATGCATCGAAGAAGCAACATCTGCTTAGCCAAAGATGCCCTCTTGGCTTCCAGACAAGAGGTGACAAAGGGACTGTCTTCTTATGAGATAGTTTCCAGGTATATGTTACTTTTCTAAGCTAAGTCTGCCTTCTGGAATCCTATTGTGAACAGAATGATATGTGAGTAAACTCTCTTTATACTTTTATAGAAGACTGTGTCGTGTCTTATCTTTTATGAGGGAATAAGGGGAAAATACCAGAACAGTTATTATAGAGGTTTTAGCGAGCCTGAGCAAATGCATCCGCTGCAAGTTTAAAAGGGAGAATGTTACTCTGCTAAATTGTGAACTTGTTAACACATGTTGGAAAGGCTATTATCAGACAATATATTCTCTCCTGCATCCCTGAACAATCCCACACATTAGAAAAGGTTCAGAAAAGGGCCATCAGAATGACCAAGGGGAGGATGGAGCAATGGATGGAGGCTGCAGCACTGGGGACTTTTTGATTTGGAGAAAAGGTGAGTAAGAGGCAGCGTGGCAGAAGTGTATAAAATGTTGGAAGGCACAGAGGAAAGAGAAAGTTTTTCTCCCTCTCTCAAAATAAGAGAACTCCAATGAAGCTGGAGTTTGCTGGCACTGAAGGACAGCAGCACTCCAGAGCCTCAGGCAAAACACATTCCAAGCACTGCATGGAGATGCCACTCACTGAACCTGGGATTGAACCTGGGACCTCCTGCAGGTGAAGCAGGTGCTCTCCTGCAAAACTACAGCATTTCCCTTAAAAACAACAGTGAGATTTCAGTCCTCAGGGTTCTGAAGAAAGGGCTGGTTTAAATAGGGATGGAGGAAGCTGCTTCACTCACCCACCTAGATCAGTACTGTCTATTTCAGATCTGAAATTGTATCACAATGCAGTTTGTCTCGCCTGGATTTGGGAATAGCTAACGTTAAAAAACACCGACTTGCTGGATCTAGAAGGATTCAATAACAGATACGGCTGGCATGCCCATCTGGGATATGAGAAGGTCCACAAAGGGTTTTTGAACTACATGATCAGGAAATTGCTTTACATGGTGTGGGCCAAATATAAGGACTTACTAGAACCAAAAACGCCATGGTGGCTGTCCCCGGCAGAAGCGTTCTCAGTTTAAAAAAACAGCATGAGAGAAGTAATTGGGCAACTTATAAAGACTTATTGGAAGAAAAAGAAAATAAGCTAAAATTAAAGAAATTTGAAGCAATTCGGACACATTTGATTGATTGGTTGCAGTATTTTCAGTTAAATGAAACATTCCAAAAGGACAAACAGAAAGGCTTTTCCACAGAAATTTCAAGATTTCCACGTACCTACGGGACCGCCTCTCCTGGTATGCACCATGGAGGACCTTAAGGTCCACAAATGACAACATTTTGGAGGTCCCAAGTCGCAAGGTGGTTAGATTGGTCTCAACTAGGGCCAGGGCCTTTTCAGTACTGGCCCCGACTTGGTGGAATGCTCTGTCACAAGAAACTAGGGCCCTGCGGGACTTGACATCTTTCCGTAGGGTCTGCAAGACAGAGTTGTTTTGCCTGGCCTTTGGTTTGGTCTCAGTCTGACCCTTACGTTTCCCTCCCCTTACGGTTTTGATCTATGGGCTACTTTGAAAATGAGGCTGCATTTTAAATTGCATTTTAACCTGCATTTTAAATTGGTCGGTCCCCCCCATTATGTTTTTATTGTAATTTTACTGGTGTTAGCTGCCCTGAGCCCGGCTCTGGCCAGGGAGGGTGGGGTACAAATAATTTTTAATTTTTTTTATTATTACTGTTTAATAAACACACACACACAAACACTCTCTAACATGTACAGGTGCCTCCTTGACTGGGAGGTCAGGGAGGAAGAAGTAAAATCTGTCATTGTACAATGGGCCAGAGATTTTGGGCACAACATCCAGATGGAATCATGGGAGAGGTTGTGGAAGGAGGACCTAAAATTCACAGTGTGCTATGATTTGAAAGAGAATTTCATGAAGATGCTCTACAGATGGTACTTAACACCTGTAAAACTGGCCAAAATGTATAAATCTAGATCAAACATCTGTTGGAGATGCAAGGAGGCGGAAGGCACCATGATCCACGTGTGGTGGAATGACAAAAAAATCAGGGAATTTTGGGAAACAATCTACAATGAACTTAAAAAATTGTTTAAATGTTCCTTCCCAAAGAGGCCCGAAGCCTTCTTGCTAGACATAATGAGCAATGAAATCCCTAAACAGGTAAGGAAAATCTTTATGTATGCGGTAACAGCAGCTAGGATTCTAATTGCTAATGTATGGAAAGGAGATTCTATTCCCTCAAAATTAGACTGGCAAAATAAAATGCTAGAATATGCAGAACTAGCAAGATTCTGAGACCATACAGATCAAGTATTTAATAAAGAGTGGAATATCTACAGAGAATATTTAAACAAACATTGTAATAACATAAATTCTTTGGCAGGCCTGGATTGATTTCTGCATGAATTAAGAAATCATTACAGAATTAAAATAACAGAAGAATTTAGGAGAGAAAAAGTTAAATGCGTAGCGTAATGAAATTTAGGAACCACAGTGGGGGGACCGGAAGTTACGTTAGAATTAGCGATGGATGAACTTAATCTTTTCTTTTTCGGTATGTACGTATGGTGTAGGGAGTATTAATTACTGGATTGCCCTTTGTGGCTTGATGCATCTTGTTTTGTTTTGTATTTGTTTTGTAATGTTATGTTTTTAAAATTAATAAAGCATGGGGGGGATTCTTAAAAAAAGGATCAGTACTGTCTACACGTACTGGCAGCCATGGCTCTCCATGGCAGGAGATATTTAGCCCCCTCCCAGGCCTACCTACCTGGAGATGCTGCTGAGGATTGAACCCAGGACCTCCTGCACGCAAAGCGGAAGCTCTTCCACTGAGCTATTGCCCTCCCCCGGGAGCCTTTTTGCAAATCTGCTTTTCCTCGAGATCCCTTCCTAGAACCTTCTCTGGAGAAGTGGCTGTTAGAATTCCTGATCTATGATTGCAGTCATGGGATTGTTTATCACATGACGGTATATGTTTTGACTCCACAGAGTGGGAAGTGACAGCAGCAGGATGTTTGTGTCACTGTGTTCCATGAAGTGGGACTATTGTCCTTTGTTCTTTTTCTCTTTGCTGTCTGATGCTAGAGAGGGAGGGAGCCATGTTGCAGTGCTCCGTGTGTGTTTATACTGTATGTAAATAAAGTACAGTGGTACCTCGGGTTACATACACTTCAGGTTGCATACTCCGCTAACCCAGAAATAGTACCTCGGGTTAAGAACTTTGCTTCAGGATGAGAACAGAAATCGTGCTCTGGCAGCGTGGCGGCAGCAGGAGGCCCCATTAGCTAAAGTGGTGCTTCAGGTTAAGAACAGTTCCAGGTTAAGAACGGACCTCCAGAACAAATTAAGTACTTAACCCGAGGTACCACTGTAGATTAGCCAAAATGCTGAGTTGCTGAGGTCTGTTACGCAATGCTGCGAAGACTCTGCGGATCCCTAAGTGTGCCGATGTCGGTTGGCATCGGTCGCTGTGATGTTCGGGCTGAAGAAAGCTTATGAAGCTCCCGAACAAAAGACCAGGAGGGGGAGAACATGCCAGTCAGGCATGTGTCTCTGCCAGGGTCCTACTCGAGTGTAGGCTGAACTCCTGACAGTGGCAAGCTCTCATTTTGTAGACTCTCAAGGCATCCAGCAGCAATGTTGGAGATGGGGGCACCATGAGTGGCAGCCCTCCTTCAGGGCCCAGATTCGCTGTCAAAAGGCCCTCAAGTGTCCGCCAATGTCTCAAGAGACATCTCCTTCCCCCAGGGGTCTTGCAGACAACTGTGGACAGCCTGGCTTCAGTGGCACCTCACCCTAAGGCTTGCACACAGTTCCCAGGGGATACAACCGAGCCTAACCACCTGTAACTGAAAACAACAGCAACATATTGCTTCCTCCTGCATCCCACCTGGGTAGAATTTTAGGCTGCAGGGTCCTTGGGGCAGGGACCTGCCCTTGCGTCCTCTGTAAAGCAGTTCTGGAAGGCCTGGTGCCCCCCAAACATTGCTGGACACACTGCTCCCATAGTCCCTGACCAGGCTGGCCACGGCTGATGGCAGTTAGAGGACTGCATGGCTCCCATCCCTATAAAAACACTCAGGTCATGCTTCTCTCAGCCGTGCCAAGTTCTGGATCCAGCCCAACTAAAGGCCAACAAGGCCTTCCCAAAAGGTTGTAGTCCAACGACATCTGGGGACCCACAGGTGGAGAACCAGCTGGAAAGAGCAGGAGGGGAGAGGGCACTCTCTGGCGCTTGGGCCCTGCTTGTGGGTTTCCCATAATGGGCATCTCACTGGCCACTGCGAGAACAGAACGCAGGGCGGGGAGGGCCACTGGTCCCATCCTGCCTCAGGGCTCTTTTGACATTCCCCTGACCTGGGCCTTGTGCTTAGCAGTTGAAGTGCTGACTGCCCCCTTTCATTTCTGAGTCACTGCTGGGATAATCAGGCACACAATTATGGAATCTCTTCATCTGCATAACATTACAGTCATACCTCTTGTTACATTCAGTTCAGGTTACGTTCTTTCAGGATACGTACCGCAGCGACCAGGAAGTAACTGAATGGGTTACTTCCGCGTTTTGCCGCTTGCGCATGCGCAGACACTCAAAATGACGTCACACGCATACGCAGACGTGGCGACCTGCGCACGCGCAGACACAGGTTGTATTCTGCTCAGGTTGTGAAGGGGGCTCCGGAACTGTATTGTGATTTTCATTTTCAGGAGAAAGAGGGGGGGGACATGCAGTCCTCACACTCACACACCCTAGAAGTTACGCTGCTAAAGCCTTCTCTTCCCTACCATCCCCCCCCCACACACACACTTTGAGGTGGCACAAAAATAGAGGGTTCGTCTTGATCAACTCACCTGGTTTGGAGAAGAAACCCTATTCACGATTTAATTGAATATTTGAATAATCTTTTCATTCCTGTAAGGCATAAAGAATGTTGTCCAAATAACATTGACGCACTCCACTGAGAGAGAGCGGCCGCAAAGACTCCGTCCTGTGACAAAAGCCGCCTCACACACAGGCAGAGCTGCCGGGACCATTTCTATGCCCTTAAGAGTTCTTTGCATTCAGTGCCGCTTTTGTCTGCTGGAGGCGTCAGATAAATTGCAATCGCTTAAGGGAATGCAGGCGCACAAAAGCCGCTCTTGCTCCATGTTAAATAGTGGGGAAGATGGATGAAGGACACAGCTCTGTTAGATTCTCAGCTCTTTATTACAGCAGTTAGAACTGCTCCTGGAGTCAGACTGACTGCAGCCTAGCTGGCTGCTTTATATAATACTAAGTAACTTGTAACAGTAACAACTCCCAACTAGCTAACCAGTCAGTGAGCGACAGTTCTCAGTCCTTCATTTGCATGCTGGTGGCCCTGAGTGAGAACTGCAGCTGATCTTAATACAGTCATACCTTGGGTTACAGACACTTTAGGTTGTGTTTTTTGGGGTTGCAGGCGACCGAAACCTGGAAGCACCGGAATGGGTTACTTCCGGCTTTCGGCAGTCGCCCATGAATCGCAATCCGTGCGTGCGCAGACGTGCCGCTGCGGGTTGCGGACGTGCCTCCCGCACGGATCACGTTCGCAACCCGAGCGTCCACTGTACATAACACTTCGCATCCCCTCGAGTGGCTGGCTGGAGAATGGAAGTCAGGCTGGCACATGTGGAGGGGGGGTGTTGATCCATTAAGCTTCTATTAAGCCCTTCTGGAGAACAAAGCTAACCTGTGCCGCCCCTCATAAATATTGCTGTTCAGAGGAGCCCTAATTTTAATTAAACCTCTTTTACCTGCTCATGAGAAAAATCTATTTAGACTCAAATGGCGCCCTTTCCTCCCCCTCTCGCACGCCTGTGTTTGTGTGTGTGTGTGCGCGTGCGCGCGCACACACACACACACACAGATGCCAAGTGCAGCTTGTGAGCTGGAGGGAGAAAGAGAGAGAGAGAAGACATTCTTTTCTTCAGGGCAAATACAGCCGGCATATAAAATGTGCCGAAAACCCACAGGAGAAGAGAGTGCACTGGCACTCAGGTCCTGCCTATGGGCTGCCCATTGGGGCATCTTTGAGACCAGGGTTCTGGACTCGATGGGCCCCCTTTGGCCTGACCCAAGTGCAGAGCTTGTCTTATATGCTCTGAAGAAGATAGTTTGACCCAGAATTCTTCCGGCAGGAGGAAAGGAAGCCCTTCTTCACACAGTGCATGATTAAACTATGGAACGCTCTCCCCTAGGAGGCAGTGATGGCCACCAACTTAGATGACTTTAGAAGAGGATTTGACAGATTCGTGGAGGAGGAGGAGAGGGCTATCAGTACGTTTCCGAGCACAATTCAAAGTGCTGGTGTTGACCTTTAAAGCCCTAAACGGCCTCGGCCCAGTATACCTGAAGGAGCGTCTCCACCCCCATCGTTCTGCCCGGATGCTGAGGTCCAGCGCCGAGGGCCTTCTGGCGGTTCCCTCATTGCGAGAAGCAAAGCTACAGGGAACCAGGCAGAGGGCCTTCTCGGTAGTGGCGCCTGCCCTGTGGAACGCCCTCCCATCGGATGTCAAAGCGATAAATAACTACCTGACATTCAGAAGACATCTTAAGGCAGCCCTGTTCAGGGAAGTTTTTAATCTGTGATATTTTAGTGTATTTTTGGTTTTCTATGGAAGCCGCCCAGAGTGGCTGGGGAAACCCAGCCAGATGGGCGGGGTACAAATAATAAATTATTATTATTATTACTATCAAAGGCTAGTACAAAAGCTACTACAAAGGTTATTTCCTGCTTGGACTACTGCAATGCGCTCTATGTGGGGCTACCTTTGAAAGTGACCCAGAAACTACAACTAATCCAGAATGCAGCAGCCAGACTGGAGACTGGGAGTGACCGCCGAGACCACATAACACCAGTCCTGAAAGACCTAGATTGGCTCCCAGTACGTTTCCGAGCACAATTGAAAGTGTTGGTGCTGACCTTGAAAGCCCTAAACGGCCTCGGTTCAGGATATCTGAAGTAGCGTCTCCACCCCCATCGTTCTGCCCGGACACTGAGGTCCAGCGCCGAGGGCCTTCTGGCGGTTCCCTCACTGTGAGAAGCCAAGTTACAGGGAACCAGGCAGAGGGCCTTCTCGGTAGTGGCACCCACCCTGTGGGACGCCCTCCCACCAGGTGTCAAAGAGAACAACAACTACCAGACTTTTAGAAGACATCTGAAGGCAGCCCTGTTTAGGGAAGCTTTTAATGTTTGATGCATTACTGTATTTTAATATTTTGTTGGAAGCCGCCCAGAGTGGCTGGGGAAGCCCAGCCAGATGGGCGGGGTATAAATAATAAATGATGATGATGATGATTAGTCACAATGGTTATGCTCCGCTTCCACTGCCTTTGCTCAGTTCCCGAGCTTGAAACCTTGCTCTCTTTGGGAATGGGGACGGCTGCAGTTCCTGTTGCTTTGCACCATGTGGCTAAGGGACAAGGCAGGGAATTGGTGGTATTTAGAAGCTTTTGAGTGTGCTAAATCTGAAGCAGCCAAACCTGCAACGTTCTTTTGTCTGTTTATGGAGCTCATGCTTTGAGTTCAAGATCAAGGAGCTAGAAGAGCTGTGTGTGTCTATACCAGTTCTTAATTTCCATTATTGCTCAAGTTGCAACCTTTAGCTAGCGGTTCTGACTTCCATACCCTAGTCTCTTGACCACTACAGGAAGCGTCCCTAGAGGGATGCCGTACAGAATGTACCATGAAGCCGTTTCACAGCTGTGCCACTCTGCAGCTGGGTCATAACTGGCTGATGGGAGACAGGTCCATAGCTAGGGGGTAGTGAGGTGGCCCCCCGCCAGGGGTGCAGGTGATGGGGGGCCCCTCAAAATTGGCTAAAAATATGTCCATAAATATAAATATTGATTATTGCCTCATAAGAATAGAGAGTGAATTGAATTGGGGGGGGGAGAGAGGTGGAAAGAAGAGCTAATTTGTCCATGGCTAGGGGGCACAATCTGGACTGTTCTGCCAGGGGCGCAAGATCACCTAGCTATAGCTCTGGCAGGAGGGAAGAGTGTTCATGTGCTCAAGCCCTGCTTGTGGGTTTTCCACAGGGGCACCTGGCTGGCCAATGTGGGAACAGGAGGCTGGACTAGGTGGGCCACTGGCCTCATCCAGCCTCACGGCTCGATTTATGCAAAATAAAGAGGCTTGATTTGCATTCAGGTTGCACAATTCAGGTACAGAATCCTGGGCAGGTTTTAGGCATGAAATGGGCAAACACAGCATTTGCCAAAAGGAGGAAACTTTTCTGAACCTTTTTTCTCAAAGGAGCCTGGACAACAGTTTTGGCAAACGTCAGGAAGGATACTGCTGCTGGTGTCATTTTCCTCAGAGAACTGCAGCGCTGAGCACTTCCACAGAACAGGCAGAAGCTCTGCATTTCAGTTGCTGGGTTCAGTTGCCAAATGGCATTCTACGGGTAGAGGCTGGGATAAAACCGCAAGCCTGAGACCCCAAAGAGCAGCAGCTGCTGCCAGTCAGTGTAGGCAACGCTGGGCCGGACTGACCAAGATCCTGAGACTTCAGCACTAACAAAGCAGCTTCCCAGTGCAGAAAAGGTCACTGCTTGACCCCTGCCGCCCCAGGGCTGGTGTGCAACCTTGCAGGCCTAGCAGATGCAGCCAATACCACCCTCAACCACTGCTGGTGCAACTATTTGTAGGAGAGGTTGTGGGGGGCGAGGTGTCGCTCATACCCACACAGACGGCCCTGCTCCACTGCCATGCGCAGGAGGGGAGGAGGCAAGGCTGCCTGAACTGGTGCAAATCAACTTCTGAGCAGAAAGAAGGGGTCTTTGGGGGCGGGGATCAGAAGCAGGTACCAGACAAGCCAAACCTGGCTCCTCTGCAGACTGCACTCCCACATTTCCCTGCATATATTGTGTCAAGGTCAGATGTTGTGCACAGTTCCTCTGGGCAATAGGCAGGGCTGGAATCTCCTGCAATCTCCAGTGTGGCTGACCACATCCGAGGCTGTCCTTGAATTCCTCTGGACACAAACACAGATGAACAGGAACTGCCCCTCACCCCCTCAGCTCTCAACAACATGCTCAAGGAGACCACCAACATCCATGTTTTGGAAAGGCCTGTCCAGCAATGTTCCAGATTACCAGCTGCTGGAAGCCGCAAGGGGGGGGGGGCGCTCATTGCTTATGTCCTGCTTGCCTGGGAGGCTGGTTAGCCACTATGAGAACAAGAGGCTGGAATAGATGGACCTGGTCCAGCAGCCAGGCTCTTATCACGTGCTTCTGGCAGTAGGGAGAAGGCAAAGACAATGGGGGCTCTGCTTCCAGCCCCACCCGCCAAGCAGATGAACCTATAAGCAAAGCAAGTCTCCTCCAAACACCTCATGTGGTTGAGATCTCAGGGTGGGGGGGCTGAAGCACAAAGCTCTCCATGGCAGCCCCTGTTTGCTCTTCCCAGGTGTCTCGCTGCCCCATCCACACCCCTTGGCACTTACCAAGGCTGAAGAGGATGAGGAACTTCAAGCAGACAAACTCCTGCCTGTCCACCTGGAGAGAATGGAAGTGAAGCACCAGTTCCTGCACTCTCAGCACCAAGTTGTTCAGGATGGATCCCGCCTGCATGGCAACGGTCGACATGTCCACCTGGAAGAAAGGGGAGATGGGCAGGGCTCAGGACCCCCAAGAAGTACCATCTTGTCAGGGGAACAAGGAGGTTCAAGAGCTGGGTGGTGGGGGACAACCTCCATCAGAAAGACTTTTGAGCAATCAGCTGTTAAGGCTTTAAAGCAGTTAATGGACTCAGTTGTTGCCTAAATTACAATAAATATGGTTATATCTGGGTGCTGGCTTTACACAGAAGGATAAGCAATAACGACCAAAGTCTAATTAGCCAGGAATCCAATGCAGGCTGACTCACAAGTGATGTCCCTTAGCATCCCATAGGGCTTCCTCCCAAGTAAGTGTGCAGAGAACTGCAACCCAAAGTCTAAATATGTGCAATGGAGTACTTGCAGATTCTCTTCCCCCACCCCCATGTTTACTCCCGCCTCTATCTCCCTCTCCCGTGGGGCAGGGGACCTGTGTCCTCTTACACTTTGTACATTCCTGGCAAATCATCGCTCTTATATACCCACAGCAATAACAGCTCTCCATGTGTGCTGTTGTTTATGTAGCCAAAACTGTCCCACCCATGCTTGGTGGTGGTGGTGGGATTTTGGGCGGAAGAATGTAGAGGGAACACCCACACTCCCCCCCCCAAAAAAAAACAGAAGCCCAGTGGGCAAAGAAGGCTGACCAACCTTTGGGGGTGGGGGAGATGAGACAAGGGGGGTGGGCATGGGGAAAGGAAAGGAAGTGGCCAGAATTCTGAGCCGCAGCAGTGGCACTTCATGCTACAACATTTTGCGGCAGTATTTCTGAAAATGGCCATTGTGGAACCTGCAAACACTAGTGCTTTTACCTCCTGGCCTGTCACCAGCAGGATGCTGTGCTCCTTCCCATAATGCACTTGGCGGAAAATGTGGTCAAAGACCAGCAGCTCGCTCCAGCAGTTCTGCAGCAGCTTCATCTGGTCACCCACCTGGGACGAGGAGGAGGAGAAGGAGGAAAAGAAAATAGCTGAGAAGCTTCCTCCAAAGAGGATTAATAGTTGAGATGATGATGATGATGATGATAATAATAATAATAATAGCATTTGTATAATAATAATAATAATAATAATAATAATAATAATAATAATAATAATAGCATTTGTATATCATCCTTCATCCAAAAATCTCTTGGCAATTCACAACATAAAAATACAAAATGAGAACACAAAATACATAAAAAAACAAACCAAAAAAATAAACCAATAACCTTCCTCCTACAAACACATTTAAAAGGACATAGAATGCCTGGCTGAAGAAACACATTTTCAGCTGACCCCTAAAGATATATAATGCAGGTGCCAGGTGAGCCTCCCTGGGGAGAGCATCCCACAAATGGGGAGCCACTGCAGAAAAGGCCCCTTCTCATGTTGCCATCTTCTGGACCTCTCAAGGAGGAGGCACATGGAGAAGGGCCTCAGAGGATGATCTTGGGGTCCAGGTTAGTTCATATGGGGAGAGGCAGTCCTTGAGGTACTGCAGTCCTGAGCCATTCAGGCTGTAGAGGCCGAAACCAGCACTTTGAATCAGGCTTAGAGACTAACTGGCAGCCAGTGCCATTGGGTCACCCTCAGTGTAACACGCTCAAATTGTCTTGTCCCAGTGAGCGCAACCTGGTCACCAAACTCTGCACTAGCTTAAGTTTCCAAACCATCTTCAGAGGCTGAACTATGCATAGATGACAGAAGTTAGGCTTTCCCTGTCCAGATAAGGACATAGCTGGCCACCAGCCAAAGCTGATGGAAGGTACTCCACACCACCAAGGCCACCTTAGCTTCAAGTGACAGCAATGGATCCAGGGCCCCAAGCTACATACCTGCTTCTTCAGAAGGACTGTGACCCCATCAAGAGCAAGAATCTGACTGGAGTTCTCCACTCATGTTCAAGCCACTTCCTAGCTTGTTTCCTAAGCTCTGGCGTATACCAGGGAGCCAGGCGGGCTCCATGAAGCAGGAGAAGGAACTCCGGGGCATTTGGTGTCAATGGTCTGCGTCATTTGGATATTCCAGGGCTTTGACAAGTGTGGCATGACCTTCAGCATGCAGAGCAGATGTTCTGCCACTGAGCTGGGGCCCTTTCCAGGTCCAGGTCCTGCTAGGTGTTACAGATCAGTTAAACGAGAGGCAACAGGGCTATGCATCTGATGTAAGGACTCTTTTCTCACTTTATAGGCAGGGCCCCAGGACTTCAGCAAGACCTACTGAGGATGCCTGCCTACCATGCACCCTGTAATTCCCCCCTGCCCCCAGCCAGACACACTGATGGGTGCCTTGTGGCTACATACAGCCACTTTTTAAAAAAATTGTGCACAGCACCTGACCTAACACCATTCTGGGATCTTTTAAAAGCACCTAAGAACCAGAGGT